>NC_063223.1:14112753-14752776 GCF_020740725.1 Corvus hawaiiensis
CCCCAAGGATTTCTGGAAAGGGAGTGAGAAGAAAGTGCTGTTTTTGCTGCTGCTGCCTGCAGGGACCAGATGCAGAGCAGGTGGAGCAGAGTTATGTGTGAAGATGTTGGTCTAGGAGAGCCTGTGGGAGAGGAGGGGTGAACTGCAGTTCCTGAATCCTGGCAGCTGGTTAAGAGAAAATATGTAGCGGGAGCTGACTGGTGAGAGAGTACCAAGCAAAGCTTTTAACTTTGCTTTCTGCCCCATGGTACTCAGGAGCCTGAGCAAGTGACTTAGTCCCTCTGTGCATCCTATCCTGCCTGCAAAGTGCTGCCCTGTCTCACCAGTTTGTTTAAGGACCACAGAGGCTCCTGGTTAGGTTTTGTGTTAAGTGCTGATAAGGCTGCAGGGTAGATTCCACTGAGAATCTGTGTCCTCCTTGAGTTGAGATAGAGGTGGAAGGTCAAGCTGAGCTGTGGCAAGCTGGTAGAGTAACTTTGTCCCTGTTCCATGTTAGCACTGAAATGGTGATTCCTCCTTAGAACACAGAGTTAGAGGACGGTCACATCCTTGAGAAGCGCTCCTGGGAGTATGGCACAGCCCTTTGCTCCTGTCCCTTGTGTACCCTGTGCTTTCAGCAGCAGAGTTACATTCACCTGAACCCAGCTGTCTTTGTCTTGTCTCTCCAGGTGATCTGCAAAGACTGGAGCAACCTTGCGGGAAAGAACTATATCATCCTGAATATGTCAGATAACATTGACTGTGTAAGTCAGTCCAAAGAGATTTGATGGCATGGAGGCAATGGTGTTTAGGGGAGTGAAGGCAGACATAGCTTTTACCACACAACATTTTAAAAGCACTAAACTCAACGTATAGAGGCTGTGAAGAGAAGGGGAGGAGGACAGAAATATTCCTGTTCTCCAAAAGGGAAAAAGAGTGGGTGGAGAGAGATGATTTTGGTCCAAGTCTAGCACATGTCAGTTCCATATTGTATTTTTTACTAACTTCTGGCTGCTGTCTGTGCCAGTCAGTACCTGGATTGTCATGAGACATGAGAGCTTTTAGCATTGCACCTCTTACAGGATTGAAATGCAGTTCTCCTTCCTTCTCTTCCTTTTCCTTCCATTCCTTCCAGCATATAATAACAATCCTCTGATGGCTCAGAGGAATAGGGACTCCCGTTTATTTGCACTGTGCATGGATAAGTATCAAGCAGCTATCACTAAATCTTCCTTAAGGGTCTCTTCTCCCCACCCTGTTATCTTGTGTGTTATCTGGGTCTGTTAACCAGCCATGCTCTGCTAATCCAATGCCTGTCCATCCATCCTCATAAAGCTGCAGTTAATTCATGAACCCAGAGTCCCTTGTGGATCCCTGGTAAAAGGGCTTGTTCACTTCTGCTGGGCCTTTTATCAGGCACTTAAAAACCAGTTGTGAAAGGCCTGGGGTCAAGATGCCTTTCATAATTCTAAGAAATTATTATGAGCCTGACAGCCTGAGACCAAAATGTTTCATTGAGGAATTGTGTTCTGGCGTCGTGCATCTGCACTCCTGCTTTGTGGGGCTCCTGCTGTGGGCAGAGCCAGCTGGTTCTGTTCCTGCAGGGTTGCTCTGTGGCACTGACCTGTTGCCACTACTGGTGAGTTCTTGGTTGGTTTATTTTTCTTTTTTTTTAAAGGTGATCTTTTTGGGGACAGGGAAAACGGGGAAATTCCTATACACAGTAAAGCATGCCGACTGCTCTAAGAATAGATGAAAAGTCAGTCTTTTTCCTCTTGATTGAGGCAGACCAGTGTGGAGGGTTTTAAGTATCTCTGCTGCAGCTCACAATTGTAACGCAGAAAATGAGTCCTTGAAAACCAGAGTTTTTTCTGCCCTGTTTCCTTCACATCCCCATTGCTCTCTCTCCTATCTCTGTGGACTTTAAATACTGGTTAATTTTGTAATATGTAGTAGCTTCCTTTCTGTGGTCACTGGTACTTGTGTTGTTTAAACCTCTGTAAGGGGAAGAACTGAAAAGCAGATGTGCAAATGTCTCTTGATCAGATTGTCTTTGCTGTTGAATCCTCAGTTTGGCCTTGCTGGAGGAAGATGGTGCCCTGGGATAGGCAGGACTGAACTGTTTTTCTACTTGATTTCATGTTTCAAAACATATTTCCCAGTGAATGATTTGTGCTGTACTACCCCTTATTCAAAGGGACATTTGTTGACATACATATTTAACATGAGCATTCCATCATTCCCTGCCTCCCATTACCACTTTGCATGAGTGAAGCTGGAATCAAGCTCCTCTCCTTTCCACTGATGTTCATGCAGTTTGTTTCCTACCCTTGGTAATTTGCTCAGTTTTGGCACCTCACCTACTGTCTGCCTGTCCCTTTTGTTTTTTGGTTTCTGTATCTGAGCTCTGTGGTGTTTGGGTTTCTGGGGTTGTGAGGGAGAACCTGTGTTGCAAGTGCTGTAGTTTAAATTAGTGTGAATGGGGATTCCTCACATATTTCCATGTTTTGGTGCCATGATCTGATGTGTATGAAGTCCCACTGAAAAGCTGAAGGACAAGGAGGGTGCTTAGCCCCTTCCAGAGGGTTGCACCTTGACCTTCTATACACTGTGTGGCACCAGGCTCTGACCTGCTGCAGGGGCCATGTCTGTATTTCTGGGTTAAGCTGGAAGCCCGTTTGTCTTCCCAGTGGGCTCCAGGCAAGGGAATGACTTCAGTCTCTCTCTGGGCAAATCCCCCACTCAACATACCTGGAAAGTTTGCCCATGTGGGGACTGCAGGATCTGACCCAGCAGTGGTAGCTGGCTATGCATAAGGAGGCCACCTCCACCTTGGCACAGGTGCATTCAGGTTCCTTCCCTGCTCCCTCCTCTCCACCATGGAGAATTTATCAGTGCTCTGCAACCTCTGATTTCCCCATCACCAGGAACATCTTGCTTCTGTCCTTCTGCTCCTGGCTCAGCTGCTCCCCCTTCCTCTGCATCCCCCAAAAGAGAGCCTCAGGCTGACAGTGGGACCATGAGCTGGAGCTGCAGCTGAGCATCATGGTGCTGCATTATGGTGCTGCTTCCTCACGCAGCTCCTCCTGCCTCCCCATACCAAACCCCATGATTTGATGAGAGGGGGTACTGCCAGGCTCTTGTGATTCAGGCCCCAGTCATCGATGTCTTCCTCAATTAGGCCATTTTTGGCACAGGCCTGTGCCTGCCCTGAGCGCTTCAAATTGCCATGGCAACAAGAACTCTCCATTTTATTAATCATCTGTGTGGCCTTCAGGTTGGCATGGCAACTGGAGATGAGAATAGAAACACAGGAGTGAGAAAGCAGCAAAGGAGCCTGCCGAGGGGTGGCTGGAGCACATCAGGCTGAGCAGCACCTGCTGACCCAGCGCTGCTGTGGGGAAGAGCCTGGCTGCTTCCTTCTCACCTTACACCATAATGTTGCTTCAGGATCTCTCTGTGCCAGGAGAGCTGGGCTTGGTGTGGGGCATACAGCAGCCATAGGAGCTGAGGAGAAGGGTTGGTGCATCAGGAGATGTTTGTGGGTCCAGCCTGGGTCACTGTGCAGCAGAGCGTTGCACCAGGTTTAATGCTGCTGGATTTTGGGCGCATGTGAGGTCTCAGCTGTACCAGCCCTGCAGTGCTACAGCTGCCCTGTCCCCAGCATGCACTCACCAAGGTTCCTTTCCTGTGGCAGGAGGAGTTTCGGTTGGAGAGGGGTCCCCAGCTGTTGGCACTGGTGGAGGATGCCTTCTCCAGGCAGCCGGAGGCGCTGCAGGAGCGCTGGCTCATCTCTCTGAGCAAACCCAATGAGAACGACAAGCACTTGCTAATGACACTGGCAGGGGAACAGGGTAAGTGCTGGCAGAGGGAGCCTTCCTGTGATGGGGAGTGTATTTAAGGGGCTCCCAAATGGAGGTACACAGCCATGCTGGAAGGAGATTTTGGTTTCCAATCCATTTAAATCCCACCAGTTCCCAGCGTTCACCGGACTTGAGGGATGGAGAGGGACTGAGGACATAAGACTCTTTCTTCACTTCTGTCTTCTGGGCTGTTCCTCACTGCTTGCACAAAGCTTCATCTTCTGCACTTTGCCTTCAGCTTTGCTCCCTCCCTGGACTGCCTTTCCCCGAGCATTTGTCAGCTTTCTCCTGATGCTTATGTACTCCCCTCCATGGCAGTATATGACAGCCTGCTCTTGGTTCACTTCCTAACCTATCAATTCATAAGTCCTGTCCAAACTAGGACAGTCCTCATAGTGCCTCCCTTCATGCCCAAAGAAACAAAAGCTGACAGTGAACATGGGCTGGACTGGAACATTTTACCATCTCTTTATTCCTATTTTAGTACAGGGGTCCTTTTCCTGTACTGCTTCTGCTGCCTGTCTAGTGATAGAGGTTTCTAATGTTGACATTACGGCCTCTATGACCTTTATGAACCTGTCTCCATGACTTTTTGAGTGCTGCTGCTTGCTCCCAGAGCAGACACAGACCCTGAGAGCTTCTGTGGTGGTGGGGAGGGTACCTAGGTGGCTCTGGTATCAGTTCATCCCTGGATTTTTTTTTTACTCCTTTAAAGAGTGTTTGAAGGTACCCTTGTCTGTGATCCTATGTTCTTTCAGCCTCCTGACATAAAACACCAATGAACAAAAATGTGTGTTCCCCTGCCTCCATCCTGTTGGGGATTTTAGACTGATGAATACATCTGACTGAGTAACCTGAGCTGAGAGCAGCACTGATCTCTTCCTCTACTTTACAGGCGTTATCCCTACAAAAGATGTTCTCATGGCACTGGGGGATGTTAAGAGGAGCTTAGCTGAGGTAAGAGCCTGTCTGCCTGCATCCATTTGTTAAGACCAGTTATACAATTAAAATAAGCAACTTGAAAACTGGGAGCATATCTCAGTCTAACCAAGTGCTGAACCCATGGCAGGCAAACAGATGAGTCAGACGCTTGGCAAACTCCCTTCTCCCCTCACTGGTAGTTGCCAGGCCATCAAATGTCTGCTCCTTTTAAGAGAGTAACTATGGGTTATTCCCTCCCTGCTTTTCTGGCTTGGTTGTGAGACTGCTTTTCACACATCCATTTTGTTGGAATTCTCAGTGTCACCCCTTCTATACCATTGTCAAGAGCAATGTGGGTGCTGCAGAGCCCCACATTTGGCCCTGCTCACCCTGCAGCTGTTTTACATACATTGGCTTCTCTTGACATGTTCACACGCCTTCTGCAATTCCAGGGTCTGCATTTCACTCCTTAAACAACTACCTCTACAAGGGCAGGCAGAGGACCTGGGTCAATGGATGCCAGAGTCCTCTCCCAGCTGCCTCTAGACCTCACATATTCTCTTCTAACCCTGGGCAGCTTGGAAGAGGATAGAGATGAGGACGAATCAGCCCCATGATGTCTGGCTTTGCCCCTTTGTCCTACAGGGTATATAGGCACTGAGGGCCTGATTCTGCTTGAGTTTTTTGCACCACTGGAATAATTTTGCTGATTTTAGCAGTGGAGTTGGGCCTTGCTGGCTGTCTGCTCTCAGGTTTTTCCCTGACCTAACAAACCAGTGCAGTTAGACAAAGCAAATTAAGTGCTCAGTGGTGTATTGATTGGCTTATACCAGAGAAAGTGAAAAAAGCCAACCCTGTAGAAATTGTGTGACTGAAGTATCAGCACCTAGAGCTGTCCAGAAAGAGGGATTTGTGGGATGCAAGGTTTGACTTTGCAACTGTGGCCCCATGTTAATGTGAGTCCTACCAGAGCCTCCTTGCCACATGCCTCCGACTCTCTGGCTGTGTCAATAATGAAACTCTGCTCACTGTGCTGCCCTTGCACAAGCATGAGATTGCAAGGAGGGAGGGTATTCTCTTACACCTGTCACACTTACTATTGACTGGATATGTAACCTGTTTCAAATCTGCCAAGTCACTGGAACCAGCGTTGGGCTGTTTGCTGACAGCCACAGGGGGCCAGTTTCTAGAACAGCTATTCCTAAGCTTTTAGGCTCAGTGGGCAGCTGTCCACTTCCAAGACCTTGTAAAGACCACTATGCCCTCTTAGGACCTGAGCTTTAATGGAAACCTGCTTATTAGGGTTACATTCTCTGCCAAGCAGTTACCAAAGCCTCAGCACCCATCAGTGGTCCATAGTTTGTCTTGGGAACTCTCAATCTTGGACAGTTTCTCCCTCCTTGTCATGCACAAAGGTGTGATCCTTGTGCAGGTGAGCAAAATAAGGTTGTGCCTACTGTCATTTGCTGATGTGTCAGCTTTCATGGAAAATGGTGTTATGTATAGTTATGTGCTTTCTTGTCATGTAGCACAGTGCACAGCCTGACTCTCCAACCCTGGCTTTTAGTTCCTCTGCCCATGTTTGTGGTCCTGTACTTGGACCCTGGAGAGTTGGAACAGGATTCTATCTGCCTGCAGGTCAGGGCTTTTAGTGTACTGCTTCCTTCCTTCCAGATTGGTATCCAGAACTACTCAACCACCACAAGCTGCCAGTCTCACCCTAACCAGACACGCAGTGATTATGGGAAGCTCTTTGTGGTGTTGGTGATCATTGGCTCCATCTGCGCCATCATCATCGTGTTGGGGCTCATCTACAACTGCTGGCAGAGACGCCTGCCCAAGATGAAGAACATGGTGAGCACTGCATGGGTGGAGAAGGTGGCCAGACTCTTAGCCCTGGGGATGGAGGGAATTGGAAAGTTAAGAGGGAGATTGTTTTCCCCTGTCCACTTCTGGGACATAGCTGGACACACTGCTGGAGCAGCAGTGGAGCCCATTCAGGTGTAAGAGAGATGCAAATGTGCTTAGGACAGCTCATTTCCGCTGTGAGGATTGGGCTAGGAGAAAATTTGCCTTTTCCCCCTGACCCTGCAAAGTTCTTGGTGACCCTCATAGCCTGGTCTGATTGTGCTTCTCAGCAGCATTAAGACCTGTACCCCTTTGTCTCCATTTGTGTCCTCTCACCCCTGGCAGTCACATGGCGAGGAGCTGCGCTTTGTTGAGAACGGCTGCCATGACAACCCCACCTTGGACGTGGCCAGCGACAGCCAGTCGGAAATGCAGGAGAAGAAGCCGAGCGTGAACGGTGGGAACACCATCAATGGCCCCGACAGCTGGGATGTCCTGATCAATAAGCAGGCGAGCGAGGATGTGGATGTGTTTGAGGAAGACACGCATCTTTAGAAAAAGAAGGGTGGGAACCACCCTCTTAAACACACTTGTTTCTCTCCTATCTTGACTGATGGACCATGGGATCAGGTGGCTTCTCAGGAACTTCTTAAAACCTTTGAACAGGTCTTTGGGCAAGTTTTCCCTACAGAAGTCCTGAGCCTGCATCTGTGGCTTGGAGCCAGGAGGATCACAGAACAGAGGGAAGCGGGAGGGGTGGGTTTATAGATCTCTGTGTGTGTGTTCCTATCAGTAGCACCAATGCTTTCATCACCTTTAAATGCACTTACTGTAGCTCTGTGGTAGTAGCTGAGAGTGGATGGACTGGAGAAACAAGATGGTGTGGCTGCCTGCCATCAAGAGTCCAGATTTGGGGAGTAAATTCACTTTCCAGATCCTGACCTTGAGATCACATTCAGTCCGTGCAGGTGCAGTAAAACCTGTGCATTCTGGATGGAGGGGAGCCAAGATTCTGTCGATGTCCTGGGCAGAGTTTGCATTCCCCATGTGAAAACAGGTTTTCTAGTGCTGTAGCATTCAGCTACTAATTGTAGTAGCTGATGTTTACATTTGGGGAAAACACCCCTCCCACCCACTCCCTGCTATCATCTCATTTCACCCCTGGTACCACAAACAGCCCCACTCCTTTTTTCAGCTCCACAACTCCAAGCTGAGCTTGCGAAGTTTGAGCACTTTACCCTTGCTTGACTGATTGCAGAGAACTTGGTGCCATGGTGTAGCATTTTAGATGGAAATGTGCTTTAGGTTGGAGAGTTGCTCAAAAATGACGTTTACATGCTGCTTTCACAACAGCCTGGGAAATCAGCAGGAAAATATCCCTTGTCTAAGTGTTAGACTGGCTGACCTTCTCCACTCCAGTTCTATTTTTCAGGATAGTTTGGTTTCAGTTGGTCATTTTGTGATAAATATAAAGACTATGTGAAGCTTCTTAAATAGGGAAACAAGTAATTTTCTCATCCTTTTGTTTCAATTTCAGCATCCTGCCCTGAGGGAAGGGTGGAAGTGTTTAATATCCCACAGGTATAAATCAGGGTAACATCTTTAAAATCATTGCATTTAAACAATGTAAGAGCCAGTTCTGATGAGATGAGAATCGGATGTAAGAGCTCCCCAATGAATGTTTCTCAGGCATGCCTCAGGCAACTTTGAGGCTCCAGCTCCCTGAAGATGTGTGCTAAAGGCACGTGAATATGCATAATTATTCTCTGAGCCCTGCCTAAACTACTGTCAAGCCTGAAATCCCAGAACATTTGTTTCTTCTGTCATTGAGGGATTGAGGGACTTGCTTCGGTCAGAGGCACCAGTCCTTCTCTCCCTTGTGGTGATCTGCATGTTTGCTTGTTGTGAGATGCAGCTTCACACTTGGTCTTTAAGGGAACCTTTGTATAGAAAGGCCCCAGATGTGCAGCCTGATGCTGAGCCTGTAAATCTATCACTGTATGTATAGAGACCTCTAGCGTGTTCCTCCCTGGTGTGTGTGCCTGAAGTCAAGGTGCAAGAGTCTGTTGTTGCAGTTTGTGTAGCGCTTTGCATACAAACTGAATCACAGATCACCTTGATGTAGGACCACTCTGATACCAGTTTATTAGGGATTCAAGAAAGGTGGTAACCTTTGGTTTCCTATCCAGATTCCAATTTTCAGTGGTTTTAGCCTGCCTCCATATCTTTCCCGGTGTTATGTAGGAGACAGTGATCATCAGCTCCTTTTGTATCTTGCTAGGGTTGCAGAGATGCTCAGAGTTCCTTCTCCTGCCCCAGCAGTTGGTATTGGGGGACAGTCCATGTGTATGGACAGCCACATGAAGCCCTCTCTGACCATCCCTCACTGATGGCTCCTGCTGAGTTTGATGGGTCTGTGCAGTGAAACTGCACATCCATTGCCTGTGTTGAAGGCACTTTGGGGCTCACAGGATTAAATGCAAATTGTTGTTATGGTGAGTGAATTAAAGCATGGAGTTACAGTTTGAGTTTTTATAGCACTTAGCATAACGGGGCCTGGCATGCCTGTGGCCTTTATGCAGCTGCACTGTGTAAATGTTTCCAAGTCCAATAATCCTCATCAAATATGTTTTTAATGCCCAGTGGCTGTTACAAAGATAGTGCCACCAATCAGATGTGAATCATTTCACCCACAAATCGCTTCCTTGGTGCACTTCCCTGCTAAGAGCTGCTTTGCTGCCCTGTTTTCTCTCCACTATCCTAATTCAGAGAAACAGCAAGGCACTGATAAAGCAATGCTTCCAGCTGGGCTCAGCACCTCCTGATCTCCTGTAAAGCCTTCAAACTTTAAAGAAACCAAGGGGGCTATGTGGGCTCAATAACGAGCTAGCAAATTCTCCTGATTTGCTCTTCTGGCCTCTCATGCCCTGGAGGTTTTCCAGAGACTCTCTTCTCTGTCTGGAGCATCCAGGTGATCTGAGAGGCTCTTTAAGAGTGGCTGTCATGAGGCTGAGGACACTTTTCTGCTGTCTCTGACAGGGTACACTTGGCTGTATGATCCCAGTTTAGCTTCAGAAATCTACTGGTTGATAGAATTTCACTTTAGTCTGGTGATACTTTTTATCCTTTTACAGTTTTTTCTCTGTATCATTTTTTTGCACTAGGCTGATCTTGTCAAGTTGATTGCACTGTTGTCCCTCTCCTGCCAGCCCTGCAGAGACAGGTCATCTCTGGGGACCTGCGGGCTGGGAAGCGCTGTAGAGAGGCTGTTGGTAGCCCACTTACTCTGTTCAGTGCTTGCATTTCCAGCTCTGCGCAGGGAGGATGTAAAGAGGAAGAAAACCTTTGTCTTAGCATTTGTAACAGGAAGCTTTTCTATCACCCTAATGTAGTTAAACTTCTTTTTAATAAAAACTGTCAAAGCTGGACGTTCTCAGAGCAGTGTGCCAGGCGACAGAGCAGATGCAGGAGACAAAGCAATTCCTGGAAAACTCTTTGCCACCTACTCGGACATCCCCATAGTTCCATCTGCCAAATGTTTGGTCGCACTGACACCTGGTGGCGGTTGGGAGTTGGAAACGGAAAATTTAAAAAAAAAGTAGAACTTTTCCCCTCTCTTAGCTTTGGATATTTGTTTCCTGTGACTTGCCTAGGATAACGTGCTTTATTCACGAGGGGCTGCAGGACTCGATTGTGAGCAGAGGGGCTTGTACCGGGCGTGTCAAGGATATTTTGTGTGAGGACGTCCCTGTCTGCAAAGTAGTGAGATGGGACATTCCCTGGAGTCACCGGTATAGAGGCCCTGGGTAGCAACACAGGGTCTCAGCTCCATCTTCCTGTTTTGTCTGCCACTTGTTCCCTCTGCTCCTTGGGACCACAGCTAGAATGCAGAGACTCTGCCTTGAAATGGAGGTGGTTCTTCAGAGAGAGCATCAGGTGCTGTTGTGAGGAGTGCAGTGCCTCGGGGAACACCGGCAATGGCATCGTCTGGATGCATGGCCAAGATCAGAGTGGCTCTCCATCTCTGTGGGATGGTGGCCAGATGTGGTCTGGGATGGCCAAGCTGCAGATTGCTCTGAGGTGTCACCCAGGTATCTGGAACTGTGCCTGTAACGTGGAGTCTAACATGTCCTAGGACTCCGCATCCTGCACACCACCTTGGGGTATGTAGGGTGGAAAGAAACAATGAGGAGTGACCTGGTAATTGTGCTGTGGAGGATGTAATGCATCTTGAAAGTATGGTTCAAGATACACTTGAAGGATCCCTCTGGCAGAGGATGTGGAGTGAAATGAAGGTACATTATCCTAAGGACTATTGCAGCATGACTTTAGAGCATTGCAGCAGGGTCCCACTGCAGCTACTGCCGCCAGCAGCTCGTCTGTTCCCGTCCGACTTCGCAGCCATGCAGGAGCACATCTCTCCTTCACAAAGGGCTTGGGACAGCTCAAACAGACACAACAAGCACCTTCATCTGTGCTGGCTCATGAGAGCCTCATGCGCTCATCTAAGCTGACAGCCAGGCTTTGAGCCATTCTCAACACCTTCATTCCTGCTGGACACAAACTGTCTGCAAGCCCTGGCCACTGCTTGGGATTGCTGCCGGAGAACAGTTAGAAACACTTGTGTCTGGCCCTGGAAATAACAGGGTTGTGGTTTTGTTTTCTTTGCAATAAAACACACCTCCTGGGTGTCTGAACACTGACCTGAGCACAGTGCTTTGCTTGGTTAGATCTGCCTGAATTCAAGTCTGCTGCATCTCGTAATGCAGTGTTGGCCAGGGTCTCTCTGCCAGGATGGGGATCGTCAGCCTGGCCCCCCGTCCCTACAGTGCACTCCTTAATTCTCCCATCACAGGTTTCTGTGGAAGCCCTGAGCCGTGCCAGGTGTACCCAGGCTGTGGAACAGGCTTCCCCCAAGGAGTACTCTACCCCTCCAGTACCCACAGGACCAGCCCAGGACACCTTTCCTGCTAGAGTGGCTTAGCACAAGCCTCTGTTCCACAGCAGAGTCCCTGCCTGTGTGCCCGGCCCTGTGCCACATGTGTCCCACGCAGCTCTCCACCATCCCACACCTGCTCCAGACCTGGACCCCATACAGAATCACAGAATTGTTAGGGTTGAAAGGGATCTCTGGAGATCATGCAGCCCAGCCCCAGACAGGGTCACCCAGAGCAGGTGACACAGGAACACATCTAGGTGGGATTTGAGTGTCTGCCGAGACTCCATATCCTCCCTGGGCAGCTGTTCCAGTGCTCTGCCACCCTCAACGTGAAGAAATTCTCTCTCATTTTGAAGTAGAACTTCTTGTGTTTTGGCTTATGGCCTTTGCTCCTCGTCCTGTTGCTGGGCACCACCAAAAAGAGTCTGGCACCATCCTTTTGGCACCCACCTTTGTATGGATTAGTGAGATCCTCTGTCATCACAACTGCACGAGTCCGGGGAGAGCCCTGCCGTGTATTCCAAACCCCCTCCCAACCATGTTCTGGGCCGGGTCCCCTCAGGTGTGTTCCAGATCAGCCCCAGGTTTGTTCCCGAGCAGTTCCCCCTGTCCCGGGCCGCGGTTCCAGATCAGCCCCAGGTTTGTTCCCGAGCAGTTCCCCCTGTCCCGGGCCGCGGTTCCAGATCAGCCCCAGGTTTGTTCCCGAGCAGTTCCCCCTGTCCCGGGCCGCGGTTCCAGATCAGCCCCAGGTTTGTTCCCGAGCAGTTCCCCCTGTCCCGGGCCGCGGTTCCGCGGGTCCCCGCGCAGCGCGGCCGGCAGCTGTTCCTCCGGGCCGCAGGGGGCGCTGCGGAGGCGGCGCTGGGCCGGGCGGGCGGTGCCGCCGCCGTGTTTACAGCGCCCGCCGCTCCCGCCCCGCCGCCGCTGTCCCTCGGCCCGGCCCGGCCCCGCGGCCGCTCCTCCGCTCCCCGCGTCAATGCGGCGCCGCCGCCCCGCGGCCTGGGCCGGCCATGGACACCAGCGACCTGTTCACCAGCTGCAAGAAGGGCGACGTGAGCCGCGTGCGGTGAGCCGGGTCGGGCCGGGCCGGGGAACGGGTCCCTCGCACCGCCGCTGCCTGTAACCGCCTTGGTCAGCGGGGCGAGCGGGGCCGGGCCTGCCGGGGCGGCTTCGCCTTGCTGGGACGTGTTTACCGGAAGATCGTCCCGGCCTCCCCAGGGCGGCTGCCGCCGGCTTGGGGCTCCCCAGGGCGGCCGCGGTGAGGGGTGCGGAAAGGGCCGCTTGTTTGTCGTACAGAAATGCAGCTTGTTTGCACCCCAGGAGCTGGGTGTGCACCGGGTCTTTGCCGGGGTGCTTAGCTTCGCGTGAGGTGTGCCCGGTTCCGGCAGGTGTCTGAGTGTCGGGCAGACACTGCGTACTCGTGGGTGTGGATGCTGCCTGTGGCAAATGTCCTTGCACCAGGCTCCTCTCCAGCTGCTCTTCCTTTACCGTTGGAAATGGTATTTGTATTGGTAGGAAGCTGGATCCCTGGGACTCAATCGTCATGGAAATGTTTAGACGCCTTGTGCTGTAGACTGTGGGAGCATCTCTGAGTAATACGGGGATATGAAAATTTCAGGTCAAGTTTCCTTTCTCATCTCGAAGCAGCACAGCTTAACTTCAGTGATTTTGGATCAGGAGGCAGATGGGCTTGTTGTCTGCAGGATGAATGCAAGGTCCTTTTCCTGCGTCTCATGGTTTGAATCTAAAACTGTTCTTCACCTTTATATCCTACTTGATTCTTCCATCTCTTAGTGTGTGATATGCCAGATAATCAGAAGCAACCTCTGTTACAGGGTGCTTGCTACTGAAAGATAAGTGTGCAGATAGGTAAGGTCTGGGGAACATTGTTCTCTGTTGTGATTGTGTTCGATTAAATCGTTGCAAGCAGTGAATTGCAGGTTTACTGTAGAAAGAGGGGTCTGAGGGATGGCCTTGCAGAAGTTTAAGATGACCTGTATGGACATAATGGTGCAGAAAAGAGAGTCTGAGAATGCTGTCAGAGCAGAGGGGACAGATTGACCACATGGGACTGAGTAGAAAGGAGCTGAGTTGCTTGGCATGTTGAATATGGTCAGAGGAACCTGAAGTTCTAGACAAGAAAGGTGAAGGGAGTGAAAGGGAGGACTCGTGTGGTGGGTGATAAAAAACCAAGACTTGAGAGTCTTGGTGAAGGCTGAGAGGGACTTTAACATGTGGTTGTTGCAGTACAGGCTGTAACAAGACCCAGGCTGTGCAGGAGATTTGTCTGCAAGGCAAAGCCCAGCTTCTAGATGTGTCAGAGAGGGAGTGTTGACAGCATCTGATCTAGCCTAAATGTGCAGGACAAGGAAGTGGCAGGATTCAAGAGCAGTCTGGAGTGACACTGATGTTGTTGCTTTTGTCAGGAAGAGCCACAAGCAGGATGGGAGTCCAGCCTTGACCTTGTAAAATTGGCCATTTATTTGTAAGCATCTAGGCTGGGAGTATTGTTGGGGAATGTGAAGGTACTGCAGAAGTACTCGGGCTTCTTTTGGGATTGCTGCCCTGTTAGAGATGGGTTTGAGTCCCCTCTTCCCCCATGTGCTCCACTTAAGATTGAAGGGAGCTGCCAGGCCATGCTGTAGAACACCATTCTTTGGGTTGAGGATTTGGCTGATGCCCCTTCAGCCATAGCTGACAGCTCCCCAAGTCCAGTGCAAGGTCCTGTCATACCTTTGGAAGTTACTCTATGAACTTGAAGTTACATCTTCATCTTCTGAAAGAGGAGAATGTGACTGAGTGAGTAGCTGCATGAAGTTGTAACTTTGCTCTCTCCCTTTTCTTCCAGATACCTTCTTGAACAGCGAGATGTGGAAATTAATGTCCGCGATAAATGGGACAGTACACCCCTGTGAGTGCTGCAGCCTGGAGCACTGGCTGGGCGGGGGGTAGGGCCTTCAGAGCTCCTTTACTCTCTCTGCATCAGCAGCTATGAGCACTGTTACAAAATGTCTCAGGTTCTGCTTTTTTGGGAACTTTGGCTACATAGTTCTGCTTCTCTTCCCTGTGGGTGCTGTGCTAAATGCGTCTTTGTCTCCTGATGTGACTGGGGCTTGCTGTAGTGATGCTCGGAAGTGGGGTTTTGTGACCAAATTACCTGGGTTAAACACTCTGCTCTTGGCTTCATTAGGCTTTTTCCCCACCAAAGACGATGGCATTCTAGCATGTTTAGCTTGGCCTGGTAAAATGCCAAGTGACTGTGGGATCTCAGTCTGTCTGGCAGGGCTGTGAACATGCAGTAGGTTGTGAGGAATCCCCCTGGAGGTGCTGAGGAACATGCTGTGAGCTTTTTACCTCCCTACAATTCCAAAGTACATTTAGACATCTGCAATATATTTAGAGTAGAGAATAACTTCCCAAAGTAGAGGTAGACTAACATTTGGCTGCTGCAATGCATGCTACAGTATTCTCCTATTTAGTAGGACAGTTTGAGGTCCTTGTGCAAGAGAATCATGAAAGGCTTAGACTGTGAAAGAGAAAATAAAACTCATTGTAACTAGAACTTAGGGGAGTGGGTTTGCTGTACATCCAGTGTGGGTGCTGTTCCCTCCTTGGCATAGCGTGCAGCAGTCGGACTGACAACAGAAGGAGCAAGGAGTGTTTCTGAGAATTCAGTGGACTGCTGAGTGCCCATGAAATGATCTCCTTTAAAATGAGGATGGATTTGGCAGCTGGTGGTGCAACAGAAGATGCTGAACCTTGACAAGATACTGGGACCTTGAGATCTCCTTGCAGTGCCTAGGATTGCTGGGAACAGATCCTGCTTAGTCTGTTGCTGGGGTCCAGCTTCTGTGCTATTCAGTAGCAATTCCTCACTCCTATGAGGTGTTGGCCTCCTAAGCTTCTCAGGGATGCTCAGTGCTGTGGTCTGTGTGGGGTGATGTGCCAAAACACTGAATTTACTTCCTACTGCATCTCTAATTTTCTTTCGTTGTTGTCAGGTATTACGCCTGCCTGTGTGGACACGAGGAGCTTGTACGGTATCTTCTAGCCAATGGTGAGCAAAAGTGTCCTGGTATGGGTGCAGTACCTTTCTCTGGTCCGTGTGGATTGTATGTCCTTCTAACTGTCCCTTATGGAAACTTCTTCTGTTACAACCAACCATCTGATCAGCGATCTTGGGCTACAGAGGGAGCCCTGCACACACCTTCATGGTCCCTTTTGCTGGCCATTTGCAGCTTGAATTTGCTTCTTGAAATTGCTTGAAATTTCTTGATTTGCTTGAAATCCTGAAAGTGCACAGAAAGGGAAGCTGTCTGTGATGGCTCAAGGCAGCATGACTTTCTGAAATCACAGCTGATGTTTTGTGAGAGTGCAATGGTATTGGGAATATGCTGATCTGAGAGTTGTACTTCATATGAAGAATTGTCTGTGTAAAACTTTCTTGTACTCTATTGATAGCCTGGCTTTGTAAGCAGGACTTAATGGTGAAATGCAAGGGATTTTGCTAATCTCAAGCAAAGCAAGACCAATTCTTCAGGCAAAGTGCCTGCCCATTTGGTTCTCAGCATCTAAATTCCCCTATGTACATAGTGTTTTGCCAGAGGAACCAGAGTGCAGTCACATCTCAAAAGGTTTGGTTTTCTACTGCATTCCCAGCATCTTAATCAACCACTTGTGTAATTCTAAATAGGAAAATGCAAATACCCTCCAAATTTCTAGCAGATTCTAACCTAAGGAGGCATCTCCCGTCTTATACAAAGCAGAAATACTTTTTAGGAAGAGCTCTTAACAGTCCAATAAATGATTACACTCTTAGTACAGTGAGATTTGTCTTCCCAGAACACTGCTGGAGCCATGCTGAGAGGCTTTTTACACGGGTCAGTTTAAACAAGTCCTGACTTCTTCAGAAAGGGGTTCGTCTGTGGGAGAGCAGCTTTAGGTTGTACACATATGAGGGAAGCTCAGCTTTTGTAAATATGCTCATCAGCAGAGGGGACCACAGTGAAATATGTCAGCAGCCAGAAGTCATATTTGTTTAGTGACCATCTGGGGACACAGGAGAAGGATCTAACTGTGCCTGCTGGCCTGTGCCTGTGATTGTTTTACAGGAGCAAAGTGTGAGGCAAACACTTTTGATGGGGAACGTTGTTTGTACGGAGCTCTGAGTGACGCCATCCGCCGGCTGCTGAAGGAGTACAAACAGATCACAGCCAAGTGCATGAAGAGGGACTACTATGATGTCTTCCTGCAGCGGTAAGGACATGAGGCGTGTGCAGAGCATCCCGTCAGCCTTCCTGAGCGCTCTTTTCAGGGCAGCTTTGAAAGGCAACTCATCAGTACCCTCTCTCATTCCTGGGCATGGAGAGCTTCTTAAGGGATGTCCTCTGTGCCTTAAGGGATGATCTCCAGGCGTGTGTGTGCATAGCCTCTTGGTACAGAGTCCAGGGTCAACAGAAAGCTGGTCTTTATAAAGCAGAAGCACTAAGGTGTCATCCTTGACTGTCAAACCAAAATCAGATCCCTAAAACCACATCAGCAATTTAGAATAGTATGTCAACTGAAATTAAGTTTCAGGCCTGAAGGTACTATAACTTGCAAGCTGAAGTTTTCAACACTGATAAAATGTTTCTCATTTGTGAAACAGAGCACTTTAAGAAGCCTCAAACTGACTCACAGTGACATTGCCCAATCCTTTTTTTTTGGTTATTAAACTTTATTAAGATACTTCTGAAGGTTGCATGTCTCACATTGTACTAGAGCTTGAGTGGCAGCCTAACTTGCTCAGGAGTAGAGGAATAGTTTCAAGCTTTTCTTCTTGCTGTTTGTCTACGCTGATACTATTACAGACTTGCTGGTTGGTTTTTTTACTGACTTACAGATGTTAAAACCTTGTTGTGTTTTTTTTTATCTTTGAAACTGGAGTGTTAATAAGTCCTGGAAAGATCTGACAATCTGAAAAGAGGAGAGGAAGGAAACTCATTTATTTGAGTAAAATCAGATTCTGTCTTCCAGGGAAGTAGAATTTTGTAGAGTGATTTATCACTGCCCTGGTGACTGTGGCTCAGATGGTGCAGGGTTGAGCATACATGAAAGCTAAAATGCACTGATTTCTGCTTCTCGTTCAAGCAGACCTTGTGTTAAAACTGAAACAAAGAGCAACAGTTGGGGGGAAAAAAGTAAAAACCTAATGCTTCTGTTCGCTTTGGGGCAAGACACTAGAAGGAAGGGTGTTCTAGTGGCAGGAGATTGAGATCAGCATTCAAGACTCTGACAACATCTCTGTGTGTGACCCCACACCTTTCTGTGCCCCAGTCCAGCTCTCCAGAAGGAGTACAATGCTTGATGTCCACCTGATTTGACCTCTTGGGGATGTTTGTGAGGATATATATGCAAGGACTGATGGGCATTAGGAAACACTGGTGATGGTTGCTGTAAACTCTGGAAGTAGAAGTTTTGGTTTTTTCCTTTTAAAGAATGAAGGTATGGGCATGCAGGCATAAACAAGGCTTCACGTCTGATGTGGTAATTGCCTGCATTTCATGCCTGTCACATCCTTCCTTCTTCTGAGGGTGAGTGACCTCAAGTCCTCTCCTATTTGTTACATGGTTAAAGTGTGCACACTGAGAGTACCCGAGAGCAGGAAAGTTGCATTTTACTTTGTAGCAGGGTAGTTCTTTTTGAAAGTGTGCCCTTTTGCAGTGCTTTTTTTGACATCTGACAATTTAAAAGCAGAACTAACTTTTAAAGATGTGCTTGGGGGCAACTAGTTCCTCTTTAAAATCGGTTCCCAGCATTCAGGTGTTCACCTAAGGCAGGAAGGTTTCATTCTCCAGCCGCCTGGTTGCACTAACAAAACTCCTTTGAGCTATGGAAGGGAGTGAGAGACATCCCACTCCAGTGTGTGAAGGACCAGCCCTGTGCTGGCCATCCCGCTGGGCAGAGAGAGACTGCAATGCCCGGGGGTATTTGTTCATTTAGACCTAATTGTACCATGTTCCCCACTAGTGTTACTCCATTCTCTCCTTTTTCATGCTGCAATGAATTTCCCTTCTCTGTGTTCCTGCAGGTTGCTGGAGCAGGGTTACCAGAGTGACATTGTTTTCATCGTTCATGGCAAATCCTTCTGTGCCCACCTCTGCATCCTCAGCGCTCGCAGCGCCTACTTTGCAGAGATGTTTGAGACCAAATGGAAGGGGAAGAACATGATAGTGTTGAAGCACCCACTGGTGAGCAAGGCTGTGCTTCCAGTTCTTTTCTTTCTTTTGCTGTTCCACCTGGGTGAGGAAAGTGAGTAGGAAGGACGGTTTGAGGGTTAACTTCCACAGTGAATAGCTCCTGGGGCTCAGAATGACCCTAGTTGAGGAGAAGGGCTTGTGAAGGCACTTCATGCAGTAAAATAGCATCTTATTGAGATAACAAAAGGCTGCAGACTGCATACCTCCCCTTTGTTCCCTCTGTCATGGGCTCAAACATATCTTAATTAGTTGCAGTAGCAGGTAGCTGCTACCATCTGCCAGCTGCGTCACGACCCCTCTCTGGGATGAGTTGAGTCTGTCTAATTCCTGGTGGACAGGTGGTCTGTGGTGAAGACATCACCTCAATAATTGGCACTAATTGAGTCCCTTTTGTTGCCTTTGCAACAAGAACTAAATAGGCCATAAGTGCATTCCATCCATTAACCACCCATACTCCAGCACACATTTGTGTAACTTGACTCTGGTGGTGCAAATCCTCTTGTGACAAACATAACTCCAGTTTCTCAGAACACTGCTCTCCTCTCTCTTTGTACAAGAACAAATCTTCTCTGGAATTAGGAAGAGGTGGAAATGTTTATGATCAGTAAAAACCTGTATTTTACAGAGCCTGTATTTTACAGAACCATGTCTCTGGAATTTTTCCATTAGTCAGGTCCTGTCCCCTGAGGTACCTGAGGGATTGGTATCAGTTGAGACAGTGAGGAGCTGTGTAAGCCAGGTGGAGTGGCAGCATTAGTTATATGGGGAGCAAGAAAATCAGATGCACTGTGTGAGTTCTTACTTAAGATTTTTTTTTTTTTTTACTTGTTCAGGATCATGTTTCAAACTTATGGTTAAATTCGTGGTGATTCCAAATGTGACTTTCTCTTGTTTTATTTTAGATTAACCCAGCAGCCTTTGGTGCCCTTCTGCAGTATCTATACACAGGTAAATGACTTTACCCTCTGGTGTTTGTGTACATGGCTGGTGAGCAGCTGTCTGTGCCTCTGCACTGAGTGGCACAGGCTTGCACTCAGCAGTGTTTGGGTGCTTGAGTCGCCAACAAATCCTCTCTGCTGGCAGAAAGGGAGAATGTGAGCAATCACCAGCTCTTCCAAGATGTTTGTACCTTTTGCCAGTTGTTGTCCTGCCAGTAATTATACAGTCAATTAAAACAAAAATCAGCTTAGTTTGATTGGTTGGATGGATTTGGAGACTGTATTTCTAACTTAAGGAAGGAAAATCTGTCATCTGGTATAACTGTATCCTAAGGTGGTGAAAAGCCAGTTTCCCATGTAGGACTTTTTCAGTTTGGCAGACCTGAGCTGTGTGTGCTGAATGCTTTGACTACTTTCCAGTACTTTTTCTGAACAGAAGTTGATCCTAAACCTTCTATGAAAATGCCCAATGCTGTATTGTAGGCATGCTAAGTGCTGAACTATCTCAGGCCAGGAGGTGGTGCCAGAAAATAACATTGTCTTCAAGGCTCTTCTTTTCCAATACAGTGTGTTCAGAAATGTTCCTTGCCACATTTTCAGTGATTATAAAAGATCCTGAGATGAAAACTTGTGAGCCTGAAGTCTATTCTTACCCAAAGCTGGGTAGCCAGTGGTGGTGGCAGTGATGCCTGCTGCTGTTGTACTGCTGTTTTTTGATTTTCTGAGAGAATTAGACATGTTTTGTACAGCCTGTTTGGTCTCTGAACACTTGAATGAAGCTATTAGGGTAAACCCTGGAAAGTGGAAATGTGAATTAAATGCCAAACTGTTACTGATTTAAGTAGTGGGTGGTGGTGGAATACCCAGTCTTAGCTTCTGGGACTGAGTTGTGAGTGGATGCTGAAAAGTGAGGCAGTGTATCTAATTACTGAATTTCTGTGTCATCAAGTCTTCAGACCTTTTTTTTTGCCATTTTTACACCTAAGTCCTGTGGATTAAGAGAGCTGAGTGCATTTCTTCTTGACAGGTCGTCTGGATATTGATGTAGAGTATGTCAGTGATTGCAAGAGGTTGGCCAAGCAGTGTCGGCTGCAGGACCTCATCGATGATTTGGAGACCAAATGTAAAAAAGTCTATGAATTTGGTAAGCATTTGACTTGCTGTTGTCTCTGCTGTGCCTGTGTGCCCTTTCAGGGAGAAACAGGAAAGTGTGATGGTGGATGTTTCATGGTGTCCTTGGGGCTTCCAGAAAATGATTCTCTTGTGGAATTTCCATGTTTGCATGGTAGTTTTCAGTCATGGCCTTTCTGTAGGGCAGCTGTAGTGGTTTCTGACATATGCATGTTTATAATTTATATTGAATGCTTTCTTTAGAGTAGAGCAGCCATGGCAGCAGGACTTTGCTGTGGTTGCCAGCACTCAATTGAGCATGGTGGAGTATATGTTGGGAAGTGTCTTCCAGCAGAGAGCTTGTTTAAATCCCCAGAAAGATAAAATATATACAGTTAGAAGTAATTTTCTGCATTTATCTGACCCCTAACCAAAGTAAAATTTTTGATAATTGGCCCAAAATGGGTGCAGAGGGAGATACAGCACTTTTTTTAAAAGCAGAGAAGTATTTCTGAAAACGTGTATATTAGTAACACGTGGATGTGCCAAACCTTAAATGAAACAATACTCTATTTAAGGACTTTTTGTTATCCAAATAACTTGTGATCTAATCATGACATAAGCTTATTGCATGAAAACCAACAGTTGGAATCAAGCTAAGGGACACGTGAAGAAGAATCAAAACAGCACAAGTGGTGTTAGTCACGAAGCAGAAAAAATTACTGGATAACAAAACCTTCAGGCTGAAAGCTTCTGATTCTCATTCTGTGCTCTGAGTTAACTCCTTTACTTTAATCAAGTTAATTTTGATTTGAGAAGAGATTCCAGTCTGTAGTTTAAAGTCAATAGCATCTTCTTCCCTGACCTAAGAGGCAGGGGTGTACGTGTTCCACCTTTTCGTTTTGAATACAAGTTGTGATTGTTCAGCCTCCTGAGGTTGCAGAGCATAACTGATAGAATACTTCTGGCTCAAGAAGTTCCTCATCTGCAAATCACATGGAAGATATTACCATGTGCAGGTCTCTCTTTAGGCATGTGTAGTTGTTTGGCGGTGGTGGGGTACAAGATTACCATGGTACAGCTGTTGCCATATAATGCAGGGTGCAAGTCCTTATGGAAGCTGTGTCACAGGTCTTACTTCTGCTGTATAAACACAAATGTAAACATGGACCTGAAGAGGTTAGAAATGCATTTCTTGGTATCTATAAAAACTGTAAGGCATCAGTTTGTATTAAATAAGTAGCGGAAAAGGGGAGTGGTGAATGAATATAAAATAAAAACTACTCAGAAATCAGGTAACAAAATGATCTTGTGTCATCTTTTGATATCAGAGTAATTCCGTGAGATGCTGGAGATCTGTTTTTTCCTTTTTATCTTTTTCTCCCAGGACCTAGCTGAGACATTCCACCTTAATTCATTTAGTTAAAATCTCATATAATATTGTGGAAGGAAAAGGTGCTTAAATTTGTGAACTGCAAAAAAGCTGACTTCTTGGTGGGTTTTCAAATGGAAAATAATGAAGTAAAGTTTCAGGTTAATTGGACGTTTTAGATAGAAGCACCACTTGGAAATACAAAAGCACTGGACAAATCATTTAACTTCTGTGTTCTTTGGAGAGGGAACAGTTTTTCAATTTTGAGGCCTGACAGAAGACAATCAATGGGTGGTTTAAAGCACCGATGGAAGTACTAGGCTTGATTTTTATTTGTGACAGGTTGGATTCAAAGAAATAGAACAACTGTTAAAAGTTTGTTTCTTAAATTTCATGTGGAAGCCAGGAAAACTTGATTCTGCAGAAAGGCATATATGTAAGAGTTACAGAAGTTAAAAAATTGGAAAGATCTTAGATCACATTGTGTCTGGCACTTGAGAAAGCATGACTGTTCCTTTGAATGTGTTAGAAACCTCTGCCTGTTCCAAGTGCTTGCTGTGGAATAGAACTCTGATTCAGGTCTGTAGAGCAGGGTCATGTCTTGCTTCTGTATTATGAAGCTGAAACAAGAAAACAACATGAACTCGAGCCTCTGCAGCTCCACTGGATAATTGCAGTGTCTGCAATCTCATTATCTAGCGTTAATCAGTATTTCAAAAGCACTTAGTATCTTGGCATGCACAGACAGTAGTATCGGAAGAGGATGACCCAGTGCCTTCTGTTGCACCTGAGACATATTTGGGTGCGAATGCTTGCCTATTTTCCCTTGTGTGTACATTGTGGCTATAACAAGAAAAAACTACTGCAGTGTTTGGAAGAGCTCAAACAATTTGTCCAGAATAAGCCATAATTCTTCCTTTAGAAGTGCATGTATTAGAAAATAAATGTTCTGCAGTTACTTAAGCAAGTTTTAGGGCAAAAAGGGTGAGAGCAAATTTGATATGCTTGCCTTTGTAGCAAAGACACTGGATGTGCAGAATCTGTGGTTGTAGCTAATTGTGCCATTGGGAAGATGTATCTGAGTGTGGCATCATTTTGAAGGTTTTGGGAGTTTAGTGTGGTTTTTTGTGGCTCTTACATTTTGTGGTACATTGGCTCAATGTAACCAGAACACTACAAAGTATTGACCAGGAAAACCAAGGCAGCTGATACGTTGGTAGGTGATGGTCAGTGCTATACAGCTGTGCTAGACTGGGAGGAAACCCAGTCTCAAGCTCAACCACACTGGTTATTCCCTCCAGCTCCTTGCATTGTTTATGTTGCTTTTCTCAGAAACCCCTTCATTCGTCTTTCTTGCATTCCTCTTTCGTGGTCCCTGCTGCTTGCTGGCAGCCAGCAGCTTATTCCTATTTCACAACTTTGATTTCTGTTGTCTCTGTTAGGAAAGATTTTTGTGTGACACCAAATGCTGTGCCCTTGGATTTGAAAAACGCAGTGTCTGAATAGATTTTCTTCTCAGAAAAATCACTGTTCTTTTGTGTCACTGGGAAAGTGCACAGATGCTCTGTGTATCCCAGGAGAAGAGCTCTTTGCCTTGCCTTCTTAAAGCTTGCTGGATCCATTAGCACTTACAGAGCCTGATCTGGTGACTGTTACAAGTACTACAGAAATACAGATGTTTCTCTCTGCCCTGAAGAATTTCTAATTGCGAAGTAAGACATTTCCTTCTCTCATGCTGATGTATAAGTGGTCAGGGCTCTTTGAGAAAATGCACTCAGTCTGGTTTGTGTTGGTGCCAGGCCTCCTCTTAGCTTATTTACCCTGGAAGTCATCTATCTGAGGGTAGGATTTCGTGCTAACAGGGCAGCCTGTCTCCTTGCTGGCAAGCTTTGTGTATAGCAATCATGGTGCCCGACTGTTTTGTACTAGTAGATTATCCTTCCCTTTCCAGAAATCTTTCTGGGATATGCAGCCTATGGAGAGGTACAGTGGTGGCATATTTGAAGGGTGCAGCAGTGATGTGGAGGAGGGGGTGGAGATCTTGTTTTGTGGCACATCGTGGTCTTGTTTCGCCCACGACCCAATGGAGTCATCTGATGGAGCTCATGTAATGCTGTGCAAAATGTCAGGAGAAATGAGGTCTCAAGGTGGCGTGATTCACCTGTGAGGGGTTTTATGTGGTGAATCATACCTGTCAGAAATTCTTCTGAATGCTTCAGACTTAACCCTGTGTCTCTCTGGCTCCCAACAGTATCTTAAGGCTTCCTCACCACAACTTTGCATTTTCCAGTGGTGCTCCATCTTTTTTCACATGCTTCCTTGTATCCAGGGACTCTTGAATGTCTTACATGCTCCAGTTCTCCCCCCAGACCATGCTGACCTGGGAACAAACCTGAGGTGGTGAGCACAGTAGCCAGAAACAGGAAAGGCTCTGCTGGCAGCAGCATTGTATCACAGTGCATCTATTTTGGGCTGCCACTGGTTTGAAGTTAGAGTTGGCTTCTGTGAGCTCCGCAACAACTTTAGTCATAGCAAGACCACTGAAGTATGATCATGTATTTTTGCTTTTTTGGGCTGTTTTGTTGTGTAGGCTGATTTGTTAAGACAGGAAGACACACTATGTCTGAAAAAGACAAATGAAGTTGCTGTCTCTGAAGGCTCTGTTTGAGCTCTTTGATGATAGTGATGCTTAGTTCAGGCACATGCAGGAGTCTGGGTACTTTGGGGTCTTTGTGCTTTAGGGATCTACAAACAGAGAGTAGAGGACAGACTCGCACCTGCTGAACTTATTGACTAAACAAGAATAAATCCCTTTGTTCTCTGCAGTGAAATCAGGATGGCATAGCTGAAATGGGACCCGGTGGAAAGCACGTTGACAGCAGAGAGGCATGGAAGCAGATTAACTTAAAAACTCCCTGGCATGGGCTTTACCTTAGGTGACGCTGTCAGCTGTAGGAGTGGTTGACTGGGGAGGGCAGTGTATAAGTGGCTCCTACAGGGATCAGGGCAACCTGATCCATGGTCCTTAATTGATGACGTGGATCCCAAAGAGCAAGTTGGGCTTGAAATGTGCCTGTGACAACTTTGTTTTCCACAGTTGATATTCCAGCATAAGGAATTCAGTGGAGGTTTGAGAAGAGACAACAGTACATGCATCCCCTTCTAGCCCTGCTCACTGGCTGTACTGAGGGGTGCTGAATGTGTGTGTGCGTAGAAAAATTGTGTGTGTTTTGCAGTAAAAGCTGAACAGCAATAACGCTGGTTTTCCTGGAGTGTCTTTTATCTAAATGGGAGAGAATGTTTGTAGAGGAATTCAGGCATCTCTGCTCTTTTGTTTTTTTGCTTCTTCCAGTCTCTTCCAAGCCAGGGACCTGTGTGAAAGTGCTGACGATTGAGCCCACAGGTAACTGCCGGCTGCAGGAAGATCTGGCTCTCCTGGCAGACTGCGCCCTGCCAGCTGAACTGCGGGTAGGGAGCACTTCTACTCCTTGTGGGCTCTGTGGGGCTGGGATATCTGCTCACTTGTGCCCACTCACATCATTGCTATATAGGCTTCAGTGCTTGCTTGTCTCCTGGTGCTCCAAATGGTGAAAGGCTTTTATTGCTTGGAAATGCCATAAAATTATATAATGAGGCTGTCAGTGCTGGTCTTTCCCCTTGGATATTACCCCCAGCGGGGATCTTGGTAAATAGAACCCTTTCCATGTGGTTGGTGGGGATTTCCCCATTGAATACAATGGGACAAGGCCCCCAGCTCTTCTCTTTGCCGTCCTTCTTGAGAATTAGAAATGTTGTAGCAGCAGGCATTGGTACCCAAAGGGATATATAGGTGGAAAATGGCTTGCTGGGCTTGCTTGCTGGGAACTGACACACTTCAATGGAGAGGTGCTTCCAAACCCTGATAATATTTCCAGCAGAAATGTGAGTCCCTCTGAAGAGAATTTAACTTGACTGGCCATAGATCTGTTTTTCCCAACTATGTCTTGCCCCTCAGAAATAGCCCCCCAGATTGATGATCACTATGTTAAAATACCATCATATTGTTAGTTAGGATCGTATACGTAGATCTTCTCTCCCATTTGCAGAACAGGAAAACTATTATTTTTCTTCATTCTTTCTGCATCTGGTGTTTTCTGTAATATCAGCAGATTTATTTTGCTCTTATGTATGTCCTTTGTTTCCTCTTTCTTATACCAACTGCTGTGTTTAATAACATGGACTCATTTTAGGTGGATGCTGTGCCCAGAGGTTGTATGACTGAGTGATGTAGCAAGTTTTGTTGCCTTTCTCTTTCTGTTCCCTGCCAAATAAACCTGCCTGGTGCAGAGAGAGTGAGAATGTGTGTGTGTGTGTGTGTGTGTACATGGATAAAGTTTCTTACCTTAATAAGCCAACATGTTTTGTGCTGGCTTTTTTCAGATATATTTCACTATAGAGTGGGTTTTTCTCCATCAAGTTTACAACTACCGATTTAGAAATCTCTCCTGTGTAACCTGCCTCCTCCAAATAGCTGTACATTTTTTTGTGGCTTTCAATATGCTTTTCTGTATGTTTGCAGGCTTTAAAGGGAGGTGATACTATAAATAAGCTTCAGATTACCTCCCCAGGAATTAAAAAAAGGATCACGGACCCCAAAACAGTGAGATTTACCTACATTTTAAGTCACTTCACAAATAAAAAGAATACTTCCTGTTTGATTGCTTGTTTCCAGACCTTGATGGCATACTCCTGTTAAGCTGTTCTTCTAGAGTTAGGAACACTTTCCTTCTTAATTCTTTCATGTAGAATAGGAGCTGGAAGGAAAAGAGGAAACTTGGAATAATGTAATCATCTGACAGTGCTGTGAATTGTGAGCTGTGGTTTCCTTGCTGTGTTCATTGATTGGCATGAAGGCAGCATTAGAGTTATTACAGCTGTACAAGTGAAGAGGGAATGGGCACACACACCTGCTCACTAGAGAATCTGTGTGCCATGCACAAGTGTGGGTGCTTTGTTTAAGACTGATAAATTCTAAAAGATTCCCATTTTTCTCTCTCTAGGTACTTTTTGTTTGTTCGTTTTTGTTTGTTTGCCATTTATCTCTTATTCTATTGTTTTCAAATTGTTAAATTCTGTGAATTGGGCACCTTTGTTCTGGAACAGAGGCATTGCACATCCTCATTCTTGCAGGGTTTGCTGCCATACAAGGAATAGTATACAAACTGTGTAACCTAAAATGTCAGGAACAACTGCATAGTCACACACAGACATCCAAGTTCTCAAGAGAAACATACATTATTTTTTTTTTCCAGCCTATGCAGAACAAAATAGGTATTTGGCTTCTGGATAAAAGCCAGCATTTCCAGAATTTGGCAAGAAACATTTTGAGCTGCAGCATGTCATGTAATGCCGTATTATATGAAATGGGGATGTATTCAGCTTTCTGTTTCAGTATAAACAAATAATTTGCATGTAATGTCTTTGATACTTGGATGATGTAGGAAACTTTGTGCATTCCAGTTTCACAGTTAGTGATATCTTACATGGCTGAAACAATAATGATATCCAGTTACAGCTCATTATTATTTTCTGGAGTGATAGCTGTCTATTCTTTGAAATCTCAAACACATTTATAATTCTGGTACCTTGTTTCTCTTTCCTGTTTGTGTTTGAAAGCCTTTTTTTTTTTCCCCAATGTTTCCTTTTACAAGTGTGGTTGTTGTCTCTGTTTTGTTTTCAAATAGTAATGGCCAGGATTTTTCTGTCCACAACAGCTGCTTCCTCAGTTTGTTGCAATAAAATTTAGCAGTGACGGATTTAAGTAAAATACCATGAAAAGCCAGGCAACTGTCAAAACCCATGTGGCTTCCCACTGTCTGCCTGGTTCTTCATTTCATATCTGCCAGGTGACCTCTGAGTTGCAGACTCCAGGGCTTCCAGTATATGACACTGTAGGCACATGGTTTCCTTGTAATTGCTTTCAATTACCTTTTAACTGAGATCTTATGTTCCAAACCAAGATGAAATCAGACTTAAAAGGGTCAGAGTTTGCCATGAAATAAATACTGTTCTTTCCATCCATGTTGACACTTGGTGTGGCTGCAAAAAAGTGACCGTTTGCCACTTTTGGCGTAAAACTTATCTTATAATGCATAGGAAGAGCAGTTTGAAACGAGTAGATGGGTTCCGTCTTGTCTGTCTGCACCTGTGTACTGTGCTTGTCCATGGCAGTGACTCCTGTGCTTTGCTTTGCCTGTTTGGCAGAGGCAGATTAACTGAAATATTTACAACATGTTTCCAATTTAGTTTTTTTTTGTATCCAATCCACTTGCGTCTGGTTGCGAGCTGCTAATCTTCTCTTGGATCACCAACCCCTGTATTTTGTGTTGTAATTTATTTACAATTTTCTTGCTGAGATAATCTGGCCAAGGTACAAATTGCTGCCACTGATTTGTTTTGTATGTTTTTGCCTCCAGCAACATTTCTATTTAAGCTCTAATAGGAAATTTGTAGCAGCAAAGACTTGGTCCTCCACATGTGATGGTGGAGAGTGAGAGTATTGAGAGTATTTCTATATGGTGATTGAGTTACTGTGGATGTGTTTGCACCTTGTAGGCTGGACTGTGTTGTGCTTCCTGGGCAGAATACTTGACTTTGGCAGCTGTGCTTTGCCTGGACAGAGGCCT
The DNA here is from genome assembly GCF_020740725.1 of Corvus hawaiiensis. Lineage (NCBI taxonomy): Eukaryota > Metazoa > Chordata > Aves > Passeriformes > Corvidae > Corvus > Corvus hawaiiensis. The sequence continues at coordinate 14,141,624 of NC_063223.1, forward strand.
GTGAAGGAGCTTGTATGAATAGGGGTAGTGGGAGGAATAAGCCAATTTTCTGCAGGGAGATCCTGCAAAGGAGATTAGATTCCTCAAGCATGACAAGGGAGGAGAGTAGAAGTAGTAGAGACTTGAAAGGAGAGTAAAAGGGAAAATTCTGCAAAGCCACTTCATGCTGAATAGGAGAAACAAAGACATGAACCTGCTTTTGTAATAAGAATTGAAAATGACCTTGTAAATCTGAGCAGCAGAGTGGGGACCAGGCAGGGCTAGAAGCAGGAAATTGAGCCCAGAGGAATTTGTAATTCAGGAGACAAACTCTGAGACAAATAAAACTCCCATATCCATTCCAAAGGGATGGACTCCTTTTAGATATTTACCTTTGGACAGTGAAAGGAAAGCAAAGAAGGGATGCATGTAGGAGACGTGGTGTTTATCTCAATTAATATTCCTGTGCCACAGAGTGGCATCTTATCAAAGTTTGTTGCTAGGTTTGTTTTACCTGGGATTTGTCTGCAGATCTGTAGCCTTCAGATTCACGTCAGAATTTGTAGGAGAGGATGTGGAAGCTGTGGGCGCATAGGGTGAGGAGAACAGCAAGGCAAACAGAACAGGCAGTTGCATCATGATACTGGTGTTTGTAACACGTTGCCACAGAGTGAGGCTGTGGACCTTGGCTGGGACCAAGGACCAAACCCTTGAAACGTGAGACACAGATAGTAGTAAAATAGAAGCCTGGGGAATCTACAAATGGGACAATTTCATCTCATCTTCAGTGCTGGAGGTGCCCTTTGTGTGGCAGCTGTATGAAAAGCAGGTGATAGATCAGGTGGGCAACATTCCTTGAATTGCTGCATCTCTTCTGGAATAAGAGTTGCCCTGTGGAGCAGGACTGCAGTAGAGAAGTGCTATGGAGAGTCAGCATTACTGCAACAGCCATGTGCAAGATTTGCATCACTGGACTTCTCCTGTGATTAGGAATCAGAAGCTGCCAACTGTTGCTGTGGACAAAGAGTGTGGTAAATGGGTCCAGATTGCCATGGTCAGTGGTGGTATGAGCTTTTGCCACCTTGGTGCCTTGCCACATCCAAGAACCTGTTCTGTGAGAAACCTCACTGAGCCTGGCTGAGAGCTCCCACCCAGTGTGTTCCAGTCTGTGTCTTTGTTTAGCTCAGCAGGGAAGAGTCATCTGGCTCCTCAGTAGAGCTGAAAGTCAGGTTGGAGGCAGGTGGGTTGGAAATGGACAGTCTGCTATTGTGAGTCTGGTCTTTATCGTCAGCTCAGGGTTTTCCTGGGTGCGAATTTGGGATGTAATTTTCCTGGATGAAAGACAGCAGGAATAAATTCCTTGTCCCAGGTACCCCAGGGGCATGTGTATGGAAAGCAAGAACCAGAGGAAACTTTTTTTTCCAGAGATTGTCTTGGCTGCATGACTGTGAATATAAACTTTTTTTTACAGTTGAATTACACTGTATATAGAATAAGGTGAAAGGGAAAATATTTGGAAGTGTCAATTTAAAAAAAAAATACGGCAAACAGGTTGGGGTTTTTTTTGGTGTGTGCTGTCATTGTTGGCATGTGGGACTGGGTGGAGGTGTGTTGTTGTTAAAATAATTCACTTGAGTATTAATACTGCAACAACACTATCTTTGGCTGCAAATCAAAAATCTAAAATGTGCTTTAGCAATGTTGGATTATTCAAGTGAGGCAGTAATTGTAGCCAGACCATTTCAAACTGGTGTATACATGGATGTAATCTATACATTATTACATGTACCCTGTAAAAGACTGGTCCTAAGCTCCAGTATGCTTGCGATACCTGCTGCATGAGGTAAACTTCACCTCCACGTGTTAGATAGCAGAGAAACACTTTCCAAAGGTGTATGGAGAACCAGGAAATTTCCATGGATAAAGGAGGCAGCTGTAACTTGTACCAGGAATATCCCTTATTAGCAATGCAAGTTCTTCATTTCTGGACACTGGAATCTGTGTTCAGACCATCTCTGGTGCTCTGAGGGAGTAGAGGGATGGCATTTTCTGGGAAAACAAAAAAGTCTGAACTTGGAACCCTGAGCATGTTTAAAGCAGGAGTGTTAAAGGAAGGGTTTTCTGGTTTCTCTTCCTAGGTTGGTTTTGGGGAGTTGCCATTTGACAGCACTGACAACTTCAACAGCTGTCCTGACGTGTGTTTCCGGGTGGAAGATTACAACTTCTTGTGCCATAAGGTATGTGCTTGTGCTGTACTTCCTTCTCCTCCCTTTTTGCTATGAATCTAGTCTACTTGTGTCCCCCACTCCTTCTATGCTGGATACACTCTGCAGTAGCAGCCTTGATTCAGCTGGAAAACTGCATTTAAAGCATTTAACAAAGCAGCAAAGCCTGCCTTTCTTGCAGACGTGTGGAGATAAATTTATAAATTCAGCTACAGCATTCACAGCTGCAAAATCTGCTGCTGCTGGCTTATGAGTTCAGTGTCTGGAGAAGGAAAGTTTGATCTGCAGATGAACAACTGTAAGAATGAATTTTGAGATCCAACCTCAACTCAAGCTCCTGCCGTAGGGCCATGCTAATTTCGAATCTCTTGAATTTACCAATTGTGTTTGTGGTTCTGAGGGTAGGTATGGGTAGAATAAGGTATGGAAAAATATTGGAGATATAGCTTCAAAATGTAGGGAAAATCAAAGTTACAGAATCTGAACTTCTGAAATATCTTTGAGCTGCTCTGACACCAAATTAGTAGTGCCCTTTGGTTTGGTGCAGTGAGCAAGATGCCAGTGTTTTGGTTTTTCATTCCTCTCCAGGCATTTTTCTGTGGTCGCAGTGATTATTTCAAAGCCCTCCTTGAAGATCATTTCAGTGAGAGTGAGGAGCTACAGACACAGCCCAGCATCCCTGTGGTGACTCTCCACAACATCTCAGAAGACATCTTCATCCGGGTCCTCTACTACATCTACAGTGATGATACAGAGGTGAGGCCAGCCTTGGTCCTTCCTCCAGTGCTGGTTAGCTCTGAGGTGTTTTCAGTATTTTTCTAAATCTGGAGCAGGGTGTGCATGTATATTCTTAAATTTCACTGGCCTACTGTGCTACCTCACTTGTGTCTCAGGGATCCACATACTGGGATGCGCTGTTAGCCAGGCAGGGTTGTAGTTCACGTGCATGATGTTCAGGAAGCAAATCCCTAGTCTTTTATCCCATAATAAAAATGTGGAAATTAGGTTGCACGCTGTTTATTGACGTGATAAATACAGGGCTTTGCAGCTTTACCTCTTGAACTCCGTGGAGAGATAAGGGAAGCAGCTGCCAGTAGATGGCAGATGGAACACGTTTGGAGATGTGGATAGGTTGAGAGATTCTGCTTATTTACTTTTGGCATCATAGCCTACTTTTCCATTTGTAGCAAGTCATTATTTCCACTGTCATTAATCACTGGGGTGGGCAAAGGTTCCACTGGGAGACCAGTGCCTTGCTGTGCTCAGTATCGCAGGCAGTAACAAAAGAGCCCTCACCCACTTAGTTTTCAGCCTAATGGAAGGTGCAGCAAATCCCGGCATTTAATTAGCTTCCTGCTTTGGTTTTGTGGCAAATGCTTTCAGCTGGTCTCGCTGGAAGATCCCAGAACACATTCTGGCATCAGGGCAGTGACTGGAGATGCTGCTGCACCTGCCAGTGTCACTTCCCCCAAGCAGTGCTTGTGCTCTGGGTTGGGTGCACATGCAGAGAGTGCACACAGCTGTGACCTTTTTTTTCTGCTGATCTGTTCACCTCCGGGTAGAAGTGGGGAGAGTGTTTGGCAGGCAGCAAGGGCAGGATTGCCACTGGTATGCCAGAGAGCAGGTCCTTCACTTGCCTGCACTCTTCCCTCAGCCACTTGCTGAAAGGGCAGGCAGAGAGGGAACAAAGCTGCTTGAAGATCCTCCTGACCTTGTGACTGCACTGCAGCCTGACCCTGTTTCCTTGCACCTCTCCAGTCTGCCTCCCTCCTCATGATGACTCATAGGAAGGACGTTTCCCAAGCAGCTCTTGCTTTCCAAGGGGTGCCTCAGGTGCCCTGTCTGGGCTTGGGTCAGGAGGACAGACAAACAATAATGCGTAGGAGTTAAAAGGATCTTACTCATATGTTTTGTGTGCAGAATGGTGCATAGCTTGGGCTTCAAACCGAGCAGCCAAGATGTGAGCTTCTGCAGAGAGTTCACCTGTCATGAGTAACTACCAGAAAAAATGGTCAGGAAGACAGGAATATAGTTTAAGTTCCACATTTACATGTGGAGTGTTCTCCCTGCCCTGTGTTTCTCCAGCCAAGTATCAGCACTCTCAGTTCTATGTTTCTCTTTACAAAGGATTTATGGTGTCTCTCTGCCATGCAGTAGTGACAGTGTTTGCAGTTAAGGGGAAGAGTGTGCAGAGGACATAAAGGGTTCCAGGCACAAAGACAAGTTGCTGATCAGAATACTTGGGTAGGCTCGAGGGCAGTTCTTGGAGGAACATTTGCCAGGTTTTCCTTGATGAAGTAGTTGGGAGCTGCAGCCATCAATACTACTGGCTCAAACACTTCCAGCTCCTGAGGTTCCTGCAGCTTATGAAGGGACAAAGCAGCACTTGGTTAATAACCCCAAGAGCTTTGTTACCCCATGTGCATACAGCCTTCATGGCATGGCTCTCCTACATCTTGCATTCTTCTGCCCAGCTGCTGCAGGGTGTTTCACAGCTGGGCCACTTGCTGGGAGCTGTCTCTCCAAACACAGATGCAGACAGCTGTGGGGGAAGAAAAAAATCAGTTATTTGTAGTTGTCAGAGGGAACAACCCTGGATCTAGATATAGATGTGCACAGCAGTGTGTTTGCTGCTCACTAGTTATCAAGAGAGTGGGCCAGGCTGTACCAGTTACCATTCCTCCATCCAGAGCAGTGTGGCTTGGTCTCTAAACGCAAGGGTCCTCGCCTCCTCCGCAGCCAGGGCATGCTGTGTCCTGCAGATCCACTGTTACAGTGGGTGTGGGTAACTGAGCTCTTTGCAATTCACATTAGCAGGAACAGAGAGGCTCTAGTTCCAGGTTAGTGACGCAGATGGCTGACGAAAATAGGATTTGCCCAGCCAGGGAGAAGAGGCTGAGTGAAGCTGGAGGTGGTGTCTCCAACTTTATCTACAACATTTTTTATCTTCAGATCACTTGCAAGTACCCAAGAGGGAAATGGGAAGGTGGTCCTCTTTCTCAAGAGCCTTAAAATGTTAAAGGTCATTCACAACAGTTTCAGTTTGAGCATCTGGTGCATTAATTTAGTCCAGTTGGAACTCATGTTAGAGCTCCACTAGTATTTGATGTGCAAAATATGTTCTTACCCAGGTGGGCCTCACCTATAGTTTATTTTGTGTTCAGTTTTCTGTCCTTGAGTGTACCTCTCTGCCAGGGAGGTTGTGCTAGCTGAGTTAGCAGAACCAGTTTGAGGAAGAAACTTAAGAGAATTTTGCATGTTTTTCACAAAATGTGAGTCCAGCAGTATAAAATGGGAGGAAAAATGTGGGGACAAGGTTCTCTGTCCTGCCAGCCTCTTCTGTTTGTCTCTTGGAAGTATGTCTAGTAAAAGCAACCTCCTGCCACTGTCACACTGAACATTTTTTAGCAGCCAAGTGCACTTTGGTGTTTCAGCACAGCCCTGAGCTTAGCTACAGGGGTTACCTGCAGCATGAGAAACTCCCTGCTGCACTTTAAATTCCTCTGGGGTGACTGAGTGGGAGACGTAGCCTGAAAGACAGAGCTCCTGTCTCTCCATAGTTAGCACTTGTCCAGTAATGGGCCAAACAACACGTTAGTTTCCAGTGACAAGCAGTGTGCTCAGGACTGGGCAGTAACTCCCCTCTGTGCACTGCCAGCTGTCCCCAGAGAATGCCTACGACGTGCTGTGTGTGGCGGACATGTACCTGCTGCCCGGCCTCAAGCGCCTCTGCGGCAGGGCCCTGGCACAGATCCTCGACGAGGACAACATCATCAGCATCTGGAGGATTGCAAAGCTGTTCCAGCTGACCCGGCTGGAGGACCAGTGCACGGAGTACATGGCCAAGATCATCGAGAAGGTACCGAAACACTCCCCATGGCAGTGACCACGTGTGCCCCTATATCTGAGCCACAGAGACAGCAGATTGAATGGTTGTACTTTGGTCTGTAGTTAGTGGTTGTCCTCTCTGGATTAATGTGCTTCCTGAAAATGAGCAGCAGTTAAGGAGCAAAGCACATGGTGAGTTAGGACAGAGGAGGAGGAGTGTGGCAGTACCTTATGTCACCACAATAAGCCAAATTTTGGTCCCTGTCTAGCACATCCCTGTGGAATGTGGGGTGAGAAGTTGCCCGAAAAGCTTTGCAAGTACCAGGGGCAGGTGATTTTCACTGAACTTTCAGCCACTGTGCCCAGAGTAGCCATGGTGTTCCCTGAATACACCAGCTGCAGCCTGGAGAACCCAAAGAGGTGTGTAGGGGAGCTCTGTGCAGGAAATATTTTTTGGTGTTGGCTGGGGGGAATTCTTCCTGGCATGATGCTCTAGATAGGAGAAATCAATGTGACCTCTAATCTCCTCGAGGATGACAAATCAAATAGTAGGGGTTTGCTCAGGGTATACTTTGCTGTCAAACAGCAAGAAGTAATGAATTTAACACTGAAGTTTTCCTTATGGGGCTCCATTTAAGTGTTATCCTGAATGATTATAGCTTAGTCTCAGGACTCTTGGAGAAAGTTGCCATATGGAAGGATAAACTAGCATCTATGAAGGGATTTTATCCTGAGACAGATCTTTATAAATGGCTTGTACAGTTCACATGGGAATGTAACATTTTCACCTGTAGCTTGAAAGGTGTGAAATTATTTTTGGCATGAGAAAACAATGAAGGAAGTGGTTCTGGGGCTGTTACTTTGTTCAGTGTATAGCTTGGGAATGACAGACATAGCCTGTACCCATAGTCTGGCTTCTGAAGAAGGGCTTGAAAGCTGCTGAATATCCCAAGTAGTCATCAGGCTATGGCTTTGCTTGTATGTTCCCCTTGCATTCCCCACCTCTAGCTTGAGTGGGAGTCCTTGGACCCAGCACTGGCAGTGTGCCTTCTTAAGGGTGTTGGCACAGACAGAGCCACCCCAGCTGATGTTCAGACATCAGTGGTTGCCAGCATCCTGTGGAGATGCACTGATGGCAGCAGGGAGAGATTTTGTCAGTGTGGTAGCAGAGTAAGGCTCAGCAACCTGCTGTGCCCAGGCACAGTTCAGTAGCATAGACAGATGGAAGCTGCCTCTCACCCTTCAGCTCACCACACGTTCCTGGGGAACCTGATACAGAATCATTCATGGGTGACCCAATTCTGTCAGGTTGAGTGCAGAGCAGAGCAGCTGCCATGCTGGTGGTGGTGAGGCTGAGTCAAGGGGGGATAGTCATTTGTGGCTCCCAGTTCTGAAACAGGCGCAAGCACTCCCTGGCTTCTCTGCTACAGGACATTGCCCAAAAGTATCTGGCAACATCTCCTGGTTCCTGCCAGGCAGGCTTTTTGGGGGGAATATTGTGCATGCCCGTGCCCCAATACCAGAACCAGGGATGCTTAGTTAGAGGGTGTTACAGGGCATTGTGGGAGGTGCAGGTTGCTTGCAGCTGAGACTGTTTATTGTTGGGGTATTAGTGCCTCCTTTGGATGGATGGCAGGCTGCATCTTCAAGTGGTGTCTGTAGGAAGACTTGGGTCTCCATGTACTCTAGCATTCTTTTCTTTTCTGTGGGATCCCTTAACTGTCTGAGACCATTATCCCAACCCCTGGTATCTCTTTACCTGTCTTCTTGTCTTCCTAATGGTTCTCTTGTCTTCCTGGTGCAGCTGGTGGAGTTGGAGGAGTTTGCAGCTGCTGTGAAGGAGAACGCGGAGGCTGTGGAGGAGCGGCAGGAGACTGACTCCATCCCTCTGGTCGATGACATCCGCTTCCACATCACCAGCAACGTGCAGACTTACAGTGCCATTGAGGAAGCCAACCAGAAACTTGAAGCTCTAGAAAACCTCCTGGCCAGTATAGGGCTCGAATGCTGATGTGTGCAAACCCTGCCTGTCAAATGCAGCTGCACAGCCCTTGCTGCGCTGGCTTGGAGTGCAAGAACATCTGAGTCTGAATGTCCCGCTTCCCATTCTTGGTCCTCCTTCCCATCCATTTTCAGGCATGGTTTCTTTTTAATTTATTTGTGTCTGGACATTCGCATTTCTGGTTTGTGTTTGGTTTTACTTGCGTTTTTTTTGTTTCTCCTTTCAGAAATAGCTCCCAAAGCTCAGCCTAAGTCAGTAGCTGCTCCTTTGTACAATACAGTGCAGAGAGGAGACTGTGAGCTGTTGGGAATGGTGAGGGAGCTGTTCTGGGGACTTCCTACTGCCTGGGGTTAGGACCCATCCCGTTCTGTGGTTCAACAACACACTTCTGGAACTGGCTCATGCCAGAATATTTGTTGAATTACCAGCAGCAGAGGAAGAAAACTGGATTAAACTCTTAATAAGTATATGGGAAAGGAGTTCAGCACTGTCACTGTCAGCATTATAAGACTGGCAGAAGTGGGCAGTGCTTCCCTAACAGGGACACAGAGGTACTTGGCTATGTGGAGGGCACTGTCTTCACCTGCTATTTTAGTACTTAGATGGAAAAAAACCAAAACAAAGTGATTTCCAGGTCTTCCCTAGTTTTTCATTGCTTTGAAGTGCTCAGAATTTAAAAGCTTTCTGAACAAGCATCTTTGGGAATACAGTAGAGACCAGAATTCTTCCATTCTTAGAAAGCAGCAGCTTTCAATGCACAAAAGAAGGGAGAGCAGCCCTTTTTAAGAGGGGAAGGAAACACCTTCTTCTTGGAAACAGCACTTTTCCCTTTATTTTTGTTCATTGTGGTAGGGCAAGGCTGACTTGCTGGTGGGTCTGGGAAGAGGGGTCACTGGAAATCATTTTAAAAGGAAAGGGGCCTTTTGGGTCTCTCACAGGGCTGCTGTCCCACTCTGCGACCTTCTGGCTTTGCTCAGCCTTGAGCCATGTAGCTTCATTGTCCTCCAGGAAATTCACTGTTTGTACTAATGAATGTTTTTGAATCCGTATTCTGCAGTAGGTCGTGTTATCTCGTGTTGTCTGTCTGGATTCCTAATGAGGGTGATGGTGTTCCTTCTCCTTGGCACTAATCAGCAGCTGATAACCCTGCATAAAGCTTGCCTTGCCAAACAGGCTGCCCTTGGAGCTGTCCATCTCTGGAATGGTGTGTTGGGAGAGTCTCAGGTCTCCAGGGCACATGCTGGGCACACTTTCCCGTGCTGTGCTTTGGGAGGGAGAAGAGGCATTGAGTGAAGCACATGGAGAATCCTGCACAGGCTCTGGGCTGCCATAACCAACTCGTACAATCATTTTGGTCACTTCATGAGGCAAGAGCTTGAAATACACTGTTTCAGGTGTGGTTTTATTATGGGATGTGGGAACTGGGCAAGGATCCCCTGCAGCTTCAGGGTGTTGTTTTCTGTAATGGTGGTGGTGCCTCTCATGGCTAAAGAGTTTGGAGATCCAGGGTTTGGCAGGGACTTGCTTCAGGTGTGGATGTATTGAGATGATGGGTTTCCCTTCTTTGCTAATCTCACCAGGTAAGAGGCTGGTACCCCACAGCAAGTGAAAGCTGCAGCCTCACTGCCTGTGCCTGTCCTGCACTGAAGCTGTTGGCAGGTCCATGGGCAGGCAGTGGGCACCACCTGCACTAAGCAGGCTGCACTCAATTCTGAGGAGGGGACTCTGGGCTTTGGCCAATGTGCTTGGGGAAAGCCAGTCTTTGGCAAAATCGTGTGTCAGGATTGAGTTGCACTTAACAGAAGCTGGGGATAGAGCTGGCGTGGGGGGAGCAGGGATGAGGTTCATTGATATAACTGAACTCCAGATGCTTATGCACTTTGTCATCTGGGTTTAAGTGGTGTCTCTTGCAGATCAAGTCTCTGGGGCAGGGGATGGTGGTGGCAGGTCTACTCAAGCAGTCTGTGCTTCAGTTCTGTTTCAAAACCCTTGTGAAGAAGTGCAGGGAGTTGTTGTGGTTTGTTTTCTGCAGTCATACTAGGGTGAGGGTGTGTCCCTGCAGGGGTGTGTTGCTGCATGGAAGCAGCAGGAGTGTGCTTCTGTTTGGGACGGTGACGTGGAGAGGAGCTGTGCATTTGTTGTGTGATTTGTGGAATGTACCTCCATGTCCACCTCTAAGCCCAGTGTGTCTTTGACAGGACCAGCAAAGAGCCCAGCACAGCTGTACTGATGAAGGTATCTCCGTGAACATGGGGAGGGGAAGGGCTGTTGAGGAAGCTTTAATAGGAAGTCCCATATATTTTGGAGGAAGAAGGGTGAAAGAACTGCTTGTTTTCTTGCTGAGTGGAGTGTCAGGCTCATGAAAGCCTGCTGCAAAAACCAGCAGCTTAACGCAGCTGATTCAGTTCCCCTGTGTTTCTCCTCTATATATGGCTGAAGATAACACTGAACATAAGCAGGATGTTTAGTTTATCACATCTCTTCTCCTCCAGCAGAAATTCCGCTTCTGACATCTTTGTAGTCAGCTTTCCACAGCAGTGGTTTGTGACAGCCCACAAGGCTTGCACGGAGCCACCAGGGAACAGGACGTGGCCTTTGCCTTCTGCTTGTACTGAGCGAGATGCAGAAGCAGGATTATCAAGGAATGTGCTAATGCTTTTCTCTGCAGATTCCTCAGCTGCTAAAGGACACTGGCTGTGAGCAAAGCAGGAGGAAGGCAGAGGAGGAGCAGCAGTGCTGGGAAGCATTTTCCATATGGCTGCTCTTGAATAATTCCATTCCTGCGTCCTTAAGCGTGGAGCAAGTGAGGCTGCAGTTGTACATGTGGGAGAAAAGGTCAGCGTGGCCTTTTGATCTGCCTCCCCAGCAGTGTGAGTCCACATGGGCTTCCAAGCAAATGCCTCATCTGTCTGCGTGCACTTAGTGGTCACATCTGTGAGGCCTGTCAGGTTGTCCAATTATTCGGGATCCTTTAACTCCCCCCGTCCCTTTTGGCAAAATAGGGCTATCCAAAAGCGTGCATAAGCAGATGGTCAGCATGCAGGCAAGCTCTCTAATTAAGATGAGCCAGGACAAAACTTAGATTTGAATTCACTTTATTCTTGCTGCAAATAATTTTATCACAAAATAAAAACCTTCTGATTTTTCTTCTGTTGCCAGTGTCCTTTCTGTGTTTTGTTGCCTCTGTCCTTTTTATTTACTACTAGCCACTTGCTGAGTTAAGAAGATTGTAAAATTTACCAGAGCAACATTATATTTAAGAAGAAATGTGTAAGCATGTGTGCAGCAATAAAATAGTCTATTTCACTATATCTGCTCTGGCTGTGATCTCTTTGTTAATCACTGACAACATCAGCATGGCTTTATTTTTCAAAGGGCTCTGTGGGCTCCTTCATTTTCCCTTACCCAGGCCGAAGACTGGCTCTGCACTGCCTGGCTTCCAAGCAGTTTGTACAGTCCTGACAGAACAGGTGAGTAAAGCACTAACTTGTTTTTACTGTCTCCTTTCTCTGAGGATTATTCCCTTTCCTTAGCAGCACTGTGGCACAGGCTTGGTCACTGCCATGGTTGTGTGTCAGGGAGGTGATGTTTGTGTCTGGGCTGTTGCTAACAGCTAAGTTGTCTTTCCCTTTGTCCTTTTCATGTTGTGCCTCTCTCATTGCTGACTGTCCATTATGTCTAAGGATGGAGATTTTTCAGCCTTTGTGGTTAACTACTCTGACTTTTTCAGTGCGCTCCTGGAGTTGGAAGCCTGTGTTTTCTCCAAAACTGTGACTCTGCTGAAGTGTCTGGGCAGTCCTTCCTCTCTGAGGACATGGACACTTGTTTTTTTTGTCTGCTTTCTTGTATGCCTGGGTGGCTACAGTTGTGTGGGTAAAGGCAATAGCTGAGCTGTCTGTGCAGACCCTGTTGACTTCTTAGCGTGACTGGCATCCAGGGAGCGAGCATCGATCTTGTTCCTGTTGTTCTGTGTAGGAACATGCAAGTTTTGGAGAGGAGATACTAATAACATCTGGATGACTAATGCTGTTGAAAGAAGGGCTTGGAAAAGTTCAAGGCTTAATCAGGTTCTTGGGACTCACCGAACGGTGCACACGAGGAGCAGCATTGTGCTGGGAGAGCCTGGAGTAAAGGATGAGTCTGCAAGAGGCTTGAGCTATTCATGTTCTCCAGTCATGGTCAAACTGGAGACGGCACTTCCCACGTAGCCGCTCGCAGTCGCTGTGCGCCGACAGACTCGCCTGCTCAGGGTGACACTGTTTTCCTCTTGCTGTGAGCAGCCTGGCAAAGCCCATCACAGGCTCGGGGGCTGGAATGTGTCTGTGCTCAGCTCCCAGGGATGAGTGATCCTGGCTAGAGGTGCTGATGGGAAACCATGGCTTGGCTTGGTTCTCTGCTCACAGGGGGTGGGTGAGCTGAGGAGCAGGTTTTTGTTTTACCTTCTAAGCTAAAACAGATTTGACATAACAAATTTATTAAGATGAGAGAGGCCATACCAGCAAACCATTTCTCAAAGTCAGGGCCTGTTTTGAATAAAGGTGCTGGCTCTGCTGGGGTTGCTGCCTGCCTTGAGGAAGTGCTGAGGTAAAAGGACAAAGAGAACCCTTTTTTAGGCTGCAAATGGTTTCAAGGGCCTTAGGGTGGAAATTGGAGGTGGGTTATTGGCAATAACTGAGGCAAAGGGGGAATTAATTAGGGAACAGCAGCCACATTTGGGTGCAGCCGTGGACATGCAGATCCTTAAACCAAGGTCAAGCTATGAACTTCAAGCTTAGATGTGACCAGCAGCTGGGGAAAAGGGAATGAGCATGCACATGCCCTTTGCTTTTCGTAGTTGTGGTTAACTTTGTAAGCCTACAAGTGCAGGGCAAGGTTTGAAGGGCATTTTGGCAGATTAAAGAAAGCCTTGGAAGAGAAGCAGTACCATGCAAACAACTAGCTCCGGTCCCAAGGGTCTGTCTGCCAGTTCCCAAAATAAGCTCTGAAAATGAGTGTGAGAGCTTTCCTCTCCCTCCTCCTGTTACCAGCAGAGCAAGATCAAGGGGAAAGAGCAGGATTGGAAAGTGAGATCTGCTTGCTCCTGACAGCAGCAGTCTGCCTGCTCTGTTTGCTGGTATGGCAGAAGGCAAGGCTGCTGCTTTGGCATGTTGGGTTAGGAAAAGGAGATGAAGGGAGTGCTGTGGTGTGGCCAGATGCTTCTGTTCATGGGCTCAGGGTAGGGTAGATTTGGTCCAAAATAACTTGATGTAGCTTTCCTGTGGAGGAAACTGAGCTGGTCTGTGTTGCACTGTGATGTCATTAAAACTCCAGTATGGAAAAAATGCCTCCCTCTTTATTCTTCTATCACTTCTTTGTAAGCCATGGTTATCCCAGTACCATTTGTACAAGACTGTGGCACTGATGAGCTGTATGAGGCAGGCTGGGCAGAGACCTGCTCTGAGGGGAAGGCAAGCCAGTGTGTTAGTTACTGCTCCTTGGGATGTGCTTTAGGAGATGAAGGCTAATCTTTCCTATCAGGGCTAAGCTGACATTGTATCTCTCCCTTCTGCTCAGAAGGTTTTATTCTAACACATTCTTGGCACAGCATAGCAGAACTACCAATATTTCTATGAGTTTTATTAAGCTTGCTTCCGTAACAGGAGCCAGCAATCTGCTCTCTAGAACTCCTTCCATCCCCCTTCTCCCTGGATCTAAAACTAAAAATTATCCAGGAGTTTCAAAAGTTTGTTGGTGGCAAGTTCAATCTCCTTCCCTTTTCCAAAGGCTCTTCTTGAGAAGCTGAAAATGCTTCAGGTGAGTTGTTTCCTGCTGTGCTGCTTTTTTTGGTGTGAGTGCAGGTTGGGCACAGCATCTTCAGAGCTGTTCAAGGTGCTGGCTCTGGCTATGCTGCTCCTGGGGTGACTGCTCCTTCTCTCCCTGGGGGCAGGGGAGATGGTATTTCTTGTTTCCTGATTTTGTGACCTTTTCCAATCAGGCATGCAATTAAACAATAGCTTTCCTAGTCTGGAAGCACACAAGGGGCCAGTACTTCTTGTTCTGCTGACCACAGTGCTCGTGGTACTGCAGTGAGGGGGCACATGAAGCTCGCGTGCAAAGTCCGGCCTTTACTGGGGATCCAGGACTCGCCAGTCACACAAGTGCCCCCGGGCTGGGTTTTGGCACAGAGCAGCCTCAGCATGGGATGTGCATAAGCTCAGCATGGGAGGAGAGGACTTGGTGTTAAAAGTGCACGGGTGAGCCCTGGAAGCTTTTGATGTGACGAAGACAAGGGCTGCCCTGTGCAGCCCACAGGGAGGGTGGCTCACTGCTATCATTGCAGCCTGAGGCTGACCCTGCAGTCCAGCCAGAGGGAAAAGCTGATTTTTTAAATTTTCCTGGAGAACCAGAGTTGTTTATTTCTACCATGTGGATATCTCCTGCTCCAGGGTTCACTGTCGGCCTGCAGAGAGCTTTGCTGGTGTTGCCATTGCATGTTTTTTTATGTAAATGAAGACAAGATGCTGACAAAAAGGCTGCTGACTTTGGGAGGGCTGGAAAGCCCAGCTTTTCCCAGGACTCTGTCTCATGCCAGGGTTTACTGTGCTCTGGCAGAGGTTTGCTTGCCTTTGGTCATGGCCCTTCCTAAACTGACAAGGTACCCCTTGTCCTTTGCCCCTGAGCTGCCATTCCTTCCCCTCTGCCATTCTTGTCTCTGTGTGTTTTCTTAGAAGACAAGTGTTTTCCATGCTTGACATCTTGCCCTCCCTCAGCTCCCCCCCAGGCCAAGTAGCTTTCTTCGCCAAGTTTCCTTTGGATAGCACATATCATGCAATCTACCCAAACTCTTAATTGATCTCTTAGGAATTGTTTTTCATCTGAATTCCTGGAATGTTTCCATACACTGAAGAGTTTCCTCCGGAGGGAAAGGAAATTAATCCTGTGTCCCTCCCTGCCGAGCAGCGGTGGCCACAGGAAGGCCAGTTGTTTGGCTTGTGCCTGTTGGGAGATGTGGGTTCTGCAGTGTTTGCTCACAGTCATGGTGGTTTTGCTTAATAAGGCAGCTGTTTAGAGAGCAGCAGGAAGGTGAGCGGCGGCTCCACATCAGCAGCTTCCCCATCAGACGGGGAAAGAGAGCATCCCAGATGGATAAGCTAGGAGGGCATGATGCTGCTTCTGTGTGCAAAGGAGACTTGTGCTGATATGTGGAGGGAAGAGCAAATGACTGATCAAACCCCCCCTTCTGAGAGCCTGGGCGAGCAGGAGTGGTGTTGGCAGGTGGTCAGGCTGCAGCACGTGTGTGGCACCGGTGGGCTCTGGTGGTGTGGTGGCACCTGCACAACTCTTCAGCTCCATCTTCCTTTTCCTGTGAGGAAATTCTGCCTGAAGCTGGGCAGGGACAGTGGTAGGTGGAGAGGTGCAAGTCCCTGCTCACCCCCAGCAGCAGCTCTGCGGTGGGTTGCAGCCCCACTTCTCCTTCCTCTGATGCTTAACCAGCAGTAAAGGGAAGTGAAGCACTGTGGATTACGTGCTGAGCAGATCTGAATTAACATTCCTCACCACTCACTGGAGCTGAAGCCTTTGCCTGCTCTCAGTGCCTGAGCCTGGTCTGGGTGATGGGCTGTGTGATGACAGAGGTCTGACAGAGGCCTGGTCCCTGCTGCACTCTGACTGCATATGACACCTCTTGTCTTGTGTCCCAATGGTGACACAGCAGGCTGTCTGTCCCTGCCATGGTGACTGGAAAGGACTCCTAAGGAGCTCTCCCCCTCACCCTGGCACTGTTCTGGCTCCTGCTTTTCCATCCATTGGCTGATCCCCCACCTTGTAGCAACCCCCAGAGCCAGCCTTGGATAACACAGGACTGAGCATAGAGAAAAGAGGGAAGAGAAAAAGGCAGAAGCTTCAGGGTTCCCGCAGACTCGCAGGATCAGAGTAGCAGCACGGGCTAAAAACAGGAAGGCCACCTATGGCTGTGACAGCTCGCCAGGCATCAGGTGGTGACACCGGGGGAAGTGCACTGCCAAAAAGCTCCTTTGTGCTGGTGCTGCTCTCAGCCTTGTGAAGGACTGTCCCCTCCCTCCTGTGCTCAGTCCCTGTCCCAGCACCATGGTGTGGCACCCTCCAGTGACCCTCAAAACTGTAATGAGCTTAATAAACCACCAAAATACCAGAAGAAAGAGCTGTGGACTTGCCAGTATTAAAGCAAATCTTGTTACTGATGATCTCCTTACTAGCATGGTGTGCCTGCTCGCTTGGTGAGAAGCCCCAGCCCTGTATCTGTGTTGACGTGCATCAAAGTCCTTGGCCAGAGCTCCTGACCTGCTGGGGTGTGATCAGGCACAGAGCCTGCACAGGGCTGCAGAAGGAGAGTATTATTCTCTTGATTTAGTGACTTGAGGCATAAGGAAGATGAAATGAATTGATGAAGGTTGCAGGTTGGGTCTGGTGCTGCTAATGACTCTGGCCAGAGGGCTGGCACGAGAGCATACTGTCCTGTCTGTCCCCTGCTGCAGCAGTTGTCATCTGATTTGGAGTGTTAGTGGCTGGGGAGCCCATACAAGGAAGTGACTTGTCCTGAAATGTGTATGAGGAGAGCAGCAGGGGACCTTGTGGCTGCTCTTTGGCCCAGCCCCACTCTCTGGGCAGGGGGGACATTTCTGCAGCGTGGGGCATTCTGACAGCACCATCCCTGGGTCTCGATGGAGCAGGAGCTCCTACAGCATCTGGGCACTGCCTGGGAGCTGACAGCATCAAAGCCACTCCCCAGCCTGATCTGCAGTCACAGCTGGGGACAAAATGTGGTATTTAATCAGCAGTTGCTCCTGGCCACGGTGCAGATGCTTCCTGTTGGAATTGGGTTTAGTTCAGGACCAACATCATGTTTTAATGGGCTTGTAGAAGCATGGGAATCAGGTGTTGAAGCAGGCTGAGTTTGCCTGTTATTGCATATCCTCTACCAGCTCCACACTGTTGTTTCACCTGGGGTGTGGGAAGCCCTTTGGAATGGTCACCAATGATTACCTCAGACACACTTTGTTCAGAAAACATAACTTTATTATTAGTTGCAATATACATTGTATTCCTTTAAGAATCCTAAACTTGTATATGGTTTTTCCACTGAAAATACATGTGTATGTATATATGTTTTTATATATGTATATATATATATAAATGTATTTTATTGAACTGGAACACAACAGAACAAGAGAGACAACCTCAGGAGTTACTTGTAAAAGGAAATGTGATCCCAATGGATTTGTGCTGGCAGTGTGCTAAGGTGAGTGGTATAAAAAGGACAGGCTAAATAGAAAACATTATGGGTTAGGCAGTGGGGAATGGCCTCTCAGTGCTACAGGTGGTGATATATACAGTAGTTACACGTTGCTATTGCTCAGTCACGAGTGCCACCTATTCTCCAAGGCAGACCAGACTCCGGTGTGGCTCCGCACAGCAACATTCATAAGGCTGGCTGTGCTCCCTGCAAGTGGTACCTGCCAGTTGGAAATAGAGTGTAATTACATTTTCCTCAGCAGCTGCTCTGCTCATTGCTAATCTGGTCAGCCAAGGAAGAATTCCTCCGGGGCTTGGTGAAACCTAACTGGGTCAGTATAAAGGAGCTTACAGGCAGGGGAAGGGATCAGCAACAGCGGTGAGAGCCGAAATGTGCACATCAGTGTCTCACCTGGCCCACGCTGATTTGTTCCTGGCTCCTTCCCTCTGCACTCATTTCCCCACCTGCCAAGGAGCTGTGGCCCCTCTCTGCTCGGCAGCCAGCTCAGGGGTGCGTGGGGTCAGCGCAGGCAGTGTCTGGCTTCTTTTGGATAGGTTTCCTTGTGTTAATTGCCTCAGAAGGTAACTCTTCAGAAAACTGCTGCTGTTCCATGGCTTTGGGGTTGCTTGGCTTTTTGTTGTTGTTGTTCTTTGTAGGTTTTGTTTGTTAACCTTTTTTTCAAACACAGCCTCCCCAGGCCGTGTGCCACTGCTGAGCTTAGCTATAGACAGAAGGACAAGTCTTCCCCAGATGAATGTAATTTGTTTCCCTTTATTTCTGTTCAGCTGCGGATGTTTCTTGGGTGAAAGGACACATTTTAGCAAAGGCACTGACAACGGACTTTCCTCTGCCTGAAGCCAGGTTGGAGGGAGCAGACGGGCTCTGACCTTTCTGCTGAAGGGTCACTTCCCTCTCCCCTCCTGCAAAGTGCTTGTCAGTTTGGAAGGGATGTAAAGAATGTGGGCATTGATTTACTCCTCCTGACTTCCTCAAGAAAAGTGCTTTCAAAAATCCTATCCTTAAGTCATTATCTTGCTACTACCCCCGCAATGTCTGTCACCTCTGGATTACACCCACTTGTTTCCCCTTCCAGCTGAAGAAGAAGGTGAGATTTATCACTGCTATAGTGTTTCTCTTCTTGCTGTCTTTCTCTAGCAGCATCTGGCCAGGAGGGAGCTTGCTCAGGCAAAAGAAGTTACCTCAAGACAGGCTGCTGGAGGATGGAAAGCAGGTGACCTGTGCATTGCTCCTTCCCAGAGTTAAGTGTCACCAGAGGATTAGCAGGGGCTGCTGAGAACAGCTGATTGCACTGGAATAATATTTCAATAAAAAGCTGGCGTTGCTGGGAGAACTACAGCTTGTTCCTCTCTTTAGAGGCAAGAAAATACAAATGCCAAAGTGCCTGGATCAACCTGTATAAAAGATCTTCCCTGACTTGGGCCCCTTAGGGCAACTACAAGGACACAACCTGCATCCACACATCTTTCATCCATCCATGCTGCTGGGACTGAATGGGTCTGAGCCCTGATTCTGACTGTTATTGCACAGAGGTCCCTTTCCTGAACCTTGCCAGAACTGCTTCCAAAGGGAAAAGATGTGGGTGACCCCCCTGACTGTCACAGGAGGGATCCAGCCCCGGTGACAGCAGCTCAAGACACAAGCAATGTTTCTTGCTGCTGCAGGGAAGGCAGTAAGGACTGGTTTGTCACTGGGGGACGTGCCCCACTCTCTCATAGTGCAACATATGCATTCTTTTCTTGCAAAACCAGAGGGAGAAGTGCAGGTTAAACCCCGTCCCTTTGGGTAGTGCCAAGAAGTATATTCATGCTGAGGGCCATCACGCTGGATAAATCGGCCTGCACAGCCACTCTGCCATCACTATGCAGCTTTTACTGTGTCAGTACAATGTCTCTGCTCTAATCCAGGGTCTAAACTCTTTCCTCTCACCCTGCTGCTAGCAGAAACTCAGGCAGCTCTAGGATTTGGCTTACCTGAGCCACAGGCCCAGTCCACAAGCTCCTCCACAGAAGCTTGTACAGCAGGGTCTGTGGATGCCCCAGTACAGCAAGGTAGGGGTTGGATGGATGATCACACCCCACACTCTGCCTTCAACTCCCCACATGTCCTAAAGGGCTGAGCTCAGCCCCTCAGTGATCTACCCCAGTGCTGATTAGGAGGACACTGGGATGAGCTTGGACAGGATCTCTGCTCATGCTGTGGGTCTCCTGCTAAACCAGTGGACCATGAGGACGCCCACTGCTACTCCCCACCCACCAGATGCTCTGCACTTCCCTCTAGCATTATTTTCAGGACATTTTCCAACTGATGAAGGAAAACAACAGATTATGACTGTAAAGTTATGGTGAGAGGACCGGATCCTGGTAGGACAACATCGTTCCTTGCCAAGAGAAGGAATGATTAACTCCTTCTTCACTCTCCTCCCATTTCTTTCCCAGCTTCCAGCCACCTCTATATACATCATATATTATATTACTATATTCTCTTATAACTTTGACTTTGCTTTTTCAGTTTCAGTAGCACAAGTGATTAATTCCAAAAGAAGAAAAAAAAAGGAGAGTAGAAAAAAAAAAAAGGAAGGAAGGAAAAAACCCTGTCCCTAGGAATATTTACAGAATAGTTCATCTTGCAGAGGAGATGGGGTTTGACATAGGGAAAAGCATGGGAATTTAATGTGCTAAATGGGTTTGATTCCACATTCCTGCTCTTCCCTCTGGGATCCTGCTCTGATGATGAAAATCAAAGCACTGTTCAACATGCTTTCCCCGAGTGCAAACTCGCAGAGGACGTGCAGGGCGGCTGGGGAGGCATCTCTACACTCTCCCCTGGCCTGGTCTGCTTAAAAAGGTAGTATCCAAAGGGGTCTGATCTTGAAAATCAGCCTTTCACCCTCCAGGAGCTGTCAGCTCCATCTTTAGCCTCTCCTCATCACCCAGCACCTTTGTTAGTGCTCTCCTCTCGAGGACCAGGGTTTTTAAGGTACTGGATGGTGGGGACAAGGGACGCACCTGGCATCAAAACCATGAAGTGGAAGATACTGATTTCTTTTACATATCAATAATTATTGCAGTATAAACACACTCCTGTCACCCCAGCGAAAGCAGAGAAGGAGAAGCCATGGGGAAAGTTTGGGTGAGGAGCATCCCACAGCTATCAATTCTTCTCCAGATTAGGGCAATGGCCATTTACATCAGCAAATAATGCCCCACCCTGTGCCTCTCCCCCCACCCTCCCTTATGCTGTGCGTGATAAAATACCCCAAGAATCCCTCCATAGAAAAAACATCTATTCCCAGAAAACCCCAGTAAGAGCTGCAAATGCAATTGCTCTTAAGTATGGCTGGTTTCCCCAGCTGCTGAGAGCTTCTGGCCAATCCATGTCAGTATTTCTGTGAAGACAGAGGTAGAGACCTCGGGCAGCTCTTTGTGGAGGGCATGATAGGCTTCCTCATACACCTGCAACCAGGGAGAGAGTAGAGATGAGCACAGAAAAAATAAATCTGCATGAACAAAACAGCCTTCGGTCCCCTCTTGTCGACACCCACAGGTGTCGACAACACATCCTGCCCACAACTTGTCAGCTTTTTTCTGAGATGTAGCAGGTTATGAAATCAAGGAGATGCCACTGGTGGTGCTGGCCCTCGACAAGCGGGAAGGTGTTGGCATTGCAGCCTGTGAGTACCAGAGCACCCTGCTGCCCTTTAGGAACAGAATGCATGTCCCAGCCCCATCCATTTCTTGCTTCTTCTCCCACTAAGGAGGAGGAAATACTTATCATGCCCTTGGAGTGTAAAGGACAATGGGGGATGTTCCCATCGTGCCTTGTGCACTTTTACTCCTTTTATGCTCAGACTATCCAGTTATTTTTCCAGTGACAAAAGCTTTCCCTTGGTCTCCCTGTCTCTCTTTCAGGTTTATTCATGTGCTAACAATTGGTTAATCAGCTGTGGTTCTCTCGAAATGAGCAGATGTGAAGTTGCTTTTGTTGTCCAGCGTTTTGGAAAGACCTCCCTGCACCTTTACACACTGGAACATGAGGTAAGGCTGGTGCTCTCACAGTTGGCATTGTTCAGAAGACCTTTTAGGGTCAACACTTTACCTGCTTATGAGCCTTGCTCTACTTCTGCACCGAGCTGCTTCATGTCCAAGACACCCTCTAGGTACACAGCCAGCACAGGGGCAGGCCTGGAGATCGCCCACCACCCCCTGCCCCCAGCCTGGCTGTAGCTGCTGAAAGGCCAGGGAGGGCTGAGCTTGGGCTACCCCCTGGTGAAAGGGGCTGTCACCTGCCCAGCCTCACCAATCCATCAGCTCTTTGCCTCCAGCTCTCTGGAGGTCAGCAGGCTCCCTACCCCTCCCAGTCACTCATGCTCAGGCCAACACTGACAGCATAATCTCCTAACAATCAAGAAAGCAAGATGACCTTGAGGGTTTTGTCCTGACTCTGCACTGTGTCCATCAGTAAATAGGAGCCCCTGATATCGCAGAGCTTGTCGGAAGAGCCGTGTAGCACCAGGATGGGCAAAGTCAGCTTGGGCAGGGCTCGTTCAATTCTGGCAATGGCGTTCATCAGCTGGATGACGAAGGAGACCTTCATGCCACCGTGGTAGACCAAGGGATCAGATGTGTAAGACTCCATCTGGCAGGAAGAAAGAGTTAATTTAAGATTAGCAATATTTCATGAAGATGAGAAAAAGCAGACCAGCCTGGCAGAGAAGAGCCTCTTCTCTTGGCTTGCACAGTCATTTCCTGCTCTCTCAGGACATCCTGCCATCAGAGTCAAGGCTGAGGTACTGTGGCTTCCCAGCACTGCTCACACAACCTGACATACTCTTTGCTGCGTGTTTCTCTCTTACACCACTAGAAAATTTTCAAGCCAGAGCTCTTTGAAAGGAGTTCCTGCAGGGAAACAACCAGTGTTGGATAAAGACCATTCCCACAGGGGCACCTGCTTGCATTTTTTTCCTCTGCTGTGCCCTTCTGTCATTCCAATGTGATATCTCTTCTACAGAGGGTCCTTCAGACTGTGTTGTTTGAAAGCTGATGTTCTCCAGGCCATTATCCTCTCTGCTGAGGGCTCAAACGTTCTCCTTCCCTATCCAGGGGCAGAGACCATGGCCTACACCTACAGACAACTGACACAGGTGACTGCAAAGCGAAGGGCTCATCTCTGGCTGCAAAGTGTGATGCACAAGGCAGCAAATAATGGTGTTAGGTGGTAGGCAAAAAAAACCAGTGAACAACTTGCTCAGCCAGACTGTGAGGGGATAAAAATGCACAAGAGCTGGTGCAGAAAGTTGCTAGGAAGGAGTAGTTACTGCAGCAGGCAAATCTACAGTAAATATTTGTATACTCTAAGTGGAGACGGCCCACACAGCCCCCACCATCGCAGTATTTGCCAGAATGCTTTGATTATGGGCTGGTCTCTGGCACAGCCTCCAGTTTCTCCCAACCCTGGCAGATGTTTATAGAAATGATGGTTATTTATAGGTTAGCTGAAAACAGTCTCCTCCTCTCCTCACAGGCTGTGGGGTCTATTCAAGTTCTACCTTGGAGGCATTTTGAGGTCCTTTTGCTTCTGCCCATGCCTGCCCTGAGGGGACCATGGGTAGGAGGTGACCCAATAGGCCACCCAAGGACATGTGGCCATGTGTAGGTGTAGGCACAGGCAGGCACTGTAGGATAGTATGGACAGAAAGGTTTTGGGGTGGATTCTGCCTTCAATTCCCCGTGAGATGAGATTCTCAGGGTGACAGAACAGTACATGGTGGGGCTTTCCCATCTGGATGCATTTACTTGCCAGAGGGTTTGAAGCCAATTTCCCCTGTTGTCATCTCAAATGTGCTGGAGCACAAAGCACTGGAAAAGGAGGGGGCAGTGAGGCTCACAGGCCTTTGCCCATCACTCTCTTGCTTCCAGTTCCCACCATCTCCCACTGCTTGAATCCATGGTTCCTATCCCTATGTGCAGCAAGAGGAAGACATGGGAGGCAATTTGGCACTATTAGTGGCTGACACCCTTCAGGCCCAGCCCCCAGTACTAAGGATGGTCCAGGGAGGGACAGCTGTACTTTGTGTTAGAGTTGAACCAAAAAACTTTAAGTTACCATAGAACTCACTTAGGGATGCTTGGATATGGTGGATGTTTCTAGGATTTGATTAAGGCCGTTGTTGTATTTTGATGTCTGTGCAAGATCATGGCTACTCTGAAGTGAGGGGTAATTTTTGGCAGGGAGACAAAGATAATCATCACAGCTCATCATATTAGGATATTACACATGGTATCTCCCTTTCAAAGAGGCAAGTGCTTGCTGAGGGTCTGGAAAACTGCTTGTAAGAGGCAACTGCAAAGATGAGACTGTGATTAAGACATTGAGACATGCTGAACACCCTCTGCTCCTGCTAATGGCCCTGGGAAGCAGAGGGTGAACAGCACACAGTCCTTTTGGCTCTGCATGGACCATCCCAGTGCCCAACCAGCTTGTTGGTGCAGAAACCTCCATCTGCATCTTCATCCCCTACACTGTTCAGCTGTACCTTCCCTGCTCTCCAAAGTCCTTCAAACAGGGCCAGAAGCCGCCTGTGTTTGGAAGGAGTTGTGAATGTGCTCATGGAAAACGTTCAGCTTTGACTTCCAGGACACCAAGCACCTGGTGGGGTGCAGCTCACTCTCCTGTTAGCAGCTGGGTCTACTCTGATATTCTCAGCCAGACATGGTGACTTTTCATCAACTTTTTGGGCAAAACCACGGTGTTGCATTGACTACTTAGCAACTGGCTTCAGCTTAATCTGGACCTATGTCACAGCACTGTGCTAAAGCAACACAGCACTGAGATGGGTGGACTTTACTATTTTTTAGGTTGGTAGATTTTGGGTTTTTTTTAATTGAATGCAATATATAAGAGAATTTGCAGGGGGGATTCAGGAGGGATGGGTGGATGGATTGACAGAAGGTCCCTTCCCATGGAGTAAAACAGTGTTGATGAATTCATGTGAGGTGGCCCCGTCCCCAGCCCCATAAATGCTAGTAGAATGACCTAACGGGTTTCTTTCTTTCTCTTGTTGTCTGAAAGAATGGGATTTTTTTAGTTACTGAGCAGCCAACAAATATTTTTGTGTAGATGATGGCAGGAGAAAAAAAAATAATAACCCAGTCCCAACCCGGAATGATCAGGACTGCAGGGGCTGTATCCTGTTCCCAGTCAATGAACAGGAATCCTTGTCAGAGTTAATGCTCAGTGCATGGGGTGAGTGCCAAGCAGCAGCTCTCTGGGGAAGGAGGAAAGACAGGGAATGGGCTTTATATTCTGCAGGCTACAATCTGTAAACCCTGCAAGCCCAAAGCTGTTGTTGCTGCACCAAGCTCTGAGACAGGGAGCAAGAACAGAAGGTGATCCCAGGAGAGCCTGTGACTGCTTCCAGACACAGTCAGGCAAAGTCTCTCCAGGGTCTCTCAGAACAGCTCTTTTTATCTTTATGTAATTCTAAGACAGAAGCAACCATGAGGTTGCTGCATCACACTGCCCTGTTTAGAGGTCTGCATCTCCTCTTGCAGCCTCATCCTATGTGGACTGGGCAGGAACAAGGCTAAAGTCAGGGGGACCATTCCACTAAGTCAACAGCAGCTAACAAAGATTAGTGGGGTAAAGAGGTTCCTGCCACTGTGAAGTCATTCCTCCTTGGAATAACAGGACTGGTTTTAAGGTTACTTCTTGCTCTCTTTTGTCTCTCTTGTGTTTGATACAGGAAACATCAAACAAACATCTCTATATCATTCCGTGTTTCAGTCCCCACACCCTGAAGACAGCTTTCTGGGAACACAAACTCATTAGAAAATTCTTGGATGTTGTCCCAAAAATGTTTCTAGTGAATAGAAAGCTGGTCTGGCAGGAGAGTATGTGTAACATATAAATAATGGATATTTCCAGCACATTGTGTGCTTTAAATCTGAGCGTCCTGAATCCAAAAGGAGGGTGGGGTGTGCTTAGAGGCAGCCAGAGGACCAAAATGCTGTCTTATCTTCAGTAAGGGCCTGGAGCCTCAAATCCTGGTGTTTGAAGGGGGTCAGGAGAGCACTTTACATTGCTACCCAGCTGCTATGTCAGCAGTGCTCACTACAGGTGAGAAGGCAGCACAGCACACAGGGGGTGGTTGTCTCATTTGGAAGACCTCTCCATTGTAGGCAGGCTCTAATGAAGCAGACCTACACCTTTATCCACTGCAAAAGGCTCTCCCTTGCTCCATGGAAAGGGCAGAGGAAAAGCAATGTTCCAAGGAAGCTTTAGAGACTTGAAGCATGACAGAGCAGACGAAGTAGCAGCAAATACGTGGTTAGAAAGACAACACAATAGCATTTATTATAAAGTATGTCCAGTGGTTGCTGTGGTGATTCCTAACATCACCGCAACACGGAAGCGCTCAGTCAATACTGTGCACCAATTTCAGGAGCTCTCTGACACTTCCCTAACTGTATTATTATTCAGGATGTCCCCACATCATCACTTTTCTCCTACAAAGCTATTGAGTGCAGCAATAGCATCTTCCAGCAGAGGATCCAGCTCTTGGAGGTGTATTTAAAAGCATCCTTAAATATTGTAAATTTTAAACATCCTTTAATGCAGCTGCAGCAGGGTTCAGGTGTCACATAACAAATCAGTGCAGAAGCAGGCACAGACCCACGCATTGCAGCCACGCTCGCTCTTCAGGTAGGGAATAAAGCTCTCCAATTCCTCTCCTCCCCCAGAGCACTGACTGCTTTTATCCTCTAAACACAAATGTAGATGTGAAAAATTTCCTCTGTGTCATTTTAGTGAACTGATTGTCTAATTTAAACCTTTTCTCTGAATTATATGCAACAAGTTATGGCAGCTGAATGTAATTAAGAATGGGTTTCTACAGCTAGACTGGAGTCAGCCTTCTTCCCAAGCATATATTTTGTGCAGCCTCATCTGGTACTTTTGAGCATATGTCACACAGTACATCAGTGGATGCACATGATCTCGCTCCATGCTAGTCCTGTCTTCTCCTCAGCTCCTCGGATCTTTCCACCTCCAACACAGTGAAATTTTATGCTCTCTTCACAGATAAGTGAACTGAAAGTCACTGGAACAAAAACCCCTCTGGCAGTGCCAAGAAACAACCCTGAGCCTTGAGGCTATTCTGGGAGACTCTTTGCTTTCCAGTTTTCTGAATAGGTGAGCCAAAGATGTGGGATATGCCAAGGCTGGATGCACTCCACTCACACAGATCTTTGCCCCATATCCTTTGAGCTCCAATTCTAATGCTGGTCGAGCTGCCTTCTCAGGGAAAGGCAATTTATTAACTCCTAGCTAAGGTATGAACCACTGCATGAACAGCAGGGAAAATTACAGCATCTGTCAGTGAGATGGGAGCTGGCATGGGAGCACAGGAACAAGTGACCACTGCACCAGCAAAGCTCTTGAGACATCCTTGAGTGCTATTTTCTATAATTCAAGTTGCTTTCTGAAATGCACCAAGTTCTGGGTCCAGCCTAAGCACCTTCATTCACTTAGGGTTTGTGACTCTCTCCTTTCACTCCTCCCACAACAGCGAGAAGGAAAAACCCTCATTAGGTGGTATTGCAGCAGTTGCAGTGACACCTGTTTTTGCAGTGATGGCATGAATAGGCTGACACAGTTATTACCATGAGGGAGTGGGGAGACGAGTCCCAGGCTTATAATTGTGGCATTATAAAAGCTCAACCCCAGGACAGTTCCACGCACAGCCACAGTGGCAAGGCTGGAGCTGCATTGTTGCAACAGCTGCTTCAATTGCAGCTCCTTTAAGTATTATCCTTGGGTGCAGCATGAATGTATCATTTGTTTGGAAAGGCTGTAGCAGCATCAGAGTGTGATCCAGGAGACCTTGTAACAAGTTCTTTGGGTCAAGTACACTCTTTTCCTCTGCTTGAATGCATCTGGCACAACGTGATCTTGGTTTGGAAGCCGGAAAAGAAATCCTCAGGACTGTAGGGTTTTGCATGATTTCATTGCAAAGAGCAGGGGTGGAAAAGCTGACTTTAGCAGTGTGTTTGCACCCTGAGTTGGGTTTTGCTGCTGTGCTTCCCACTGCACCCATAGCCCTCTGTCACATCTGGTACCCAGAGCAGCTGCAGGTGCGAGGCACACCCCAGGGAGGAACAGCTGGTTTCCCACAGTCTTCTGTGTGCAGTCAGTTCCATTGGTGTCAGAGATATGTCACCTTTCTACAGCAGCACAGATTTTTGCCCTCCTGATTTAGAAAAACACTTGTGGGTTTTTCTAAAAGAGAAATGGTGGCACTGGGACAAGATACCAGCTATGCAGTGACTTAAAATGGCATTAAGGTTCTCACCTCTTTCTTGTTCCGGGAAATTGCATTTGGATCTATTGATCCCAGGGACAGGTTTGGGAGCACAAAGTTGAGCACTTTCGCTGCAAAAACCTGCGGGAGAGGAAAGGAAGCAGTCAAAGAGTCAGTTAGAGGAAGAGAAGGAACATAGAGGCCCAAATCCTGAGCTGATGGAAGTCAGTGCAGGAGTTAAATAGTTGAGAATTGTCGGCTAACTCTGGAGAAAGATCTGTCCTATATTTAAAACATTTCTCTTAACAAGGAAAGTGTTTAAACTGCTCCTGGGAGCAGGGAGTGGGTGTGCTAGACTGAAATGCCGTCAGCTGTCCATCCACATGCAACAGCACAACTTCATTGTACTGTGCCTTTTCCTTATTCTTAGGTTAATTTCTGAAAAGGCCTCAGTTAAGCACTTTGATAGGAAAAGGTCATTTCCAACTCTTGGAGGGCTGGTTTTTGGTTTTTTATCACCCTTTCCTTGCTGCCACAGCTCAGATTTCAGGCTGCAGTGCATAAGTGATGTTGGGTGCCATTTGCAGTAGTTGCCTAGGCTGCACTCGTTTTGATAAGCATATTCTCCAGGGAACCTGTAAATAAACAACAGCCAAGTGTGCATGCATTGGCTAAAGGAATCCATTGCTCACACATCTCCTGGGAACAACACACAAAAGCATTGAGCAGCCCAGGATGGAAACTGCTGGCAGAAGAAAGGGTAACATCTTTCATTTCAATAGCACTACAAGCATGTTGATACCAGGGTTCTGCTCTGATCTTTGATAGCTGCCTATAATTAAGTGATCACCACTTAAGTCAGAAAATACACAGTTAGTGTTCATTGGTCTGTTTTATGGCCCTGTGGTGTTCACAGCTAGCACTTGCAGGTAGGCTGTCCCCTGTGCCCTCTGTTTCTGCAGATACCTAATCACTTCTGAAGCACTCCCTGGCACTTCAGATCACAGATGACACATGACAGATTAATTATTATATTAGAGGAATAACACAAGGTTGAAGTCAAAGTCATCCAGGAGTGAAAAGCAGTAAAGACTCACAGCAGCTTTGGGAACACGTGTGTACCTTGGGGTAGGTATGAGTAGGAACCAGTGTCACTGTCTAGCAGAATACTGAGTCCCTCACTGGCTATGACATTGTGTCAGCAAAAAATTAAGTTTTACTAGACAACAATGCAGGTATGATCTTATGATGATCCAAGCAGGAATGGGGTTTTCTTCATTTCGTGTTAACTCCAGGCAGTGATGATTTGAGCTATGCACCTTCATGTATCCTAGGCAGGATAATGGACTCTGAACCTATCATCTCTGCTAAACTGGACAAAATAAAGCAAAAAAAGAAGAGGTTTTAATATAGTACTTTCTCCCAGTTTGAATATACCTTAGGAAAAGTCCTTTGCGGTGTTACTGGGTGTAGATTCAGGCTGAAAGACAGTGAGCAACATGGTGTCCAGTCAGGTTGGAAAGAAATAGATCAGCAAGAGGCAAAATGGAAAACACAAAAGGTAAAGAGAGAATATTGTGTAGCGAGTCTTTAAACAATAGGCTGAGGGTCAGTACAGGATTAAACACCAGGGAATATTTCCTAAGTGGTTGTCCTGCCCACATGATTTCAAAGCATTCAATAGCAGAAATGAAGTGGGAGATGCTCTTTTACCCCTGCTCTGCCCTTTGCCAGCATATGTGACTCCTGTCTCTGCAGCCTTTGAAACTTCAAAGATTCAGAGCTGAATTTTGTCCAGATCAGTTGAGAAGAAAAGGAGGAAGGCAGCAAGATCCCTCTCACTCCACTGGATTTGCAACTGGATGCTTCCATCAGGACACAGGATTTACAGGGCACTGGTGAAACTGTGTTTCTGCAAAGAGCAGCATTTGATCTTCCTGCACAGAGCCTGCAAATGTGCTGCACTTCTGCTGCTGCCAGGGCTGGCTCAGCATCAGGGAAGGTATTTCTAAGAGGGTCTGAAGGACCCAGTGTGTCATCTGGCTCGTTGTTATTGTTGCCTTGAGCCCTCGTTTGTTCAGGCCAAGGTAAATTCTTGCTCAGCTGGAAACTTCCCCAGCAAAGGGATGAATGCAATGGTCCTTGGGAAATGGCCCAGGGCTGAGAAGTCATACCAGTTCCAAGGGAAAACTAAGTCTTTGTTCCTCAGAAGCACAATCACCATGAAATGTTTTTTGACTCTCAGAGGAAAAAAGCCACACAGCTTTATGGGAAAATGTGGCTTATGCAGGAATACTCTGCTTGTTTTCAATCCTTCCTCTTGCAAATACCTTTTCAGCTCGAGAGCTGATTTCAACTGAGTGTGACAGAGCAGAGCTATTTCAGGAATAATTAATTTTTTATCAGTTTTGAAATGCAGCAATAGATTTGAAAGAGAAAGAAACTGACTGTGCTCTTGTAATACTGCATGTGAGAGACTTTCTAGGAAAGAGACCGTATAAACACCTCCAAAATACTTCCATTAGAGAATAGGATTTCCTACCTAAATAATGCATCATTGCATTTATTTCTTACACTGAAGTAAAGCAACATCTGGTAGAGATCTGCAACAAACCAGACTACAGTAATGCTAGTTCCCACAGAATTAGTGAGTCCTTGTTTCAGAAAGGGTTTAGCATCTAGCAAAAGATAAAGGTATAGCAATCTTTCTCTATTTTCCTTGATTAGAAAGAAAAGGCTAACAGTATCCCTCATATTCAGACTGTTCATTGTTTTTTCTTAATATTTATTCTTTTTCTGTTTCCAAAAAAGGAAAAGGAGGGGCACTGGTGCTCATGGGACACTTGTGCCAGATGTAGCCTCACCCATGAAGAACCCGTAACCGGCCTCCTAAAACCAGACTTTGGTACTCTGACTCCTATTGAAATAAGTTTACCTGGACTGGATGACTTCAGGATTCACTTCTCCTCTTAAAATTAGGTAGGACTATGGGAAAGCACTTAGAAGGAAAATATTGACTGGCATCCAGGTGCAGCAGGGTCTTCCATCTTAAGGCTAGAGGTCCTAATGCATTTTCTTCAGTGGAAAAGAGGTGATTAGAAAGCACCCTTTGGTGCTTGTAATGATTTGTGAGGTCCATAGATGGCTTTGGCTACAGCAGAAAGTGGGACAGGATTATACTGAAAGCTGAGGCAATTTGTCTCCTTCCTCACAGAAGAAAAAAAAGGAGAAATAGCTTAGAAGTAAATTAAAACAAGAAGCTAACCCTAGGAGAAGTGTCTAAGAAGAAAGGATAAAGGAGTGAGTCTTGTGGGAATGAGATGCTCTGTCCTTCCTGCTGGTTTAGCTGCTCCTTCCCTTTGCTTCCAGCTTCTGGATTGTTGTTTATTCTTTTAAAAATGCAGAAAGGGGGAGAGAGCTGAGGCTCAATTGCTTTGCAGAACTTCCCTGGGGAAGGGCAAACTGGGCAATGCAATTGTGGATCAGAAACAGCTCTGGAGGGCAGATGTGAATGGTGGGAGGGATAAAGCATAAATGAAAACCAAAAAAGATGATCTGGACAAGAACCAGTTATGGTACCAAGCCAAATGGGATGTAGCTGGTGATGCTTTAGCTGGAAGCCTCTTTTGAGGCTCATAAACGATTTCTGGGACTCAGGAGCTTTGGTTCTGATTAGAAATCGGTCATCCCCCAAATGCCAAAAATAACCCTGGCCTGACTTAGCCAGCAGCCTGTGTTGCAACTGTACCAGACTCTGCATGAGTCAGGAAGAAAGCTGTAGGAGAGGAAGGGAAAGGACGGTGCTGTGTGGGCTGCCACAGGGTGAGGTGAAGAAAGCACAGTCTGCTACCACCAGTACCCGACTCTTGCTTAAATAGGTTTTTCTGGACAGGTTCAAGATTCACTTCCCCTCTGGAAAGTAGGTGGGACTGTGGGGGAGGCACATAGAAGAAAAGTATTGACTGGCATCTGGGTGGCACAGATCCCAGCAGGGTTTTGCATTTCAAGGCCAGAGGTCTTAACACTTTTCCTTCTGCAGAAGAGCAAGGTGACCATGTGCGACGCGGGTTTGCTCTTACCTTGATGGGAGTAGCGACTTCTGGGCTGGCTACCACTAAAGGAGAGATTAACAGCATGCCTGAAAACTCACTGGGTCGCTCACTAGCTGTCAGAATGGAGATGGCTCCCCCCTGCAATGCAAAATAACAGCCCACAGCTTAATACAGGTGCCAACATCTTATTTGTATAGTAATCCTGTTACTGGAAGGGGTTTAGTCCAAGCAAGCAATTACTTCTGCCCCACTGATAGTGCGGTGTGGTCAGCAAGGAAGGCTGGAGGAGTGGGAGCACTGGAAGTGTCTGGTTTTTGTGGGAGAGAAGAGATCTGGTTTCTGTTCTCATGCTATAAACCCTCACGTCACACTGAACTCAACTCTCCATGCAATGTTCATCAGCTCCCTGGGATGCCTTGTGTCCTCTTTACTTAAAAGGACTAAGAAGTAAGAAGAAAACGTCTGAAGTGGTAGTTCAGGTGGGACTTGAAAAATAAGTTGAGGTTTATCAGCTTGACAGACTGGTGCTGCATCGGGAAGATGCCGTGAAGCCGGGCTTGCTCTGTGCCGTGCCCCTGGTAACCTGGGCAACAGCAATGCTGCCATCAGCATGCGAAAATCTTCACTAATTAATGGGAGTTAAATATTCTCCTCCTCAGTGTCCCCAGCCCCTCTGGCCCCACAGTGCTGTGCCCAGGGCCTGGCAGCAAACACCCAGCCCATGGTCCGGAGCTGAACGCCAGCCAGGCTGAGCCATCCCACACGAGGACAGGGGCTGATGGCAAGGGGTGGGCATGGAAGGGATCTGGTGGGCTTTCTTGGGAAAGTTTGCAGAGGATTAGTTGCCAAGGGAAATATTTGGTGAAATTCCACGCTGCTGGAGAACCAGGGGCTTGTTAAACGGTGCAGCAGCAAGAAGCATCTCAAAGACCTCACTGGGAAATTAGCTCCTTGTTACAGCGGCTTTGGAGCACGGGAGCCCTTCAGAGCATGCCATGCCTTCTTATGCAAGAACACTTACTTGTCTGAGCATGGACTGAATCCCAAAGTACTTATTCATTTTCCTCTCCTCTGGGAAGGCAGGGAGAGCAGATCAATGACATCAGTGGGAATACTGTTAGCTTGAATAAAGGGATTTGGCCCGTGCTGTCAGAATCAGGCTTCAGATCTGTTCACCAAATCAGTGCCTTTGTTTTTGCAGCCTTAATCCCTGGTACATTTTCCTGTTAGGTTGTTTAACAGAATGAGGCTACAGGGTATTTTCGTGCTTGCATCCACGCTGCTCACAAAGCTTTGGAGGGCTTAACCTCCTGGTTACTGGTTAAAATGAAAGGGGAAGCCCGATACTGCAGGGAGCTGGTGTGACTTACCACATAGCCATGGGAATAAATGGTCCTGTTAAAAAACACCTCCTTGTGGCAAATGGCACTAATTAGGGCCACGGTGGGGGCAGAAAAGTTAAGGACTGGCTTTACTCAAGGCAGATCTCAGGGTTATAGCATGCTGGCAAATCAGTCAGTGAATTAAGTGGAAGGGAAGGTTCCTTGTAGTTTTGTTTTCCTGCTGTGGAATGAGTTCTTTCCTGCCACCCACACGAGTACCACTGGACTATGACACACATCCTGGGTACTGCTGGGAGGGGTAGGGGCGGGTGCTTACCATGGAGTGCCCCAGGATGAGAACGGGCAGCTCAGGGTGCTCTTTCTTCATGAGATCAATGTGCTGCAAGCTGTCCCTGATGAAGACGTGGAAATCTGAGACAACCATACGATCACCCTCGCTCTGCCCATGGCCAACTGCAGGGGTAAAGGAGAGCACACAGATAAGTCATTTGAAGCAGTGGTTACAGTCAAGAAAGGACCTGGCAGAAATAAGCCTGTTGGACTGTTGCTGTCCTAACTTCACCTTCCCCTGCAGTCATGTCTCAACAGAAAAAGTGCTGCAGAAATGCAAAGGAAACTGCACAGAGCTGTCAAGTGCCATACTGTCCATGATCTGACTTTTTAAAAAAAAATCATAGCATCATAGAATACCAAGGGGTTGCAAGGAGCCTTAAATTTGGACTTCTATTCCTCCATGTTTCTACCTGCTCTTCAGAGCTAAGAGTACCGATCTACCTCTTGCAACCTCCAACATCAGGGTGACAAAGGGCAGTCTTGCCTTGCTGATGGGTCACTGCATGCTGGGAAATGGGGTTTGCCTCAGGGATCATATCCTCTTGGGTCTGGTGGCTCACTGTACAGCCGTAACTGCTGTGTAGCATCTTGGCAAGAAACAGAAAGATTCTGAAGACTAGATACAGTTGCTATAAACTTAATGGACCGTGGACACTGCCTTTTCCAGGGCCTGGATATGCATAAGCTTCACAGTCCTGCTTTTTCTCATGATACCCTGGAGCACTGGGTGGGCTGGAAACCTCCTCTGTAGGAGGTAAAGGGTCAAGTGATGGAGGTTGCAACAGCCTGCAGTGGCATCCTCCTCCTAAACAAGAGTTAATGCACACTGTCCTGCACCTGGACACTGTTTCCTCACTCTGTATCTGGGAATTATCTTGCCTAATGGAAGGGAGGAGGAAGATCAAAACAGGAGATGGTGAGTTGCCATGGGAACAGTGGCATCCCTGGCAGAGGTGGAGCCGCATCACCACCAACACACCCCCAGGCAGTTTGGAGCTTACAAAGGCTTGAAATTAATACCACCCTGGGGAAGCAGTTTGCATGCTTACCTGACCACACATGCATGTTATTGTCTGTCACAAATAGGATTCATCCTTAGAAATAGCCCCTCTGCTTGGTTCTGTTCCATGCAGGTTGTTAAGGAAAATTGTGAAGGGGAAAACTCATCCCACACCTACGGGATAGAGTGTAGGGAGTCTCAAACATCTCCTTCCTGCTGGGTGTCTCCTTAGGACTTCTCCAGTGGGCACTGAGGCACATTTATAGACACAAAGGGGCAATGACTTGTTAAAGGAGGTGAAGTGCCTGATAATTGTTGACGTGCTGGATGGTTTCCCTTCCAGTGATCAGCAAAGAAAACCACTGCTGACACAGCCACAAAGGTAGTTGCATCTGCTGGCAGTGGTCATACCAGCAGAAATCAGTGTGTCTCAACTTTCTTGTAAGCCACCCAAAAAAATCACCTTGCAAATTAGGCAGAACTTCTAATAAAAAGCTGGACTAAATTCACTCCATCTAGGAAAAACTGGACCCCAAACTTGGTTTTTTCTGTCCTGCCAGGTGGTCTCCGTGGCTGGGTCTTTTGGCAGTGAAGGCTGCAATCAGCCACACTGGCTGCCAGAGAAACCCATACACATCATGCTGATCAATTATAAATAACATATTACCAGTTCTGCTTTCCATGCACACACTCTAATTCCTGCCAAAATATGGTGCAGCAAGCATCCTCCATGGATCAGTGACCAGAAACAAATGGAAGAGCAAATTAAAATACAGATCATGATAATCTCCAGAACTGAAACCATGTGTGTGGCTAGAGGATCTATTAACTTTAAACTGACTTTTGTTACAGATGGAAAGTGAGCTTTTTACAACTTTTATACACATGCAGTCCACTCACTTTATGGTTCTCAAATGTGTTATCTGCCTATTATTCAACTCCAAATGTAGCAGGTTAATACAAATTGAACAGTCCAGAGAGAGGAACATTTTCCATTACAGAGCTCTGCACTTCAGCTTCTTTTTTCTCCAGTGCTGCCTCACTTGCTTCTAGTCTCTCCTTCTCTGCAGTACTCCAGCTGAGCAAGCAGAGACAGCAAACCCCCGTGGCCGGGGGTCTGTAAATGGGCCATGACTCCTTGCTCTGGAACTGTGAGTCTTTGGTCTGTTTTTGGATGAGACAGAGGCCGGTCTGGATGGCCTCCTTGGCCCTCAGTGTGGAGAATTTCCCCTGGTCCTACCACATAACAGTGGCACTGCTTGTAACAGTCAAAGTAACGATTGTGGAATCCAAGAAATACCTGTGCAATGCCGTGACAAGTTCTCCTTCGAATTTCTGCGGGGTTTGGGGGTTTTTATTAATAACTAAATGAACCCCCCTTTTGACCCTGGTTTTAACTACTAAACTCCTGTTCCCCACTCACATGGCACAGAGCAAAGTCTGAGCAGCAGTTTGTCTGCATGTGTGGGACAGGAAAGCCATGCAAGTCTTTGCTCTGATGTTATCCCTGCCCCTTGCACAAGGTTAGGCAGGGAGCATTGCTAGGTCATGGTCTTTTATTTTACTATTTTCCATTCTTCCCCTCCAAGAAACCAAACTTTTTCTTCCAGTGAATGAGTATATTGCAAGTTTGAATCCCCCAGCTGAGAAAGCTTCAGGGTGAGGAACTCAGACCCCTTCTATTAGATGAAAGACATTTGCACAACCAAACATCAATACAGTCAAGAATATTGACATGTTTTTCTCTGATCTTTTGCCTTTAGAGCTATTAATAATGAAAGGCCAGGTTCATCCTTGATGTAAAGCGATTTGCTTTGGGTTTTGCTGGGAATGAATCTGTGTAGTGATTCCACAGTGCCAGTGGCAAAAACAGCAGGTGCAAGAGAGGGGAACCACCTTCACCCAGCAACTGGAACTAACCAGAGACTGCTCCACACCCAAGTGACACAACACCAAGGGAGACAACAGAGAAGTGTCCCAAGGATCACAGCTTCATGAGTTCCTCATCACAGCACTCCCACAGGAGCCTCTGGTTTTAACAGGGCAGTGTGAGGGGCAGTGCACAGAGCTGTGACTGCTGGTGCACGTCCCCACAGCACACTCAGCATCCAAAAGCTGTTCAACTCTTTCACAAATACCTGGCTTCACACCCAGCTCGTGTGGTTCTCTGCCAGCCCTGTGTTTGTGCAGTGGCTCAGTGATAATTTCAGGCTGTGTGTGCTCAGCTCATTGCAGACACCCTTCCCATGAGTCTTTAAAAGTGAGAATCCAAACCACATGTTTACAAGTTGCAAATCTAGAATTAGGACGTCTAAGCATCCATTTCCAACCAAACACGCCCCTGCAAAATAACTCGCTTTGCTCAAACAAAATCTGAATGAAGGCTGGCATGATCTGGCCCAATATGTCATGGTTATTAAATTCTTCCCTCTATTTTTGGCATGAGTGTGTTCAGACTGCAGCTCTACCCTGGAGTCAGGAACAACAACTCAGTCAGTCCTGTCAGAAAGCATGACTTCAGGGCATGATTTCACCTGTGATTATAGATCCTCCAAAACTACACATCTCTCTGGATGAAATAATACTTACTGGATGCACAGGAAGACAAAGCTGAGAGTTCAGGGAAGGAGTATTTGAGGGTGTGAGGGCTCTGGGGAGTCTGTTATAACCAAAAATCCTGTGACCCTGGAAATGTGTACTTCTACAAGTACCTTCCTTCCTCAAATCCCATATTGTCTCATGCTGTGGGGCTTGCTTTTGAAAGCCACTCCAAAGAAGCCAGGCTTGTCAGCTGACATTGGCTCACATGCCTCAAAAAAGGTTACATCCTGGTCAGATTGGAGATATGCAGAAAAACATGTAAATAAAAAGCACATTCCAACTTGACACTCCCTTCCCTTCAGTAAAAGCCAAATGGGAGCTGCCTGAAGAAATGAGCAGCCCAGCTCTGGGCTTGTTAGGCAATCTCAGTCTGATGAGGGGACCTGTGCTGGATCTCCACCAGCACGATGCTTTTTTGCTGGGGCTGTGGGGCCATATCAGAGCTGAAGAATGCAGTAAATAAGACAAGCAGAATATTAGGCAGAGGGGAGAGCTTGGCAGTGCCTGTCCCTGCACACTGTGGGGTGCCTCAGCACCCAGCCCTCAGAGGCACTGTGGGGATGGGTGAGTGTGGCAGCACACCCTGTCCAAACCACTATACCACCCTTGGATACCTGCACTGGTTTTGTTCTAAACTTTTACACAAGCCACACACTATCCATATTTCTTTCTCCTTCCAAGTGCTCAACCCTCCTGGCAAAAGCAGAGCCTGACCCTGAGTGCTCAGGTGAAGACTGAACTGATCCTCAGACCTTCAGCAGGAACGTTTTGCTATGGAAGGTGAGGAGATGGGAATTGCAGGTCAAATGTTGAGTTCAGCTATCCTGCTGTAAATTTGCCAATTTCAGTGCTGTTCCTTAAAGCTTATAGTCATGGGAAAGCAGAAATTATGGACCATGTTGTTTTTTCAGCCTTTGCTCCCTATTTATTACGGAAAAGCCATAAAACAGAGAGGACAGGAGAAATCTGCCTAGGGAACAATAATTCTTCAGGCAAAATTTGTATCTTGGCTTTTCACATATTTTGATGTTTCCAGCTTTGGGGGAAGGGGATGGTTTGGATCCATTTTTATTGTAGTGAGAACACCACCACTGTAGGGTGAAATGTTCTCCCTGGCCAACTGATGGTAGAAACAATGAGGAGGAATGCAGAGCTTGACTCCTGCCTCAGGATTCATCAACACTATCTGTTTTCCTCTCTAGAGGCGTAACTCCAAGATTTTAGGGTGGGAGATTCAGGAACAGGCAGAGCCAGGGGTTAGGTCAGGAATTCCAGGCTTACCACTCCCTCAGCACCAACACATGTTGAATTGCAATGGTACTAACAGAAGAGTGTCAGGAGTTTTCTGTGGTTGAAGGTAAGAAGTGCCACCACTGTGAAGTCAATGATTCCCAGACACAGCTGAGGAGCAGCTCCAGTACCACAGAGTCCCACATTAGAAATAAATGTCTTAATGATGGCAGGGGGGCCATTGGCAAGGTTTGGTGCTGGAGTGTTTGATTTAATGAGCTGGAGCATGGTGTGATTCAATTCCCAAAGAGCTCTTGTAGGCCAGAAAAGATGATTTTGCTGCTTTAGCACTGGCACTGCAGCAGCAGTGGGCAGCAGCATGTTACAGCACAGATAGTGGTGTGCAGAGGAAGGATTTTTGTTAGAGCCCACAGCCAAGCTCAGGTTGAAGATCCTCTTCCTTTACTGCCTTGTTAATCAATAAGCTTGTTGGAATCTGACAGGTCTGTTTGAAGCAAATGCCCAAATGGCTTTTGGGAAAGAAGCTATTATGTGTTTATTAGCTTTCAGAGAGATTTGTTTTATTCCTGAAGCCCTCTGCTTCTATTTTCTGCCCAAAATTGGAGATGGAATGGAATTCTCACTGGTGTTGGACACTGTGATGTGGGAAGGCGAGCCTACCTCACCCTTTTTTGCTCTCATCCCACCACAGGTCATGCTGCTGGTGAGAGACATGAGAACAGGGTGTCCTGCTTGCTGTTCAGCTGTCTGGCTTAGGGGAAAAAACCACATAATTAAAAATTCTCATAGATGCTTTCCCTCTGCAGGTGGCCCACACAAAGGAACAATGCTGGGTCTGGAGCCCACAGGAGGGAGATGCCACTGAAAGAAATGTGTATGGATCTTCTGGTGCACAAGGTGTAACATGCCAGCCTAAACCCTCTCCCATGATCTTCCTGAGCTTGTGGCAGCTTGCTCAGGTGGGCACCTCACTATGGTGGCCACAACCTATCCTGAGAGCCCACTGTGATGGGAAGGGACCATTTCAGCAGCTTATTTCAATATCCAAACCCCACTGACTGGGAGACAGCAACAGCCTGCCTCTGCTTTCCTCTCTGCCCTTTACAAAATGCATTCAGACTTGGAGAGATAACTTAAAGCACAAGATGCAGCAGATACAGTTTTCCAGAGTGTTTCAGCTTTAGAAGCCAGTGCAGCAGTTAATGAAGTGTGTCACAAGGCATTGCAGCTGATGCCTGTATGTGTGAGCTCCACTGAAACTCCTCTGAGCAAGGACTGCTTTTTTTTGTTTTTGCACTTGTACACCATCAGCACCATGGGGCATCACCACAGACCTTGGTCCAAGGTACAGCAAGATCTAAAAGTAATAATTAACTCTAATCCCAGGCTACAAGGCAGCATGGTTTTGCAGAGGAGAAGACTGGAGAAAGCACATGGGTGGAAAATTTGGGGGAGACAACACACAAGGCAACACAGCAAGTGTTCTGTGAAGCCTTGATTTTCTGCTTGGTGATTTTTTAAGGTTTAATGAAAAAATTATTAATGAACTAGTAAACACTTCAAATTGTCATAACAGTTCACTACTGAAAAACTATACTTGTTTTGTAATGAATCAAGTACACATCTTTTTCATCAAGTGAGCAAAGCTCATTAATTAAACATACTGGATTTCAAAGCTCTCAATGTTTAATTATTTGTTTAACAAGCAGTACATCTAATCCACCATTCAGACACACAAACAACTAAAACAACAGGAAGAAGCTTCAAAGCAGGACAATCAACATCTGGAAAAGTCAACAGACTGTGCCTGTATTGTCAGTACCATGTAAACCAAGTGTTCCTCTGGAAGAACAAATACACAGAGGAAGCACCTCCGAGATCATCCTGCAGATTCCTGCTCAACAAAGCATTTTTACTGCCCTCAGAACAGACTTACCACAGAGAGGGAGCCTGTTCTGGTTTGATTTCCCCAATTTTTTTCCATTCTTCAACTGAATCAAGTCTGATGCACAGAGGGCACTGTGAAATTTCTGCCCTCCATCTGTACCTACTCTTCATTTTGCTGCATGTGGAGAGCAGAGGCACCAGGACAGAGACATCTGAGCCAGAAGAAAGCAGGGTAAGCTGTCCTAGGATTTAGGACATAGATCATGGTCCCTTGACTCTGATCAAGCTGCCATCTAGGTCAGCTGCTGTGCTTATTTTGCAGCTAAATCTTGGAGGTTGAGTGTCTCAGTGTCCACCTGACTGAGCCTTAGCTGTGCACCCTCCTCTTCTCCCACAGCTCTGGTTTCCACTGGAAGAAAAACCAGTTTGACACAGGCCTATGGTCTTTCCCAGGAAGATTACTTTCACATCAGGAACCAAAAGGAGAGGATCCCCTCTCACCACTGCTTCCACTTTTATGTTCTTTGAGAACCTGAAATACAGCTCAACATATGTTATCCTTAGTAACATCTGGGTAGTCCTGGGCATACCTTCTTTAGCACCACCAGTAGAGATGCAGTGAACACACGGGTTTTCCCACACAGGCACATTATACAACCACTAGATATGGTAGCCAACAGAATGACCTCTTACTCTGGGTGTTTTATGTATGAAACATGTAGCTAGGAACCACAGGTGGATTCTGTCTCTCTCTGACCAACAGAGAGCCTTGTCCTGAAGGCACAAGTCCATCAGCTTCCTTCTTCCCTTCCAAGGTTAGGAAAATCATTTTCCTTTCAGCGTTTGCTGGGTAGTTTTTATTCACTTGCCTCACACAAAGAGTGCAGCAAACTGAAAGCATTCTCCTCCCACATCAGAGACACATTTGCAGAGCTGAGATATTTTTAGACTAGTGCACACAGAGATATATTGTTTGTTGTCTTGGTTAGGGAAAAAAAAGCAACAGTCAATTTTCTAAACTAAAATTATTTGTGCCTTATTGCTAGGGAGCAGGGAACCAGTCATCTTGCTAAAGCCATTTGAAATCTTTTCTGTACTTCAGAGATGACAAACAAAATGACCTGGTACATATCAGAGCAGTCGTTAATTCTGGCCGACAAGGCAAACTGTTTCTGTCAATGCTAAGAACCAATTCTTCTCTAATGGATACAAACGTGGTTCTTTTGGCTTTAGAAGACTTGCCCATTTCTTATGCTGTTGCTGAATTTGGCTCTGAACTGCAGTTCCTTAAAAGTCTTCCTGGAACATTATGTTACTCATGAAAACATGCTGAAAAAACCCATGTGAGTGTTTGTGTTGCAAAATAAGGAGCTGCATTTACAAACAGCAGTCACTGTGGCCAGACTAGAAACCTAAGTCCTGGGATGCCACGAGATGAAGGGGCCAAGACAGTATGAAAAACTGCACATGCCACAGTCACTTCCCACACTGCCTGGAGTGGGGCAGCTTTGTCATTCCTGTCACAAAATCAGGAAGCTGCTGTGGCGTGGCTGGTGAAGCAAAGGTCCATGAAAGAGGAATATGGAGTCCACTTCCTCTTCCACAAAGCACATTCACAACAGTATTCCACTTTCTTCCTCAGGCCCTTCTGCAGTGCTACCTCCCAAGCCAGCCCTTAAGAACATAAAAGCAAAAGACAGCTCGCAGAAAAACCTTTTTCTACCAGGCTAGTGGGATCAATGGTTTGAAAATGTTGCACAAAGCCAGTGTAGATAGCTGAGTAGCTGCTGAGTTCCTCTGAAAAAAAGTTTCTTTTGCTGATGAATGAAATGATTCCTGTCTAATCTCTTTTCCCATGGGATGAAAATCACAACATAATATAAGATATATAATCAGCGAAGCACAACTTATGGTGGCTCTAAGGAGTCAGAGGCACTATCACCAATCAAGCACTAACTAAGTGATTTTATTTAGGGCCTATAGTAATTTTTACAAGGCACTATAATTTTTAACAGTTATTCTTGCAGTTTTGCACTGAGATTTTGCTCTCTTTCTTGAGGAGCAGATAAGTTCCTGAAGTATTGGTGAAGTGACTTTATTTAGTAACGGAGTTGGTCTTCAAAGACTTATTCTGGTGTGACATAGAGCCAGCATCAATGCCCAGATACTGCAGAAAAAAATGCATGGACTTTGCTGGAGTTAATCCAGGGTCTCACAAGTTCACTTGACCTATATGCTGCTGATCTAAGAGCAGAGAAGGGCTTTTTTCTGCTCTCCACATGTGACTTAAGATAT
Organism: Corvus hawaiiensis; assembly: GCF_020740725.1. Taxonomy (NCBI): domain Eukaryota; kingdom Metazoa; phylum Chordata; class Aves; order Passeriformes; family Corvidae; genus Corvus; species Corvus hawaiiensis. The sequence continues at coordinate 14,183,988 of NC_063223.1, forward strand.
CACTAATAGTAGCTAGAGTTTCACCTTCAGTGGAAGAGGCAAGCAGCCTCGGTATTTTATTTTAGTTTTAAAAACATATATAATTTTCTTCTCCTGTTTTACTCCCATAAATTAAAAAAGCAAGGGTGCAAACTGTAATTTTTTTTCCTAGCTAAAAACAAGGATGAAAATCCACTTGCATTAACTTTCTGATCCAAGTTCCAGCTTTAAAACAGCTGGGGCACCAATTCAAAATGTCAGGATTTCCAATGAAAAGGCCAGCGCTGGAGTGGAGCTGCACACTCCCCTTCCCCTTCCCTGCCCATTTATTCCAAAGCACGGCTGGCACGTGGGCTGCCTCTCCAACACGCACATGCTATTAAGTCCTAAATGACAGCTTGTTTAACTAGAAAACATTTCTATTTTTTTTTCCCTTAACAAAAGCCATTCATTTCTTGCTCTTCTATTAAAGATGGTTCCATTTGCCCTGCCTGAGAGTGTGCACAACCCTCCTGGTTGTTCCCCTCCTGAAGAGTGCTGCAAGTGCATGACCCCGCCCCGGGTGGCCGAGCAGGGAGCCTGGCCCTGCACGCTGCCACAGCATCATCCCAGCTACTTACACTGCAAAATCCAGGCGTGTGCCTTGGATAGTTCTGTGCTTGAGAAAACAATCAAATCCATTAATCTTGGGGAAGACAGACCCAATTCTTCCCTGCCTACAGTAGTTTAGGCATCACGAAGAAAAGAAGATGAAAGCTGGATCATATAAGAACTCCCTCCATGCTGCTGACGAATGTCTTGGGAGACGGACACAACTTCCTTTCAAGCTCTCATCAAAAGGTTCCCCTCCATGCAGGCCACCCACTGGGGACCCACATCAATAATAACAACAACAAAAAGAATTTAAAAGACCCATTTTTCATCCGATTTATTTACATGTTAAAATAAACACGAGTTCCCATCTAGAGCAAGGGCTCCCAGTGGGTTCTGTTTAGTCTGTGAGATTCTTGGCACCAGAATACAGCATTTCTCTATTCCAAAGCAATCTTGGCACAGAGTTGTTGGTTATATAATTTTTAAAGCAACTGGCAAATGAATAATAATGTTTCCAAAAAGAAGGACTCGTGTTCTAGGATACCAGTAAGGTGTTTTACCAATTAATCTGCCAAAAGGTCACTAACAAACCTGAGATCCCAAGGCCCTTCATTCAGGGTCAGCTCTCCCCATGGATTGCACTTCCAGTTCTCAATCAGCCTGTCCAAAGGGAGCTTTCCCACAGAGTTAAAGAGATTTTCGCTTTTTACTTCACTCCTTCTCATTGCCACATGGCAGTGCCACCCTCATTAGATGGGATTTGTCCCTGTTCCTGACAAGGCACGAAGGAAATACCACTCTCCCAGAGCCTATAGCTTTTTATACCCACTTTGCACAAGCTCAATGGGTGAGCAGCATGTGGATTATTTGAAATAAGGGCAGGCTTTTTTAATTTGGTTTTTTTTTAACAGGGTACATCCGCACAGAGCTGTAGCTCACTCAAATCCTACCAGATCTGACCGGGAGCAACACAATTAAGGAAAAAACCTCCTGATGAAGCCAGCCTGGCAGGGAGCATTCCTGGGTGGGCCAATCCTGCCCCAGTGTGCCAGAGCATAAATGCTGCCAGTTGGCTCATGGCTGGATGGCATTTAGATGGTGCACGGGGGAAGTCACGGGGAAGTGGCAGGGCAGAAAATAGCTCTCCTAAATCCATCTTGCAGCAAAGCTGCTGTCCTTTCTTGGTAGAGATTGATTTCAGAGTTATTGTTTCAGTTGCTTTTTACCACTTCATACCCTTTTTTCTGCAAATCTCCCCCCTTCAACTCTGAAATTCTCCTCACTACATATATATTTACCAAAAAAGCCAGGATCAAACAGGCAGGGTATTGCTTTCTGTGCTCTATTACTCATTTCAAACCATGGCTGGGTGACAGTAGACAATGAATCCTGGCTGGCAGCTCTACAGTTCAGTAAACAATGCACAGATACAAGTGTTGATCTATTGAAGGTTATGGACCCGTATGCTGGTTTTGGGCTATGAGAGCTACTTCACAATCAGCCAGCAAGGGCATATTTGCAGCTCAGGGAGAGCTCTCTACAAAATCTGGGCAGGAGAAGTAAAAGGTTCATGAAAAGGCACAGGACTGTAATCAACAGGACAGGTGGTATCAGGCAGGCTCAGTTCAGAAGTGCCCTCGGCCTCCTCTCCCTTCCCCCAGCCCTCTGCTGAGCTGAGCATGAACTTGGCACCACAATGGGTCAGGCTGCCCTCTCTGTAGCATTAGAAAAACTGCCAGGATCTGCCAGCAGGCTTTGTCTTGGATAAATCCAGAACTAGAAAATAAATGCAGCATGGAGAATGTCAATTTTAAGAGATCTGGGTTGAGAGCATTAGTCTTTGTACCATCTACAATTCAGCACTTTTTTTTAAAATTTTATTTTTGTAGCTAAACAAGAATTCTCAGATTGGAGAGTACTGCCAAGCCCTGAATAAATCCCAGCATTAGAGATGCTGTGGGTATAACAGCTCTCCCCATGAACTGAATCTGCAGACGGTATCTTCAGAGAAATTAACCCTCGAGTGCCACAGGACAGGCTCTGTAGCATCAGTTTCAATGCTCTGGGAAATCTCACCTTGTGGTTAGAACAGGTTACTCCTATTCATGGAGCAATACTGATGAAGGGTGGAGTAAAGCACAGGCTTAGAATAACTCAGAATGGCTGACACGGTAACTTTTCTGCATTTTTGGTGAAGTGGTCAAGTTTCCAGTGCAGTCCTGAAGATAAATTCAGCCAAAGGATGTGTAACTACCAAACTACTCAAGCAGCTTGTAATTACCTGACATCTGATTGACTGTTTTCCATCCAGAACCTGTTCCTTAGCAGTTCTGAAAGCACATGCTTAGAATTTGGACATAAGGAAAAGCTACACAGTTGTAATTTAGCCTTGCTTATTTTTCTGCCTCATCCCTTTCAATATTGGTGAGATGTTTTATTATAAGCTGCTCTATTCACTGGCTGAATCTTCCTCTCAGCCTGTGAAGAGCCATTCACAGTGATGGTTTTGCATTCTTGGAGCTCAGGGTTTTTCAGCTTCAAGCTCTCTGGAAGTGGGTCGACACCACATTCAGATTTTTTTATGAATAACCTGAGATATGCTGAGGTGAAGTGTTATTCCTGAGAGCCAAGACAAACCTGTGGCAGAGCCAAGAGGGAGTTTCCAAACACCATCTTGCATAGTCTGCTCCTGTGGTACAGAGTGAGCCACATCCTGATCTGAATCATACAGGATTGATCATAGGACTAATGGGAAGGACGACCTGCAAGAGACACTAAAACGGCTGAAGCTGCAGCTCTGTTGAAGCATCACAGAACACAGGCCAGACTAAAGCCACGTGAAATCCAGGGAAGTCTTCAGAAATCTAAGCAAAAGAGCTTTGCTACTGTAGGTCACTAAAATTTGGCCACAGCTGGCACAGACCAGGACATGCTCCCATCTGAGGACTGGCTGTTACTTACAGAAATGGGCTGATGAGTTCTTGTTTGATGTCTTAGTGCATCATGAAACCAAAATCCCCCCATGGCAACTGGCTCCCTCACCGCCAGAATGCACAGAAGACTTCAAAGTGAGCTCCACACATATCTTCAGGTAAGACTTCTTCCAGATGGCCTTAGGTTTTGTGAGACCTTTTGCAACCCTCATTTTGTTATTACAAAGAAGGAAGATGTTCAAGGCCAAAAGGAACGTTACTGGGATGCTGGAGAATCTCATCCAGGTTGGAAAATGAACCAGAGGTTAACCAGATGTTCTGCTTTGCTTTACCAATGGCCTCAGAAGTGAAGAGGATCACACTGCCAGAGGCTTTCAATTATCAAGGTTAATTTCCTAAAATTCTGAAATCATTTTCCCAAACCACCAACCATGACTTTATACATCCCTTTAAATGCTAAAATGATATTTTCTTCTCTAAAATAATAGTCTGTGTTGATTCACATGAACTACAAATTATAAAAAGCAGTATATGGGCTGCTTCTGCATCTTTATTTTGTCAAGGGTAACTCTGGTCCTTAACTTGACTGAAGAGCTTGGGCCATGAAGGCACAGGAAGCTGTGGGAGGCTGGTGCCTCAGAAGGAGCCTAGAGTTGGCTTAGACCCTGCACCAGCTCCTGGCATTTCACTCTGTGCCAACACACACAGTGTGGTAGGTTTGCCTGGAGTAGGCCCAGGGAGTCTGTTAATAGCAAGTTTTGGTGAAAAATAAGCTGAGTGCCACAGTTTTGATCAAGACACACAAATGCATGGAGCTTAAGTGAGCCTTCCCATGACTTCAGACCACTACTTATGTTATAAGGAAAAAACATTCTCTTATTGGAAGTTTTGGAAAGTTTTGCTGCTTTAGTGAATCATTCCCCCTGATACTGTGACTGTTCAGTTCAGCAAGAACAATTTTAGTCTCAGTTTCCAATGTAGGCAGGGCACAAAGAGCATTAAAAATGAAGATGGCAGGTTTAGGCCATTTATTGACTGGTTATATGTTTACTTCTCTTTGTAAACCTGCCTGTCCTTTGCCTTTGCTCAGTGCAAATAAGAGCTCTCTTTGCACACCACACTCCTTAATAAGGCTCTTCTACAGGTTAGTGCTCAAATAGGCCCTAATCTGAGCTCCTCTGACTCCTGTTATCTATCTAAAAAGGTATTGAAGGAACCCAAATAATGTTTTAATCCAACTGGAGTTATATACACAAAGTATGATTTTTCCCTTTACTTTTTGAATGGTGTTCAGTAACTAGGAACAGTCATTTGTAACTCAATAGGATGACAAAGTCCACACCTGTATGAAGATACATTTGTAGGTGAGGAATCGTCAGTAATTAGCTTCTGAAACAACTTCATCCAAATTAGACATACCTGACAAACAATAGGAAAGCTAGATACATCAATGAGATGCTGTTGCTATGGGAAAATTGTCCCTGTAAAGGTGGAAATAAACACACTTTCTTTTTCTCATAGTGCAGAAATGTCAAGAAGTGTCTCCTTGAAGGTGAAGCTGTTTTTAACTGTAGCTACCATTAAAGTCTGCTTTTAAGAAGTTCATTTCTTTATCCATTTTAAAACCCTCCATGTTTTATTTTTGGAAGCAACATCCCAAATACTAGCAGCTAAGATGCTCTTTAGTTCATAAAGAATAATTGATGCTGGGACTTACAGTGATTATCTAGTTCGAGCCCCTACTCAAAGTGTTTCCCATTAAATCAGGTTTTTCAAGGCCTTTAATGAGCTGGGTTTTAAATATCTCCAAGGCTAAAGATGTCCCCACCTCCCTGGGTCCTGCTCCAACATTTGACTGCCCTCATGGTGAAAACATTTTTCCTTGTACATAACTGGGATTTCTTGTGCTGTGACTTGAGTCACTTGCCTCTCATTCTATCACTGGGCACCTCCATGAGTCTGGCTCTACTGTCACCACACGCTCCCACTGGAGACCTGTTGACAGCAACACAATCCCCTCTTCTAAGTCTAAATAAGGCTTCTTAAAGTTTCGTTCTCTTCTAAGGCTAAACAAGCCCAGTTTTACCAGCCTCTCCTCGCACTTCTTGTTCTCCAGTACCCTAATTGTTTTGACAGCCCTCCTCTGGCCTTGGTCCAGTATGTCAATGTTTTTCTTTTACTGGCAAATTGGACCCAGTGTTTCAGATGTGGTCTCAAAAATGCTGAATGGAAGAGAATAATCATTTCTTTTTGGTTGCTGGCTATAATCTTTCAATACAGCTCAGTATGGGCTGGCCTTCTCCACCACAAGGTCACACTGCTGACCCATGTTCAGCTCATCTGCGAGGATCCCCAGGTCCTTTTCTGCAAAGCTGCTTTCCATTCATTCAGTGCCCAGCCTTTAATGCTGAACGGGGTTACTCCACCACAGATGCAGAACTCCCCAAGTGCCTTTATTGAAACTTCATGAGGTCCCTGCCAGTCCCTTTCTTCAGCATGTCAAGGTCCCTGTGAACAGCAGCCTTTCATCATATGCTCAATTTCCACCCTGCAAACTGGCTGAAAGTGCTCTCCATCCCATCGTCCACACCATTAATGAAAAAGGTCCATTGATATTATATGCAACACTGATTTGTTATTCTTTCCCTTAAAGAATACAGATTCCTCTGGTGCTTTCTGAGGTCAAAGGCCCTGATGATATGAACTAATGTCCTGCCACAGAAGTCAGTAAAGGAACAAAGTTTGAAGCAAGTTTGATGTCTTTCCAGTAGCCCCACAAAACAGACATAGCTGGCAACATGAAAAGATCTGTTCTCTCAGTCTTAGCTCTAATAACCATCTGGTCCTTGTCCTTCCACCCTCAAGCATCTTGCATGCAGACATACGCCTACAGCCTGCAGAGAGCTGGTTATGGGAGAGCAAGAAAGCTGTTGAAAACATTACATGAGGTTGCCAACCGTTCTGCACTGATAGGGAATGCAATTACAAGTTGCAGCTTGAACCTGCTTTCTGACACGGTGACAGGGTTATCCTGGATTTAGATGAGCAGCTGTGAAGGCAGAATTTGACCCTTAATTTAGGGATTAATTTATACAGGTAAAGACTGAGTACAGATGACAACTGCACAGAATCTTGAAATAACAAAAGCAAAACAACAGATTGTAAGATGAAACGAGCAGAGTTCAGTCAGGGCTAGGTCCCCTTTAGTTTCTCTAACTCACCAAAGCGAACCATTTGTCCAAATAAAGGATGTTTTATTCCTGCTTACTGGGACCACTCCTTCAAAATGCCTATCACTTAGGCCCAACATTATCAGCACCACACACAAATTCAGTGGCCCACTCCTCTTTATCATGGCAGCTATCTTTCATCTGAGAGGCAGAACTGTGGAAAAGAAACCAGAAGGACTCAACCCTCTCGGGAAGAAAAAGCCTTTTAAGTTTTCCAAATGAACGACCTGTCTTTCCTCTGTCATGCTGTCTGTCTGTCAGCAGTTAACAGTTAGCAGTGACAGGTTGAGGACCACGGTCTGGACAGTGGCCAGAGCTGACAGCCCCACGCTCAGCCATTGTGCTCAAAAAGGAGCACTCTGTTCCTTCTGCCGCTGTGGCCGCGCTCACTGGGACTGTTGTTCCAGCCTCACGCCTCCTTGTGTGAAGGCCAACAGCGAGGCTTTGTTCAAGAAGCAGCTGCTGAGAAGATGTACTATCTCATGGAATGACCCACTGACATTTCTCCCCCTGCTCATTAGTAAGAAATGCATAATTAGGATAACTGGGGTGGGTTGCCTAGCCCATTTCTTTTGGAGTAAAAAGCCAGGCCCCCAGATCCCAGTATGCCCCAAAAGGGATTCCCTCAAAAAGTGGGCTTGCAACAAAGCTGGGGGAGCTGGCTTTCCAGCACCTTCTTCTCATCACCTGGTGGAGGGAGGAAAGAGAATGGCTCGTGCCAGAAGGTGGATGGGGCATGACTGGAGTAACGTGTGTCCCACATCTGCTTCCCTCAGAGCTCACACCGCAGCTCTGCTGGATGACAAGTGAGCTCAGTTCAGCGAGGGCCCAAGCCAAAGATCCTGTTCAACTGGATGACATGTTGTTTATTCAATAAGCTATTGTTCCAGGGTGGATCCAAAGCAGTGAGGAAATGGTTGAGCAGTTGGGAGGGGCAGAGTATCTGGGGGAGCTGAGGAAACCACAACCATTCTTTTGCAATCTTTACTGCAGCCCAACATTATCATCTAGTGATGCCCACATGTAGGGGCAGTGATGAAGGAGCATCTGCACTGTCCTTCCCCCTATCCCAACAATGCCTGCATCCAGCTCTGGGTTAAAGCAGAGAGCTTACCTGTCTGTCTTACCTCACTGACTGTATCACAGTAAAATCTGACTTATAATAATTGGTCAGGGTCAGATAAACAAATAGATTGCTTTGAGCAGCCTGGGTGTGGTTGGCAAGTTTTCATAGCTCATGGTAGATGACACTACGTGTCTATTTCAGGTGCCCTTTCTTCTATGCATCTGTGCTAAAGGTGTATCCAGTCCTCACAATTTCCAAACTTTCTTGCCTAAAAGATAGGTGCAAGACTATGTCTTCCCCACTTTTACATTAGCAGGGAAGTCCCTGAAACAAATGAAGTCTCATCCCCCTGAGTGGAGTAGAGAGGAAACACGTCTGAGTATCCCCTGCACCTTTCCTACCCCAAGCATTTTAGGCAAAATACTCCACTGCAGCGTATGTGTGCTCCATCAGACACATCAGCTGTGCAGAGCCTTACTGTCTCTTTATTTTTAGTTTGCTGTGGTCTAGCTGCTTCCTGGCCTGACACTGTTGTTTCATCTGCCTTCACATGATAAACAAAACAAAGGCTGCCCTTGCTTTTCCAAGTCCCGGCTTGTGGTCTCCTCTGGAGCAAGAGACACTGCAGGTATTTACTTTCACGACTCACCCAGAGTTTTCTTTCTGTTGTGTAGTTTCTCCTCTCAAATGGAAACAACTCTGACTGCCCTGAAAGATGCCCTGTGGTGCATGCAGAGATTTGGGACCGTGTGATCCCAGTGTGAATGAAGGGTGAGGGCTGAAGTGGCAGAGTAACTGCAGAGATCATTTCACCAGGGCAAGACCAGGTTGCAGAAGTCTGTAATGACCTCCTCAAAAATAACAATAATAATGTGGAAACCTCTGTTTAATAAAGCCCATCTCAAAGTGCTAACAATTGCCTGATGTGCCACAGGATACTCCCCTTGGGCTACACTGTACTATGATACAATTATGGGCACATTTCAGTGTCATTATGTTATTGGAGGTGTATCCAGAGAACTTTTTCCTGTATGAGCATATGAACCATATGGTTCCTCTGGGAGGTACCATCTCACAACCACCAAACCCAGGCCCATGCAGCAACCTAGAAGAAAGCAAGGGGAAATAGTTGAAAGATTGTGTTCAAGAGCTTGTCCAATGTACGGGAAAAGTTGCATCTTGGCTGTAGCAATTATTTTCCCTATAATTTCAAAGAGGCTAAAACTGAACATCCTGGTTTCCTCAGCAAGCTGTCACAGCTACTCTGAGATCCGGTGCTACAAGATCAGTGACTCCAGAAGAGCTGGAGGTCAGAAACAACTGGTTTCACATTGCCTGGAGCTCATTGATAGCTACAGGGTGGTCTCCCAGCTTATCTCTTTCCATAAGAATCCCCACAATGGAAACAGAGTTAGAAAAGGAAGGCAGAACTAAGTTTACTCACTAGCTATTTGTTCTGCAGGATGACTTTGCTCCAGGTTTTCGCAGTTGTCTCACTGCCTAAGGAATTCCATGGTGTACTGCAGTATCTGAACTCTCACCCTGCAACTACATGCTGTGGTTTCAGCTCCTGTGTGCCCCACACAGGGATAGCATTCTCCACCACCACCTGAAGCCTGACTGCTACCTTCATTCAACATCTGGAGAAGGAAAGGCAAGGAAAGGTTTGGGATTGTATTGAGAAGGGAGTCAAAACAGGGATCAAACAGCACTGGCAGTGCTCTACCAGCCAGGGCAAAGAGTCATCTCCTCTGGCATCCTCTGCTAAGAGGAACCTATAGCTCTCAGCTGGAAAAAAGTAAGTGAAAATGTCCACAACCCATTGTAAACCTCCTGCCAAAGGAAAGGGAACAGTGAGTGCCATTCTTTCCCACGGCTCTGCAGAAAAGCACTTCAAACGTTCCCTGCTCCAGTGCAATGGGCTCATCTGGAGGAAGCTGAGAGAACAGATTGCTGTGGGTTAACGGGCCCACACCCAGTGCCAAGGAGCAGTGGTGCTGCTCCATGAGCAAACCAGCTCCAAATAACGTTTGCCAAGGCCTTCCTGACTCCACCCCTGGAGACTGCCCTGAAGCCTGCCCAATCACAATGTCAGGGAATGCTGCTGTCCAGAACAGTCCTGCATGCGGATGTACATGAGCTGTTACTTCACACTTCCAGTGCTACCCTAACTCTTGTTCTTATTAATTCTGACATCCTTCTTGGTCATTTTCCCCTCCCAATTTGACCATGTTTAGTTCTTTTTAATCTTTCTGTGTAGATCAATCCTTCCCAGTGCTATGAATAAATAAAAGCCTTCTGTTCTCATCAACAAAATGGTCTTTTAACAGTTGCAAGAACAACATAGCAATCACTTGGAAAAAAAAGCAAAACAAAAGCAGCTAATACTTGATGCATTTAAAAATCTCTGCTCCAGCTATTGTCTACATTTTAGAAATAAATCCTTCATTAAACAGAGAAAGCAGTGAGAAAATGAACAGAGAGAAGAAGCAGCAGTGGGTCTCTGAGAGGGACCTGCTAACCCATCAGAAATGGTCACCACACACAAAGCAGCAGCAGGGCTGCCAAAGCAAGCTGAACTTCAGTTGGAAACATCTAAGGAATGTGAATAAGCTGTTAGAGCTGCAACCTTTCCCTCTGCTTTGATCTGACATTAAACATAACTCGAGAGTGGGAAATTCAACAGCTTCAAAAACGGTGAAAGGGTCAAAGGTCTTCATGTATGAGGACAGGTAGAGGGTTTATTCCTCCTGGAGAAAGCAGGAGGCTGGAAGTTAATCTGGTGGCTAGGAACTGCCACCAGGTTAGGGCTGGATATTTCACCCTCCTCGTCTTCATGTAAGACAGACACAATACCCGTAGGCAGCATGAGCAAGTCCGCGTGAAAAAGAGGGCTAATTTCAACTACAATTAAAAAGTGTAAGAGAAAAGTAAACACATTTTTGTGGTCCCTGTATCTTGGAAATGTGTTTCTGACTGCTATTAGTTGACATGTACTTTTGAAGGTGAAATTGTGGTTTTTCTGGGCTCAGGCCACGTAATGCAACCATAGTGCACTGGATCTCAGCAAATGAGATGTTATAGGAAGAGAGACGAGAATGGCTGGAACATCATGTGCTTTACCAACCCAGAATGCTTGGTATGAGAAAACAAAGCCACATTCTCTAGCCTTTATTCTTGTTTTCCTTGGCTCTCAGCTTTACAGATCCCTAAAATTACTGTGTTAAAACTAAAGGAGCTGCAATCTGCAGCTGACTGAAGAATTGCAATATCACTCCACTTTGATGAATCCCCCACAGGTATTCTTTCTAAGAGAGCTTTCCTGAATTGATTGCCAGTAACCTAATATGTTTGTTTCTTTCTTCTGTCATCAGAATCTTGCCATAACAAAATAATAGTAATACAGAAATGAAGTTGAAAAGGTGAGATGTTGTTTCAAAATACCTAAACTCGCAGAAATAGCAAGGTCATCCCAGCAGCCTTAATTGTGCCTTCATGAAGCTGCATGCCAAGCAAACCCAGAAATCATGGGAAACAGTTACCTGCCTGTTAAAAACACCTCCTAAGAGAGCACAGGAAAAAAATGCTGTATTACACAGAAATTCCCTTTGCCTCTTTTGCGGGGTTGATATAAACCAAAGCCATTTAATAATATTAGATGTAAGGTAAGTTTAAGAGGTCTTTTGGAATTCAATTTCCACCATCACCACGGAAAATTTCTAATACATATCTATGAGGTCCAGCAGTCTTGTGATTACAATGAAATACCCCAAAGAGTAAATGTTCAAATCTTGACATACTGAGAGAAGTGAGCCAGAGATACCTTACATGGGGCAATACTAAAACACAGATTGGGGCATACAGTGTTTGTTACTCTGTGAACCACCTTTTTGGTGAAGCCTTGCACAAGAGGAAACAGTGATGCAGAGCAGCCTTTGGCAAGATTTAGAGCCCGTGTGTGAGCTCCTACAGAGTCAGCAATAAAAATGGAAATGATTTTTCCTTCTTTTGACTGAAGGATAGACACAACATAAATCACTCAAGTCACGCATACTACAGCCCTGGTAACTTCCCCAGTCATTTGGGAAATCACGCTTGCCACGCTGTGGAACTGCATTAATGATCTCATGGATAATGTGCCTGTACTGGGAATTTTATCCATGAGAATACCAGAACCAGAACAAATATCCAGGTCAGGAAATCTACACTGAGCTCATACGACTAAGAGCCACAGTATGAGGTGGGGAACAGATAGCTATTATTGTGCTTAAACAATTGAATAATTGGTATTACCCAAAGATTTCCAAAGGAAGGGACACAAAGGGGAACACACTGCTGAAGTGATTTGGAACAGATAAAATGGTGGAGGAAAGCTATAAACCTCCCAGTCTGATCAGAGCAGTTTTAGCAATGGAGGTGTTTATGTCCTTCAGCTCTCACTGGCATTTAGCTCAGGCTGTAACTTGTATTTCATCAAAGTTTATCCTTGGTGCTTGCCTCTTTAAGTGCAAAGATTGTTATACAGACCCTTAAAGACGTTAATTGTCTTTTTAAATAACAGTGAATCAAGGCTCAGTTACATCAGCTCTTTGTGTAACACAACTGTATTTCCATTGTTCTGCTTTCAGGTTCCTTTTCACCCTCTCCTCTTTGCTGATCAGGAAAATGGAATTTACAGACAAGACTGTAGGTCTGACAGGGAGAACAAAGTTGTTAACTGACCTGAGAAACCAGATTTGTACTAATTGAACTGTTTAATCCAGCAGCACTAGTGTATTAAAAAAAAACAAACCCTAACACCAATAAATATTTATGTTTCTCTAGTGAAAAAGATGTTCAAGGAAAAAGAGAGCAAATAGTCACACAGCACAAAACATGCCTGACAGGAACATGCACCTCAAAGATCCTTCTCCATCAACACAAGAGGAATTCTCTGCGTCAAATCCATGCAATAAATACAATGTTTTATCATTTCTTCTAGCTTCGTTGCTTCAAATATTGTTATTTCAACTCTACTTCTTAAAACCTTTATCAAGATTTACAGGAATGAGGAGCTAAGGCACGGTGTTAAACATGAACAGAGAGTAACTGCAATCCCTCATAGGCTCATGGAGACTCTAAACAAGTTGCTTGTGTGTTCTGGAGTTCAGTAACTTTTTGTATGGACTGGCTGTGGCCTGCTAACAGCAGCTGCAGGGCAAGCAGCATCTGGCCTGTTCCATCCCCCTTCCCATGAACTTTATGCCATACAGATAAACAGAGGGGGATGGAGACACTTCCTACTGGGATTACTGCAGACTCCTGCTAGCCTACCTCCAACTCAGAAGGAAGTGTATCAAAATGAATGAATCAACACTTAGAAACACTCTGCCTACACAGGGAGAAAGAGACTTAGGTGGTGAGTAATGATACTTCTGCACAGGTCAACTGTCTTTGCAAAGCCAGCCTCAAACATGGCATGTGACCAATTGTTCAAAAAGAAGTCACATGGGTTTTATTTATTTTCCTTGCAAGCTGTCTTGAGGACTAGATATTCTCATTTTCAGAGAAAATATAGGAGTCATTTCTGCACATCAAGTGCAGTGCTGTGACTGAAAGTGAGTCACAAGAGCAAGTGTGAGGGAAAGCCTTGGTACCCGGATTGAGTAAGGTTTTGCTTTTCCTCTTACAGATAAATGGTGCAATGACTCACGTACATTCAGGATTTTCAAGCTCAAATTAGACAGTCCTGTCTCTGAGGAGACATGGGGCAGGTTTGAGTCTTGGCTTCAGCCAAGTAAATTGCAGTATACTTTCCAATGTCAGTGGATAATCTGCCCAGAGGACATCAGATTTACACCAAGATTCATCCCATTTCTACCTGTCAGCTCAGAATTTGGCCTTGCATTTTGTCTGCTGCCATCATCAATCCCATTGATTCATTTTGCTGATACTTAGAGTGGCTCTCACAGGGAGCAGTAGTCTGCAATGATAAAATCAAAGATCTCCAAGCACAAGGAAGTTATGAAGCTGCAAGAGTGATGTGTGACAGGAGGCTACCGGAGAACCAGAACAGGTGGTTCAAATATTTTACTGGGATGTCCTGATCCATGCACTGCAGGAGACCTGGTGACACCCAGCACATCTCCATCACAGCATGGGGCACAGAGCAGAGATCTTCAAGCCAGAAGAGGCAGGGACAGTTAAGTGCACCTGCCCCACCCTGCTGGCTGAGGGCCAACGGGGTGTTGCTGTGTTGTCACAGCCTTGCACCCACTCAGGCTGGTCTCTCCTCAGAGCTGAGGCGTGCACAGCCAGCTCCAGTCCCTCTGCTGAACTGTGGAGATGTGCTCAAAGATGTCTGTGATGCCTTCATGCCTCTCCATGTTCCAAGGGTGCAGCTGTCTCATTGTATCAGTATATGAAAGCTATGCTGACATTTCAGCCTCCCCTCTGGGATCATTTAGGACATCGACCGTGAATCCAGCAGAAATAGCTCCTAGTCCCACTTTCCACAGTGGACAATACCACTCCACCCCCAAGAGACAGGTGAAAGAGAAATAATCCCTTAGAGTGGGGTTAAAATAGCACCAGCATTAATGTCAAGGGCAAGGCTGAGGAAAACTCAAGGCAAACACAGATAGCTTTTACAGATTCAATATGCCGATCTTGACAAAGCAACAGATGATCCCTTTCTCATTTATGTCTGGTTGTAAATATTTTATTGGCTCTTCTCTCACTGCTGAGTAGCTGTAATGGCATTTACTTCAGCAAAGGCCTGAGCTGATGTAAATCAATAACAGTTTTAGGCTACTCACCATGGTCATGGGCAAACACAAACAAGTTAAGTCCTGTCAGCTTCTGGGCCAAGTCATCATAGCGGCCGCAGTGCTCCCCAGCGCCATGGGCGATAAACACGAGGGCCCTAAATGGAGCATCAACGTATAAATCATTAACGTGGCAATCGACCCCAAAGGCTTCAGAGCTGCAAGGGAAACCAGCGCATTCAGCTCAGCATTTCAGACATCAGCAAACCCCTGGCACGTACAGAACGGCTGAGGGGAGTTTGAACACAGGGAATGGTCAGGAAACCATTGTCACCCTGACCCACCATTGACCTGGCCTTCACCAGGCTGTTGTAGGATGGATTACAGGGAAGGCAGCCGCTCATGGGACAGAGCCACCACGGTCTGCTGCAAGCTAAAGATGCAGATGGGCATCAGCATCAGTCCCTGAGCTGGATAACTCCATGGGGGCTTGAGGCTCTACACTGCTCCTCCAATGTGAGTGAGGCCATCTGTTTCTTTTGGGACTGGTATTTCTCTGTGATTCAAATACCAACATTGTCCTTAACTTTGTAACTTGAAACATTGTCTGATGCTCCACAGCACTCTAAGGTGGAATTTCAGACAAAGAATAGGTCTCCAGCAGAGTCCAGAACTTTGGTTGGAGTTTGGAATTTTATCTTTTGACCCAATTAGGGTAATTTTACCATTCCAGTTTCTGCCCAAAACAGTTGGTTCACTTCCATGATTAAAGTGACTCTTGCATAACCACTGTACAGAGATAATAAAAAACTAGTCTAATAGACACTTATTTTTACAAACACTTTTCTTTGAATACTCCAGTTTTATGAATAATACTTTACTTTTTCTGGAATGCCATCAAATTAGAGTGACTGAACTTGAACCTCCCCAGTGTTTTTGCTAGATAAAATTTGTGTAGACTTAGGCTAGAACTATAGCAGAAGTAGCAATGAGATTACAGAAGTTCTGCTGGATTTGACACGTGACTATTTAAAATCCAGCTTTAGCATCATAAACATAACTTGTTTTTTTTAAAAGGACCATTTGTCATTGCAACATCAGCAACCACAAAACCATTTGAAGGCTACAAGTTTGACATTTTCAGTACATGAACAGTGAAATATTACAAGAACTGACAACGTAAAACAATGACAGCAGTTAACAGCTAGGGAATTCCTCAACTTTATTTTAATTGAGGTTTTGAATACCTTTTTAGACAGTGTATTCACAGCAATAAACTGCTTAGATCTTAATATATTTAAACTTAAAAAACGTTGGATGATGTAGAAACCCCTGTTCTAGCTCTTTGATTAGCACCTTCTTCAAAGTATTTGCTCAGCTAGACAATTTAAAAGAGCATCCATCCAAACCAGAAGGATTGTACACAGTCTACTGCAAACACAAAAGCAACAAGGCAAAGATGCTCTGGTATCTGTCTAACACCAGTTAGCAAGGGTGAGGTTAGGTCATGTACCATATTTAACTTGCTGTGCCTTACAAATCCTCTTTAGTGTCACTGAAGGCTGCAAAGCAATCCATGTGGAGCAGTCACTCCTTCCTTTGTCATCATCCCCGATCAACTGGCTTTTCAAGTTATCAATGCACCTGGCAGACAGACTGGTTTTAAGAGTGCAGGATCTATTATTATACTGCCAAATACTGAAGAAATTGAGACATTGCTTATTCAGTGGAGAACATTAACTTTCTTCCTGTGGTCCCATCACCCTGATATCCAACAGACTCAGCCAGGTTAAGTCTCTCTGCCCTATATCTCCTACTACCTTCAAGCTTGACAGCTTCCTTGCTCAGTGTCTTACTTAAGCTCTTTAGAGGACCTATATTGGTTTCTGCTGACTAGGCACAGACATTAAGGTGCAACTTGGCTGATGGAATATAGCCCTTCTTTTCTCAGAGAAATATTGTTTGAATTTATGCACTAAATGGCACTAAGTGAATGAAACCTAATGGGAAGCTGGCAAAGAGATCTCTTCCAGGAAATTCTTGGTTCTTCATCCCTGCGACAGCAAAGCCCTTGTTTTGCTTTTATTCAACACTGATGCAATACCATGACTTGACCCATCAGCATCCTTCTAGATGCTAAGAGCCCTCACTTTAAGTGAAACCAGTGAGAAAAGATAAAAACCCAAAGCTTCAGAGAGGCAAGGTGTTCCTGTGACCTTTCCTTCCACCTGGAACACAATTGCCAGGTGTCACAGAACTGAGCCTTTGCACACCACAGGGAACAGATCTGGGTTATTATTTGTCTTCAAAATACTAAATAAAACCCCTGAACCTGTTTGTGCCTTAAGAGCTCTAATGGCAGTAGCTGTTGAAGTGACTTAGATACTTTTGAAAGTTTTGTTGTATCAATAAGCATAAACAAAGCACAAAATTTCCAATTTGTTACACTGAAGCAAAATCAGCCTGTCTTGCTGTTCAATAAAAAGTGAGAGTAGCTTTACTGACTAAAAACTAGGTCACATCTACAGAGCTCTTTAGCTCCAGCTTTCAGGTTTAAGCACAGGGGTCGTATATTGAACACAACCTTGAAAAATTGAAATTAGTACAAGTATAATCTGAACATGGATTGAAGGATTTGGCTCTTTCACTTAGTCCCAAATTTTCCATTATAAAATAAGTTTAGATTTGGCAAATAATACCTGAAGGCAGTGTAACAAACACACGGTTCAACATATTTTCACTAGCAAGTTGCCAGGAAAATACAACAAATGATTAGACTGACTGACTGAATTATTCCCAGTATGTAAACATTTTTGCAGATATCCCTGCTCTTAAATCACATTTTTCTCCTTCCTTACCACGATGGCTGAATAATAACAGAATATCAGAGATAGCTTTCAACAGAGTCATTTAAAATTAATACGGATCCTGTGGTGTTTGAGATTTTGCAGGACTGCGGTGCTTTTCTGTGCAATCTCAATGAGAATTTTGTTTAAAAAAGGTTTGTGTCTTGGCCATGTATCAAACTGGTACTGGGGAGAAATTTCTTCACCTCCAGCTTTTGCAGTTGTGCTGCTGAAATCCTTGGAAGTTCTCACGTACCAGGTAGAAAACATCGTACACAGCCTGCAAAGCTCTCTGGAAACTGACCCGTGCCTGAATCCCTGCTGATGCCAGCGTCTCTGACCACAGGCAGGGCAAGCTCGTGTATCTTTGGATGCTTCAGCTGGTTTTGGCTGGCGGAACTGTGATTGCTGAACATCTCGAAATAGCACGGCTTTGGCACCTGCTGAGGAAAGCAGCTCCTCGCACAGCAGCAGGACTCCCCCGCGCTCGGCGGGTGTGTCTGCACACAAAGCCGAGGTGTGAGCTGGGCATGAGAAAGAGCCCCTGCTCCTGCTCTCACCTATCGCTGCAACAACAATTACGGGCTATTAAAGGAAAGTGCTTTATTGACTGCTGATTGCAAAAGCAACAGATGGTTTTCGCAGATCCCTGCCCTCCCCATAGCCTTTATCACCTCCTCCTCCTGTCCCCTCCCCACTGCAGGTTTCTGCCTCCTGGTACTGCACAGCTTGGCAAACAGATGCAGTTGCTTATTACAACAAGCAGGCAGGACAATATTTATCTCTACTGTTCAAATCAACTACTGGCTGCATTTAGCGCTCTCCCGTGAGGAGGTGATACACACCAGTGACCTGTCCCTGCTCCCACATCTCCGCTATGCTGGTGACCCCTGACTGGTATCGGTCCCTCCTAAATTGCAGCTGCAGCCTGTTAAGCTTTGTAAAGCACAGCAATGCCACACTCTCAGTTAACACAAAGCACCTGCAAACACCGTATCCCGAATTAGGGAGGGTGGGACTTGTGGAGACCAGGCTGCATCACAGAGTCAGCGTGCGCAAATCCACACGAACGTGGTGTCTTTCTGTTCTGCCCCTTGGAGAGGTCACCAGCTGATCCAAGCTTTAGCTGTGTGCAACCCTTCCCTATTTCTCAGTGTAGCTTCACATCCACTAATATTTCACTTCTTGTGTGGGGAGCTGCTTTGCAGGGCAGGGTGGTGCTTTAGGTTGCAGTTCTAGGTGGAAAGGCAGTAACAGGTTTAAAGGTTCTCACTTTCTTTTTTGCTGGGTCAAGACAGTTGTTCAGAGATGCAATTCCACAGTCGACTGGAGGAGAAGAATTGTAGGGAAAATAAATTGCAGCACTGGACTTACACACATAAGCAAGAGCCCTCTTAAACCAGGGCTGTTAGAAGAAAAATACACTGAAAACACACCCAGAAAGCTGCTGTGCTGTGACACTTTGCAGGCCTGAAATACCCCTCAGGACTTGTGTCCTGCTGGGCACAAGACCCATGTTCTTGCTTTGCTTTCAACAAAAATCATGTGGAAACTGAACTAGACAAAAAAGATTGCAAACAGGATGGTGAAACTTTTAACACCTTGTGTCCTCTGGGAACAGAGCCACTTCTCTGGGACCCTGTGCACGCTCTTTTATTGCCAGAAAGTAACCCAAAACATTAGGACTGAACCGAAGAACGGAAGACAAGCTTCCTATGACTGCATATATGAAAAATGCAATCTTTTCCACTCCATTCAAAAGCATCCCTCTTCAGAATAATATTTAAGTACTTGCCTTAACCTCAGGAAACTTTCTTCAACACATGAAAGTCAACAGCACTCTCAAAGTACAGGATGAAAGTTAAAAAGGGATTTATAAATGCTGTCTTGAATAAGGACTGATTTAATCACAGGCAGAAGAGATTTCCTGAATCAAGACCTCACAACTTAAGCTAATACCATGTTACTCTGTGTTAGGCAACTGTGCTTTTCATTTGGTCTTATGGATGTTGTTACCAGAACCAGATCAGCTCTAACAAAGAACATCTGACTTGAACAGTTTTGAATTCCAGACACTAAATTCCTAAAGTAATTTTTAAAAATTAGCTGACAGGAAAGCTCTGAGCCAGCTAAGCTGCCAGAAAAATGACTGGCTTAAGTACTACATTTTGTTGTGTTGTTTGAGCTGATTTATCAGTTCCTTTGTAGCTGAACAATTAACCTTTATTTACCAAAAACTGGTGATGTTTTTGGACAAGCAACTGGATAGTTGCTCACAGATCTTTTAGCGTGTTAAAAATGTTATGTGTGTATTTTGCCTCCAAAGTCTATTATAATGGAAAGTCACTGAAAGGTGTTCATTCTTTTGTTAGCTGGGTGAATGAGCCTCACTATGAGGATTAGCTATCTATCATATAATAAGATTTGTGAGATTTAAGTGTCAATTTAATTTTCTACCCTTGGTATTTGCTTAAAGATTACCATTAGAAAAAAAATCCATCTAATAATTTACAAGAACACGTAATGAAGAATAATTTTTTTGTTCACTGTTTGTGATCTTTTCCTTTTCTCTGGAGGGCTCTTCAGCCCCTTGCTTTGGGTGTAAGACCTGAAGTCTGAAAGGGGGTTGTCTCTCCATCTGCTTTTTGAGTCAATTTTTGCATTCTTTTTTCTGGAGGTGATTTGTGCCCCAAGACAACCCTGAAAAAACTTGGGCCATGGGCAGGGGTTACAAAAAGCTACAGCAATTTCTCTCATGTTATGCATGCTTGTGACCTACATAGCCACGAGTTCAGCCTGGTGACTCCAGTTAGACAGGAGTATTTATGGAGCCAGGTGTGTCCATGCCGTCCTTCTGCCTCTAGGAAACGTCTGAGTTATGTCCCTCTGAAGGTGCAAGAGGGAGTGACTTTTCTCCCAATTCCAATCCATGTTTCAAGGAGGCATTGCACCCAAGAGCTTTGCTTGCTCTCTTGCTCAGGTTTTTTAAGAACTGCATTCTTAGCCTCTGCCCTACTGCCCCACAGCTTTGCTGTGTAGGCCCAGGCTCTGGAGAACCACCTCTTCCTTGCAGCTCCATAGCTATTTTTCCCAATTCAGGGGAAAAAGCAAATCAGAATGTCAGCAGCCTGGAGCTGAGTCTCTATCAACCTTCTCTCAAAATCACAGACCATACAGCATTAGCATGGATGCCTCACAGAGCTCTGAATCTGGAGGAGTTTAACTTTGGAAAACCTTTATGCATGACAGAATATGTCAAAGGAACCTGCACTACGCTCACAATACACAATTTCTGCTTGACTTTGCAGAGCTTGTGGGGGTTGAGGGTTCTGTGCATTTGTGTTTGATGTGGTTTGATCTAGACTAGTAGAATCAGTAGCTTTATCCCTGTCCAGAGCCTAAATTGGCAATTAAAAAATAAGCCTCTTCAGGAGGCTCTGCTTCCTACTTTCTTTCCTCATTTCCTCATTTCCTCAGGCTTGGAAGTTCCCATGCAAGCCCCTCTGAAGGGGCTGCTATTAATTTAAGCACAATCTTGCTGTCTTACACCATCCAGATTTAGGGCTCAGTCTTAAAATCTGTGCCTGCTGCTACAAGCAACCCTCTTGCAATATGTCTGCAAGCCTGATCTCATCATACATCTCAAAATCACAATTCCTCACAAGAAAAGAGTTAGGAGGACATTTCAGAACTGCCATGATGTCCAGAAGGAGTAACATGGCTAAGTTTTCCAACCACCCCAGAAAGGGCAGACGCCATAAATCAGCAGAGCAGAGACAGAACTGGGTAGTACAAATATAGTTCATAACAAAAGGTTCAACAGGATCTAGCTAGAGCAAGCACAAAACAATGTGGAGAAACAGTTTAAGCTGATTTATTGTAGCTTTTCAAAAAGCAAGCCCTCACTGAGAATAACTCTTGAGTGGTTAATACAGGGAAAAGAGAGGAAGAAAACTTCAGGTGGGGGTGGGAGAGAAAGAATTATTGGGTCCTTGCAACTGCATAGCTCTGGGTAAATCTCTGCAAAGTTAACATTTAACATCAGCTGTATTTAGTTTCAAGGAGGCTTTGAAGCAATATTTTAGGGGACATGAAGCTGAGATCAGAGGTGAAATGCCTGGTGTGTAGCTTAAAACTCGTGGGTTGGATCTTCCCACCCCTTTCTTGGATGAAACTGAGGAGGAGGGATTCTAGGGTTACATGGACTGCCTCGGAGAGACACTCCTCCACTTTGATATCAGAGATGGGATTTTCTGTGGCAGAACTGACTGCCAGACCTGCTGCTCTGAACCTGCAAGGCAGACAAGATCCCCGGAGGCTTGGGCAACTCAGGGTTGGATCTGAGCTTTCTCCTTCCCTTCTACAGAGCACAAGAAGCCTTGAAAGAAGGATTATGACTGCTGTTTCCAGCAAGGCAAGGAGTAGGCATTGCCACACACAGGACTGAGGAAGGGAGGATGTGTGACATAACTGTCACATATAGATGTCACATAACATGTCACACCCAGACAGAACTGCCCCAGGACCTGACTGGGAGGAGTGCTGGAACTGACATCCCAGTCCTGTGCTTTGCTCTGCTTCAGCCCTTGCTCAGTACAAGGCCTACAAGGGAGATAAAATGGAGGTCATATCTCCCAAGGGGAGCTACAAGGATAGATGCCCAAAGCAGTCAGTGTCTGTCTAAAAAAACTGTGCAAAACATTGCTTAAATAGAAGACATCAGCTGCAAAATTCAAGTCAATCTGAAATCACACCTGAATTTTTTAGATTAGCTTTGGGGTGTGGAGGGAGAATATGCCAAGAAACAAAAGAGTTTCTGGCACAGATCCCCTTGGAAATCAGGAAAAATAAAATACTTCTGGTTAGTTTAATTAAAAATTCATTCTCACTTGGAAGCAAAGCCACTGCAGATGAGTGATGGCTGCAGGGCCACCACTCTCAATGGAGAGCCAACAGACAGGGAGTAAGAGCAAGAACAGTTTTCACAGACTCTCCCTCCTCTTCACTTGCACTGAATGTTTAATGATTTCCAAAGGGACAAAAATGACTGTTTAGCCAGTCGTGTAGCAGTTTCTTCTTGAAATCAAAATGCAGATACTGCCTTGTGAGCCAAAGCCTTGGAAATAGAAAGGCCTGTGTAATGAGATGGACTGTCCTTTACAAGCATGAGAAAGCTGCATTTGAAGGGCCAGAAGCTTCTTCTGCACAGTTGCTATCGCTTAAACTCAGCACTACTTGCTAGTTCAGGACTACAGCTGCTCTCTGAACAAGAAAAGGGTTTTTTTATATAAAAGCATGTCTCTGTTTCAAAGTAGCTGTTCCTTTTTACTGAACTCCCTTGCAGCCTTGGCATATTTGGAACACTGGAACCTGTTCCAGTGACAAGTCATTATTGCTGCTAGAAGTTCATAGCCTGACAAATCCAACTCAACCCTAAAAGACCAAGGAAGCTTCCTAGAAAGGAACAAGGTGTGCTTCATTAAGGGATGAGCTCAAGCCTTGCAAGAATGCTCCCTACGTGGCATCCCAACCACATTTTGACAATTTAATCTCACTATTTGGCATAGCACAGAAGATGGAAATAGACTGCAGTATTCATATATTGAGGTGAGGAGTTTTAGATACGCCTCTGCAGCTTTCAAATGATGGAAACTAGTTTATTTAGTAAAGCCATCCCTCTGGTTAGATCCACACAAGTACTTGGTAATGTATAAGTCCTTAGGAACATGCTCCTTGCTTGGTTATTTTCAAATATTTGTTAAGAAGGGCTTGAGACAAATAATCGAGTGCTGCAGAGAACACCACATCTAAACGTTAAGCAGCATTTGCTGAAGTCCTCTAAGACAAGTCTGCAGACTTCTTCTGACCTCAATTCTTTCACAAGGTATTTTTCATGCAGGACTTCAGTCGTAGTCTGAACCCAAGTGCCCCAGAGGTTCTTCGTAGTCAATCCCCGCCCCCCTCCCAAATCAATGGTTCTTAAAAATGGGCTTTTCCATGGTTCAGACTCTAGCCATGGCTCTGATCACCTCCAGTATCAAGCTGCTGTTTCAGGGAGTAGATGGTACAGGCAACCCACGACAAGCAATACTGAACAAGTTATTACAGGGAGAATTCAGCTCAGCACCCCAGCACCTGTGCAGGGAAGAGGCTGAAAAGAACACACCTGGCACAAGAGGGTCACAACGTTTCTGAGCTAGTTCTTGCAATCAAAACTGCATGACTGAAGTACTTTCATCAGGCATTTGGGGCTTACGTGGGCAAATCTTCACTAGCTGGGAATCACAGAACGGTTTGGGTTGAAAGGGACCTTAAAGATCACCTAGTTCCAACCCCCCTGTCATGGTCAGGGACACCTTCCAGGATGAGAGCTGTGAATAAAGAAGGAGCAAGAAAGGAGATGACACTTTACCTGTTCTGTGAAGCCAAGATACTATGTTATTATGACTTTTTAATAATGCACTGACTGTGCAGTTCCCATTTGTATAGCAATGGTTTAAAGAGAGACTCCAATTCCCTGAAATACTTAGACCCAACAGTACTGTTTGTGGCCAGGCAATTCCACCCCTAATGTAGAACTCTTGATTACTTCCTGCAGAGTCAATTGCCTGTCCTCACTTACACCTTCCTGATCCAATTTTGTCAGCAGTCCTCTGTGTTGGCAGAGATCTTAATTGGTTATTCTTAACTAACTGACAAATTCATTTTAAGTTCAGATGTCGCAGGTAGCATGAGTCTCTAAATTGCCAAGCTTTTTCCACACTATTTTCTAAAATCTAGGGTGGAATTATCCCATAAACTTAGAGACAGAAACTCAAGGGTTGATTTCTTAATCATAAAGCGCTTATGTATATTTTAACATATTTTGAGATTAAACACATTAATTTCCAGTCTAATCTTGGCACATCCCAGTGCTGCACTTCAGCCTTGCCCAGCTATGAGAGGAATCTTTGCAGCAAGAGGCTTTACAGGCTCTGTCAAAATCAATATCAGCAGCTACTCCTCTGGGAAATTAGGAATGTCACAGGCAAAGCATTTGCCAAGGCTTTCAGCATGTTCCAATTAATTTACTATTCCATGTTTGCTGTAGACCTGAGGCAGGAAGGAAAGTTGAATGTAAGCAGTTAAACATGAGGCATGGAATGCTGCTAAGACAGTGATCACTGCAACAGGGGCTTCAAAGGCTGAAATGTTTATTCGTGTTTTGAACCAAAGTGAATTTTAATCACAGGTGAGGTGCAATGGTTTACCCACTTAAGAGCTGGATACAGACTTCAGCCTATGGCTGCCAAATCCAGATGTGTTATTTCTTGGCTTTACTGAGCTAATCTGGGTGTCCAAAGGCTTTAGCTACTGCATGCTTGGTTCCTAAAATGTTGTTTCATTTCTAACACTAAGGCAGCTTCACCTCTGGCAGTGAGGGCTGCCATGCTAACATAAATAAGGAACCAACCTGCCATGAGTTTTAATCACTGCCTTGTTGATTTGCTCTCGAAAAGGGCCAGATGTAATAGCTTTAAGATCCAAAATGTGAATGGGGACCTGTCCAACTTGAAGTGCAACTACTAGAATAAAGATGGGTGGTAACAATAAAAGAAGTCTTTAGTTAGATGAGTCCTTGGCTGCAATCATTTTAGGTACAAGCAAAGAAAGCCAAAGGCATGTGGGATGTCTTTTCTGCAGAAAAGCTTAAAATAGAAAAGGAAATCAATACTCATTTACAGTATCTGGCAGTCACTGAACCAAAACATACATGTACACCTACAGCTGAGCAGAAATAACAGCATTTATTTAAACCACAAGCTGTTATTCTGCTGCAGGAATGCTGTGTTTCATGTGGAGCACTTCACCAGAGACTGTACCACATATTTCTGACCATTTTTAAAAAGCCTCAGCAATATCCAGGGCAAATACCACAGTTATGAGCCCCAACAGCCAGGCCAGCTTCGACTCCTTCGATTCGCAGCAAAGAAAGAGTGAGAGCTGGTGTGGAGGAGAATGTGCTCAGCAGGAAGCAAACCTCTGATAGGCAGAACCTTTAAATGATGCTTCAAAAGAGAAAAGTACACCTGTGTGTAAGAACGAGGCAATGTTTCCACTCTGTGAAATTATGGGCTTCAAAGGAAGGAATAGTGTTTAACAAATCAGCATTCCCCAAACACTGAAAGTGAAATGAAATGTAAACAAAGTGAATCTGCTGATTGCTTGTTTTTTTTCCATTCCCCTGCTCTGAGAAATGTGACCAGTAAATAAACAGGATAAATAATAACAGCAGCTGGCTTTTGTACAACACTCCTCATACAGAAAACCCAAAATGTTTTACAAAGGGTGCAAGCAGGCTGCTTGCAGAGGTCACATGAGGCAGAGATGAATGGCACCTCAAGAGATCCTCTGATCCATCACCCCATCCCAAGCAAGGATCAATCCTTCTTCCCACTGCCACATAAACTGAGCACAGAGGTAAAAAGCCTTGCCCATGGCAACACAGCATGCCAGAGGCGAGGATGGACACACAGCATGAGTCAAAACCTGACCCTACGGCAGCCAACAGGAGCTTAACAGCAGAGTTAAGATATCACCATGGGTTCCCTGTGCTACATGCATGGGGCCACTGTGAACCTGGAAAGAAAAAAGTCAATTTAATAAAAGCTTTCTGTCCTAATGACTTTGTGGGCATCTAATAACGTCAGAGAGATGCTCTGTGCATTTTCAGGACAACCTGGGCTGAGATGCTCCATGCGCCTTGTTTGGGGAGGCACAGAGGATGACTGAATGCTGATTGCTTGAATGTCTTTTTAATAACGTGAGATTATGAATGCTACTCAGAATACAGATTTTAATGCTCCAAACATTGTAGACTAGCTCTCCCACAAAATTGAAAAAATGAAGAAAAAGCTTAACCATTAAGTCAGCTAGATGTTATCTTACAGAAATTTAATTACTTGCTGCTTCCTCGTCATTCCTCATGCCTTTCACCCAGCAAATTAAGCCACTGCAGATTTCTGGAATTTGACAGCTGAATTTGAAAGCCCACTGAGATAGTTTTGAAAATAAAAGTAAGAAGTCTGTTAAAAAATGATAAAAAAAAGCTCATCTTGTCTGTTGGTGAACCAACTAACCTGCTGACACCTACAGCAAATTAAACCAAATTATATTCTAAAGAAAGGCCAATGATTTAAGTCTTATTCCCTCACTCTGCAAGCTTCAAGCTGGAGCAAGGAAGAAAGAAAACATAGAGAGCAAGACATTTATTACAGGTCAGACAGATGTCTGAAAAAGATTAGCAGTCTTTCTTGCATACCAAATCTATAGTAGTTTGTATACTTTCTCCTTACCCATCTGTACACAACACTGGAGCAAACGATTACTACCCTATTACTGCTGAATCTTTGGCGTTAACCCAGTTGTCAATATTTTGTTCCCTTTTTTCCCTGTTCTTTCCTTTCAACGATTGCTGCTGAGACCATTTACTTGTAGCAGAACAGCAGAAAACAACTAATGCATCACTTAGTAGATTTTATTTAAAATCTCTCTTCTAACACAAAGCCATCTTCAACCACCAGCTGCTCAAGGAATAACTTACTTTCTCTGGCAGCTTCCATCTAGAAACTCCAGCCCCAATTTGTATCACTTGACTGGATGACTACATCCAATTTTAGATAAGGAAACAAAAGTACTTAGAAATTGTGAGTGATTCTGTAAATCACTGGACATTGTGTCATTGTCTAATGACTGTCTTGACCATGTTTTGCCTGTTCTCTGCCCCTCGTTGACTTCTTTTTTCTGTTTTCTGACACTAAATTCTCTAGGTCTAGCAAGTTGCCTTTGCCATCACTCAATATGGGAGGATTCAGAGGCTTCCATCATCAAGTGCCTGCCAAACAGAAACAAAGATTGTTCCTGGCTGGAAAGCCAGTGTCTGATACAGAAGGGCGGACTCTTTCATGCCACTGGAAGTACTCATGAACTTTGGTGTTACTCAAGGTCCTGGGACATTGAAAACTGCTACAGGAAGAATGAATCCCTTCGAACACAAACAGACTGCATCCGTCTAGGAGGAACAAACACATTCCCAAGAAGAGAAAGACCAAGACCAAGACCTATCCCCTCTCTGCTGATGGGAATATCCCATAGGAGCATGCTTGGAGGTGGGTAAATCTGCTGCAGTGCTGTGGTCGCCAGGACAGTTTCCACCAGCTGGTCCCTTCCTGGCCCCAAGGGCACAGCTTGGTACCACTGTCTGGGCAGCGAGTCTGGTCAGCTTGGCAGTGCCTTCCTGACACCACCACCCAGTGACTCCCCCAAGTCTGGTTGCTTTAGAAGATGTTTATGGTCAGGACTAGCCCAAGGTTGGTATTTGGGATTGCTGTACCAGTATTTTTCTTTCAGTTAACATAAGTGAAATTTTACTGGTCTGCAAGAGGAAACCCTAGAGGAGGTATAATTTTAATGATGTCTAAAAACTTTACTTACCCTGCTAATTTCCTTATGGATAATAAGCCACACTGACACAGCGTCAGAATGTCTGTGCTGTAGAGTACAGGACAGGGATGGCTGGGTGTAGTCAAGGATATAAGTGGAGTGGGATGAGGTAAGGGACCTGCCTGAGCATATCTGTAGGAATCTCATGGGCAAGATGCAATACTATCTCCTTGGATACCTGGAATAATCAGCCATTTGCTATCAGGGTTGTGTCACATCTCTTGGATAAGGGACAATAGGATGATGGCTTCCATTCAAGTGGGAACACATTAGGACAATGACACGCCTGAACCTAGGGAAGGCAGTTCAGCCAAATATGTCTGCAGGGACAGCTCTTAGAACAATGCAGTTTCCCTAGAAGAACAAAGAGATCAGATGTTCACCCTGGCTCAAAAGAGGACAAAGTCACAGCAGTCTGAAGGGAACTTGAAAAGCCAACTCCTCTGCTACAGACATCTAGAAAAAACACCCTCTTTCAGCCAGAACAACTGTACCAGCCAACTCTTGTTGCAGATGTATTCACAGTGATCTAAAAGAGCTGCTGTGTGTTCCCAAGGGATGTTCCAAGAGTGCTGGAGAAATTGAAGCAAGGAACTGTGTGCAGCTCTTTTATTATTTCCACTAAACCCACATATTCCTAATAGCAGTAAAGTGCTCTTGCATCTGGAACCTTGATAAGATCACTGAGTTATCTGCTTCAGCTATTGTGTCACTACCAACAAATAGCTGGTTCAGAGCGGTCCCAGTTCGATGAGCTGAAGAAGGGGTCAGTGCAGGGTCTGCTCAGGATAAAAACACTTGGAGGGACCAATAGATCTCTAAATGCTGAGTGACCAACTTGGGCATCCATCAGAGTCGCGGCACAAAGCCAGTACTGATCATCACACTTGTATTCCAATTAAAAGCAAATGAACCATTTGTTTTACAGATGCCAGGTTTGCTCATCCTTCAGTCTCTGGCAGAATAATGTGCAGGAAAATTATTTTTACAACACTATCTCTAGATCATTTTTCTTCTTTTCTCCTATTTCTAGCTCTGCTTCTTATATTCACCATGCTGGACCGCATTGTTTCCAATTCCTCAGGTGGCACACAGAACCAACACTGATTTTGCTTTTTTTGCTGCTCTCAGGATCAGGATGAAATATTACTGCTTTGAGGCTCACAACAGGGAACTCCAAAAGTCACCTTGTTCCCAGACACTGATGTCACAAAGTTGAACACCTGTGCTCAGAAGCAGATCCTAACAGGGCAATGAGCAAAAGGGACAGCTTAATTACTATTGTTATTCCATTTGCAATTCACCTTTTTCCTGGGGTCCTGTGGAATAAAAGGTAGATTTGCTTGTGTTGGATGCTCCTGTGGAGACTGAAAAAAAATTATCCTACTGAAAAAGCCTGTTGGAAATATCTGCAGTGAGAACCAAAGCTGCTCCCCTGTCAGAGTCCCTCTTACATGAAGCTGGTTTGCTAATTTGCCCATCCTCTGGAACCGCATAAGGAATCATAAAAGGATGCCCCCATTCACAGTGAATAAGACAGTCACATGGAGCAAAGATAACAGAGGCGTTAAAGGAACACATACACAGCTGATGAAAAGAAGGGAGGCTTTAGAATCTCAGGCAATAGCAATACAGCAAGCAAAGCCTGGAATGTTGATTCGACAATGATCATTGTTATTTCCCTTCGAAGTGTGTGCGATGGGATCAGGAAAACAGAGGGAGCTGAATTCATCCTATGGCAAACTGTGCTGACATAAGTCACTTTGCATCCTACAGATTTGGCTTTAATTTCAAGTTGACCTCATTAGTACAAACAAAGTGTTCTTCAAGAGTGACACTGAATTAGGAACTGCTTTAAGTATTTCTAGAGACTAACACAATACACTATAATTAAAGACATTATAATCAGTGACTTGATTTCTTTTGCTTTGACTTCACTTTGGCTTATTTATTTATTTATTCATTCATTCATTTTGGAAAGGTCTGAAAGCCAAATTCAATTTTGTCATCTGCTCATGCTGGGAGCTGTGCTGTTCTGGAAATGGTATGCACGTGCTGGTAATGAGATGCCAAAACCATCAAGCAATATTTACAATTTAAGGACCAGTTCAAATATAAAAGCAGTTTGTATTTCTGCACCACAGGCACATCTGCAAAGTCTTTGGGGAACAGAGAAATCTGTTTTCTCCTTATTGGCTTGGCCTTTCACTACTGACAAGTCAGAAGGAATGGCAGACATTCTTCAATGAGTAAAAGAAATGTGAAAAGTAAACAGAAAAGTGGGTGCTTTTTGTTTGTTTAATTTTGTATTTTTAAACACATCTCAGGTGTAGAACTGAAAGAACTCTTACGAAGGCACTGTTTACTCAGACAATTGCAACTCTGTTTACTTGAACTGTGGTCCCAATGTCTAAAGTTGAGCCAACCCATTCCAGTGTACATTACCAACGGCTCAGGAAGGCCCTTGTGACCCCCAGGCAGAGAACCACTATGGGTCCAGACAATCCTCTAAGCACACCTGGAGACCACTCTGTGAGAGACACTCACACACCATGCTAACTAGCCAGGTAGTGATTTCTCTCTGGTGGCTGAGGAAGCTCAGATTCATGGATGTCTGGAACTCACATTTTCAAGTGCATCCTCTAGCTACAAGTATCTGAAGTGCCCAGCTTCAAGTGACTGATCTACCAGGAGAGACTCGGGCATCACTGTCTAAAGTCAGTGGCAGCTGCAGCTATGAGCACCTTTGAAAAATTACTCTGAGTCCCTAAATCTCACAGGGTTTACTTGAGGTCAGGAAGAGGGGCTAAAAGTGCCCCAGAAGAAACTGTTTGTGCTTATCTAGGTAGTGACAAGAGTGGAGAAAGCATCCAGAAAAGGCTACGGGGATACAGACCAGAGAGGAAGAAGGTCACCTCTGAAGTTCCTCAGGCCCTTTAGGGGCCTCAAAGGAAATGTCTTGACTTCTCCTCCCAACTTTCCTTCCCCTTCCTCATCAACCTCTATTCTTAGCAGCTTTGTCTGAGAGCTGGAAAAAGAACACAGTTTCTTAATTCCTCACCTCCTGTTACCTCATATTTTGACTCCGAGTGCTCAGGGTGGTGGCAGTGGTTTAAGCCTTGAATGGAGCTGTTGTTTATGTTTACACAATGACTGCTTTCCCATTAAAGTAGGGTTTCTTTGGCTACTGGGACATGCAATAGGCATGAGATCAGTCCTGTTTGGTTCAAATGATTTAATTCCTCCAAACAACATTGCATAGCCCTGAAAATGCCATGCCTTGCCCAGATCTTAAGCACTGCACTCAGCAGTGAGCACTTGGTGCCAAAGAGTTACCCGTTTTCACACTCCACAAATCCCACTGTTGGCACAAAACATGAAAACGACACCAGGACATACTGCTTTTTCTTCCCTGCTGCATTCAAAAAGACCACTTAATTACACTTTAACATGGAACTGGCTCAACAAGTTGGGCAGCTTGCAGGGCTGCTGGCTGGGG
This sequence comes from Corvus hawaiiensis, assembly GCF_020740725.1. Lineage (NCBI taxonomy): Eukaryota > Metazoa > Chordata > Aves > Passeriformes > Corvidae > Corvus > Corvus hawaiiensis. Next base: position 14,215,363 of record NC_063223.1, read on the forward strand.
AAGCTGCACCTGCACTGCTGCCAGCAGGCAGCAAGAGAAGACGAAACCCAGGCCCCAGCTCTGCTGTTGGGAGTGACTTCCCATCCGAAAAACAAGTGGAAAACACTGTCTTTCTTCTTCCTTATTCCCATTACTCCTTACTCCATCTACCCCATCTAATCATGATGACATCTGAGTGCCTTTGTGTGTCAGCTTCCTGTGAAGTAATCACCTAAATCCCCCTCTGAAACAAAGCGGACCCTGCTGAGGAACTCACAATAGGTGCCTTTCACTGGCAGGACAACCTTGGCCTCAGTGGCACTTACAACAAAGCTTCCATATGTGCACCAGTATGGGCTGATCAGTCAGATCAACACCACACCGGATCAGAGCCTGGGTATTTGTGAGCATGAAGCAAAAAAGCCTCACAAAATTCCCCCATCTTTCCGAAAAAATAGTTGTTGCTGGTTTTTTTTAAATATGCTATAACACATTAATCTGTCACAGCCCTTTATCCACGTTTATGAGTCTGTTCAAGGAGATAAAAGAGAAGCACCAGCTCCAAGGGGTGATGTCTGTCAGTCGTCCCCACTTTCAGAGACTGCCTGGCCATTGTCTGCTCTTCAACCCCGGGCTAGGGCTACTTTCTAATTTTTCCTTTGGCAGACATCCTGGGTTTTCCCCCTCCCTGGGGGAGGGATCAAAGGCAATAAGTTCTATTCTAATAGAAGACAAGTCAATGATAACCTTTGGGCATCTGCAGTGAAGAGGTATTTCTATAGCTCTAGCTGGGATTAGGCACATAATGGATCAATGAAAGATCCCACCGTTTGACGGTTATAGCATCATTCATTAGTGTTAAGATTTGAACCTGAATCAACAATTGAGTTAGAAGATTGAAAGAATTGCTTTCAGTATCTGAAATAAATTGTAACAGGCCTGTGGAAGTCCCCTGAGGTGTCTCTCTTTCTCTCCCTATACATATATATAGAGATCAGTTTTGCTGAACGTTTAAAATTAGATTAAAGTTGCTGAGCTTCTACATAGGAAGAAGCAAAAGCAGAGATTCTTATGAAAAGTGAAAGGGGGTAAAATAATGTATTTTTGGTTTGCCTATTAAAGCACTTCAAGAGCATTCTTGACTGCAGGATCAAGGCAGTGACTTGTTATTCAGTCACTTACCATCTCTCTCATACACAACAATTCATGAAGAGCTAATAATAAACAATACGCCCCCTCCTTACACACAAACACGCAAACACACACACTCAGGAGCTCCTTGTAAATGAGCAACACTGATCCCATCCACTTTTCTTGTCACAAAACTAGGTCAAGTTCACTCTTAATTAACTGCTTAGTGCACAGACCACTAAAAATATTAACTACCCAGAGGACTTAGACACCAGGTTTACAGTGTCAGCTCCTTACCATTTCTGGAACAAAGACCCATCCACCCACTACTAATTTGGTAAGAAATTAAACATGATAAAAAAGCAGTTCCACAACTGGGTGATGAATGTTATGGGTAGTTAATGACTAATTACCATTAAAATACAAAACAGCCTGGTTTCACTGCAGAACCTTGGTTTCCTAGCATTATTTTTCTGTAAAGGCAATCTTCACGTTGGTGCAAAGACTATGTAATGCAACAGTGCCAAAAACTTTCTTCCTTGTTTCTGAAAGGCAGCGAGTAGAAGCAACTATAAAATGCTCTGTAGACCAGGAGATCTTGAACCAGACCTGTGTCCTACAGCCCAACCAGTGCAGTGGAGCTATGGTGGGGTGGCTGCACTGTCCTCCCCTCTGGGGATGGTGTATTTTGGTGCTTGCCCACCCTCTATATTACCTGACTGCTAACCCAGCCCTATGTTATTCCCATTGTCCTTTAGTTTTGTAGGCATAAACCCCAAGGCCAGCTAACTTTGACCCATGTCCCTCTCTCACAGCAGTTACAGGTTGGTTTGGGCAGAGGATGATGTCTAACCTGTTGGATCATCAGGATATAGTTTAAATGCCTACAACAGATTGAACAAATTTTTCCTGTGTCTGTTTTCTAGCTGTGTAAAATCAACACAGCTCTTCCTGTTGGCTTGCAGAAGAAGAAAACAATTAAACAATATCTAGATTTTTATGAAGTAGGTACCTACATAACTAGTGGCAGCACAAATACCTGCCAAGCCAGCAGATACTGGAAGAAGAAAGATCATAACTATGAGAGCAACAGCAGATCATAATCAGCACAGAAAGCTATTACAGTGAAGAGATTATTTAAATTATAAAAAAAAAAATTAGAAAAATTTCTCTACCTGATTCTTTGTGTGTGTTTATTATACAGGTCAGTTTTGAAATTGCAATTGCCAGTGAGAAAGCTCCCTGAATCATTTACTAAGTATGAATAATTTAAAACCAATCAAAAAGCAATGCAGTCAAACATTGTCCCTGTTGCCCTGAGATTTCAGCTACTACTGTTGAAACTGAACTCAGGTGCTGATGTTAAGTTTGTTGACACTGAGAAAATCAGGAAGAGTGAACACCCCAAAGCTTGTATCCCTTTCCACCCTGACTGCCAGTGCTATTAGTTTGGGGATAGTTGTTTATTGCTGATAGGCAGCAGCCACCTGCCAGAGCCACTTGGTAGAATATTGAACTGCCAACCAAGCCAGCTGTGCAAGGAATGACAGTAACTCTGCTTTATAGCTGCAAGGCTGACTCGAGCAAGTAAAGGTTCAAGGAATGCAATCTTTACAGTAGGGGCTCTCTCAGCTGAGAGAAAGCTCTCTTAGATGCTCTGTAAAGCTCCATGTACACAGCCCTGTAATGCCAGTCAAGCTATAAATAATAATTACATTAACATAGTGGTATTTACTCATAGTAAAAAGGACATTTGCTTCAAAGTGCTCACCTGGGAGATGCTGCTGGCTTCCAATACCTGCAGAAGAGATACTGCCCATCAGCATTGATGATATGGGGCAGATCTCTGTATGGGATGTTTTGAGGACTCCGCTTTGGCGAACTTTCCTCTGGCATTCTGGAAGAATGACCTGCAAGGTGTTAGAAGAAAGAAGACATATTTTAAAACAGGTGAAGACAAGATAAAAGCTGATGGGCTTGGCCACCACAAACACTCAAGAAAGTCATTCACTAAGGCAAGCACCACTGATGAGAGGCTGCTTCCAAAACCCCAGCCAAAGAGCCCCCAAAAATCATTGCTTTAAAACAGAAATGTAGCAATTTTTTTTGTTCAGAAAAGGCTCAGATTTGGGGGTAGAGCATTGCGGGTGGGGAGAGGAAGAAGAAGGGAAGATCAATCCACCATCAGTACTTCATTTACAGCTTTCTATCCCACAGTTCTCCCATCTGTGTTTATTTTGCATCATTTTGTGAAACGGATCATAAAAAGAATATTTTAACTGCAATCAAGTGCAGATTGTGCAGCAGTCGCTACAGATATGAAAAGACAGCTGCATAAAAGATTCATCTCTGGCTGAACATCTCCAAAGAACAGTGGAGGGTACACAGCAGAGGTATCTGCCGCCGTGTCATCATTAAGATCTTCTCTGACATCTCGACAGGAAGGTGGCGGCGGTGGGGAGCGAAACATTTCCAGGAGAATTTGCCACAAACCTGTTTTCATCCTGTGCAAGGGTTTGCATTCTAGTGAGGAGCCGGCATCGCAAGTCAAACGCAAGCAGATGAGGCTTTTTGCATCTCGCTGCGGAGCCGCGTTCACACCCCGGCAGCCCCACGGTCCCCGGCGGGCGCCCGGCGGGTCCCTCCCGGCGCTGCGCGGGGATCGCCCCGGCTCCTCTCCCCGGCTCGCTCGCTCTTTGAGGAAAGTCGCTTGGGTAATTCACCACTTCTCGTTCATCACTTTTTTTTTCCCCTTCTCAAACAAATTGCGTGTGTGGGCTGAAGTGGCGGTGGTGGGAGGGGAGGCTGGGAAGGGTGGGGGAGAGGGAGGGCTGGCGGGTGGGAAAGCTGCAGTCCACTTTCCAGAAGCTGCTGCACGTACATCAAAGGCACCTTGAACACATGCAGCTGGAGCAGCTCACAAAGTTCCTGCCGCGGCAGGTTGTTTGCAACTTTACTTCCTTCCTGCCACTTACAGTTCGGAGGCCGCGGAGACGGGGGGAGGCGAGGGAGGGGGAGCCCTTTTCTCAAAGCGATCCCCGCTGCGAAGCCATCTCTCGTGTAAGCGCAACTTCCCCAGCCCCGCGCTGCCAGGCGGGGAGCGGGAGGGAGGGGACGAGGAGGAGGAGGAGGAGAAGGAGGAGGGAGGATCCAAGCACCGACGCGATGCCAGGTCGCCAGCCCCGCACACGCATCCTCCTGCCGCGCCCGGGCGCGGCTGCCCCGCGGCCGCCCGCGGAGCCGAAGCGCGGTGGCTCCACCGCACGGTGCGCACCGGCTGCTCCCGGAGAGGAGGGAGGCAGCGGCGGAAGGGCAGAGGGTGGGTGGTGGGATGGATGGACAGATGCATGGATGGATGCATGGACGGATGCATGGATGGGTGGAGGGGCGGGCGGTGCTGCCGCCCCCTCGTCTGGGCTGGGCTGGGCGGGGAGCGGGGGAGCCCCGCGGTGCCCCCGGGCCGCGGGGAGGGCGGAGGCACGGCCGCCCCCTCCCCCGGTGCCCGCCCGCGGGGGCTCCGCACCGGCTCCGCCGCCGCTCCGCTGGGCTCCCGCGGCCTCCGCGGCGGGGGAGCGACCGCAGCGCTCCGGCAGGCACCGGGATCTGGCCATAGGAGCGGCCGCTCCGCCGCTGCGGGCTGGGGGACAGCAGAGACACCCCGGGGGCGGGGGCGGCTGCTCCAGCAGAATTTCAGAGAGGGGACATCGTGGGGCCGTGCTGCTTCCCGGGCATCCCGGTCCGAACCGCTCCTTGGGATCCCAACACCAAACTTCGCTGTTTGCGTTTAATGTGCATCTCCTCAGGCTTTGAAGCCTCACTGGAGAGATCGTTCAGACACTAGCTGGGAGAAGTGCCCAGGCTTTGCACCCTTATTCAGGGCAAAGGCCATTTATAAACACAGCATGTGATTTATACTCACATAAATCACTGTATCACTATAGATTGTATGCAATACATGTGGGGCAACTCTGTAATGTGAGATCTGTTTGGTGGTGTATGATACTTGCTTATAAAAATTGTCACAGCGAAGTTCTCTGAAGCCAAAATAGCTTCCCAGCCTTAAGGCATCCCAGTACAGAATTTTGTCATTTAATACTGGTAAGTGCTTAGCATTTATTGAGCACAGATTCATGCCTTTTACATTTCATCAGCTCCTTTCATTTTTACATGCTTACATAGGCTTAGAGATCTCAAGCCTTTCTTAGAAAAGGCAGCTATTAACCTTATTTTTAAAGTGAGTCAACATTCTCATCAAGTGCAAATCTGTGAACAAAGGCTGAGGAAAGGAAAGAAATATGTGCTAACAACAATAACAATAAATGCAAACCCTCAGAGATGAGCCATATAAAAATAAAAAGGAAATCAAAATCAGATTTTATTTGATTCATCTTTCAGTGTCATTTATATTAAATGCCGGGGGGGGGGGGGGGGGGGGTGTTAGTTACAAATGGCAAAAGCAAAATTACATGTTCCTGTAACTGCTGTTGTTTGGAAAAAAATAAACAAAACCAACATTTATGGTTGTTTATAATGAGTGAGATTTAGGTCAGATGGGTCTTAAGCAGAGCCCTGGGAGCTGTACCTGGAGCTGCACCATTTGCTAGGCCAGTTACTATCTAAGCATGAATGGGTGGAATTAAAGAGCTATCACAAGCCAGCTCCAGAATTGGTAGAAGCAAGAACATATATGATTATTTAAATGATACAGATCAGGTAATAACTGGATTAAGAAGAAAAGAAAGAAGGAAAGAAACCTCTTCCCCTGCTCAAGGTTTATCTGCCAGGAACACTTACTGCTTCTCTACAGCCATCCATGAAATCTGATGCCAGGAACAGGCTCCTCTCCTGCTGTGGTGCTGGGAATATCAGAGTTCCCAAGGCCACAGAGGGGTGGAGGGAGTGGAGGAAAAAATTTCTTTTTAAACTTCTGGATAAAAATAGCATCTCAAGGAAAATGACCTTTGATGGGACACAAGGGCGAGACCCTGACTTTGAGAGCCTGCCCTGGTCAGTCCAGATATATGATTCCCTTGGTACCCTGTTAACCTCAGTGTAGCTAAAACTGGAGACAGCATAACTGTGGTCCAGCCTGCCCTCTCTGCAGGTCCACATCCTCACCACAGCTTTGGAATGAAGAATCAACCAACACCTCCTTCTCTTCTTGCCAGCTTCCCTGAGACCCCAGGAATTTGAGGCCATTTCTTCCCATAGGTAGCACACACTTTCCCATCTCAATGTTAACAACATAAAAACAAATGAGGAGCAACTGCTGACTTGTTACCTTATTATTTTGCAGAGTTTAAGCTGTGAATGAAAAGCCACCTGAGAAAACTGGATTGGGTCTGGGGAATTTATGTACGTGATACTCAGACTGTATACCAGGCTTCAGCAGAGCAATTACTGCGCCCTGGCTCCCTGTGAGAAATCAAAGGGATGCCTGAGCTTACAGTATTTATGAGACTGTAACATCTTCTCTTGTCTTGGTGGAGTGAAATACGTTTCAGAAATAGAGTTTAAGCTAAATCAACTTCTAATAAAAAACAAATTCACTCTTGGTAAATCTTTACACTAACTCAGCAATTACTCAGTCCTTGTAGGAACGGATGTTTGGTTAAGCCCTGCTTAATTTAAGTGTCTCCATTGACCTCCAAGGTACACACAGAAGTATAGAGAAAAGGGATACACCTTCAGATGAGGTGAATTTTAGGAAAAGGATCAATTGCTGGAATGACAGAGTAAATACATGTAATGAAACTTGTTATCAGAGCAAGGGGAGGGGAGGGGAGGGGAGGGGAGGGGAGGGGAGGGGAGGGAAGGGAAGGGAAGGGAAGGGAAGGGAAGGGAAGGGAAGGGAAGGGAAGGGAAGGGAAGGGAAGGGAAGGGAAGGGAAGGGAAGGGAAGGGAAGGATGATGGGAAGGGAAGGATGATGGGAAGGATGATGGGAAGGGAAGGATGATGGGAAGGATGATGGGAAGGGAAGGGAAGGATGATGGGAGAGAGCACAGCAGGCTGCTGTGTAGCTCTGATAGTACGGTAAGGGAGCAACACAGGATTTCTTTGCAGTTAGGCTTTTGTTCCCAAAATGAATTTTTAATGGATCCCATCCTGTTGGCATGCAAAGATAAATAGACTGTGTGAGATCCTTCTGCTCTTGTTGATGACACCATGTTCCTAAATTTTAAAGCAGTGTTTTTGTTTGAGAAGTAGATTTGATAGGCTGTGGGTGCTAAACCATTTGGGATTCTGCTCACCAGGACCACAAAGTGAACTTTTGCTGACAAGAAGGAGGAAAAAAATATCAGAGGAGGAGGACAGAATAATAAAATGTATAAGGAATATGTGGTTATGGAAGAATCTGCTGCAAAACCAGAAAAATGCTGGAAGTTACAGTAGTCAGGGAGCAGCTGGAGAGAGCAACAGACAGCACAAGCAAGAGAACATGTGGGAAATGATGGGAAATGAAGCATGAAGAGGAAGAATTGAAATCAAGTGCAAAGCAAAGAAGCCAATTCCACTAAAGCTGTCAGTTTAGAGTAATTAATTTGGATTTGCCCTTCTCTTTGGCTGGGTTTTTTTTATTATTAATCCCTAGACAGAGTCCAGTCATTCACCTTTACTTATTTCTGTAATCTGCCTTTGCTTGCCTGTTGGTATTCCTGAATAAGACATGTATGGGGATGAGGCAGAAGAGGGGGCTGGGATGAACTGTTTTCATTTTCCTCCTATTTGAATGTCATGCAGCCAAAAAAGAAGCTTGGTGTCAGGCAAACCAGATTGAGGAAGCAAATGCTAGAGGAAGATATTGTATTGATCAGGTTAATCTTCACAATGTCAGGAGAAATTATAGGTAGCTCAATATTGTTCTGCAAAATTCTACAGCCATATGGACCTCCTCACAAATTAGTGTGAAATGGAGAAAGGTTGAAGGGTAAGCACAGGGAATACTCACAGAAATTTTTTGCAGGCTTCCACTGATTTGTTGCCCCTCAGTAATCTCACCTTCCCCAGTCAGGAGGAATAAAATTTTTAAAGATACAAGTGGCTTAATACCCCTAGATGTAAACTACAGTCAGATAATAAAGTAATTTTACCATGTAAATGAAAATAATCAGTGTTTAAAACAGTCCTAAGTTTTTGTAGGTAATAAAAATTTGCAAATCATGCTGTCATGAGAAGTCACAAATCTGTGACTTGCAAACAGTTACTGTATGAGTGGATTGATTAGTATCTTGCACATGCTCCTTACCTAACAGGGCAAAAAACACACACTTAAAAATACAGTAATTGAATATCGGTTTCAGCCTTTTAAACTGATGTATAGAAGATGACCTATCCTACATAGATGCTAATTTGAGAACTGGTTGTTTTTAATTACAGAAGCAATACACATTTTATTGGGTGGTTCATTTGGTTTTTGTTTGGGTTTTTTTTATTAAAAACCCCACCAAGATTATTAATACCAGATTCTGAGACATTCTTAGTATGAAAAAGAAGGCATCCTCCAAAGGCAGGAAATTCAAAATGAGAGTGGAAATTCTGCCCTAGAGCTTTTTTCCATAGGAGGAAGGTTGATGGAGTTATTCTAGCAGCCTTTTTGCTCAAGAATAGCTCTGCCTTGGGAATAAATAGGTTTTTATAGAGGTCTGGAAGTGCACAGGCTCAGCAGTGGTGTTTCAGCTCAGTTCTGCGGGTGGCCAGCACTAGAGGGCACAGCCTCAGCTCTGCTGAATGAGGGCTGCATGTGGGCATTGCAGCCCCTACCAAAAACCCCTCAGCTGGGTTGGTTTGGGTTGTTTTTATTCATTGTCCCCTTTACTTAGAGGTTTTCTTTAGACATTTGTCCCATTTTATCTTTGCAGTTTCTAAATAAAAGTTTCCTGTACTGGTATATAATTAGTCCAGTTTTCCCTCTGGATTTATTCCCATCACTAGAATGAACTTCAGTGGTTTATATCCTAGACGAGCATTTTGCTGCAGCACTTGAAGGGAAATCCTGCCCTTGTCAATGTGAGCACAGACAGCTTAAAGAGTTTTTTTAAAGAATGGCATTTCCTTGCAAGTGGCCATAGTAATGCTCATAAAGTGTTGGTCACCTTGGTAAAAACAGGGTTTTGGGGGCAGAAAACATAATCAAAAGGAAGGACCTGAAGGAAAAGGCCCAAACCTTTGGATTTTAATATGCATAAAAACCAGAATAAGATGACCTATAAATATTGACTAGCAGGAATTATGGTCTCAATTTTGAGGAGTACCTGACCATTTCTTTTCTCATTTCTATTCCTGAGGCTGACTGCATAATCAGCTCTACAAACCCAGCATTATTGCACCGGGACTAAATCCTACAGCCAGAAGCTGCCACTACCCTGCCATGGTTAGAGTGGTGCTTTATTTTGGTAGCTGCACTGGAAGCATTGGCTGCCCCCTGCTTTTCTTGCTGCTTTGCAATTGACAAAGCATCATTTATCACGCTCTGCATTCCAATTTTTCTTTGCATGTTTTCCAGCTCATCATAACATAATTACGTTTCTGTTTCCTTCAGCCAGGGGCCGATACTTTCTTTTACTAAGACAACAGCTGCACTGCACAACCTTGATGAATCCCCATAAGGGTAAAATGAGTCTGTGGTGCTTGTTTCTGCCTTGGCAACCCGAATGTTCAAGCTCTTTTTTATGACAAATGCTGCTCTAAAATGCACCCAACCTCGATGCTCTCATAGCACTTTTCCAAGTTAGGTTTTGTGTCGTAAATTAGACTTGAAATATTAAACATTCTGTGTGGCTTGTAATTTTAAAGGCTCCCTTTGTAACATATCTGTTTATGGTGTTTATAGGTTATAGACTCTGGGATGGACTTCAGAAGGCTGTAGTTACTGATGTGAAATTTGTATTGTAAATGAAAGTGACTCTATGTGTGACAATAAGCACAATCTAAAGGTCTGGTCTATGTCCCTAAAAAGCATCTTAAGGCAGCTTTCATGGTACAGGTGAATCATTTCCTTGATCAAGGCCTCAGTTGCTCCAGCCACACTGCAACATAAATGTAATTACAGAAGCCCCATCTCTGAAGGGCATTAACTGCTAGTGATGGAAAAAGACATACAGTATCTTTATTATAAGTTGTAGAGATATTTTATTTAACTCTAACATAGTACTTTGAACCTGAGATTTTAAAGTACTTCAGAAAGGAAGAATGATTTTTGTATTTTACATGGGAGAAATCAGGGCAGAGAAAAGTAGGGCTCAATCCTGGAGGCAAGCTGAGGGCAGAATCCATTATTAATGCTCCTGATTTTGTTTACCCAATTATACCATTACTAACTCCCATCTCATCTCAAAATCTGTCCATCAGAGCACTGTGTATAGTGGAAGCAGCAACTTTTTCAGTCACTGAAGATTGCCTAGGTTTGTAAATGTATGGGACATTGTGGCCTGGACAAAACCACAGCCTGGACAATTGCATTCTTCAAGGCAACATTTTTTCTACTCATCAGGGCAGCATTTTCCCTACAATTTTGCTTTCTGTACTATTTTCCTGGTGTTATTACTTCTGACACCATCATTTGAAGATTGCTTGTATTTATATTTAAAAATTACAATATATCTGTACACAGAGACAGGAGTTTAACTGATAAGATCAGTCCTATCAGCCATATTCATGTGCTCCATGATCTAAGGATACTTTGGGATACTTAACAGTGTTTTAGTTTTGTGATGTTTGAGTTCTGTCCACCACACTGGACACAATGCAGTTGCCTGGAAAGCTATTAGATGTTAGGTGTTGATGGGAGCTCTCCCTGCCCAGCCAGGGCCAGCTTCTCTCCATGGATGGTGAGTATGGTTCTGCTGTTGATAAAAAGTGGGCTGCTTGTTTTGGAATGACAATGAACACATGACTCATGAGAGGAGCTTGCCTTGTGCTCCTTCTTCCTTATAATCCCGAGGCAAATTCTGGCATATTTCACTCATATATTTTAGCTTTTTTTTCATCTATCATCAGTTTCTGTACTCAGTCCACTCATGTTCAATATAAGATGTGCATTTTCCTTCTGATTCATGTACAGTAATTACTTCCTAACATCTGCCTAACAGATTTCATAAGAAAAGTAACTCTTCAAACATTAAGAAAAAAAAATTAATGTATGAAATCTTTGAAATCTCTATTACTGGGGTTTGTTATCCACAGCTGACTGGATACATTTCCCAACCAGGAAGCTGGTTCAGCAAAACAGCTGCATTAGTTATTTAACTGAAGGCCTGATCCTGCTCTTGCTCACACTGATGCAAAGTGGGAGTAGTACCAGAGAAAATAAAGAATATCCCTAGTGAGAAATACACGTTGCAGAAAAAATAAGCATTGTGCTATGGAACAACAAAAGAACTGTAGCAGATACTCTGCCATCCTGGTTTAGGTGTTAGGCAGGACCTTAATGTCTTGCAGAAACCTTATCCCAAATATACTGCTCGCTCCTGGGAGGGCTCTTTTGCTGTGTTAGCACCAGGTGACCAACAGAACTAAGGCCCAGTTGTGCTCAGTGTTGTGCCCTAATACCACGAAACCACACGTGACCTATTCTGTACTAAGCACCACACTCATTACTGTTTGCATGTGGTTCATAACTGTTCCCTCTCAGTTATTTAATCTTTACAGTTCCAATTACTTTATACTTCTAGTGCAGAAAAACACACTCACTGATTTTCCTCCTAGGCTGAATGAATGCATGTGGTAACTGACCCAAGGGTGCACGGAAAGGAGAAGTCAAATGAGAAGCATTGAGGTGAAAAAGGGGACAAAGCATCCCAAAGTATCTCCTATACAAGATGGCAGCGCTTCTTGGACAATCTCAGGACCACAAGGGATTGTTACCAGAGCCTTTAGAGATGGATGTCTTCAATCCCCAAGGCCATCAACACCCTTCATTTGATCTCATTGTAAATTAGTAGCATGAACTGTTAATAACGTTAAAAGTTACCGTATCTGAGAGTTCATCCCTCAACCCTCATCCTGTCTCCTCCAACACAAGTTATCCATTGTATCTTGGCTACAGTCGCTGACTCTCATGTAGCAAAGGTTTCTGTGGTTTTGTTTGTGCTGTGGAGTCAGGAGCACCTGCAGCTGCTGTGGACTCATAATGTCAGTTCATATTCCTGTTGCAGACCTGTTGGAGGGGATTCCTGCACTCTTGCAGATGGGATCCTTCCAACCCACAGTACTATGCTCTGACACCAGCATGTGTTGGTTGTTTACCGTTGTTGACTTTTTGTGGTGCATTACTGAACCTCCTCTGGAGTTGCAGTAAGTTTTTAAGTGGCAACTAAGGTTTGGAGATGCTACACTTTCAGACACAAGAGGAAGGACAGCTCCTGGACGGAGATATCCACATGAAGTTCCATCATTCCTAGATCTTGGGAGGTTTTGAGGAAGAAGACAGCAGATGGGGGGCTGCAACATTCAGCACCTGAGCTGGAGAGTCTCTCTTTCCCTCCTGTGCTATGAAATGTGTATGAGATGCACCGACCAACACATGTGGCCTCCGTCCCATCCCGAGACCTCTGCCCAGCACCCCAGCACCTGCAGGGATGGGATTACAGCAGCAGCTATGCTTTGGTTTTAAACAAGGGCAAATCCCTAGCCTTAGTTTTATGGGGCTCAGTCTGAAATGAGACAGAATTGAGACCAATCCATCGCTGTCTGTCGGAGTCCAAAGCCTCCCTCTGCAGCCAGCCAGACACATTCCCCAGACTGCACCCGGCAGTGCAGCTCTCTGCTGTGGCTCATCTGCCTCCTCCTCTGCTCCCAGTTTCAAATCTCTTCAGCAATATGTTCTGTAACAATTAAGGATTTCTGGGGCAACTCCATTAAGATCAGAAAGATATCCTTCTGCTTTGAAATATGTGAGCATGAATGATTCATTCAGCACAGCACCCCTTGGCCATTCATATCTATCTGATGATCAAATATATTTTTAATTATCAATTTATCTGAGGGGATTTTTTCCACTAGACAATACCCAACTGTATTGTAAGAGCCTTTTGGATTGAGGCAGAGAATTTGGCAGCAAGATAGGGAACATTTGGGCTTTCAACACTTAGGAACATATGGAAAGAGGTTTGGAAGATTGCCACATGGGGTGTAGCTTGGAAGATGCTACATTTCTTCATCCTTTTTTTTTTCTGAACAGAAGTAGAAGAAATGTTACTTTTTTTGAAGGATCCCAATTCCTGTTTATATGCTGCTCTAGGATAAACCACTATGGTGAGCCGCAAGGTTTGAGCAAAATCAGCTGCATGTTTATGGGCAAGTGTAAGTGGGCAAGTAAAATGGTGGTGATATTGCAGATCTTTCCATGTTTTTACCTCCTAATTCATGAGAACCCTCAGAGGTGAACTCACAAAGCTGCAGCCTGGTGACTCAGATCACAGGGTGAAGGAGGATATCTGGTGCCCAGCCTGTCAGGATGTGCCCCATTTCCTGAGGGCTGTGAGGGTAAGGCCCTGCTGGTGGTCCTTCCTCCATGCTCCTGCTGAGACCATCTGTCCCCAGTTACCTTGACACCCAGGGTTGGACAGACAGTTCAGGCTGTCTGTGTGTCTCTGGTACAGAGCTTCATCATGTGGCTTGGAGCTTCAGTGCTACTTTACAAATCCCAGTCACCTTTGGGACAGCATGGGAATGGGAGAGAGGAAACTCCTCCAGCTCAGCACTCAGGACTGGACATGTACAAACCAACATCATCTTCATACCAGTTTAGGGACAAATGCCTCATACCCATGATGGGAGCAGTCTGTGTCTCTCAGAGTTACTGCCTCTGTTTATCAGAAGATCAATGCTCTTTTAAAATTATATTGTCAAAAAAAAATTTTGGTGGCTCCATTGTGTCCCAGGCTTGGGGGGGGGGGGGGGGGGGCCCTGCAGCAAATGCTGAATTTATTGGAATACACAAACATGTATTTGCACAATTGGCAAGCAGGCCCTGCAGCTTAGTAAATGCTAATTAATCTCTCAGACTGGTAGGAAATCATCATTATGCCAAGTCAGCAATGAGAGACAAAGACCAAAGAGAGTGGCAGGGGCTTGTACTGAGTGACAGAGTCAGAGCAGACAGAACTGCAGTCTTCTTTGGTGTTCTGAACAATAAAGCACCCAGGTTTGGTGAGACTGCATCTGAAGAGCAGAATGGAGGCACTTGGGACTTTCCCCTCAATCCCTGTCTCCAATAGCTCAATTCAGGGCAGGCTGCAGCTCTCCTCCCACCTGACTGCTCAGATTTCCTTTCCTTGAGAAGTCAGAGCGATGGGGAGGAGGTACCTGCCAGCTCTGCCTGCAGCAGGGAGCTGGAAACCAGCCTGACCATGCATTCACTTCTGAGAACTGGGAATCACTCTCAGACCCTGTGTTTTGGTCATAGTCTAAGTGTTTCTGGTCCACAAATTCATTGTGGCTTTTAATCTTGCATTTGCCTGTGAGAGTGTGTTTCAACACTTGCAGCCAAGTAATGACTAGACAGGGCATGTTCCTATTATTTCTTTGTTAATGGGATGCCAGGGGCCACTAAGGTATCCCTAGGTAAGGTGAAGGCTAAGAAGATGACATCCAGGAACAGGAATAGAGCATGGAGGGGTTGGTGACAAGAGCAGAGGAAAGAGAATCTCCTCCACAGGTACTCAAAGACCTGTAGCAATAGCTTTTGCGAACTGACCACATAAGACAGAGGAGCAAAAAGGACAGGCAAATCCCTAAAGCATGTCGATGGGATTTGTTTTAGGATGAAACCTCTGCCTTTCTGAATAAAACCTGGAAAAGACTGTGTGAGTTTCAAGTATTTTTTTAGCCTTATATCCAGCCAGCTAAAATTTCATTCAGAATGTTTTAATGTTTTGCTTCTTCTCACAGAGCACACACTGAGGAACATTAATTATTCCTATCTTCTGTGGCCATAATAGCCCCAAGTTCTGCTGTTCTGAGGATGCACTTCCCTGACTGAGTTTCACATTTGGTGTCCATTTAGAAATCTTTTGACTCTAACACAGTTACATCCATAATTTTCTTAGAGAGATTAAGGAGCATTAAAACTAATGTACACACCAACCTTTCCAAAAAACCCCATCCAGTTACATGCTCCTTTGCATATCCATTCCCATCTCTACTGATCTAAAAGGAGAAAAAGGGCTCTCCTATCAGCCTGTTCCTGCTGTCTGATTAACTGGCAGCTATCACAGCTCTTCTTTTGCTCTGTTACAGTTTCATTTCCAGAGGAGAAAGCCCTGATGGATGTTGAGCCTCTGGATTGTGGCACCACTGCAAATTAAATGAGGTTTCTGTTTATACCAAAGGGCTGGCAGTACCTCCTTAATCAGGCTGTCCTTTGGAAATCAGCAGATATTTTGCCTAAAAGCACCCAGCAGTGCAGTGTAACTCAGTAATAATTGTTTATTGGGGCTCAGGAGGAAAACTGCAGAAGAAAAACTGTAGGTGCAGTTAGAAGCACTGGTGAGTGGTTGACTTTGGGGGTTTCTTTTGCCTTCTGTTTTAAGATTGTCTAACTTGATGGAGGCTGTTTCATTTAAAAGACAGAAAGACCTACAAATTAAGCAACATCTAGCTCCTAATGTGTGAAACTGCAATTTGCATACATCATGCCAGCTGCTGAGTTGGTCCTTATTACCTCTGCTGGAGTGTTAATTTAACCACAACTTTCTCATTTATTTAAATGGAAAAGCAGCGGGTGGCTGGCATGCCACATTATCTATCAGGCAACCTGGGAATCAGTTGACAGAGCCAGAAAGATTTCAATTCAGAGGGGCTGCAGGGTGCTGCCTTCCAGACCTGTGGTCACAGGCGAGCTGGAGATTGCCCTTGGTCTGCTCTAAAGGTCAACACTAACCCCAAGAAAAAGAAACCCAAATCAGTAGTGTATCTGGACTGGCATAAGAGAATAGATAATACAATTAAACTTGAATCTCTGTATTTCTGGGTTTTTTTTCTCCCCATGTATCCGAACAGGCACTGTTTATACAGATGATAACTGAAACATCCCTACTGGTTCTGACAACAAATGGAAGAAGCACCCTTTGTAGAGCAACCATTGTAATGTGGTCCACACCCACCCTGAGGGCTGAAGGCACTCGGGCTCTCTGCCCAGCCAGGAGATGCCAAAGCTGCCCATGCAGGATGTGCTGGGAGCAGGGAGCAGCTGTGGCACGAGCGGTGCCGCTGCCATCGGCCGGTGCGTTGGCTGAGCCTGGAGGCACCTCCACACACGGCTGGTGCCACGTGGGTGAATGAACACGCCAGAACTACTCACGTGGGAAATAAAGCAAACCTGAGGTACCAGCTGGCAAACCAGAGGCTGCCTCACTC
The DNA here is from genome assembly GCF_020740725.1 of Corvus hawaiiensis. Lineage (NCBI taxonomy): Eukaryota > Metazoa > Chordata > Aves > Passeriformes > Corvidae > Corvus > Corvus hawaiiensis. The sequence continues at coordinate 14,231,831 of NC_063223.1, forward strand.
TCCAGGAAAAGAGGTTGAGGAGCCCTGAGAAACTGCTGAGATGGGAGATGGGAAGAGCAATGGCCATGCTGGGGAGGCACCCATGGGCATGGAGTGACCAAGCATGAGGGTCTCCTCTCGTGAGCCATGATGATGTGCCATCATTTAATGGTATTTTTCAGCAGAGAATGAGGTTCTGCTCTGAACCATGGCAAGAGCGACACAGGAGATGGGTTCAGCTCAGAACCTCAGTTGCAATGTTTCAGTGGCAGAAAAGAAAAACCCTGTCCTGATGCCAGCCAGAGTTTAACAGAGCTGATGTATGTCTCCTCTGAAGTTCAGCTAGAACTGACTGTGGCTCATGGTCCTGCTCATGGCAAACCACAGCAAAGCTTCACCCACGGACACTTTGTGTGCACCCACCCACCAGAACAGGTGTCCTGCTTTTGGGTGAAGTGAGACTGTTGTGTAGCTGTTCTCAAAGTCTGGACAGTGATGAACACACACTTGGAAACTGGTCAGAGTTTCTCCTTTAAAAAGTGCTATTTTGCCATTAAGTGAATCACTATCAGTTGAGATTTAGAAAGGAATGTCTTTGCTCCTGCAGCACCAGAATGTACTGTATGACTGGTGTCATGCAGACACTGTTCTAAAACATTAAATTCAACACATATTTCCTAAACACTGATAAATTTGCATCAAATGTGCCTTTTCTGTCTCTGATGCCTACTCCTTCTCATTGTTTTAAAATACACTGTGCTAAAAGATCAGCTAAAAACTCAACATTTGTTATCACAGATACTCTTCCCTTCGGCATTAACTTAACAAAGTTCAGGAAAAACTTGTCTTCGCCCACATCTCAGCCATTCATTTTTATAATAAAAATCACCATGACAACAGATAATGATATCAGAAAGAAAGGATTATGACTTAATTACATGAAGAAGGTGAAAATAGGCTTGGCTTGCAGCATTAAAAGCTTTTAATTCCAGCAAAAATATGGGGGGCACACACTCCATTTGTGACATCATGAAGTGCCCGGGGGTTGCCCCACTGCATGACAGGGTGTCCCAGTTAATTCAGTGAAGCACAAGAGAAATACTCGGAATTTCATGAGCAATAAAGAGAAATTTGCTTTAAAAGTGTTAGTGTTAGTGGTTTTGTGAAACAGGCTCATTATAGAAATTATCAGAAGAAATGCACCCATAAAGGAAACATGATTATTATTATGATAGAGGACTGGTTTCATCTAAATAAAATTAACTACATAAATGCTCCATTGTTAAGCAGCACCATACTATAAATTGTTCCAAGTTAGAGGAGAACAGGGCAATTTAGGGGATATATCCATTTAGGTCACAGCTGTGGCATTTCACCAGTGCACCGTTCTATCTTGGCTTCTGTGAAAGTTGTGGTATCAGATTGGGTATTTTTATTTCTAAGATAAATCTGAACTTTTAATAAGAACAGTCTGGGAGTTTAGACAATATATTTCTTTATAATCTGATCTATCGAATTCTCTGACATGAATAAACTTTAATCACTGGGATTTTTTTTCTTAGTTTTGTTCACAAATGCTATGAAATATGCTTTTAAAATGATGAACTTTAATTTTCCCTCTAAACCCAACAAACTGCTATTAGCAGTTGAACGTTTCTGCACACTTTCTCTATGGCTTTTAGAAAAACTGTGTAATAAAATCATCAGACTAAAAATGTAGGTAAGGAAATACATTTAATTTTCAATTTTCTCAGAAGCTATTACGATCAATCAACCAATTAGTATGGTGAATAAATAAATTAATGCCATTTTAAAAAGAACAGTCTGAAAACCCCTTAATGTCTTTCTCAACCAAAAGTATTGGCTCAACATTAATCTATTTTATAACCCTAAATTCTGCTTAATCTTTTTTCCATCTTTGCTTAAACATATGGAAATAAAAATAGTGTATTATGGTCCTCTCTGTTCCTCTTTAATTTTCAGAGTACAAGATGTACATCAGTGGAGCCCCACTATTCTGGTCCAATTTAGTGGATCTGTTTCTGATCTACACCAGCACAAACAAGAAGATAGCTGTAAAATATACAGATAACACTTCAATTTGGTCAGCAATCCTTTTTTTGTGTACAGCTTCAGCTCTTGGTGGTCTAACAAAAGGGCAGGAGGATTAGTTTGGGAAAATTTCTATCAGCTTTGGAGACAGTGGCCTTGGTTTTGGGAATGACTTGGATAGGGTCAGGAAGCAACAGCATCTGCTGTGATTGGGTACCCAGGCCTCAGACGCAGGTGGGTGTTCTGATGCTGGAACTGCTCCAGCCACCCAGGAACAGCTGCCACCCAGAGATGTGCCCTCTTCTGTGCAAGGTCTGTGGGGGACATGATTCCTGAAGCGGTCACCAACACCAGCTGTGGCTGCACCACCCCAGAGGAGAGCCTGCTGCTCCCTGGCACAGTGCATGGCCTGCAGCAGGGCAGGCAGCACACGGACAGGGGGAAGGAGAATGGCACCAGCGCCAGTCGGCTGCGTCCTAATGTGCCCCTGTGCCTGACATTAGAGCAGCTCCTCATCCCAGCCAGGAGCCCAGTGCAGGCTATTTATAGCCCTGGCACCTCACTGCTCACCAGGAGCTCTGTGCTGCTGTGTCAGAGCTCTGCTTCCCTCTCCCATGCACTCTCACAGGCCCTTGCTGCTCCCAGCGTCGGAAAGGTACATTTAAATCCCATCCGCACTCGGAACAGGAAAGGGAAGGGTGTTTGGTGTTGGGACAGATGGGCAATGTGGAATCACCAGGGCCAAGCTTGCTTTGGGTTGCTGGGTGCGTGGGAAACTTGTGGGCAGGGATACCTGAATGTTTGTCTTGGGGAACCCTTAAAGGTGCTGCAGAGGAGCATAAACACAGGGCCAGCTGCAAGGCAGCAGCAGGGGGAGGAGGCTTTAGGACCCACTGCTGGTGCCAAAACTGAGCTATCTCTGTTCCTTACAGTGCCTGCTGTCCAGTTCACAAAGGAAGTGTAAGGGATTCATTACAAAGTTAGCACAGGAACCATTGATCAACATCTAACTTGGGGTCTGTTGGCAGCTAAATGGGGTTTGTCAGCAGTGTGGAAACAGGATCAGCCCGTGGATGCAGAAATTTCAGTGCCTGACGTCTGTGCATGGCGGGGTGGTTTGAATACTCCACAAACCTGCAAACATCTGGACTTGCTTCCAGATAGGAAGCTCGGAGAAACTCTTGCTTCTTCCATCTGGGTATCTGTATGTGCCTGGGACTGATGCCTGCCATCAAAGGGATGAACATTTTCAATATGAGGGTTCAGTGGAGATAGCAGATTTAGGAGGTATTCAATGTGTGTGTCAGTGCAGGGGCCATTTTGGAGGTGGTGTTGTGTTGCTGCCATGGGTTGCTCTGAATTTTCCTTTCTGTGAATGTGGACATACCCAGATATTTGCTTGGTAGTGATTGAAATTGGAACTGAAGAAATTCAATGATAAGTTTGGATTTAAACAGTAACTACTGGAATGCTGACATCAAGTTAGAAGGGTTTACAATTTGTGCTTTATTCTAATTTCACTGCTGAGTGATGGGGTTATTAAAGTTTTTACATACTAGCATTTGCTCGCCAGAGGGGTGCACACTCCAGAATTATGTAAATATTAGCAATTAGAGTTCACACTCTTTTCTGTTGTAAAAATGCAAAGATAGCCTAGTTTGCACAGTTATTAAATAATGTTTCTTTTAATTGTGATACAGTCCTGTTTACACTGTATGATAGAACTGTTCCAGAAAGTGAGCCTTTCCTATACTCACCAGTATATTTAGAGAAATGCAAAAAGAGAAACCCTTAAGGCCCTTGTCAGGCTGCTTAAAGAGCTACTGAAATGCATTTTAGAAATACATTTTCCTTCTGCTGGCATTTGTCATTGTAAAAAACTTGTGCATCCTCCTTCTGTGAATGAGCACCTTGCCATTTCAGTTGGTTTTTATATGTAAGAAAAATTATCTGCATATGTGAACTGTAAAAGAAATGGGCTCGGTATGTATATCTTTAGCTTCTATTCTCATACAATTAATGCACCTAATTGGCTCAGACTGGGATTTGTTCATAGGCATTTGTTTGTTAACAGAGCTGCATCAATTTTCTACTTAAATTGTGGGATTCTTTTGACTGACTTCACTGAGCTTTGAGCCAGAGCAAGATTAAGTCAGGTGAAGGCATATTTGAAACGATGGCCCATAGGGTCTTTCATTTCCAGCTGCTTTGATTTTTTTCATGAATCTATAACAGTTTAAAGAAAAAAAATATGCCTGGTATTTGCTGAGATAGGATCAATATTAATCCAATCCCACATCTAGGCCTCTGTCTTGGCAGTAAACGGAGCTCAAACTGTCAAATCTTTCCAGAATCATAAACTACCCAGAGGCTTTGAAAACTGATCAAAGCATCTTCAGGTCTCCAATGGTCAATCATGCTCCCAAACACAGTTTTTGAAGCTTTGCAGACTGCTTAAAAAATCTCCCTGGTAGGTACCAAGTTTCTTCCAGCCCAGAGAACATTGCTGAGTCCCATTTTATTTATATTTTAAATTAAGAGCAATGAAATGAGAAGGAAAATGAGGCTTCTGCAGAAAGGCCAGGCTGTGTCTGTTGCAGTCTGAGTGGAGATGACTGAAGGCTGTGCTGGAGTGGGATGCTTGGAGCAGCAGTTATGCAGGGATGCACACAGGGGAACACAATTCTGCCACAGCTGCCTACATCTACAGGAGCAGCTTGTAGGTCAGCAGCCTGTCTTCCTGCACTGAGAGCCTCCTTTTGCACCACCTGCAGACTGTAACCAGCTAAGAAAGCTCCCACGAGCCTGCCTAGCAGCACATCCAGCAGGAACTGGCCTGTGGTGCTTGGATATAGTGAGACCTCAGAGTGCCTTGACTCGGGCTCCTCGGTATCAGATGGCATGTGAAAATAAACAAGGTGCCACAGGGATGGAGGGAAAAGAACAGTTAAAATCTCTTTCAGAAGGATTGTCAGACTTTATCTTATGTGGGCCAATGATGTCATTTGATTTGTAGTGTTTGTAGTTTCAAAACCTCAAAATTCCTCCTTCCCTGCCAGGAGTAAATCAGTTCAGATCACCTGAACTGTACCTGCTATGGGGCTAATGCTGGGAGATTGAGAGGGCTGAGCAAGGAGGGTTCTTTCTATAACTTTAATAGAAGGTGACCCCATCATCTGGCAAATCTTTTAGAACTCCCTAAGCTATTTAAGTCTGAAGTTTTACCTTTAAAAGATGCAGACCCTTCGGTTCCTACATTGCACAGTGAGCTAAAGTGGGAGCTGGGCTTTTAACTTAATTAGATGCCTTTGAAAGCCTGAAAATCCTAATTCTCTAAGTAACTGGCAACTGACTATGGAAAACATCCAGAAAGGTACCTTGGCTGCTGGTAGATACAGTGATACTTGAAACACATCCAAGCACTAAATGTATAATTGTTACAGAGAACCATCTTTTAGTGACACTTACCTGTATGCCATATGAACATAAATTTCCTAAAAAGAATTGGTTGTTCTCCCACTTAATGTTCTGCCACAAGCCTGTATATTTTATCTGGACAGAATGGATGAAATTAATCCAAGAAATCATATCTGAGTTAAAGCAAGAAAGTAAGTGTTCCCTGAAACTGTGAGTGACCTTTTCAGCATAGATCTCCAGCCACGGACTAGAGATGCTTCCCAGCCTGACCACCAATAACTATTCTTTGAATCTGTTTTTTCAGCCAGTTGGGCACCTTACTGATGTTGATTGAGTCTGTGGATTTTATCACAATTTGTCTGCAATAATATCACGTAGGACCATATCAGTAGGCTTAAGACAAAGTATCTAATTTATCCCCTATTATCCCTGAAAAAATGAAGAAAATTAGATTGGATTGACACATTTTGTTCTTGATAAATAGGTGCTATAACTGCTTTTATCACCTTGTTACCCTCTAAATCCTTATAATTCAATCACATAATAATTTCTTCTGGCATCTTTCCAGGTGTCAGAATTAAGAGAATGATTCCCATTATCCTATAGATATAGGAACATCTATAATTCATTGGAAGCTTCCTTTATATATCTTATTATACCTTTTCCTTGTATCAAGATTAGCATTATTATTTGCCCTTTTCGAGCACTGTGAGATCTTTTGCACGGTTTAAAATCTTGATCTTAAATGCCAGCACAGCCTTCATAATTAAACCCTGAGATTATAACATTATTATCATCTGGGTGCTGATTTCTGCCTCACTGTGGCTGTCAGCCAAATGTCATAATGCATACAATTAACAGATTTGCTTCTCAGCTTACTGGTAACAAAGAAAGCACAAATAATTCATAGGCAGAGGCACTGGTTCTTTGATGTGATTGAACTCTGATCCTTTCAGCACCTGAAGGGAGGCAGGCTGAAGGCAGGGCAGCCTCATTAAGGCAAAGAAAAAGAAAAAAAAAGCAGAAGAGGAAGAGGAGGATGCAGGAGGTGCCCCCCACACTGGGTGCTGTGACCTCTGCTGGGCCAGGTCCTGCAGCTCCCACCCTCCCACCACGGCATGGAAAGAGGAGATTCCCTGGGAAAAGACAAGAAAGATCTATGTCCCAGACAAAAAATACAGACAAAATAATGTCTCTAATTACAAGGTAGCTTTTTTTCCCCTCAGAGGTTGGGGGAAATTCCTGGTGAGCTACTTCCATCTGCTTTACAGTCCCTTTGCACTGGGGCAGTTCAAAGAGGCTGCAGTGTAACTGAGAATCGAGGACAGCATTTATTTATAGTTTGATAGCCTCATAAAAGCTGGAGAGCTGAGCTCACAGCAGTGTGCTTATTTATGTTTTAAACTGCTCATGCAGCACACTACTGCCTTGCAAAGCGTATGCTGGAGCTCCTGCATACCATTATATATGGCTCTTCATAAGGTTCATGGCACAAAGGCAAAAAAGAAAACGTTAAATTAGACTAACTAAATGGTTTATATAAAAATTAAAGTAGCAGCCAGAACTGTAGGAAAATTAATAGCCCAGCTCTGAAATAAAGTAACATCCAACGAAGGTTTGCACCTGGATCCATTTTTCACAATAGAAGAAAAAAACATCCCAAAATTCTGAATAAGGCATTAACTCTGATTTTAGCTCCTGCTGACATTATAAAGGATTTGAACCTTGCACTGAAAGTTTTATAATGACAACCCAGCCTATGACACAATCTCAGAGCCATGTCTCGCTGCAAATTATATTTGTATCACACTTATCCTCTCTTTTAATATCAATGTACCATCTTTTTCTCTCTGTAACCCAGAGGGAAAGCAAAGCAGCACCATTTCATTATTACCCTTTAACAATCTTTCCAGTAATATAAAGGAGAATATTAATATCCTTCCAATGACCTCTCCTAAACACTGCTAAAAGCCACGAGGGAAGTGACAAGTTTGCATCTAAAGCACAGGGACGAATTTCTGAAGTTAATGAAAGGATTTCACCCCTGGGTTTTAATCCTGTTTTCTTTTTAACCTTTTAGCTTCAGTTTCCTTAGCTACAGAATGCAGAAAGTAGACTCACATACAAGTCAACAGCACGATTTTGTTGAGTACAGTTCAGTCAGGAGCTGGCTGTGCTGTCAAAGCACAGAGATAAAGAAGGTGTGTTCTGACAAGGAAAAGTGAATATTGTCCTCTTGGAAGTCTGAGGTGACCACACTCTTCTACATCTCTGCCCGGGGAAGCAGCGATGCTCTGCAGAGCTTAATGAGGTGGGTGAAGACAGGTTGGAGAAGTGCAGTGATCCTGCCTGGAAGGTGCAGACTCTTGGCACAGCATGAGGTGATGGTTGGGCATGGAGCAGCTCCAGCAGAACGGGGCCACTCCATCTCCTGCTCCCAGGCTGTGGGCAGTCCTGCTGCTGCTCCTGGGGACGATGCCCAGAGCAGACCCAGCAGCTTTGAGGGTGGCAGAGGAGAACACCTGCCCGGGGTGCAGATGGGCACTGCCTGTCCTTGCCTGGACAGTGGATGTGGGACTTGTCCATCAGACCCTTAATGCCTCAAGTAGCACATAAATGGCATGAGCTGTGTTTTGCCTCAACATTGCTCTTGCTGAGGCCTGGCTGATGGAAGAGAGGAGATGGCTGTGAGAGCGTTGTGCCACACATGCTAATCACTGGTATGAACACCTCAAAATTCATAAATCTGATGAACAGTGTAATCACAAGGTGTTGCTCTTAAGAAAGTGAAATTAAGAGTGAAAGAAAGCTTAAAGGTGACCAGCAAAGGAAGTGAAATCATAACTCAGTTCTACACACACCTTCTTCCTGAGCTGTACAAAAGTGCGGGGAAAATGATGGTGGTTAATTATCTCACTTGTTCTTTACATTAAAAATGCACATTTTGACCATTATAGAAAAGCTGGGGGGTGCATGAAATTCTGGCATCACAAAAGAGAAAGGAGAGAAGTTGATAATTTTGGAGGAAAAGTCATGATTAGTGAGATTGTGAAACAGGATTGGGGCTTGTTGGTACTTACTAACACTTTCATACAGCTGGAGATGAACAACCTGGTTCAAGACACTACAGCTCATCTTCTTTAAGATGTCTGTGCTTATGGTCTTTGAGATGGCAAGCATGATCTCTGAGATATAGGGAGGTTCCTTTATCAAAATGCAGTGAAGATCAAATAGGTGATAAAATAGCACAAGGGAAAAACAATAAACTGTCCATCTAATAGTCACGTAGGATTAAAAAAGAACATTTCCTATCTCATGAAAGGCTTCTACTGACTGTAAAGACTGCTTCAGAGGCAGTTGATACAGGATTAAGGCCTATGTTTTCTCAAATGCAGTATTTAATTTCAAAAGAGACAGCAAAAAAAAAAAAAATCTAGATTTTGAAATACCATCTCTGTATTTTTTATACTAAACTTACTGTTTTGATTGAATTTTAAAAGTACCATAAGAAGAGCTCAGAGCTTGGCCCGCATCCAGACGTTAATGTTTAGTCTTCCAAATCCATTTTTAAAATCTGGTAATAACCCAGTTTCATTTCTTAGATTTGTTGCTTCTGGTTCCATATTTGGAGTATGTAAAGAATTGATCAAATCAAGGAAATGCCAATCTTCAAGCATGCTTGGCTTTTAATTTAGCACTCAAAGTGAGGAATCTACCTAACTTGCAGAATGATGACTAGTTCCAAAAACAACTGAACAGCTAAAAGAGTAGGTTTGAGTTTGGTGATATAGCTGTAGATTTCCTTTCCACCTGGGAAGTAACTATAATATTTTTAAAGATATAGCTATCCAAATCTGTAGAAAAATCTGGACTGTTTGTAAAAATACCTTTAGAGGAATTTCAAAGTATTTCATATACTCATTTTTTATGTTGATACATGTTTCTTTATTGAAACTAAGACTTCTCTTTGTGCTGCCAGGATTTGAGAAAACCAATTCAATCTGTGATACAAGTCCTTGATCCTGCAAATATTTAAGCTGGTGAGGAATGTTACTCATTTTAACTGTCTCATTAAGCACTTTGTAGCATGTTTACAATGTGTTTCAAACATGGCTCTACCACAGCTTTAGGACTTATTCGTGTACTGGTGATTCATGAGTCCTTAATGCATTTCTAAAGCAGAACTGTCTCATTACCATATTACAGCCAAAAACTGTGATAAGGACTGGTATCCCTCAAGTGATGGTAAATGTCATTCTCCCACTGAAATTCTACACCTGTACCTCATATTCTGCAGCTTCCTGATCTGAAAGACAGAGATTCACTAAAGGATCTGCCTAAAAAAAAAAACAACCCCAAACCAAAAACCAAACAGAAATGAGACCATGAAGCCCCCCTTTCCCCCCATAAATAAACCTGGAGGGAGTATGTTAATAATTACACTTTAATTTAAAATCTCCTTTGAGCTTACAGTGAGTGGAACCAAAACTGTGAATCTGCAGCACATAAACACCCTGCTGAGAAGAGGGAAGACAGCTTGAAGGCTGGCCTCTATTACTGATCCTTTACTTATTCCAAAGGAAACCAGTAGCAACTCTGTAGAAACCAGTGACCTATGCTTTGGAGTGAGAGAGTAAAGAATCTGGCCAGCTGGACCAAATTGCTTCCTGCCACTTCACTACCAGTCTTTGGGGGTAAAAGCTGTCTCTGCCCACAACATTGTGTTGACTCTCTCAGCTCAATTTTTACAGGCTCTGAATCAGGATCAGGGAAAAGAGAGAGAAGGCAGTCGAAAAAGTCTGCTTTGAAGGGAAGTCTGTAATTTTCTTTATATAATCATAAAACTTGGGGATAGGTATTGAATGCTGAAGGTCATTTGAAGTGTTGATTTTTCTTATATTTTGTCTTGGAGGCCTTGAACCTGAGACCTCATCATATTTTTACACAATTTTTATGCATTACTGATTTATATCATATCCCACAGATGATTAACTTTAGATACTTACAGCAATATTCATTTGCCAAATAGTTTGTTCTTATTGGACAATATTATGCTTCTATCTCTAGAAACATTCCCAATGAAGACCTTGAGTTCTGAGGATATTTAAAGAGAGGAAGTTTGGAGATCAACCATGGATCACAAGGCTGAGGAGAAGAGAAAGCAGCGCCATAGCCTGACTTTATTGGAGCAAGTAAAGAGAATGAAAGAATCAGCAGAGATAATCGATGTGGTGCTGGTTGCAGAAGGTGAGAAATTCCCCTGCCATAAGGTGGTGCTGGCTGCCTTCAGTGCCTATTTCAAAGCCATGTTCACGTGTGGCTTGGCGGAGTGCGCGCAGAGGGAAGTGGTGCTGCACGACGTCTCCGCCGAGAGCGTGTCCGTGCTCCTGCACTACATGTACAGCGCCGAGCTGCGCCTCAGTAGCCACAACGTGCAGACCGTCGCCCTGGCTGCCTACTTCATGCAGATGGAAGAGGTTTGCAATATGTGCCAGAAGTACATGATGGACCACATGGATGCTTCCAACTGTGTGGGCATCTACTACTTTGCAAACCACATCGGGGCAGAAGATTTATGTGACCAAGCGAGGAAATACTTGTACCAGCATTTTGCTGAGGTGAGCCTGCAGGAGGAAATACTAGAGGTCGAATTCCAGCAGCTGATGACTCTCATCAAATCAGATGATCTGAATATTTCCAGGGAAGAGAGCATTCTGGACCTCGTCATTAGATGGGTCAAGCACAGCAGAAAGTCACGTTCAGAATACCTTGTTGAGCTCCTCAAGCAAGTGAGACTGGTACTTGTCAGCCCCTCTTTTCTTGTGGAAGCCCGGAAAAGGAACACAATGATTCTGTGCAATTCAGAATGCAATGATATGTTCGAGGAAGCACTGAAAACCATCCAGCTATCCGGCCACCCTTCCCTCAGCCTGCGATATGGCATGGAGACTACGGATCTCCTGCTCTGCATCGGCAACAACTCCCTTGGCATCAGGTCCAGGCATGGCAGCTATGCAGATGCCAGCTTTTGTTACGCTCCCGTGACACGAAAGACTTACTTCATTTCCTCCCCGAAGTATGGAGAGGGATTAGGATGTGTTTGCACCGGTGTTGTCACTGAGAAAAATGATATCATTGTGGCAGGCGAGGCAAGTGCCCTCAAAATGTCTAGACAAAGGACCAGGAACATTGAAATTTATAGGTGTGTACCCTTTGTCAGAAATCCCCTAATTATTTAAAAAATTTAAATCTAAATAGTGTCCCTGGGGACAAAAAAAAAAAAGAAAAAAGACTGTTACACAAAGCGTTCTTTACTTAATTTTTTTTTCTTGGAGATTTTGACTACTTTAATCAATTTTGTCACAACTTATTTTCATAGCACTGAGCTATATACATACAACCAAATCTTGATGCCTCTTCTCCTGAAAGAATGAGGGTTTACTTTTGTGGTATCTGTGTGTAAACGAGCTCAATTAGATCAATGCAAGTGGGTTTTATATTGTCCTTACTCAAATCTCAGCATTTTCCTTCGATACTTCTTTTCTAGGTCATTAGCAGGGGGAAATGAGCCAAGTGAACGACCCAATGAGCCCAGTAACACAGGGAAAACATGCTTCTCTGTTGATGTTGATGATAGTGCTTCATAGATTAAAGATAAGACAGCTCTAAAACCTCACTCTGTTTTTACTCATGTTTTTTTCAGATGCACACATTTTAAAGAAAACCAGACATTTCCTGGATTAAAGATAGAATTTTAAAATGGTGACAGCATTTTCAAATGCAAATGCTTAAATTTGATCAAATCAATCCATATTGAGGCAGGTGAAGTGGCCTTATTTTCAGCAGTGTTGAGCTCTCACTGCTCCCACTAATTTCAGCAGAAACTGTGATTGAGCAGCACATGCAGAAATAAGTGACTTCTTACCTTAATTAGGGTCAAATATTTTTGAAAGGATGTCTAGGATCCCTCATACTAAAACTACTTGATCTTGCAAATATTGGGCTCAATTTTATAACTTCTCTGTGAAGGAGAGAGCTCCTCTTTCATTGTACTGAGTTAAACACTGACGATTAAAGTGGGTAACATTTCCAAACAGGCTGATGGGACCTGGGTGAACCAGGGCATTTACAACTCTGGATTTTCCTACAGATACCACCAGCGAGGAAACCACTTTTGGCACAGTCTGTGCACCACCCAGCTCCGTGAGCTCTACGCACTGGGCACTGCCCACAACGACCTCTACATAATAGGAGGGCAAATGAAAGTGAAAAATCAGTATCTGGTCACAAACTGTGTGGAGAAGTACTCCATGGAGCAAGGCACCTGGAGGAGCACGGCGCCTCTGCCAGTGCCATTGGCCTGCCACATGGTGGTGACAGTGAAGGACAAGCTGTACGTGCTGGGTGGATGGACACCACAGGTTGAGAATTGTGCCATTTACTTTGTTTGCTTTGTGCACTAACAAAGCAGTGTTGTGTAATTTTACAGTGGTTCTTGCATGGGAAAATTGCATCAGTGATAAGAGAAGAATAAATCGCTCACATTCCTCTGATTAAACCTATTTTGTAGGAAAATTAAACAGGCTGAAGAGGAGTAATATCCATCTATGCCATCCTCACCGTAAACACCAACTTCAGGGAGGGCAGTTTTTATGCACAGAGATGTGGACAGTGGGCAAGCGTTTAAAATACATCTCCTTTGTCGTTATAGGTTCCAGCCTTTCTATTCCTTATTTACCATCCTCTTAATTTTATTAGATATAGTAACTAATGTTATTTACTAATACAGGGACCCTTAACTGTGCCCTGTTTTCAAAAAGCGTGTACACAGGTACACTTCAGGGACAGGGACTTCAGATTTACATATGACATTTAAAGTTCACCTCGATTTCTTGGGAAGCTTCCCTGGTTAACTAAAGTTAATTTATTTGATTTTCATTACATTACATTTTAAATGAAAAGTCAAAGCATTCTCTGGGAAAGAGAGTCCTTTAACCAATCCATTTATTTGTTTCTGTTGCATTGCTTGGCCATGTAAAGTTTTTACAGGGATTTTCAGCAGGGCCACAGATACACGTTCAGTAGTAGAGAGATTATACAGAACTATGCTACAAGGATGATGGATCTCAGGGGCACTGATTGCTCCCTCCAGTTGCTCCCAGTGTCAAATATCTTTCTTTAAGAATCTAGCCCACTTTTATGTACTGCTTGGTGAATTTTAAATTTGAGTGCTCAGGAAAAAGCCCCACGTTCACTTGACAATGAAGTGGAGCATCTGTAATCCTCGTTGCAATATGTTCAAACTGTCATAACAACTCAATGGTTTCTGAGCTCTTGAAATAAATTACTGTTCAAAGTATTTAAAAGTGAGATGCATTCAGCTAACAAGACTTCCACCTCTTTGGATATTTTGAGTGAGGGAGTCCCCAAGGACACAGCAGAAAGATCAGAGAATATTTCTGATGCAGAAACAACTGTGCAAGGGTATCTCATATTTAAAGAACTAAAGTACAAAAACACTTTATGTAGAAACAATCTGTCAGTAAAAAAACTCAAACAGAAAGGTATATCATATAACAAAGATAGATGTTCAAGTCAGACAATCAGCTTTGTTAGGCTTTTTTCCAGAACATATTGTGAGAGGGAAAAGTGACTTTGAAGCCCAAGTCAGGAATATTGAGTCAAGAATCATTTTTAAAAAAACACCTTAAGTGGATACCTGCCTACCAGCACTATCAGTAACAATGCATGGGAGTCTGATTTTATATATAAATAGGTTTGAGATGAGCAGATTAACAGCAGTTGATCAAAACCCACAGTTTTGTAAGATTATGCTGTACCTGAGCAGACCAGAATAAATTAGCTAAAGTTCTCCAAAAAGTGCTTTAAGACTAGCACTGCAGAGTGCTGAATTCTTCTGGTACCATCTATCTTCCCCCTGTCAGATGCAGTGATTGTGTATGTGGGGCTACAACAGCTGCACTGGGAAAGCAAATGAGCTGGCCAAGGCAGGGGCTGTCCCTGTGCTGGAGCAGCACTGAATGTTCTGTCAATCCTGAACAAACACTAACGACAGCATTGACAGAGTGCCCTAAATGCACGTGTCCATTACAGGACAGGGATAAATACATGTTCCCTTCCCACTCAGGCTTTGTAATTGAAACAAGACAAGACAAAGTCAAGCCAGGACATAAAATGACAGCTTAAGAGGGCAAGGACTCGCTCACAGCAGCGCTGCTCTGCTCAGCTTTGGTCTGGTCTCTGAGGCCAAAGTAACCCAGCCTTGTAACTGGGACCTGTTAAAATGGAAGAAAGTGTTTGGTGAGGCTGAGAGGAAGATTTCAGACCCCTGAGACACAGAGAAGGGCTGCAGGAAGTTATGTTTTCTGTACACAGAGAGCACAGGGTACACTCCGAGGAGAACGTTACCACAAAAATGAGGTTGGCTGTGAATTTACAGCACGTCAAGTGGCGTCTTCTCCTAAGTACATGTTTAGTCTGTGCTGAAAATACACAGCTTTCAAATACCCCTCTTTCAGTGAATAAATTAGTGTTTCACACTTACCACAGAGAAAGAACAAGCCCCAGGCACTTACAGGGAATAACCAAGGGGCTATATATTTACTCTGTAGTTTGCCTCCTACTATCTTGTTCATGACATTAGTGTTGGAAAGGTCTTTTGGGAAAGAAAAATAACAAGAAAAACAAGGACACATATAACACCATCACAAGCAAGCAAAGTACTTCTCTCCTTCTCACTCTCTCTATGTGAAAACTTTCATCCCAAAATATTTCAGGATCCTCCCTCCACATCCCACTGCTAACATTCAAGGATGTCATACCCAGAAAACAGCCTCTGAGTTCCCTGCATTGTATAAGACAGGCAGAGAAGGGGAAAGAAGATTAGAGAGAACAAGAGGAGTAGGAGTGAGTATAAAAACAGTGTTATGGCAGCAAAGATATAGTGAGGGGGTTAGGAACTTAGTATGAAAACTATTGAAATTACAGCTGTTGAACATTACTGTGCTTCGGCTGACTAAATAAACATGCATATGTTTATTAGGATAATATACATAGATAGATATATAGATATAGAGATATAGACATACAGAGATAGAGAGAAATATATGTAGGCCTGAGAAAGGCCAGCAAAGTACCTGACTGAGACTCACAGTACAGCCTGAGTAATAGTGGAAAGAGATTTCAACATTTAGCAGGGAAAAGAAGATGAAGTGGTTTTCCCTCATTATTATTAAGACTGTACAGCAGCCTTGTGGTAGGGATATGTTCTTCCAGAGCTGGGAACCTTAACCCTAACCCTGAATGTACTGTTAGTACCCAAATCCTTGGCTTTATTGCTGCAGGATATAGATACCCACTTATTCCCTTGCCTTCTCCAGCGGACTCCCAGCCACCAGCCATGGGTGCTGTTAAACCCTGGGGAGTGCAATCCCCTGCAGCTGTAATTGATGTGTTTATGCTATTTATCTGCCGAGCTGTCTGCTGTGATTAATTGCCTGCAGGCATGTGCAGAGGGCTCCGAATGTTGTATTATTACATGGCTGTCATATTTCATACAGATGGATCTGCCTGACGAGGAGCCGGATCGATTAAGTAACAGAACGTTTCGGTACGACCCGGGCCAAGACAAATGGACGGAAAGAGCTCCAATGAAGTTCTCCAAGTACCGCTTCAGCACAGCCGTAGTCAACGGGGAGATTTATGTCTTGGGTAAGAGGAAACAGATTCTTAACAGATAGCACCATGACTTTTTCTTCTTTCCAGCAATTTGCCTTTGTGAAGTGAAATATCTCACCCTTTGTGATGTACTGTAGGACAAAGTACCTCGTACTAAATGGAGAGTGTTTTTCAAAAGTTATTTGTTCCCCACATTATTTCTTCCTTCTGTAAATTATGTAGATTAAATTATGCGATGTTTAGTGTTCTGGATTTGTGCAACAAAGGTACTTCACTTTTTAAGATACTTTTCTTTGGGGTATCAGTGTGTGTCACAAATAATGAATTTTTAAAGGTGAGTAGAGAAGCCTTGTAAGCACCATTTCACAGGTGAGCAGTGAAATGCTAAGGAACATATGCAGCACAGTGAAGGAAAGGATAAGGATAAAGAAAATTTGGATTTCCCAAAACCAACATCATGAGTGTTTCCTGATAAAACTCAGTGAATTATTCTCTTCCACCTACCTCAACACAGTGCATTTTTAAAAAAATATAAATATTTCCTTTTGTCAATTTTCAGTTGAATCCTTTCGGTTTTTATTTCAAAACAATACTTTGACCAAAAGTTTTATAATTTGTGCAAATGAGTTCAATAACCTCCTACCTACCCCAAAATCTTTTGCCCCAAAATCTTATTGTACATAGATATATGACTGGAAAGTTCTTGGAGAAGCGGGAAAAAAGTTCATCCAGTCAATCAGTCTACAGGTGGGCTGTGAGTGATTCATGCCCTTCCATGCTCCCGTGGTCTCACGGGCAGCTTTAGGCAGGAAGAAAGCAGCAATCACTTCAGTACCTCAGGACATTTCAATCCCTTCTGCTTCAAACTACCCCTGCTTACAAGCTTATCAAAGTGAACACAAAAATACAGTCTTATCAACTTAATACACCTCCTGTATCAGGGTGTTCTGGCTTTGTCTGGGTTGTTAAACACCAGGGATAAAGCAGAGTTTGTTCCTGCAACATAATACAGAGAGTGCTTTGCAGGGGATGTATGCAGGAAAGGTGTCTTTGAAGCAGAAGAGGAAAGTGGCTTTAATGCTGCATTTGTCTTCTTTTAGAGCAATTTCTTTATCTTAAGTGGGTTGAGAGAGGCTCATAGGCAGAACCAGGAGGAAGGGTGAAAGAAGCCCATATGGAAAAGAGTTTTGCAAACAGAAAGCCGTGTCATTATTGTCAAAGGTTAGTGATAGAGAATGTCAGTGTGCTGTTAAATAAAGAGAGTGTTGGCTGCCCAGGTTCAAAGGTGCTTTGAAAATGTGGAGACTTCATGCTTTGTAAAAGGTTAAATATATATAATTATTTATACTGACACTGATGCTCTAATGGGGCAGCAGAAGCAGCTGGAATAGCTGGGAAGAGAACAGCAGCACTCATGCGTTTCAGTAAGAAGTGCTCTGAGATCAAGACCTTGAAGGCTGTGATGACACAGGGAGTCAGGGAGCAAAAAAAAGGAGCCGCCTTGGGATGCATGTGATAAAACAAATTTGACAGTCCTCTTCACAGCAAGCCTGACACTGGCACAAGGAAAAGGAGTGGCTAATGGGGAAAACTGCATCCATTTTTTTCCCTCAAAATCTCACAAAGCAAGAAGCATATCTGAGTGATTACAGTAATGAAGTGTACCGATTGAACACAAAACACAGCCTTAAATCTGGAAAGTGCCTGTTTAAGTGGCATTGAGGAAAGTTCATGGTCTCACGGACCTTCAGAAGCATTTTGCTAATGTTAAAAAATAGAAAGCCTTGGTTTTGTATGTGTAGCAGCCAGTGCTGCAGTATTCAGGGAGCTGAACACTAACTTGAATTCTTTCTTACCTGCTGGCCAATACCAATAATTCTGTGTGTGTGTGAGAGAAAATCTTTGCTACAGTCTGATCTGCACATGGGTGGTAACAGGGTTTTCCTCTGTCTCCACTACTTTGCTGGTTCACACACCTTCCCATGGCAGTCTTTATTTGAGCCCATTCCTAAGGGAACCAATGCACTTAATGCTGAGATTAACAGTTTGCTGCACTGGACCCTTCACTCCTGCTACTAAGTCTAACTAAACATTCATAAAGGCAGTGTTTGTTCCCAGTTTTGACAGTGTAAATCTGGGGTAATTTCACTGTAATGGACAAACTTGCTTGCAATTTCTACAAGGGTAACAAAGCTCACACGCTGCTCCAAGGACCAGATTTCTTAGGAAGATTGGGCTGGTTTTACCATTATATTTCTGAGCCTGCCTCCCTTCTGATGCTCTTCCCACTCAAGGTGTAACTGCAGCAAGTGCAGACACAGATGAGTTACTATCAGGTAGCAGGAATAGTAGTTGCAGAGAAGACATTTTGACCTAGGTCTGGGCTGCTTTCACAAACTCCTCATTGCCAGTTTTCACAAACCTTGTAAGAACTTTAACATCCATAAATCTGCAAAATTTAGTTGAAACTGGCCAACAGGCACAACAGCTATGTAAGGTAGAGAAAATAATGTAAATGCAGATAGAGAACACACATATAGTGAGAAGAATTGCACAAGTCTTGTTTTCTTAGGAAGTCAAATAATATTACAACTAATTTTTTAATTGAAAGACAGGCCTGACACTGAGCCAAAAATGATTTGTCAACAAATTCTGCCTTTGAATATGCTGGTTTAAATCCACCTGTAAGAGTAGGGGTGGAAATAGAGATTTATCTGTTAAAATTAAGAATACAACATGGTTGTTAAATGTTAACCATCACAGTCTGAAAACTGTGTGGAGAGATTAAAGAATTTTCCAAGACCTCTCAAAGTGGTGAAGCAATTTCCAAATGAACTCTGGTTGGAAACAGTGATACAGACATGATACTGGCACCTTATTCTGCAGATACCACATGTGGCCTCATCTCCAGCTGTAAACTCACACTTGCCAGCTGTAATGAATCCTCACACAGAAAAGCTGCATTCCATGGTTTATCCGTGGTGACAGGTTCTTGTTACCTTGTGAGTTCTCAGGCTGCTGGGCTGTGAGGTGCGTCTGGTTCCCCCTTGGACACAGCTGAGATGGTAACCCCGGCCGGGGGAACGGGCAATTCATGGCATTGAAAGGGAGGCAGTGAAAGTGCTCCTAATCTGGCTGATGTGGTACTTGATCATGCAGATGACATTCAGGAGAGAATGGGAATGGAAAGAACGGAGGTTGATAGTGACAGAGCAAAGAATAGCAACTGTCATGAGGGTAGTAAAACCATTGCAGGCTCCCCAAAGGTGTGGATCCCTCAGACAGCACCCTGCTTCATAAGGCGTGTTGGGCACTCTGGGAGTCTAGAAAGATGCTGTCAAGGGTGATTTGTGCAAAAAGACATGTTCTGAAGAGGATCATAGCTCGTAGGTTGTTCTCATGCAGTGGTCTCAGAGATAGCTCAGGCATAATGACTAAGCTTTTGTGCTACAGATGAGAGAGAGACTTCTGTTGAGTCTCTACCCTTGCTATTGATACCCTCCCCGCTCCTAAAGGTGAAGTGTGTGTGCATCTAACATCTAATGGGCTCCTGTGCAGCCCCAGTCAGGGGACACTCAGTGAAGGGGCCATTCAGAAGCATGGAATGGCACTGCTTGGGTTCCCACAGGTATCCCCCACTTCTCCTATCATTCTTGTTTCTTTTGGAGTGCATCATCTCCACAGGCATCCTGCAGTCTGCACTCAGCTAAGGAGATCCGCTGGGGGCTGCTGCAGGTAGAGGAAGGAAAGGAAGGGAGGCAAGGTGGAAACAGGTAAATGCAAGATATCTTCTGTATGCCTGGAGGACCACACCCTGCTTCCCAGGAACAAAAACATGAAATAAAGAGATAGTTCTAGCTGGGCACATAAAGTAGTGATGCAGACAGATGAGATTTCTTTCAAGCAAGTCTTGAAAACAAAGTCTTTAAATGAAGTAAGGTTGTCAGTTCTTTCCAGCTGGATCTCTGTCTTCCTGTACAACTTACACAGGTGTCAGCACATCGAGGGACTCCAGAGCATAAATGAAAAATCACTGCAGAGAAAAGTGATCCTCTCTAATGTCTGTGATGTATAAATGCAATTTCTATCATAAATACGAAGCAGAAAGAATCGATGGAATACTAGCTTTGAATAAGGTGCAGTAGCAGACTCTTTGATAGACAAGTCTAATTTTTGTTCTCATCCATGTAGGTGTAAATCTCTAGTAAGTAGCCTGCTGATGGCAGTTGTGTTGTGTCAGGCTCATTTTATTCTCACCCAGATCAGAACCTGATGCTTAGCCTTTGAAGTGTTAATTTCTGAAAAGCCCTATTGGCACAGCACAGAGTACATAGTCACTGTCCAAAAACCTTCCCGGCCTAATTGCCAGCTCCAGTATGTAAAACCCTAATGACTTAAACAGAATTATTCTAGAGTCACACTGATGGAAGGAAAATGAGAAATAGATCAGAGTTTTTGGTCTGAGTAATAGCATTGTTCAAGAACCTGTACCGTGTGTCTTAATCAGCAGTCCTGCAATATAATTGTCTGTTTGTTGTGTAATGTTCCTAGAGAATCTCATGCTATTTATACACCATACATAATCCTCATAAGTAAATGAACAGCATTTCCTAAGGCTCAAAATCCTTTCTCCTATTCATCTCTTTTCACTGGTCTCAGCTCTTTCTCTTCATATTTTCCCAAGAACATAACTATATTCGTTGGAAAGCCCAAGAAAGAGCAGTATTGTGTTCTTAATGACAGAGGCAATTGAGACACTTTTGGAAGAAAACCAGATGGGAGGGCTCTATTTAAGGTCATGCATTTTAATCTCTCACTTAAAAAAATATCCTTTCCAGCTACTTCTCTGAAAACTTATCACAGCCAACATACAAATTAGGAAAATTATCCAAACGAATGCATTCGAACGCCATATTCATTACTTATGTTAAAACACACTCAGTAGAACTACTGTCTCTGAAATACAGGTCACTGGTAAAAAAATGTTGTATCACCGTGACAGCTTTAACCATGTGTTGCTTTTATGCTCTATAATTCCTGCTTTATAAATAATAACGTATTGAAGGACTCAAAAGAGAAATCCTATTAGGGAAGATTTAGGAGCCAAAGAATTTTTGTTTATCCTCCTCAGACTGGCATCCTACCTCTTACAACTTGGGGATTTTTCCCCCCAGGTTCTTGCTGAAAGCTTCTTTTAAAAGTTTTAAACAGTTAAATGAAGTTCAATTAAATACTGAATGTCTTGATCATAAAATACTTATTTGAATATGTACTTTGGGGTCTCTCTGGAAAAGAAAGTGTGTGTAGGAGGAGCTGGAAGGAGACATTTTAGCTTTCATGCTTGAGTATTAACTGTGCATTTGAATAACGCTTTCTTTTAAAATAAACATGTCTATTTATAAATATGCTTTGGACTTCTGACAAGTAGCAGCTTATGGGTCTGATTCTGAGCTTTTATACCTGTGCAACAGCCTCCAAAGCACCCATGTGCAGGGAGGAACAAAAATAGGCAAAATAATTGGTCTGATAGATGAGATTGGAACTGCTTTCTACACATTTAAGAATTATCAAAGGGAATTAGAAAAGGCATTTCATGAGAAAAGAAGGACCTGTATCTGAAATATTGACCATGTTTAGGAAGACAATCATCTGTTTTTTCAGCCCTGCCTCCAATCAATCTTTTGGCCTCATGTCTTCTACGAGCTGCATTGCCTCATCTGCTGTGCTCTGGGTTAGCAAAGGCTGACAGTGCTCCTCAGTTTCATCTTTGGAAGTGCCTGCCAGAGCTGGTTTATGGCTCCCTCATTTCTCTGAGACACCAGCTATGCAGCCCTGCTTAGCAGACAGTGAGAGGCAAATGTAACTGCTGAGACTCAGCTTGAGTGCTGGTAATGAACGGAAATGTTACCTAAGAGATTAGCACTATTAAATCCATTGTGCATTCCAGAGATCAATTTAATAATGAATTACAGGAGACAAAGCTTGGATTTAATTTGCTTGTTGAAGAGTCACTTTTTTTTTTTTTTTTTGACCCATTTCCCAGGTTCCTTTGATAAAAATTCAAAGACGCATTAGTGAGAGTACACATTGCTTGGTATTGTGATCTGAGGACTCAGTTTTAGGATAAATAACAGTGAGTACCCTGAGGGCACTAACAGGTCTTGATCATCCTGAGCAGCATCACCTGGGACCTCCACCCACCCCTTTTGCCCACAGGTCCAGGAGCATCTGTTAAACACAGGCCTGAGGGGTCAGCTCCTTCCTTGCCTTTTTGCCTGACACCTGCTGGTAGGACCTTCTGCAATTGCCTGTCTCAGGCTCTGTGGAGCTGTGCCCTCACGGTGAGCTCATGACCTGCCTCAACTTCCCTTTGGAAACAGCTCTGCTCTTGTTGTTCCCTGATACACTGCCCTGTCTGAGAGACAGCAGTGCATGTCTAATTTCAGACGTCTGTTGGCAGGGGAGCACTAAGGTGTGAATCTAGTAGCCAGTCTCAATGGAGCACAGCCCTGTGTGGACCCCCAGCCACCTTGTAGGAGTTATTTTGTTCAACCATCCTGTCTGTGCAATGAGCAATCTAGACTTAACATCTGTGTGGTTTTCCTGGAGGAAAAGAAATTGTCCTTGTTGGACTTGGCTGCCTGGCAAATTTAATTCCGTAAGAGCTCGGTGTGGATGTGACTTAGAAGTGCAATTGCTCTGTGGCAGTGCCCGCTTTGTATTGGGGACACGGGTGAAGTCAGTGGGTGCTGGAATGTTCCCTGTTTCTTGGAACTCAACTGCTTGTCAGGCTCACTCCTATAGAAATACTCAGAGATCCCTAAAGCAGTTTTTGCCTTTGCACCTGCTGAACCAATTATTTCCAGTGACTCTTCACCACTTCGCCGTCACTTACACATTCCAAGTGCTGGAAGGCTGTGCTGTTATTAGGGCTGATGTGGCTCTAAATTACATTTGCTCTTCTCAAATGAGCACGGGGTAAGGGAGAGGCAGCTGACCCCAGCCCAAGGTGGGTGCTTTGCTTTCAGCCAGCTACGAGCAGTGTGTGGGCAGAGCATGGCACAGAACCGTGCCTCACTGAAATGCTGAAGATGTGCTAATCACGTCGCCTGCCCTGCCTTCTTGCATCAAAGGCTTGTCTTCTTTATCCTGACTTCTTAATAAAGATCACGTATTTTATTTATATATTTATTTTACTAATGGAGCTTCATGTTAAATTTAAAGTCCATTAGAACCACTGCTTATAGAGTGCCCTTGAAAATATGTTTGATTGCAGACTCATCCAAGTGTGACATGGAAAGCTCTCAAGCATTAATGGGCTGGGGAACACAAAGGTGGCTTCATTGGAATTTTTTAGTACTTCAGCAGCATCTGAAATACCTCCTAGGGAAAGTGCATAGTGTAAAAAGCCTAAAGTGTTGAAAGGATGTGTTCGTAAGGGAAGGGAAGACTGAGTTCTGGGACTAAATCCTCTGGTGTGATCAATGTGATAATGACAGAAGTGTTCAAATCTCCCAGTGAGAAATCCATCTTCCCTGCACAAAGGACACATAATTGGGCTTTGGGCAGAGAATTGAACTGGGTGGGGTTGAATTTACCTGCTCTTCATGGGTGTGGCTTAATGAGGGACCCTCCCCACACCATGGGCATGGAAATAGGCATTGCTGCCCTTGGCACACCTGCTGGGACTCCCAGGAGGCTGTGACTGCAGCAGGTGTGTTTTACTGACCCCATCTATAGTTCTGGGTGGCTTAAGGCACAATCACAAGTACACCACACACTGCTGATGGATCACTTGGCACAAGAATATCCCTCAAATTACATAAACCCCTATGCCCTCTTTTCTGCATCCTGCCTTAGCTCCCTAAAAGTCTCCTCCACTTTATGCAGGGGCTCCTGTGGGAGCAGAACATGAGCTCAGTTCTTCTGCAGCTCTATCCAGAGAACCTGAGCTAAAGACAATCTTCATGGTCTTAACTTTAGTCCCTACGTCTCCACTTGCATTCCTAATAGTTTCATAAATCTGAATGAAGAAGCCAGTGGGACAGGATGATCTGGATTTTTGAATGATGGAGCAGACAGAGGCCAGAGTTGTCTGACACAGCAAGGGGTTTTTTCCTGCCAATTTGAAGTTTTGCCTGGTATATACACTGTGGATGATGAATAGCCTGGTTAATGTGAGATTCCTTCACTTGGTTGTAGATGTGAATTCATTTAAATTTGAGACTTTGTTGTTGTTGCTGATTTTTTTATTCGGTTCTTTGGAAAGAGTCTGGAGACATCCATTTCCATAGAGGAAGAAATACATTTTCTCACAGGAGTAATTCTCAACTACTGCATCTGGGAACACTGCAAAGCAGTGCTCAGAGAGTCTGATATCCTCAGTTCCTTTGTTTGTTACATTTCAGTGTTAGCATTGCTTTAGGAGAGGAGGTTGAAGTTCGTGATTTCTTGTTTTCCAGAATGCTCTTTTTCTAAGCTTGAAAATTAAGTTTTACTCCCCTCTGATTTTTTCCTTTTTCCTGTCTATTTGTTGAGAACTTATTTTTGTTCTTGTAAATTGAATATGAAATTGGATTTAGCTGGAATATCTGTGCAGGGCTTAAATAAAATAGAGATATTTTGTACCTTCAGGACTGTCTCTGATAAAGACAGGATTAAAGGAGGTTAAATATAAGTTGCTTAAACCACCCCATGAAGGTTTCATAAATGCTTGAAAACATGTAGTAGCTCTGACATTTTTGAAAAGATGCACCAATAGAAAAGCTACATTTCTAATAACTATACAGGAAAAATGTTTGGTGGTGGATCCCCTGGACTGGCAACTGAATGTCTTCACTAACAGGTAATGGTTGTGAGGTTTTTTTGCAAAAAGTCACTGACTGCTGTGTCAGTTTTGTACCTGATTATCTGTGTTCTTTCTGAAGTTACCTTGCCCCACAGTTACTCTATTTAGAAAATTACAATAAAAACACAGTAAGAAATAAACAGCTATTATGCTTCTAGAAAAGTTCAGGGCCATTTTGTTCACCTCCCCTTCCCTGCTTGAAATAATAAGGCAATCAGCAAAGTTATTGGTTTCTGACACGCTGCATGCATTCCCTAACTGGTACCATTTATTCCTCTGATTGAACAAGGACCTTTTTCATTTTTCAGATGAAGACTTTTCTTTTGGGTGAGTGCATGTTCTTCAGTAACACCTGGGCTAATTTAAGAATATCTAGCTTGATAACCAGCAGCCATCTGTCTTTCGCACCACAAAGCTGTGTTTTGAAAGGATCAGTTTAGTCAGTGGGGAGTTTTAATATTATTGATTCCCAGTTAAAACTGCCTTGAGAATCTCTCTCTGCGTTGCACTGCAGTCTGTGGACTGTACATAAACTGGTGGCAAATTGTCTTGCATGCTGTACTCTGTGAATCTGCCAATGGAAGCTGTACAATAAGAAACCCTATGAGATAAGCAATTAATTAAATAGCCTGATCAGTTAAAAAATGTTATTAGCTCATAAAGCCTTTCTTGATAAATTTAGGGGTATATTGTCCTGTCCTAAGAGTGGCACCTCTTTAATGAGGCATTAAGGAGTAGTGGAAAAGACTGCATAGGAGAGGATAATGCTTCTGGCATAAAGAACAATACAATAAGTAAATGTCTGAATTCTGAAATACCCCAAGGAATAGCTCAGTGAGACTCTGTCATGAGAAGGGCTCAGCAGGGTGATGCTTCCCTTTTTGGCATGGAAATGATTAGCAAAATTCCATGACCACAGTTAATCCCTACCCCAGCTATCTTAGGTGAATCAAGCCTCAGAGGAGGAGCCCATTAGAGCAAATTCTGCTTTAGTTGAGGGTGTTAAGGTAATACTGAACACATTTGGATGCCAGCCTGGTGTAAGCACACACTAAGGGGTATCTAGTACAAACTGCAAGGACCTTCCTGGTGGTCCTATTGAGGCAAGTCAGGATTTGCTGTGCTGGAAAGGGAGCTGAAAACCAAACTCAGTGAAGGTTTTCAAATTCAAATATTGAACGAAATAAAATGCTGTTAATTTCAGGCAGAGGAAAACTTCCTGCTGATGATAATGGACGCTGAATTTTATTCTAAATTTTCTGCTCTGATGGAGGTTTAACTGATTTTATCTTTGCCTGGCTCTAAAATACAGATCAGGAATACAGTGCTAGCAAACCTGGAGCATTGTGGTCCCCATTTATAGGTAGCTGCCTCTTGCAAACACTTTTGGAGAATGCGCAAAAGACTTAAAAAATAACACTGTCCATTTTAAGAGGTAGATGAAAAATCATATGCAAGTAGAACTTGGAGCACTAGGGGCTCATTTCTCTGACAGACCAGCTTAACAGCACTAGGGGCAATATATTTTAAAAGCAGCTGAACCAGCACAGGTTGCACTTGCAGTCCTTTCCCTTTGCATATGCAAGGGCTTAATTACATGCTTACAATGCATTTTGGATTTACACAATTGAAAGCCCTACACGTGTATCTGGAATGCCAGCCCTCATGTGGAAATGGCTTGCCTACTGCAGTCATTTTATGTTTAAAAGTGGTCACAAACACACACATGCACAAAAGAACGCCATCAGTGCTCATTACAGGGTATTGTGTCCATTGGCAGATGGAAAACCTGCGCGGGGACGTCAGCATATTAATTCCCGAGAACCAAAGGCTGTGCATTCAAAACGTGGATTTGATCACTGGAAGGGATTTGGAAAGGCAGTGTTTGCACAGCACTATCAGGGTACAGTGTTTCCAGTGTGCATGAGGATCCCAGGTGTATCTGCAGCCTGTCCCAGCAGATCTGCTTCAATCCTGCACACTGACTTCAAGCACCCTAATTAACCATTCAACAGTAGGGCTTGTTGCTAATCACTCAGCTGGCACTCCCATGTGTTGCATGAGTTTGTTCCTGGAAGTTCATTTGCCTTAGGAAATAGGTGTAATTTGCCTTAAGAGATAGGTGTAATTTTTTTCTTTTATTGTAGAAAACTAACCAACAAATGCAAATGATTGTTGGTTAACATGTGAGAGGGTCAAATCCACCAACGGTATTTGAAAAATAGGTTTTGATCCACTGCAATTTGTCCAGCAAATAGAACAAATAATTATGACAATTTCTACTATATGGGAAGAAAACAAAACAAAATACCTTTGTGTTTTGAAGACATTCTGCTTGTCCTTCCTTTGATACGAGACTTCAGAAAGGATCTTGCTTTGGTGTCTGTGGATAACGTCCTGTAGCTTCTGTTTTGTGTTCTCTCACAAACTTCTGAAGCTGCAAAGAGGAAAGAGTGGGAGATGAGAAGATGCAAACAGAAAAAGCAGCCAGCAATGTATTTTTCAGCAGAGCATGAGACTGCTACATTTGACCTACGTATCTTTTGCAGGAGGAATTGGGTGCCTTGGTTATGACAGAGGACAGACACGGAAATGTCTTGATGCAGTGGAGATTTATAACCCTGATGGAGACTTTTGGAGGGATGGACCCCCTATGCCTTCTCCCCTCCTCTCCTTACGAACAAACTCTACCAGCGCAGGCTCTGTGGAAGGGAAGCTCTACCTCTGTGGAGGATTTCATGGAGCAGGTACTAAAATGAGTCCGACATTCCCTGTGTAGTTAAAGTCACTGGACACCGACTGACCCGATGAGTGATCAACCCTGTCAGGTGGCACTGGCATGCCCTGGAAACACAGAACCTGATTCTGCTCTTTGGACTGCCAGCTCCTAATGTCAATATGAATCGTTTTCTGTTTGACCTTTGCTTTTTTTTCCTTAACAAAACATGAAACTTTAAGGATTTTTCTGATCTGTGCTAAACCTGTCCAAATCTAAAACCTCAGCAGAATTATTCTGGATTTACATTTAGAGTTACAGAAATCAGTAGCTTAGTGTTTTATGGACATAAGAGAACTTGGGCATATTTGTTGAAGAATAAGGCCCTGTCCATCAGTCCTTAGCCATGTTATCTCACTCTGCCTATTTACTTACATGCTTTTCGCAATCAGTGTTGAAAAGCTTGTGTACTTAATGAGTACCCCGGGTAGGGAACTGAGATACAAAGAGACTAAAGTTCCAGATCTGGTGATTTCAAATAATCCTAGCCCCATGGACACCTTTCTTCTTTTAAGTCTTCTTCCTTCCAATTTTGCTTAGCTCTGTCTAGATCTCCAGTGTATATAACCTATATTTTTTTCATTATAAATGCATGGGATTGCAAAACAAATACACTTAAAATGATTCTGCTACAGCTGCTATCCCAAATTCCTTTCTAGGAGAAAGCAATAGCACAGATAGCAATAGCAGTAACCTGCTGCTAATAAATGTCATGTCAGCCTCACTGTTGACCAGGAATGGTCACATATTATCACTGGGAGATATGTCCTTCTCATTACACTTTTACTTGTATAACAGTGTCTAAACTTAAAGCTGCTGTTATTTTAGAATGATGATTTTCATCTGCTAGTTCACAACTTGCCTTCTACCTTCACTTGCTACTGCTTGAGGAAGCTGCTTCTTGAAAACAATTGTTGGGCAGCTCTCTAGCAGGAATGCTCTCATGTTGTCTCTGATGGAAGTTCTGTGATGTCAGACCAATTACGCTTATGACAAATCACTGTGTTTCCATAGCAAACCTGTGCCATCCTAGTTGTCTCTTTCTCAGCAATATTATAAAAGCCTAAAGTTAGTGGGTAAAAATTTCAAAAGGCTAATCTTGGGAAGTTGTTGAGTCACCATCCCTGGAGGGATGCAAAAGACGTGTGGATGTGGAACTTGGGTACACGGTTTAGAGGTGGGCTTGGCAGTGCTGGGTTAATGGTTGGACAGGATGATCTTAAAGGTCTTTTCCATCCAAAACAATTTGATGACTCTGTGATCATTAGCACTGACAAATGAAGCAATTTTGTTCAAGATGACTAACAGATTGAGATTTTCTGACTAGGGTAGCTTCAGAGCCATAAAAAACCCTTCTGGATAATACCACCACATTCTGTCACTGAGTCATGTATAAAGAGTGGTTGTTCTGGGAGAGGTTGAAAGTCCTCCTGTGGATTTCAAAAAGGCCATCTTTTGTATATTTGTATAATGCCAGCTCAACGGGGTCCTGATTCCTCCCTCTACCATTGCAATCTATATAATTATGCATAGAACTCCTCTGCACTAATAGTGTTATTTAGATTGGAAAACAAGAAATCAAAGTTAGAAAATGCCAGTTTTGCAGTTACCTGTGCAACCTGAATCCTGACCCCCTACGTGTGCATTCTGTATACCAGTAGAGAAGTACCGTGTGGTTGTGTTGTTAGACATTGCTATGGTGTCTATTAACGAGGGAGCCAAAATAAGAGTGTCACTGTCAAACCAAATGTAAGCACATATTTTGGGAGTTGAGAGGAACCTGTGCCTTAAAGTCAGGCTTCTTAATCTGTCTTTCACGTTACTACAAGAAAAGGGCTTTCTAAACGGTCACAACAAGAACAGCTTCCAGCTACCTTCATCAAGACAAGGATGGGTGGAGGCCATAAGCTGAACCTGAAGAGGTCACCTAGCTGGCTTCTCTCCCTGGCCACACACTCTCTTCAGGCTGGAAAGGGCTCTTGCCTGATGTACTCTTTGGGGATGAAGGGTGGAGTGAGAGAGGGTTATTCCTGTCACATGCGAGCTTGGAGAGGGCGACTTGACTCTGCACTTTCACAATTACAGCTGCTCAGCAGCTTCAAGGTACAGAACAGCATGTGCTGCTGCTGCTTTGGTAGCAGATAGGGTTATTTTAGAATGCGTTTGTTTGGTTTTAGTCTTTTGGGCTTCTTGGCATGTCACTTTGGTTTTTGTGAGGGATGTGACTGAAAGAGGATATTCCAATTTTACAAAACATTGTAATTTAGTTTCAGCCAAGTGGAGTTCTTGGAACAAGCTGGAAGCACAGCTGTAGTCTTTGGGTTTTCTGCCTGCTGAAACGCCAAAGGGCTGCTGTGAACATTCAAGAATAAGCACAGCAGAGAAAAAAAAAAAGAAAAGAAGCCAAAATCATTGCTGCAATGCAAAGTCTTAGCCTATGAGACTGAAACTAACCCTGTCTATAGTACAGATCTGTCCCAAACTCTTCAGCCTTCACTTTTGCTTTTTGCCTTTGCATTTGCTTAAACCCACTCTTGATCCAGCAGGAAGTTGACCTAGTAAAGACATTGTTGCATGTTATTTTTTTTACTGGTACGCGTCATGCTCTATATGCCTTCCTGCGTGCCTGCAGACCTAAATGGATCATTAGAGCCCAGAGATGCTGCAGCCAAAGCTGAAAAGCAGCTGTTAACTGCTTAAAGGGCCCTAAATTTGGATGAAAGGATGAGTACTGCTCAGCTACCATCTTTTCTGAGTCCCATATGACAATTGAAGCTTTGTGATGCCAGGTTTCCCATTCCATATGTATTGCCTGTCACAAGTCCTTGTCTGCCTGAAGGCAGAACAAGTGCTGCAGCCCTATCTTCATCCCCAGGAGCAGAGGAATAAAAACTGCAGCTACTCCAGAGGGAAGTCAGCTCGGCCAGCTAACAGTAGCAATAGGAGCCCTTCTAAAAGATGAGTGAACTCCAAAGTGTGTTCAAGCTTCCTCTGAACCGCAAGGAATATTTTTCAGTGTTGAGGTAGGTTGGTAAAGCTTGTAAGGCTTCCCCTGTTGATGTTAGAAGTTTGTTCAAAGTGTGGCCACAGAAGAGGAAAGGGGATTAATTCAGCTGAATCTTAGACACTTCTCTGCAGTGCCTACACTAAGACCTTGGTAACCCCAGGCTCCCTGCAGCAGATGGAAAACCTCAGACACTTCAGAGGGAGATTCAGATGCCTGGTGCTGTATATCTGCTCTGAAAGAGCAGAAAGAAATTCAGAACCCTGAGGAGCTCTCCTGTCTCATAAAGCTTCATGTTTTAATCAGGATGTAAGGGACTCTAACTTGGCTTACCTAGGGCAAACACATCAGGAACTTGGTGTCTATGGTTTGATGGTGCAAACACCTGAGAGACCTCTGTATTGCATCACCAGCTGATGAATGCTGCATGTTCCTACAGTCCTAAGTACCCAAAAAACCCACTTCTTGTTTTGAATCTGTTTCCTCCTTAGCAAGACTTGCAAAACTTCATCTGTTGGCCAGTAGTTTACACAAATTAGCTCATTTTCTACTAAAACTATAATTTTAGGCAGGCATTAATCTGCTTGTCTTAGCTCCAGCTCATGCAGCCTTGTGTCGTGAATGCTGTCATTTTCCAACACTGTTTTAGCATTCCTCAAGATAATCAGACATATTTTAAATGGGTTTTTTCCATTAGTTCAGAGTTCTGCACGGAGTGAAAACATTACCCCTAGTATGAATACTCAGCAGGGCTCAGTGTGCAACAGCCAGCCAGATTTCTGCTAAAATACTGCCACATCTCCTGCTGCAACTGCAGATTTTAAGCCAGCCTTTGCAGCCTGACTGTACAGTATTCTTGTTGACATGTTTTATTTCCTTTGCATTGAACTAAAGCCTGTCACTTGCACAGGCTGACAGCTACTGACATCAGCCTGTGCCCAGCAGAACCAGCCTCATTAGTGTGGCTCCCTGATGATGGGGGGAAGTAGTTCTTCAGGTATGCAGGATTACACCCTTTTAAAATGCCTGCCAGATCAGGTTCCCTTTCTTTTTGACTGCTTCTGAGCATTATAAACATGTTTTCTGGTGAAAGTAATGAAAGCAAGGGTATGTGCCTGTTTGCTGGGACCATGTCATCTGCTGTCACTGTCCCTTGTAGCCTGTGTCTGGGGGCTGGAGATTGTTGGTTTAGTTTCAGGCTACAGATGTTGGTCCAGCTTCCTGTTTCATAGATTTGAACTAAGAAATTGAAATCCAGAGTTGATTTTTTTTTTAAACTCGAAGCATCCTGGCTGTATCAGGAGGACCAGGGCCTGACTGTCCCCCCGTACTGGGCACTGATGATGCCACACCTCAAATCCTGGGTTCAGTTTTGGGCCCCTCACTACACAAAAGACACTGAGGTGCTGGAGTGTGTCCAGAGAAGGGCAACAGAGCTGGGGAAGGGGCTGGAGCACAAGTCTCCTTGGGAGTAGCTGGGGGTGTTTAGCCTGGAGAAAAGGAGGCTCAGGGGGGACCTTATGGCTCTACAACACCTGAAAGGAGATTGTAGCCAGGTGAGGGTTGGGCTCTTCTCCCAGGTAACAAGTAACAGGACAAGAGGAAACAGCCTTATGTTGGACCTGGGAAGGTTTAGATTGGATATTGAGGAAAATTTCTCCACCAAAAACATTGACAAACACTGGAACGGGTGGTCTAGGTCAGTGGTGGAATCACCATTCCTGGAAGTGCTTAAAAGCCACGTAGTTGGGGCACTGAGGAACATGGATTTAGTGGTAGCTCGGCAGTGCTGGGTTAATGGTTGGACTTGGTGATCCTAGAGGGATTTTCCAATGATTCTATGCTATTAATTAAAATGCCATCTTTGCTGTGATACTGTCACCCATGTGACATCAACTGATGTGCAAAGTACAGGTACAACCACCTCAATGCAAATTATGAAATATTTAACCAATCTGCTCTTAGCAGCACGTATCCCCTAAAAGGTCTTATAATTTCATCAAATAATGGGGCTTGATGTGGACTGTCTTTCTTTGAACTGGCAGTTTTGCCATCTCCCTCCTATGCAGCTTAGAGCAGAGGAGGTGAATATACTGCTTCCCTACCATGTATGTTGAAAATTTCTGTAATGTGTTTAGCCTTGTGTGGGACCAGAGCTGCTTAATCCAGTTTTGTTATTTACTTACTGATGTCAAGTAGAAATCAATTTTTCGCTTAAATAGTGTTACAGCCAGAGGAAGGGAAAAGGGAAGAAATATCTATGAACTGGACATTCCAGAATATAAATTACTTTGTTTTTGCAATTGTTACCCAGGATAGGTGACAGTGATACAGGGTCCTATTACCTGTGTTAATTTTGATTGTTAAAAAAAAAAACAAGAACAAAAACTTATCATGGTTTAATTTTCTAGTCTATTCTTCCTCATTTACATAAACTGCAATTCTTGCATTGGAATAGAAGCAGCTCTGCTTGCAGCAGTGCAGAACTGTGCAGTAATTACTGTATTCCGGCTGAGATAATGAGTTTTTATCTCCACACTGCCCGCTCCTAACAGTGGACTGGCTTAATAGTTATTTATTTTGACTAATCTCCCATAAAAGTTGTTCCCCTTAGTCTCCTCCATTACGTGATTTAGATGGAGAATCACTCTAGTGCTTGTTTTTTATTATAGTGGTTATGGAACATTACCGGAATTAAATATAGACATATTAAGGAGTCTGGCACAGTAAATACTGCACTTGTGAAGCTTGGGGGTTGAGAGATTGGAACAAAACCTGTTTCTCCAGCACCTTCCCATGTTCCCAGCTAAATAAAGCAGAGGTTCAAACCCCGGGCTGCTTATCTGCAGCACTGTTTGTTTCCCTCTGTTAAAATTTACTGGGCACAGATGAATAATTAAAGTTTTCCTGCCCACAGTTGCTGCCATTTGAATAAATATTCCCACCAATGGAAGGGGTTCAGGGCCTCTGCATTTTGCTCAACACAGGACTCTGCTCAGGGCTGCAGGCACTGCCATGGCTCTGCAGCCCTCGAGCTGTGTCCACCCCAAAAAATGCTGCTTGACCTTTCACCAAATTCTCCCTCAGCACCAGCATGAGCTGCTGGCACTGGGAGAGACCTCTGCAAATGCTGCCTGCCCAGGGAGGGCTGCCCCTCTACCCTGCTCATTAGCTGGGAATGTGCTGCTATAAACGAGGCCAAATCAGGTCAGGGGAATTGCTGGGCAACAGCACCTGCTCATTTCACATCTAAATTTGACCTACTCACTCTCTGGAAGCATGGTATTAGCAGGTCAGGCCTGCTTCTTACTAAGGCTCATTTATTGTTTATAAAGAGTTAATGAATGATTAATAGATATTTTAATGCATTTTAATTAATTGCTGAAGAGGTCAATAGGTCGTTTAGAAATGTGGCTTGTAGCCATGTATGACATCTTCTATTGTGTTCATAACTGCCTGTCATGCATACAGTCTAAACATGTTTTATATCCTCTATAAATAATGTATGAACCTATTGTAAGGCATTTAGAAACAGTATTTCAGGATGGGCTGAGCCCAGTAGTTCTCACTCTGATTTGCAGTTTTTACTCTATGTGTTCACATTGCATTGACTTGGAGAGCACTGAGCCTGCTGCCTCTGGAACCTGTGATCCTGCTATCACCTGCTTGTAACATTGTGCCTGAAGCAGGCCTTGGCCATGAAAAACAGGCAAAATCTGGAAAGATGTTACAAGCTTAAGTAGCTGGATCAAGCCCAAGGCTAACAGTTAAAG
Source organism: Corvus hawaiiensis (assembly GCF_020740725.1). Lineage (NCBI taxonomy): Eukaryota > Metazoa > Chordata > Aves > Passeriformes > Corvidae > Corvus > Corvus hawaiiensis. The sequence continues at coordinate 14,266,378 of NC_063223.1, forward strand.
CAACTGAATTAGAAGTTCCCTTCTGTAAACTAGCCCATTCTTCTACATTTTTTTTTTTAGATTTAGTATACATTGATTTATAAGGGAATGGGGATCATGGAACCATGGTCCTGAAGAATTAAACAGCACATCAGGAGGAGAGAGGACCTGTCTATGAGAATGAGTATCTTACCTTACTCCATGCAGGTGCTCTGAAAACAGTAAGCTGCCACAGTGGTAAATTCAAGCCCCAACCTTCCTCCCAGCTTTGGCTGTGTCTGGTGGGATACACTGCCTTGGTACTTCACATCATGAAGGCTGGCCAGCGTGTTAAACAGCCAAGCAAAGTTCCCTCTCCTGTGTATTCTCTGCCTGCTTCTGCCCATAGGCACAGATGATGGATGTCCCTGACCCCACAAGCTGCTGGCTGTGTCACGCCAGAGAGGCTGGTGGAGTTAGGGGGCAGCTCACGCACACAAATGGGATTGAAGGCCATAGACTTGATGAACTTAATATTTTTCCTACTGCAAATGAGGAGCCAGGACATCTGGTGGTAATGATCTAAATGCACTTCTATCCCATTGCAACACAAACATGAATTCCCAGGTCACCTAACTCTGCCTCATGTAATTATGAAAGCAGCTATTAGTGGCAAGGAAGATAAGTAGCAGAGGCTAGTCCCATATGTTTGAAATCATTCTCTGGTACAGATAATGGCATGAAAAAATAGGTAAAAACCAGCAGTGGAGGCTGAACTGCTCCAAGGCAGCTCTGGGTGGCTGTTTCGTGTCAAGAACTGGGGAAAGAAGTGAAAGAAACAGCTGAGTAAATATTTCAAGGACTGTTGAATCAGCAAGCACCTTGTGATGTTTAAGTGTTTTTTTCCAGGGCAAGAGCAGAGCAGGCAGCATTTTAACTGCCACAGGTTTGGTATCTTTTAATTTTTTAATATAAATTGATTTATGGCAAAAGAACACAGAGCTTATTAGGAACCTTCAGACTGGGAAGGAAAAGATGTTGTGTCAGCCTGAGAACCAACATCAGGAGGAGCTCAGGCAGGTGGCTTGTGTGAAGATGTCTCAGGGCACAGAGCTCAAGGACAGATGTGACACTGAGACTTCCCCCAGCACACAAGGTGGCCCTGGTCTGGATGAAGTTGCTGAGGTGCTGCTGGCCATCTAACAGTGTGTCAGTGTAGCTCTGTCACTGCTAGAAGGCAGGTGAGCTTGTCCCAAAATCCTTTGGATATCTTTGCCCTGCACTGATGCAGAGGCATCATGACTTCTGACTTGGCACATGCTCTCACTGTCTCCACAACTCTGCCTCCTCATTCCTAGGCTGGAGCAAACATCCCAGCTGATGTCAATGGGCTTCTGGAAGAAACAATGAAATACCAACCCCATTTCAGCAAACCTGCCATAGATTTAACTCCAGTGAATGGAAATACAGAATGAATTGGTTTTTTTTTTTAGTTTAATCCTCTGGACACTGAGCAGGCTACAGCAGAGTGAATTTATTTATCTTGGCTGAAAAACATAATAGCTGCATGGTTAATAGTCCTGGATGAACTATGGATTTTCTACCTCCTAAGCATATTGCTTAATTCTTCTACATCTGCCTCCCTTTAGCCCTCCCAACTCAAAACCTAATAATTGTACCTGAATTTTCAGTTACAAATGAGAAAGAAAGGTCAAAAAAAACCCCAAAAGTGATAATAAATATTATTGTCATATGGAAAGTTGTTCCTTTCTTCCCAGCCTCCAAATCAGAAATGGAATGTGGAAAAAAAAAAAAAAAAACAAACCAAAAAAAAACCAGAAAAGAAAACAGATGAAAAAGCAGATCAAATATTTATGTTGCCTGCAGTCATACTGGGGGTCTTTCCAAGAATCGTTCATCCTGATTTATGTTCAATCCTGATTCAAATGGCATGAGAAAACTTACTGCATAAAATGAAGTCTGGCCATATTTGTGGAGTGAATGATAAACCTTTCCAAGAAAAAACATGATTGTGTATATGGAGTACAGGCAATCCCTTACAGAAAATTAATATATTTTTTCTTTTTTTCTGCACATTCAAAAGAAAAAATAATTGTGGGAAAGTGTTTTGTTTGCAGACCAGAACACAAAAGATAATTTAAAGATTAGATTTATTTTGCTTTGACTACTGTATTTGCATATATAAAATACAGTTTTAACACTTACGAATTAAACATTTTCAGGTATAACTTGAGTCTTGTCACTGGGAAGAGATGGATTTGTAGGCTCAGTGTTAGCCCTCAGTCTGCACTTGTACATCAAAAAGGCATAACTGTACCAAAAGAGTTCTGCCTCTTTTCAACATACCACAGTTTCTGCTGGGGATAAAGTTATGCTGGGATTAATGATCCCTATGCTGGTTTAGCCTCTTTCTTTCCTGAGTATGAATAAATCACTGTTTTACTGCTAGAAAAGGATCTGCATCAGGGTTAGATTTGTACAATCGGAATAATTCTAATATAAAGTGGTTTAAATCCTGTGCAGAAAAACACAGTGTAAGAAAGTTTCTTAAAACTTCTCATGGTTAAACAAGAATGTGCAGAAAAACACTGCCTCATTTTGTAGAAATAAAATGAATTAAATCCTTTCATTAGGTAAGGTGGTTGTCTGGTGAGGCAGAATAATGCTATGAGGACAGAGAGTTGTGTGGGGTGGCTTTTTAAGAAGGTAGCCTCTGTAATACAGCCAATTTCTTCTTGTAGGTGTCACACGGTTCTCTTGTAAGCAAAATTGGCTGCTAAGATATAGCCTTAAAAAAAGTAAGTTGCAATTAAATAAGGCAAATCAGTGAGGTAGAATCGGGTATTATTTGCACCTTCAAGCAGTTTATTTGGATTAAAGCCCAAATCCAGCATTACAGCCTGGAATCAAAGGTGCTCTTCTCTTTGAAAAGCACCACCTTTTCTGTCGTTCTTACCAAGAAAAATTAAGAGAAAAAAGTAAATTAAAAAAATAAGGCTTGAGAACTGAAGTTTTTCAATTAATTTCTTTTAAATAGAAAAGGTGTAATGTTTTTTCTGAAGTATGACTATTTTGAGCAGTGCTTCGCCTCACATGAACTTTCTCATCTAAAGGGTGCTGTTTCCTTTCCTTTAAACAAGATAAGATTAGAGAAATGATTGCTTCCCTTATTTAAAAAACATACTCTTTTTATCTCCCAAGGGTTAAGAGTTAACTAACACTCCATGTGCTGGAAAGCAGAATTTCTAGAGTGGAACAAAACCAGTTAGAATATCCCACAGAAAAGGGAAACAAGGGACCCCAAAGGTTGGGAGTCACCAGGGTCAGGAAAAAACACAGCAAGGCTCGTAAGGAAGGGTTGCTGAATCTGCCTTTGATGATTTAATTATGAATTTTTTTTCTGAAGTGTTGCAATCACTCTCAGAATGTCTTGGTTCCAGCATTTGATTATTTTTCCTCTGATTGTCTCATTTTTGTCATCATCCATGCCAAAGAAAATCCAGGCATAAAAATTTATTGCATAAAAGAGATGATCTAATAAAAAAATACAGAGACAGGAGCCTCCTGTGTCACAGCTTTGGTCTGTTTGTGTCTCTGTATTTGCCTCAGGAAAAAGCTCTTCACTCTTGCAGGGTCATACAGGAGTTTGCTGGTACTGGCACACATTGTTTGCTGTTTATCAGTCATGTCTTCTCTCTTCACATGTAAATGGCTTTTTTAGCAGTTTGCTGTCTTTATCTTGAATGGGTTGTTATTGTGTTGTTATTCTCCCATAAAATCCAGGTTCAATAGGCAAACCATCATAACTTGTTTCACAGAAAGGAATGGAACAAAGACTATTCAGCAGAGACTATATCCTGAAATCTTACTCAAAGCTCCTGGAGAGTAAGCTTGTGGAGATCTAGGAGAGTCCCAGAGGTCTGGCTTTGGACCAAAAAAAATTTGTATCACATTTATGTGTAACACAACAGGAGGGAAAAATGAGAACGAGCTCTGGATGCTGGGGTAGAAATGCTGTGCTGCCCTCCTTTATCAGATGAAAAAGGACAGAGATGGTGAGTGGTTGGTGAGTGGGTTCCTTAGATAAGCATGACAAAAATGTGCAGAAATGTCCACAAAACTTGTGCAACATCCACAAATCTTGTGCATGTTCAGGACCTGCAGAATACAGAACTGTCCTGTATCTACTCAGCAAGGAAAGCAGTCCTGGGAGAAGAAGTCTTGTTTCCATCTGACCTCCCCACATCCCAAAGCTCCTCCTTGCAAAGGAGCCTTAGGGGTATTTTAAATCCCACCACACAACATTATTGTAACATCAATACCAATTTTGCATGGAATCTAAACCATGACAGGGAGTCTTCAGGGTACTAAACCCCCAGGGTTGCTGTCCCCTGGAGAAATACGTGGTCTGTTTCCAACATGAGAAGCAATCTGTGTCTCTGGATGCTCTTCTGCTTTTCATTCTTTTGCCCTTCTTCAATCCATTACTGTCAGTTACACATAAGGGCAGTGCCCAAACCATGAGGTGCAACTGATAGATGTGAGAAAGGGCTGTTGCTGGTGGTTTGTTTGTTTAAAAAAACTTCCCAAAAGGGATAGCTGAATGGGAATCTCAGTCTGGAGCCTGTAAATTTTATCCTGTCACCAGTTTCTTAAGACTCAGTCAAACAGCTTTGAGTATTCAATGTTTCTTGATATGATGGTTCTTATCCTGGTACCTGTCTGCTCTTGGAAGTCTGAGACCCTGCTTTTAATACATCTGTCCTGAGGCTCATCTGACAGCAAAGCACGTGCATGTCCTCAGCTCAAAGTAAAGAAAGTTTAGGCTAAGGTTACTTACTGTGAGAAAGCAACTTTAAGATGAAAAGTGAGCAGAAATGAAAGATGGTTTTATTTTTAGGAAAGAACTTGGCTTTGAGTAATAACTGTTGCAGAGTTCAGGACTGTTGTTAGCAAAGAAAGGGTTTGTGGTCTTGTTTAATATAGCACTGCTGGTTCTCTGCTTCATGGTGATTCTTTCATTTTTAGTTTGTCCCTGTAAAAAGTTTCTTGTCTGGAGATTGGCTGTGATTTAATGGCATTCTTCTAACCTGCTCGTCCATGACCAATTCCTCAGCATTTCAGAGCATCTAAAGTGCATTTAGAGCCCTGGAGGGTTTTTTCTGTCTTTATTTGTGAGGGGCCAACTCAGTTTTGTTATGCCTCAACAATGGTTGTCAGAGGCATGTGGAGGAGGGGTACACATGTGCCATGTGCAGGAGGCAACTAGAAGAAGCCAGGATGTCCAGACTGTGCACCCAAGAAAAGCCATAGTACTTGAGTGCCTTCAGCAGCCTGAGAACTGCATCTTGGTCAGGGCAAAGAAAAGAACCCACTGCATGCAGGCATGCTTGTGAACAAGAGGCAATACTCTGTCTCTAAAAGATGAGCATCTGACAACTGATTGCAGGATAAAATGCCACCTGCATACTTGTACCAAGATGGAGTACTCGATGCTTTTGTCCCTGGAACCCAGAGCGTAAGGACTGAATGCACTGTGGAGACTTCCATCTGCACTATTTCATTTGCTGTATGTTGGTAGCTCATGCTCTTTGCACAGTGTTAGCACCACAGAAATTACCTTTTTATTGCCCACTTTCAGAAAGGTCATAATAACAACTGCCCAAACCTCTCCGATCCTGTTTGACTTGCCCCCTGATCCCTGCTGTTGTTGCCTCTGTTTTTCAGCTCGTCATGAAGTTATCACCAAAGAGATCCTTGAGCTGGATACGTGGGAGAACCAGTGGAATGTGGTGGCCACCAATGTCCTCATGCACGACAGTTACGATGTTTGCCTTGTGGCTCGGCTGAACCCGCGGGATCTTATCCCTCCTCCCCCAGATTTAGTGGACCAATAGAAGTTCAGTGACCCTCAGCGCTTCCAGATTCTGCAGAAACTGAAGAATTTGGGGAGACAAATGCTGCATTGGCTCTGGATCACAGCAGAGTCCCACAGAGAGGAAATGGCAACACGCGCTTAAGGACAGAATTGCCTTTGAGCTGTGCTTCTCCGACGATGCTTAATTTGCTAGTACTGGTGCTCTGGACTTCTGTGGTTGAAAGCCAAGGTTGTCCAGCCTTTGTGTGTGGCTCTTCGTCTTCAATCTGGCTGTGCAAGCTCCAGTGTTGGGTGCAGCCTGGGCTGCTGGGACCCTTTGCCTCACAGGCGAAGTGGCAGCCCAGGGCTCAGTTCACAGCAGACATATGACAGAAAGCTCTAGCCAGGGAAATCCCTCCTCTGCCGTTCATCCCACTTGGATCTACTAAGCTACCCAGGAAGCTAAGAAATAGATGAACTCAGCTGATGAAAACAAGTGCCAGACTGTAATTGACTGATGCAAAGGGAAAACACAGAAAAGCCTTTGTGTGAAACAAAATCCCATTAGCCAAGGTCCATTAGCCAAGAACACCAGCTCCTGCAAACGTTATCTAAAGCACAGACAGGACAGTCAAGACATCCTGTCTTTGCTAATAGACGGAACCTGTGCTAGCAGAAAACTAATCCTTTGGCAGCAAGTCACAGATGAGTCTTTCAGCAGGGTCGGTAGGCAATCTCTACCAAAGACCAGAAGAATCTTAAATTTTCACATAGATCCTATTTCTTACAAGGTCTGGTGTGACCAGGACCTTAGAGCTCAATTAATAAACTTCCTTTGAGAGATGAAGAAGGGGGTGCAAACTAAAAGTAATAAATGAGAGCAGTATTTGCATATCAGCATTGCAGCTACAGGGAAAGGAGAGATGTGCTAAACAATAAAGGTTTATATAATAGGAATAGCTTTAAAGAAGTAGCATAAGGCAAATTCTCTACCAACAAAATTGATTATAATCACAGGGAAGAGGAACAATTCAAACAGTGCTTCTGTTTGAAGGCAGTGTTAGCCTTTGTAGGGCTTGAAGACAATAGGTTAAAATGAAAATTGTTACCGGAACTGCTATCCCATTTGAATTACCAATAACTATTCATCAGTTCTCTGGTGCCTACCTTGCAGTGTATCTGTCACTGCCTGGGCAGTACGGACAAGAGAACTGGAAATCTCAGTTGTGCTCTTGGGCCACAGTTGTAAATGACAGCATGCTGCAATGCAGACTGAATGTCAGAGGCAAACGTAAGAGTAAACTATGATATTGTATGAGAATGATCATTGTCAGCAAGAAGTGGCTTTTGATCACTACAAAAGCAGCAACAAAAGTGGAACAAAAAAATAGCAAAGAAATGAGGGAGTCCATCAGGTAGTTTACCCATAGTTACTTCCAGGGTTTATATTTTAGAGCATCTTGATTTTCTCTTTCAATCATGTTTTATGCTGCAAAAATGTCAGCTTTTTTTGTTGCTTTTTTGACTGCAGTGTTTATGGCAGAGAGGGATGGAGAGGATGATCCAAAAGCCCTTTCTCAATTCTGACTTTTGTTATTCATGAATTATTCTATAAATATCCAGAGGGAATATTAAGCTGTCATGTAAAAACTGTTAGCGGGAAGATCAGTAAGTTTTCCTGATAACTCCAGTAGGACACTGAGGAATGCTCAGACAATAAAGGAGTTGAGGGGAAAAAAATTGAGGAAAACATGTAGAAAAGAAGAAAATCCATGAGCCTTACAGCTAATTGCTTGTCTTCCTTTGTGTTTCCCAAGCAGAATGTGTGTCACAGCCTAAACATGTACTCTTGTGTTTGTATCATTTCTGTATTATTCAGCCATCCTTTTTTCTTTCCGTTGCTCATATGTAGGTCATCATCTGCCTAGAACAGAGTTGTGACAACCATGAACTTCAGTGGTACAAATCAGTGACCAGTTCCTAAAATCTCAACCCCTCTGGTAACCAAGCACAGTTGTAGGTGTAAGATCACGGAGGCAAACTCTGCTTTAATAAGTTTTTAAACAAAGTCAGCAGAAAGTTCTTCCAATCAATAATCATCCAATACTGGAAATCCTTCAACTTTTGTTGTTACTGCAAAATAAAGGTAATTTTTTTCTATCTTCTCTACATGGCTCTTAAGGCAGCTGGAAGTAATGCTCTTGAGTATCCATTATGGGTTTCCTTGTGAAATTCCAAATTCTGCAACTGTATCTACTGATTTTGTTTTTTCATCTTTTTTTTCTTTATTTTCTTTTTTTTTTAAGGAAGGATGTTTTAAAGGGTTTTTTTGGTCTTTGGTCTCTGCTCTGTGGTCTATTCCTTATGGTTCTTGTGGTTTAAAGCCTGGGCTAATCTAATGGATTTCACTCTCTGAAAGACAGTCTATTTGGAACATTTCAAGGGAAGAAGGGAGATACTTGCAATCTTTCATTAGTCATATTTGACCATGTATGTGAAACTCAGCTGACACTCTTCTATTAAACTTTTATTCCAGTAGTGAGCTGGCAGTTTCTTTTGCACTTTGCTTTTTAGACTGATATTTAATGAGCTGGATGGAAGGAAAGTATATACTCTGAGAAGGTCTGTCTTGGTAACTGAGGAGAGTAATGACATATATTTTATATATTGGCCTTGCAATCAGCGAGCTTGAGTTGCACTGGGCAGTTAACAGAGTTTTTTTCATGCAGCATGGCCAAGTGACCTTCTGCCACCTGCACTGAGCATCACCTTTCCTGCTGCCCACAGGGTCTGACTGCCAGTGGGGATCCTCATGTGTCTGTCTCTCTTTCTGCCCAACTCAGAATGTCTAGCACTATTTATTAAGCAGGGGAATGGGTTTTTTTTCTGGATTAAATATCTAGAATGGGGCCACTAACTTCTTAATTTTATGTGGGCCCCATTCAGTTCCTGGGTTGCCCTTGGGATGACTATGATTTCCAAACCACTATTTGAAAGTGTAGCTTGTCTGAAGGCAGAAGCAGAAACCATGCTTATTGAGAGGTATAGAACTCAGCCAAAATCCTTCTGAGAGTATAAGAATCTGCAGGTCTGCTATGTCCATGGGTAATTTCACATTGCTGTGAAAGTCATTAAGAGTCTTGATTTCTTCTATGACAAAACCTGATGCAAAAATAAAAATGAAATAATTACAGAGTATGCATTCTCCAACCTTAACCAAGTGTGGGTTTCACTGAAATAATATTTTACTGCAGCCTCTTTCCATCTGAGCAGCAGGTAGCTGAGTGTTTCACCAAGGCTGGATTTATATCATCCATAACTCTAAAATGTAAGCAGTGCTGGAAGCTACCGACTGTTTAAATGAGTGGGGCGTTATGAAGAAAAAGCATATACTACAGTTTCACTTGAAGTGCTGAAGTACTTCATCAGTTCCCATACATGAAGAAAAATGTTGGAATGGTAGCTGGTCACGTGGCACACAGGGAATAAAGAAAAAAGAAATACAATGCTACAAAAAGCTAATTGAAGCTCTCCATTTTTATCCCCAGCGAATGTTTTATTTTGAAATTGCCCAGAGATAACTGATTTCATAAGGATCCCTGCAGATTTCTCATGTCTGTTTTCATACATGTGCTCACACAGGAAACCATCAGGCATCTGACTACTTATCCTCACACAGCACTGCTGGGGTTGGTTGCCTGTGCCTCAGTCCCTGCCCACAGCAGGCAAACACACACACGCATTTTGCATGTGTGCAGTATTGAAATTTATGGGGCAGCATCTGTACTGTGTTCCAGCAGACACACATTGCCACTCAGAAAGCCTTGATTTGCCAAAAGAAAATTCCTTGGTACATGCAGAGCTGTCACCTCTTCTACCAGCACTCCCAAATATGCTCCAGGGAAGAGGCTGAGGGAGCATCAATACAAGAGGCCAATAACAGAGATGGGAAGTGTTCCCAGGGTGTTACAACACGTGGTAGAGCCAAGGTGGGATGAATGATCCTCCCTATCTCCCCCTGGGGATGGTTCAGAAGAAAAAGGATTTTGCCCTGGATCCTGATCCTGTATTTTTTCCTCTACATGAGATGTGCACTGAGATCCAGGATCATCTGCCAAACAATGAAAATAAAAAGCTAGAATAATTTTTTTAAATGTTAAGATATATTCATAAAGATCTAATCTTTGGTTTTTTTCTGCTGATTTGGAAGATAACAACCTTCTTTCAATAAGCTGTTTACCTAGTGATTGCTGTCTTAGCTACGAGGGTGCTCCCTTTCACTGGCTGCTCTCTTAATGGATTATGTAGCTCCTCTGAAAATAAGTTTCATGAATCACAATGCTTTGGATCACCTGGTCAGAAATTCAGTTCTCATTTGCAAATGTCTGTAGCTCTCCCTACAGCTTTTCAAGTGGACTCTAGCTCCAGCTTCAAAGAAAAGCTATTTCACCCCCAGTTGTGCTCAGCTGGAACTAGTACATTTGCAATTTACTATCATTTGACGTGTAGAGGTTGAAAGCAAAGGAAATATTTGGAAATGGCAAAAATATACATAGAAAGTAGGCGGAAGTACACTTTCCTTCTCTCTTGGTGAATGTCTCAGTGTGTACTGCCCTGCCTGGTGTTTGATGGAGTGATTCACTAATCCCCCCTGGCTGCACCCACGGCACAGGCCAGGCTGGGGCTGCATGTTTGTATTGCTGGAGCAGAGAGATCCAGCATGGTGTGGAGCTGTGGCTCCTGACAGGCTGCCCTGCCCTGCCCTGCCTAAGGAATTACCTTCAAACCTTATCTTTAAGTGTTCCACAATGTCCACAAAGTGTATGTGTTTTATATACATATGTATAACATTATTTTTAGAAGTTCTTTACTGACAGCAGTAAGATCCTTTTTATAAAACATACCTGGCAACTCTGTCTTCTGCCTAGCTCATCAAAGTACTTAGAAAAGAAAGTGTTGGTCTTTAAATAATTGTAACTATTCTGGGCTTCAAGTCAAAAAGAACCTTAAATGCCTTGCTGAGCTAAGGAACAAATGGAGAAATCTTTTAGTACTCCCCTGTGTCTTATTCCTTCTCCAATTTTTTGCTGTCTGTAGCGCTCTCCTCAGAAGCTCAGTGTTTTCTCAAAACCTTTGTGCAAGTCTCTTCTGTTTCTCTTCCCCTAATCCCATTTCTTCCTCGGCCCATTTATCTGACCAGCCCTTAAACTCCTTTATTTCTCCTTCAGTTCCCCAGAAGCTGGGAACAGCCACTTGGGGTGTTCACCAGTTCCTGACCTTACAGAAGCCTATCACTCCAGCCTCAAACCAGCTTTGAAGGACAAAAGGAAGATCACACCAGCTCCCTGGATTTGAGGACACTCATTTTCAGGCAGGTTCTAGTGATGCCATGAAGATTTTTTGCCATTTCTTTTATACCCCTGTTATACCTTTTTTACAACTTCTGTATTCCTAGTGCTTTTTGCCTACATTCTTGGACTTGTTTGTCAAGCTGAGAGACTAAACATTTTAGAAGCTTCGTAGCCAGGGATCAGTGTGCCCCAGACCCCAAGGTCCTCTCCAGAACACATTCTGTAAACCAAGATAGAACCATCCAGGGGAAGGTTCCTTGGGGAGGGGGGCTCACCTGAGCCTCTCATTGGGGAATCTTTGATAGAGATGCTAATTAGTAAAACCTATAATGTTATAGCAGATCTTTGGGGATATACTTGGGGGGTGCATTTAGATGCATATGACCTGAACGTGTGCACCTAAGGATCCTTGAAATAAATACCAAGGTAAAATCCCTTTTCCCCTTCTAACCATGTTTGACTCTTGATTTTAAGACCAGGAAAAGGCATCACTAGCCCCAGCCCAAATTCTGCTGTTCATTCTCATACCAGATGAAACATGCCTGCTCTGCAATGCTACAAGTGCTGTGGCTACGACCAGGGCTGGGAGGTGACCTGCATCCACTCAGCCCTGCCACGTCTCGCTGCGTGGTGCTGGTGAGTTTGATGTTAAATGCCTCGCATACTGTGCATGCCACGGCTGTAATGACTGCAGGCACAAGCCATTATCATTACCTCTGATTCCTGAACACTGGTTGCTACAAAAACTGCCTGAAGCACAGAGGGAGGCATCTTCATTATTGCATTATAGCTCACGTCTTAAAGCTAGATTTCCTTCTGCATTTTCAGTCAGGCCAGGTTTCACTAAAGAACTGGGTCTCTAATTTATCAGGTTTTAACATTGGTATTTCTTCTCCACTTTGTCCTTTTCTAGTCATTCTTTATAATAATACAAGTGATTTCACCAGCTTTTCTGTGGAATGCATTATCCAAGCCAGCCTCCCAAGGCCACTGGCTTTTCATTATCAGGGTCCAAGTACAGCCACTAAAGTGCCAGTCAGCTGCACTACTTTATTTTCTCACTCAGCAACTTCATAGTAGAGGAAATATATTTCATCCATACATGCAGTAATGTGAGAGGAAACCACTTCCCACATACACAAATTCCTGACTCATTCCTTTCAAATGTGGCTAAAACAACTGCTGAATCCAAACATAAAAAGCTTTGATACCCTTTCAATAGGCTTTTCCAGGCTTCCCAGTATGAGGAGGAGGATCACAGGGAGATGTCTTGTAATGAGAGCACAGATTGGAAATTTGAACCTCTGGAGTGTGTTTTCAGTTCAATTACTCCATTTACTAGTCTTGGGCATCTGGTCTCCCCACCCAGGTTCACCCATATGAAATAGTTATAATAATATATTCCTACTCATTTTGTGGGTCTGCCTTGGTGTGTTCAGAGGGAGTGGCTCACATGTCTGTAATGTTGAGATCCACATATCAGAAAGTGTTATACAGTGTTGCACTGCTCTCACCTCCTTGATTTTTGGTAACATATTTGGCCCTAGCATTGAGAAACTGAGCCTTTCTGGGAAAGGAGAGATCAGATGTTTGCAGCCAACAAGGGCATTTTGTTTACTCCTTCACAGAAAAGCAGCACCACATATCTAATTGTTGATGTGTTAAGTAGAAGAAGGAATGTAGGGCTTATTACATGTGCCTTCGTAGCCAGTTTCACTTGTACCCAGGCAGAACTAATCTCAGCAAATTGAGAGGTCACTAACTGAGGCTAAATTTGAACATTAGTAATTAGAAGGATGAATGAACTGTATTTTTCTCAAAGCAGATTTGATTTAATAAAATATGCTGCTTAGATAGACACAGTTGCTATGAAGAAAAAAAGAGAAGGTGCTTTGCAGAACCGTAGTAGACTTACTGGGTAACTGAGACCTGAATTTAGATGACCTACCACATGTTTTATAGGAAAACTTCAGCTCTCTGGGGAGCTCTGTAACAAATCTGTGATGCATTTAACTAGTCACTAAAAGGCCCTGCTGCATCCAGGGAGTCACCTACAGAACATGCATAAAAGGGTTTTACAGTATTGCTGAAACAATGTGGCATCTACTTGCTCAGCTACTGAATTAAATAAAACTAAGTAAAAGTTAAGAGGTTCTTAATTTGTTTATTGCTTGAGCATCCTTCAGTAATGACACCTTTTAAGGTTGTGTTGCCCACTTAACTATTTGAACAGTCTACAGGTACACTATAAAGTGTAGAGGGAAAGGTAAGAAGATAAAAAAGTAAGAAGAAAAGTGACTTTTAAAGGCGTCTGATTCCATCTCCTCTTTTCTGTTAGCAGGGACACACCTCCATTTAGGCAAAGCTATGGCCATCTTGCAGCTGTGAGATGTGATTTTAAGCTGAATAGATGTGCCCAAGCCAGATGTAATGATCAGCAGTGAAGATTCAATAGTGCAGGTGCCAGCTGTCGGAGCAATTCAGTCTGAGCTCTAGCTGGCTTGGACAGCCCATGCTGAAGCCCAAGCTGTTACATGCTCGCTGCTCTCATTAATTATCAGGCTCAGCTGAAGCTAACTAAGGTATTCACTCATGTTGCAGTCAGAACTCCTAAACGAGCATAAAAAAGACTAAATCTGTAGTTCATCTGCAGGATTTGAAAAAGCATTTTGCAGCCAGATCATTTTGTAGTCCATGTTGCCATGAAGCTACAAATTGCTTATACTGGCACAGCACAGAGAGAGGCACTGAGAACAAGTGCTCACTAAGGGGTGCGTGGCACAGCAGCTGCTTGTGCCAGCACTGCCACTTCAAAATTCACCCATCAAAGCATGCCTTCATGCACCAGCATTCACCTCGGCTCTGCAGCCAGCCCACTGTAAAGCCAGCTCTTTGGAGTGCTCTGAGGGGACAAACCGTCAACTATACAGAGACTGAAATTGCTCCAAAGCCTTGTCATAGCTGGTGCATTAATAGCTTACTGCTTGATGGCTTCTCAGGCTCTTACACAAAGATGCCAAATAGCAGATGAACAAAACTACAGGACAGGAAATTCACCCTCTTTCCAGTATTCACAGATGATAAAACCTTCCTGACAGTTATTGTTCAGTGTTTTTCAGAAGGGATGAAGAATCCACTGCTACCCAGCACTGCAGCATGGAGCAGCCATCTGATGCCCAAAATCACAGCTCTCTTGCCAGGAAATTTGCCATACTAATGCTGCTGCCCTAAGCTGCTCAGTCTTTAATCTGATTTCTTTGTTTCTTATTTCAGGCAAGCCGCTGTAACAGCAACGTTCACTAAAGGCTGCTAAGCCTCTTGGCTTGTCTGTAAAACTCAGGCGTGTTAGCAATTCTCTTGCTCTTCCTAGTTGGCCAGTGTCCTGCTCACTTGCATTTAAGGAGGACTTTAATGTGTTTTTACTACTCTGATATTGCACAGATCAGAGTGTAGTTACTGTTTCATTTCCCTAGATGAGCTAAGTAAATATTAATAAAGATTTATATGGCCTACTTTCATAAGGAAAGTAAATCTTTATAAGTAAAAATTCAAAGTGAAGCTATAGCTTGCTTTTTTTGGAGCCATGTGTTCACTGTGTATTTAATCATATTTCTATTGTAATTGGATTTACTGGATGCATTTTATAAAGTGCATTAGGAGATCCACAGGGATGTCTACTCAGAGGATGTGACCCACCAGCAGGATTTTTGGCCAAAGATAGAAATAGAAGCAGGATGAAACCAAGCCTGTTAAATGTTAGCATTTTAAAAAGCCTTCTCTGAGACTGAAAAATAGATAGTAATCAAAAGTCAATAAAAAGAAGTGTCATGTTGTCATTTATATCTAGTTTGGATTTAAACTGCAATTTTTGCAAGGAAAGGCATGTCAAGAAAACATTTTGTATGCCCAACCTGAATCCAAACCTGAAATTATCCACCTGCAGAAAGTCACCACTGTTCCACTGAAAAATATGGGTATAAATTCTAGAGAAGGAACCAACTATTAGGATCAATATAAAACCCACTGTTGAACCATCCATAAAGATCATCTGCTCGATCTAAGTCATAACAGGTTTCTGATGGATCTCAAATCTACACCAAATTCCATGTCAGTAAACCAGCTGAGACAAAACTGGAGTCAGAGAACATTGGAAATTTAGCTGCCTGGGGACAGCCCACAGTCTGACTGCAGAAGTGCTGGTCACTGGGTTAATGACACATTGAAACCCTTTTGTAGTAGGGGGAAAAAATCCATTAGAAAAACCGACAGAGACATCTAGCTCTACGACCTAACTGCTGCAGTTGTCTGCCATACAAGGGATTATTATGGAGATAAGCAAGCATGACAAAAATGTAACAATAACCTTTAAAAACAGGAGACTGGAAATACAATGCTGTTTTACTTGCAAAGTGTTTCTCATGCAAGTGTCCCTGGGAGATGTTTTATAATAAAGTTTGAATGAAATACAATAAAAATCAAATCAAAGCTCATTCACTACGTACCAAATGGAACAGTTCAGGTTTCAGCTTTGGTTTTAAAGCCAGGAAGATAATTTACTTGATGAATTTCTGCTGCTGCTCAGAATTCCAGAAAAAAAGAAAAACACAGTCACTCAAAAGGTAGTTTACAAAGAGTTTGGATTTAAAAGCTGATGTTGTCAAGAGATCAAAATTGAAAGAATCACAGAATTATTCAGCAAGAGCTTCAAATATCCATAAAATAAACAGAAATCAGTTCTATTCCAGGATCAAAAGCAGAATTTTACATGTACAGCATTTTCTTTTCAAGTATGCACATGGTAATTACTGCATGCAGAAATGTCAGTGTATTACATGTTTCATTTGCATGAAAAAGCTATGCAGCTACAGGCAGAGCTCAGCACCACTCTGTGTGCACCCCACCACTACAGCTTTGTGTGAAAGAGGGGAATGTAACTCCACAGCCCTGTGTGCATGAGGTTATTCAAATTCAATAGCCAAACATTGATTTGAAAAACAACAGCTGATGCAGAAGTCCAATGTTCATGTTGTTATTTCACTACTGTCAGAACTTTCCAGCTGGACTAGAGGGACCCAGTGTCAGGTAAGATTTGCTGACTTGAAAACTAAACAGCCTGCTCTTATTGGTACTTTTCCATTCCCAAATACAGGTCCAATGGGGTTGTAGCACGAAAGGTATTTTTGCTAATGCTTCATAAAATTCTAGATGAAGTTAAGGCTCTGTGCCAAAAGCTGTCTCTGCAAAGGTGTAAAGGCTCTCAGGTTAAATAGTGGTGATTTTCAGCCCCGGCCGATTTCCACATGGGGAATGTTACAATCAAGCTGGCAGTGATTTTTATGTAAATTAGTCCATTATCAGAGCTATATGTATCTGGCTACTAGTCTATAGGCCCTTAAGGAAAATTGACATCAGTATTTGCAAAACAAGCACTTTTTCCTTAATGTTCCAAACACTGTTGTTTGTTGGGTTTTTGGGTTTTCTTAAACAATGGTTCTAGGTCAATAGTTTGATGATTAAAAAACAGATCATAAAAGCAAAAGCTAGTTCTTAATCCCTAGAAATATGAAAATGTTTGGTTTAGTTAGCTCTATTATAATTTTTTACAGTATCTAGTTAGATAAGACACAGAAAAACAAGTAGGGCATGAAAAATAACCAATCTATGGGGGGGGGGGTAACATAAAAAAACCATGTTGAAGACTTCAGAAACTGTAAAGAAGCAGGAAGAGAACACCTGGGAAACATTTAGATGGTGCAGCGACTTTAACCTTGTATTAGCTGTAGGCCTTTCAGTCTTGCTGAAACACTCACCTGTTGGTTCACCATGAGCAGGTACAATTTGCAGGCTGTCAGCTGAGGACCAGCCATTATCAATCTGGTCTGATGTTCTGTGGCCAACACTGCATCCCTCAGGGAAGGCTGTAAAACCACTTCATTCTTCTTGCATATATTTCAACTGCCCATATTGCATGAACTGGTGGTGCTAAGTATCTGTCTGACCTTTTTGGCTGATCTGCATAATTTTACCATAATTTGTCATAATTTGCCCCCCTCATGGCATGGTTTAGCAAACAGAAGGTAGCTTTATTACAGAGCTTTTTCTGAATCAATAGTGCTGCTCTCATTGCAAAACTGCACATTACCTTTCGTTTCTACTTGACATACTGAGGTTTCACGTGAAGATGCGGGATGAAACACTGCTCCTATTGCAGTTCTGTTGTTGTTCTTTGCTCCTGTTGCAGTTCTGTTGTTGCTCTTTACTCCTATTGCAGTTTTGTTGTTGTTCTTTGACAACATCAGGGTTTAGCCACTGACTCTTTGTGCTACACAAAATGTGTGTTACAGAGAAGATCTTTTTTATCAGAGCCAGAAGTCAGGATCCTCGTTATTGAGAAAGCACTGCTGTAATGCTGCCAGCTGGGAGCACAGCTCGTTAAAGGTACAGTGTTATACAGTACTTTAGATACCTTATTAAGCATTGCCATAAATACATGGAATAAAATGATGTTCTAGGAGCACCTGGGTGAACAAATTTGAGAAATAAGGGTGTGAGTCATAACAGGAGTTCAGGACTCAAAACATTTCATGCAAAGCAGTAGCAAGATATTCAGTTAACCTCTCATGTCCTGATAATGATATAGGAAATGCTTTCGTGCATTGCAATTTTGGACTTATGCCTGGCAGGGAAATTAAGCTTACTTCTTTTGATATATTCTATTTAATCAGTGGTTTGCATATCTCATTTTAGATATTGAAATTGAATTTTTTTTCCAAATGGGCACAGCTATGAAACAACCAAGTGCAGGGCCCAGCACTTCATAATTGTTGAACCTTGTATGATTGGCCTTGGCCCATCAGTCCAGCCTGCCCAGATCCCTCTGTAGTGTCTTGTCTGGCAGATCAACACTCCCACCAAACTTGTTGTCATCTGCAACCTACTGAGGGTGCCCTCCATCCCCTTGTCCAGATCTGTGATGCAGATATTAAACAGAACTGGCCCCACTGTGGAGCCCTGGGGAACACCACTTGTAACTGGCAGCTGCTTGGTGTTCCTCAGGCAAGCTGGGAGATTGTTTGCTGATTACAGACTACAGGGGAAACTCTAGCTCTGTGGAAATCAATGGAGTCTGGCTGTTGGCCTTAGGGAGCTAGCAGCTAAGTCTCTTTTAGGTTAGTAGCAAACTATTTACTTCAGGAATGTGGTCTACTCAGGGTTTCCTGAAGGTCATCCTTATGTCTGTGCTCAGCTATCATTCGGATCATGAGCTTCCACTTGTGACCTTGTTTCACACATGCTACCACCTCTAGAGCCCATCTACCTGCATAAATAAATCTTTATGGACATCTTAACAAGCACCTGTCAAACAGCCTGAGAGACAGCATGGGGGTGGCAGGCAAAGGGGATGTCAAGTATGTCACAGTTGGGGCTGGTCCCTGGAACACTCTGTCAGAGCACTGGAGACGCAGGTGCTCCATCTGAGCAGGATCTCATGGAGCTCCCCACGTGATGATCTTTTCGGGGGACTCGTGGTACAGCTGTACTCTGCAGAGAGGTCGCAGCGATCTCCTGAAGCACCGCGTGGGGCCCGGGATCTGTCTGCAGCAAGCTCTGTGCTGGACTGTGGACTGTGTCATATTACACTTAACACAAGGACTTCTGGTCCTGAAAGGGGCCCTTGGGCATTGATGCACTGCAGCAATTAAATAATGACGGTAATAAAACTTGCCTACACAGTTGTGTGCATTTCATGTAAGCTGAGAAGGCACCATAAGTAAAGCAGTTCTTCCACCTTGTGGTTACGCAGACAAGTGCTGGCAGAGAACTGGATCCAAACACTGCTATTGCTGGGCTATTGCTGCCCAGGACTGCTCTTGCAGACTGATGCTGCAAATCTGAGCTAGCCTTGTTTTGCAAAGTGAACATCCGTGTGTGCGTGTGTGCACTTACACACGAGCGTACAAACAATAGCTCTGTGATGCCCTCTGGCCATTCCAGCCTACAGGTGCTCTGAGACCAGGATCCCAACAGCTGGAGGGACTCCTCCATCCTCCCTGGTAAGGAAAGGCCTTTGCTCAGCACAGCAGGCAATCCTTGACACACTGATAAAATGTACTGGTGTGGGAACGGGGCATGAGCAAGTCACAGACATGACAAATGTGACCAATGAGAGATTGTAGCTGGTTTCTGCAAGCAATGGCTAGAACAAAAGGGAACCATTTAGAGGCAGAGAAAAATTCATCTTTGCTGCTCTCCCCATTTCTACTCTCTGCCCCTGTTTTCTGCTTTTTTAGCTCTGGCTATTGAAGTAATCATGTAGTCTTTGCTGTTTGCATCAGGGTACAATTCAGCACAATTAGGTCCAGCATCTGTAGTCAGTCACCACAGAGCTAAGGTTGATTTGAAAAGCAGTAATTAAATGTCAGCTTTGCAGTAATGCAGTAGAGGTATATTGAGATACATAATTTTGCAGTAAAGGCTGAAGATTTGCACTGTGTGGAATGGTTGAACACACTGGCTAACAAACTTCAGTGCCAGTAAGTGAATACTAATGTTTTTAATGGTCCTAAATTACATTATTTCTGAAGCAGGATTAGCTTGGTTACATAAAAGGGACTGACTTGGTTCGAAGAAGATGGCAAAACATGAAAAGAAAAAGTTGTTTTAAGTCTACGTCTGCTTCTCAGATGCTGCTGTTCTCTACAGGGCAGTTTATTGATTACATGCTATCCTCCTCCTCCTCTTCATCATCGTTCCAGTTGTACCAGCTGGCACCAGTCTACACTGAGTCCTCTTGCAGTAGTAGGTGCTTCCAAAACAGTGTAAAAATCAGCCCTAGTGTATAAAATTCCTTTTTGGTCACACTGTCTGCAATTGGCTGCCAAAATAGTTCCCCAAGATAAATTGTCAAGGTCAGGGAGTCACACCAGGCCAAAACTGGACTCAGTGTCTCACATAGCTTTACTGTAATAATGCCCCAGGAACTGTATCTTCAGTTTCTTTTGCTCTTCACTTCTACAGAGTGACACCTGATTATACAGAGGAGCTGAACTTGTCTCCTCTCTGTGTATTTTTTTACTGCAGTTGGCAAAACAGTTTCTTTTTTCCACTGTAGGATCCAAGGAAAGGTTGCTTTCAGCAACCCTTTTTTCTACCTAGAATTGAACTTCAATGGCAAATTTCCCCTGTAGGACTGTATCGTTTTCAACCCAAAATGTGAAGTTGTTCATGCCCAGGATGGACAAAATAGAGATGTAGGCAAAATCTAATGAGTTTTCATCCTCCCTGTCTAAGTAGAAAATTCTATGTAATTATACTTTTTTTTTTTTTACAGTAGAAAACCAAATTATCTTCTTGTCTAAAATTACTTTAAAAAATAAAAACAGGAACACAGGAAGTCTGACAGGTGGGCCATGTAAATAACAGTCTATTAAATATTTTTCTCTATTCTTATGGGACAGACAAAGTTTACTAGCACAAAAAGCACGTGTGACTGTGCAAATTCTGGCATCTCATTGCATGCTTCTACCATCACTGCCCTGATCACTGCTGTGCTTCCTTTTCCAGACTTCCACAGAACCACTGCTGGTTCTCCCTTTTCCACTTATCAGCTGTGATAAACCAGTAAAGTGTTCACATCACTAAGTCAAAACAATCTTATCAAATCAACTCTGCAAGACAGCATGTCAGATGGAAAGCAGTTGCTTTATCTCTAACTAGAAATGGGTGGATTAAAACCAGTTTCAATAATCTGGATGTTTTGACATGAGCAATCCTGGACAAGAATTAGAACATTCTCACACCCATTGGCAGATGTCTTTAGTAACTCACAGAGGAGATGCGTGGTTTCAGAAGCCTGGAAAAGGGCAGGTATACAGTCCAACAATAAAAAACTGTAAAAGGAAAAAAAAGAAGAAATGGAAACTAGGGCTGCTCTTTTAAATTAATCTCAGAAAAGTAGGGAACAAATAATCAAACAAAGCATACCTAAGTGCTTAGAAAGTATCAGGGAGATTTTGTGGAAACCATTATGCATTTGATAGAGTGTATACACTGACTTTAATAGCTTTGTATTAGCACCTCTATTTACTTTAATCATTCCCTTGACTTCTGTTTACCTTCCCATTCACACCACTGATAACTCCTTCTGTAAAGGCCTGGAAAATACACAGAACATTGAGTGGTTCTTGGAAAGAAACACCTCAAACAATCATCCGCCGTGAGCACGTTTCCCTTGTTGGTGCTGCCAGGTGACACAGCGATGTGTGGATGTCCCTTGACTTCCCTGACACGTGGCCCAAAGCTTCACATTTTCAGCAATGTTTCATATTTTATTAAAGCTCAGCTGGACCTGGGTGCGTTACACACGGCCTCGGGCAGGCAGGGACTGCGGGACACTGACACCAGACACCTAAAATGCAGGTATCTAGGCTGAAGTTGTCACCTTAGTTCCCTCTATTATAAATAGAGATAAATACCTCTGGAGGATGATTCATCTCATCTGAAAACATGTGTGAGATAAGCAGAGTAATTTCTCCAGAGATGTAATGTAAGCAGAGTATTTCTTCACTTGTATCTCCATTGACCACAGAGAGTCCAGAGAACTACGTACACACGTCACTTCTAAATGGCCAAAGGCAGCTGAGCCATTTGGACACAGCCACTCTTTCTGCCATCTGATGCGTGACACTCGTGTTTTGTGGCAGGTGCAAGGAGGTTCTTTCTGCAGACCAAGGCCTACAACATCCCATACAAAAACATACAACCAGAAAAAAAAAAAATTCTAAGTGCTTATTTATGTATTTATCAGCTGAAATATTTTTAAACCAGCGCTACACTTTCTGGTAGCTAAAACACGCGTTCCTCCACACAACCTGACACAGGTGCGAGTGCCGTACCGCACCAAGATGGCGGGGGGCGCAGGACTACAACTCCCAGCAAGCGGCGCGCCGTCGCGTCACCCGCGCCATGGAGGATACCGTTCGCTCTGACCGCAGAGCACAATGGGAGTTGTAGGCGAAGGGGTGCACAGCCCGGGCCCGGCGCATGCGCGGCGGCGGCGGCGGCGGACGCGGCGCGTGGCAGGAAGCGGAAGGGGGCGGCCGCGCTCGGAGCCTGACGTGTCCCTCCCTTCGCGGCCGCCGCTCGCTGCTGCTCCGCCGGCGCCGCCATGGGCAGTGAGTACCGGGAACCCCCCGATTTAGCCCCTGCTGAGTTCTTGCTTCTCCCCTCCGGCCGGGAAAGCGCTGTTCCCGTGGGTGGCAGCTTATCCCGGCGAAGGAACCGGTGCTGTGTGCCCCGTGCCGGGCGCCCCGCCCGGCCCCGCCAGGCTGAGGGTGCCGGGCGCGGTACCGGGGCGGGGGGGGGGGCGGGATGTGATGACCCTTCCAGAGACATTGTCAGAGGGAGCTACAAACTCTGTCTGCAGCCCGGAGTGATCCGGTCAGTGGGAGTCTGCAGGATCCCGTACCTCGAGGACAAGCTGCTTGGAAAGCGTCTTAGTCGATTGGTGTATTAGTGTAGATGTTGGAGACACCCTTGGTTTGCTTTAAATTGAATATCGCGGTCCAGTGTAACTGTTCAGACAGAATCGTTTGAAATTAAGAAATCTCTTTGTGGGCTGCTCTTAAAGCGTTACTAAGTTGCCGCTGAAGCTGCAGCCTTCCCTGAAGAGGTGGAAAGGCACCAGTAGTTTCAGTTCTGCACTGTTGTGCTCTTCTTGGTTCAAATCAGTCCAAAATACAAGCGCTACCTTATATTTGCCTTTAGAATTAACTCTTCTTCAGCTTCAGAGCTCTCTGTTTATGGGAGAACTTGTGACTTTGCAAATCCCCTCTTCATTATATGCTTATTTTAAGACAGATTTCTGGTCTAAGGATGCATCTTTTTGGCTAGAAGGGGATCATGGCGTGAGGTGTTCTGTAGACTAACTTGAATTGATGCTTCTGAATTGTGTGGGTAGGAGTTATTAAGCTGTATGGCCCAAAAGTGTGTAGGAATTCTTAAACTGTAGAGCCCAAAAGTGATATATATACAATACCCACAGCACTTTTTTCTCATATATCAGGCTGGGGAGAGACTACCATGAAGTAAAAGCTCAAGGGTATTGATAAACTCCTGTAAAGCAACGACAGAGGTTTTTTTGGTGCTGTCAACCTTCTCATTGAAATGGGAAAACACTTGACTTTCTTTAATTCTGTTCCCAGTCCATACTGTACTTAAAATGTGCTAGCTGCATCTCTGTGTATTTAGAACAGATAAGAATTTAATAACACAAAACACTCCCCCCAACTAACCAACCAAAAATTCCCCAAAACTGGGACTTTTATTATATAGAGTACATGTCCAAATTCAATTCAGCTTGAGCTTTTCCCAGTGTTTGATGTATCTGTGTGTTCACTTTGTCTTTTAACTTATTTCTGTGCAGTAAAATTTCTTGAAGTAATCAAGCCCTTCTGTGTTATCTTGCCTGAAATTCAAAAGCCAGAACGGAAGGTAAGTTAATAAAATTTTCTTCCTAGGTTTGTATTTGTGTGCTATAAAATGTTTAGAGTTGGCATTTTTGGGTTTTGGGGTTTCTTCCCTGTTGGGAGAATGGCAGTTTTAGGCACAGTTGTTTTTAATGGAGTGCATGCGTGGTGCATCTCATCCTGTAGATGTGGCTGTACAAGAATAAATGCAGTTGTGCAGATTTGGTTGTGTTATGTCACAGCAGTGCAGGGTGAGATGTTGAAGGCACTTCAGATTGAAGTGTAAACTAGAGTAAGTTATAACAACAGCTTGAAAGTCTCTGCTTCATAAGATCTAATCTAAGATTATTTGCTGAGATAAGCTGCTCTCTAATATTGTTTTTTTCTCATCATAAGCTCTTTCTCATGAAAATGTAAGACTCATTTCTGTGGAAGTACTAGAATTACCTTGCATTGACATAAGCTTGTTTATTTGGATTAAATTTTGAATGAAGCTTTGTAGCGTTCCTTGGTCTTATCTGGGATAAAAGGGATGAACAGTAGGTTATTTTCTTTAGGATGTTCTGTACTTTGTCCCTTCACAAGAAAATCAAATGTGCTACTATGAAAGTTTGCTTGATGGACTAGGTCTTGTTATCTTGACAGCTTTATCATCTATTGTTGGGTTTTGGGTTTGTGTTTTTTTCCCTTTAGATTCAGTTTAAGGAAAAGGTACTATGGACAGCTATCACACTCTTCATCTTCTTAGTATGCTGCCAGGTATGTTTCCTTCCCTTTTTTAAGGAAGAGCTGAAATGTTTAAAGCATGCTGTGAAGTCTCTAATTTAATCTCTTGGTTGGAAATGCAGATCCCCTTGTTTGGCATTATGTCATCAGACTCAGCAGATCCTTTCTACTGGATGAGAGTGATTTTGGCATCAAACAGAGGTATGGTCAGTCTTTCAGGAGGGCATTTTTTTTTTTACCTTGAATCAAAATGCTTTTGGACTTTCGTTGCAGTCCATTTTAATGAAGAAAAAAACAGAAGTAGAGAATGAAAAGTAATTTTTCTGTATTACGTAAAGTCATAAACTAGTGTGGCATTGGGAAAGGCACAACTTTCTGGACAAAATGAGTTTATGGCTGACCGTGTTCACTCTATTATATGTACAAAAACTGAGCTTTTTTTTTTTTTGAGGGAAATGGTTAGGGAAGAGACAGTTCTTAGTTACCTGCATTGCTGCTGTTGCAATGTTCAAAGTTTGTGATTTGTGTTTCAAATCATATTCCTTGAGTGCTGTGGTTTCCTGGGTGACATCTTTGACTCTGTCACAGAGAATATTGAAATGCATAGTAATTTATATAAATTTCAGTTTCTTGTAGAGGCTTTCCAATGCAGTTATGAAGGTTAAAATTCATGATAGTTTATATAAATTTCTGTTTCTTGAGGAGGTTTTCTAATGCAGCTATGAATTAAGAATGGTGACAGTTTCCTGAATTCACTTTATCATTCCATATCATTTGGGCTATCAGTTTGTATCATACTTTGTTTTATGCAGAGTAAATCTGTTCTTGACAGCAAAAGTCTTTTTCAATGAACATAGTATTTTTGAGGTACTGAGGAGTACTACATATCAAACTGACTGCTAACAAGCTTCTGTTGTTATTGAGAACTTTTACATTTATGGAGGTTTCAAGTTTTAGGTCTTCTCCATTGTGATGTAAAGGTTGATAAAAACTAATTTTGAACTTCTCTGTTCTTCCTGTGTCTGGCAGGAACGTTGATGGAGCTGGGCATTTCACCCATTGTCACTTCAGGGCTCATCATGCAGCTCTTGGCAGGTGCTAAGATAATTGAAGTTGGTGACACCCCGAAGGACAGAGCTCTCTTCAACGGAGCCCAGAAATGTGAGTAACAGCTCATGTAAAGCACTGGTGGTTAGAGTATCTCACCCTAACAGTGGAAGGTGGGAATTTACCGTGGGATGAATGGTTGAGTTGGACTTGTGGGTTTCTGTCGTGCTCTGTGTTCGTGTTCTGCTGCAGATACTTGTATTTCATCAGTCTTTTACTGGCAGCTCTCTGCCTTGTTGGCTGTTAAGCTTCAAAAAGGTGTGAAAAGGAAAAGTATCAGTGCAATTGGCATTGCTGCTGTAATCTCTCCAGATAAGTGAAGCAATGTAGAGACTGTGGGGACTCAACTTTTGAACTGTGATGGTCAGTGTTAATCTAAGTATTTCATAGTGATTAAGATGTTGGTTGTAGCTGTTTATACCTTGCAGTTCCAGGCATGGGTCTTTCTCATCAGTAAGGGGTCTCTGTGGTCAGTTGATAATGACTTCTAGAAAAAACTGAGTGTTTTGTAGCTATTTGATGCTGTACACTACTTACTGATATGTGTACTGGAAAAAAATCATAAATTGCTTGTAATATCTTAACACCATCAGAGTTTTCAGTATCTAAAGCAGTCTTTGGTAACCAAACCCACCTGCTTCTAAGTGCGTTTGTTTCTGAACTATCTGTGTGTATTTCTATTTCCAGTGCCAGATTTCAGACAGCAGAGTTAACTTGCTCTTGAATTTAAACATCCCCTGAGTTACGTATTCCTTCCCAAGTGTTGTGGTTTAACCCCATCTGGCAACTCAGTGTCACATGGGACACTTGCTCACTCTCCCTCCTGTGGGAAGGAGAGGAGAATCAGAAAAAAAAATAGGAAAACTCGTGGGTTGAGATAAAAACAGTTCAATAACTGATAGAAAGTAAAAAATAATAATAACAATAACAACTGTAACAAGAAGGAGAGAGAGAAATAAAACCTCAGGGAAACAAGCGATGCACAATACAGTGCTCACCACCTGCTGGCCGATGTCCAGCCAGTTCCTGAGCAGTGATCAGCCCCTCCTGGCCACCCCCCCGAGTTTATGTGCTGAGCCTGACATTCCATGGTATGGAATATCCCTGTGGCCACTTAGGGCCAGCTGTCCTGGCCATCCTCTCTCCCAGCTTCTTGTGCACCTGCTGGCTGGCAGAGCATGGGACACTGAGAAGTCCTTGACTTGGGGTAAGCACTTCTGAGCAACAACTAAAACATCAGCCGGTTACCAGCATTATTCTCATGCAAAACCCAAACCACAGCACTGTACCAGCTACTGCAAAGAAAATTAACGCCATCTCAGCTGAAACCAAGATTCTCTACAAAGAAGTGATTTCTATTTCTCTAATTGCCCACTGATATAAATACCCAGGACAAATACATACTTTTTTCTTTTTATTCTGTAGTGTTTGGAATGATCATTACCATTGGACAGTCTATTGTGTATGTAATGACTGGAATGTATGGAGACCCATCTGAGATGGGTGCTGGTATCTGCTTGCTTATCACAATCCAGGTAATTTCTAGTCTTCTCTACTTACTCTTCCCCTGAAAGGGTCAAAAAATCAGCCTTATGGACAGGCTGTCCCACATGCAGAGAAAAAAGGCCCAAGTATACCTGCTGCTTCATATATAGTCTAATCTTTTAATGCACATTTTTTTAACAAAATGGAAAAGACATGGAACTAACGCTGTATTTCTTTTTTTACTAGCTTTTTGTTGCTGGTTTGATAGTTCTGCTCTTAGATGAGCTGCTCCAGAAAGGATATGGTCTTGGTTCTGGCATCTCTCTCTTCATTGCTACCAATATCTGTGAGACTATTGTGTGGAAAGCATTCAGTCCCACCACAGTGAACACAGGGCGAGGTAATGTGGCACAGTCTGTTTTCTTTACCAATAGTTTGTACAAAAATGCAACTTTTTTTTTTTTTTTTTTTTTTTCCCCACTCTTAATGCCAAATGCTGTTACTACTGTCTTGGCTGTGGAGTGACTCTTGCTAATGCAGCAAGTGCTGCTTTGCAAAGTGCAAGCACAAAGACATTTTTTTCTCAATTTGTAGTATCTCACAAGATATTTACTGAACTTGAATTTCTTACAGTGCCTTCATTAAAAGTCAGCAGTGGTAGACTGCCATTGTATTATGGTTGCTGCCCAACTTACTGACCAAATATTAGCTGTTTCTTTCTGCTCCTTGCCTTTTTTACACTTTGCCCTAAAGATCTTATTCTCCAAACTCCACTGGAGGTGATCTTGTTTGCCACTGTACAGTAGAAAACAGAAGTGAGGTTATGCCATTTGCTGTAATTCAAACAGTAACTTGTGTCTCACCATGACTGACACTAGAAAGCCTGATGCTTCCCTGTAAACTTTTTGATAAGGAGGAGGGAAGAAAGAACTTGGTGCTTGTCAATGTTTCTAGAGACCAATAAAACTATCCCATGTTGGGTTATGATTTAGTTTCTAGGCCACTACAAGGGGATTTTAAAAAAAATCTTGGCAATAACATAGCTGGTATGAAGGGTGACAGTGTAAAAGCCTGAGAGCACGCTCAAGATGCAGAAGACTCAGAGAACTCCCATTCTGAATCCTGTGGTTCAGAAGTATGCTTAATGGGACAAAGCACTGAAGCTTGGAGATACTCACAACTCACCTAACCTGTTTTTTCTTCTCCTTTCCAAGGCATGGAATTTGAGGGAGCCATCATTGCTCTGTTCCATCTTCTGGCTACTCGCACGGACAAAGTCCGAGCTCTTCGTGAGGCCTTTTACCGTCAGAATCTTCCCAACCTCATGAATCTGATTGCCACCATCTTTGTCTTTGCAATTGTCATTTATTTCCAGGTCAGTTGGAATAATGAGGGTTGTAAAACTATATGGAAGTAGATCTGAAATCTGCTTCCTTCTACAGGAAGTGATATATTCACAAGACTCATTTTTGTACCTGCAGCATCTGGACGTTCATTATACATTGCCTTCTCTTAATCAGTTTCCACACTTACTGTAGTCACACAGAAGACTTGAGACTTACTTTAGTCTCTGAAAAAAGAAACAAAAAACCAAACAAAAATGCTCCAGATGTATGTGTGCATGTGATATTGTCTAACCCAAATGCTATTGCTTTTTACTGGGAAATACTTTCAAGTCTTTAGACCTGTGCATCTCATACTGTTTTGTTTCTGAAGAATATAGGAAGTTTTAATGTTTCTGTTCCTGGATGCTTTGTTCAGTCCCCTTGAAGCTTCAGATTTCTTCTGATGTCTAAGTCTTTCATACCTTCTTGTGTGTGTGTGCTTAGACAGCCCTGCAGGCTTGCAGACCCTTTGCAGAAGGGTTCTCATGAGGAGCCCTCTGGGCAGAGTATTTGTAGTTGCACAGAATGATTGCAGCTTTCTTCTGTTGCTCTCAAGGCCTTGCAGTTTATGATCTCTGGTATGGGTTCATGTTCAGATGTAATGGGGGACTTTCTCTTGAAAACTTTTCAGGGCTTCAGAGTGGATCTTCCTATCAAATCTGCTCGCTACCGAGGCCAGTACAACACCTACCCTATCAAGTTGTTCTACACTTCCAACATTCCCATTATTCTCCAGTCTGCCCTGGTGTCAAACTTGTATGTCATCTCCCAGATGCTTTCTGCCCGCTTCAGTGGCAACTTACTGGTCAGCCTGCTGGGCACCTGGTCTGTGAGTATTCCTTCTCATCTTGCATACATCTTTACAAGGGCACCATTGAAATGTGGGGTTGAAGAGATAGTCCCTGATTTTTAGGACACTTTGATAAGTGGTCATGCACACTGAAACTCCTAAATTAGTAATTTGTTTGAATTAATGGTAGCATATTAGACCTGCTGTGAGGAATGTAAATGTGTGTGCTGCTGCAGTAGTAATGATGCAAAGTGACACAAAGGTGATACAAACTTTTCTAAGACTTGGATTAATGGGCAAGAAATAGTGAGAGGGTTGGTGACTGACTGCTTGCTTCCTTCTTCCAGGACACATCATCTGGAGGCCCTGCTCGTGCTTATCCAGTTGGTGGACTCTGTTATTATCTGTCACCTCCAGAGTCCTTTTCTTCAGTGTTGGAAGACCCTGTACATGCAGTTGTTTATATTGTATTTATGTTGGGCTCCTGTGCTTTCTTCTCTAAGACATGGATTGAAGTCTCTGGCTCCTCTGCCAAAGATGTAAGTTTAAAATGACAAATTATGTAAGCATATTTGATGAAAACAGATGGGTTGTTGTAAGAATAAGACTGACTTCCTTCTGGAAAAGCTGTTCTGCTGGTAATGTTGTTGGTAATATTCATTGTTTGTGTAAACAGGGACTGTGTCTTTTTTGCTATTGGGAAAGATTGAGACAGAATGGGGGTAATTTTTTCCTCTGTTTTCTTTTACTGCTTTTTCAAAAAAATATCAAAACTTAAATAATTGCTTTCATTGGAATTAGGAAATTTAGAACACATAACATCTGATGAGTGTGAGAGCAGGAAAGATAACAGGAGAGGTAGAAACTCTTTCAGTTCCATGTGACAGGTGCACTGTGTGCAAGGCAGTTGCCACTGAAAATCTTGCAGATAAAGCTCAGACAGCCATTCCTGACATAGAGAGCTCTGAGCTTCCTTTGTGAGAAAATTAACTAGAGGTTGTTATTTTTAAGTTGAGAGCACTGATAATGGAGAAAATAGTGCAGTGCATTGATGTACTTGAGCCTAGCTTCTCAAAAATTCCATTTGCCACAGGATATTTAATATTCGGGAACTATATCATCCTGAAATTGGAATTGGAAAACAAGACAGAAAATAGCTGTCATTGTGGTATGTTTGTATTTTGTGGTTTTGGATGGGAAGTGAAGTTTGGCAGCCATGTGGAATGGTTTAATCCATTCTTTAACAAATATATAGTTGCACAGTTACTGTAGCAGTGTGAGCACTCTTGTTTTGGACTTGCATCTTGCTGCTTGTCAGGCATGCAGGGAGGCACTCACAGCCATGTACAGTCAGGTTTTTATTTCAGAGTAAACCAACAAACAGTTTTTAACACTTTAATACTTTTTCCTGGTACTAAGTAAAATTATTTTAAGTTCATGTAAATAAAGGTCAGAAATAAAAGTTGATAAATCATTACTTATATGTTCATTGTGTAGTGGAGAACTGGCAGCATAATCATGTGAAAGTGTGTTTTCTCAGTGCATGGAGTCAGTGATGAGCACCTTCATGTTCTCCTGCTGGAGTTTGCTACCCACAGTTGTTAGTAAAGTGTTTGCAGGGCTCTGCTGTAGGCCTGTGCAACTGCAGAAATCCAGTTTAAGAGTAATGTTCCAAGAAGGGATTCTAAGTGTAGTTTCTAGTGTGGCTCACAAATAAATAGTTGACTCAACTGAATGCAGGAAACTGAAACAGAATGGACACTTCAAGGAATGGTTCTGCAACATCTACTAGACCCTCATCAGGAGAAAGGTAGATGGCAAAACACAGATTGAATTATGTGTATGAGAGCCTACCAGTATCCAAATTTTCCTTTTCTCAGTAGGACTAGAATTATCCAAAAAGCTTTGTGTAATTGACAGGTAGAAGAGTGCCTGTGACTGTAACTTATCTGAAGTTAAAATACTGGATATTTTTAACTCAGATGAGTAATGTAAAAACCAAAACAATACAAAAAGTGCCCAACTCCTCCACCATTTACTGCACTGTCTTGCTTCTGCTTTCCCACAGTACTGCATTCCATGGCCTTGGTAAATGACACTAAACTTGCTCCATTCCTTGATTCTGTACAGGTTGCCAAGCAATTGAAAGAACAGCAAATGGTAATGCGAGGGCACAGAGAAACTTCAATGGTACATGAACTCAACAGGTGAGCTACACATTCACTGGCTGTTCATGCAAAGTGTTGTGGGCAAATACATGGCAAAGTTTGCTTTGACTTCCATTTTCTAGATCCTAGAACACAGATATTCTTTCAGCTTTGATGTTAAATGCACGAGACATAGAACATTACCTCATTAGTGGAAGACTTGTACAGTACAGCTTATTTTTGCCTTGCATTTAAAGAATTTGCCTTAAATTCTGGACCTTCTGTTTTCCTATTACATTTTTTCATTTATATACTCTTCTCAAGGTAGCTAATAATGAGCATTTCAGTGTACTTTACTACTTCAAACTGACCCAGAAGTATTTTCTTACTGTAATTTTTTGTGTCTTGAGTACTGTTTTCATGCAGACTTTGCTTCTAAAACAAATACTTATTTAAATCTCCTAGGTGCAGAAGTAGGCAGGGGTTGATGTCTCTAG
Organism: Corvus hawaiiensis; assembly: GCF_020740725.1. Taxonomy (NCBI): domain Eukaryota; kingdom Metazoa; phylum Chordata; class Aves; order Passeriformes; family Corvidae; genus Corvus; species Corvus hawaiiensis. The sequence continues at coordinate 14,298,169 of NC_063223.1, forward strand.
GTTTTCAGATTTCAGGATAGGACCTTTGTGTTATAGAAATGTTATTGAAACTTTGGATTCCAGTCATCTACAGGTGACTTGATGAGCCAGTAGCCATAAGTTCAATATTTGCTCATAATTGCATGGTGGACTGTAATACCTTCTCCTCTTAGTGTAGCATTTTTTTCTCCTCCAGTCAGGTTGAGCTTTTTATTTCCTTGCCCAGTGTACTGGCATTTATTGTGTGTTCCTTACAAGAGAAGAGAGTATTCTGCCACTGACTTTTTTTGTCACTATCCTGAGCAAACTGTAATGCCCCTTTTCTGTTCTCTTTTCATGTTTTACAGGTACATCCCTACAGCTGCTGCCTTTGGTGGGCTCTGTATCGGTGCCCTCTCTGTGCTGGCAGACTTCCTTGGGGCAATTGGCTCTGGAACTGGAATTCTGCTCGCTGTCACCATCATTTATCAGTACTTCGAAATTTTTGTAAAGGAACAGAGTGAAGTTGGCAGTATGGGAGCTCTTCTTTTCTAACCTTAGCTTCTCATGGACCCAGGAAAGAGAGGAGGGACATTCTCAAAGTGTAGCCAGTCAGGTGAAAAGAAGTATCATAAACTTGATAGTGTCATTCTATAGAAACACATATTTTAATAATGTTTCCAAAGTACATTCCCTTACGTTCAAACTTTTCTAGCATACTGTTTGCATTTTATAAATTGATGAGGAAGATGTGCAAAAAAATTTTTTTAAGAAAATTGTTTTTTAATTGTGTGTTAGGAGAGTCAGCTTTTTGACTTGGATTTAATTCAATGACTCCTGAAAATTTTTTGGGCCCCTTTCACATTTAGTAACCGGAAGCCTTTACAGGTTTTAAGTAACGTTTGTTAAATAAATATTTGCAAGGGATTTTTTTCCATTTAACTCGTTTTTGCAGCTCCTTTGCAGTAATGGTGAGAAAAATCTCTCCATCTGATGCTCAAGTTCCATAATTACAGTTGTAAGCACAAACAGTGGTTCATGTGTTTGGGTTTTTTTTTCAGTATGGCAGATTTGAAAGGCAGTTGTTTCTTTTTACTAAATGATTAATTCTAAATGCGTTGTCTTGTAATTACTGCACTAGACTTTGTCAGATGTTGAGTATTGGCTTGAGACTGTTGTCAGGTTTCTATGTAAGAAAAGAGTGTGTCCTTTCCCACCACCTCTCCTCCACAAGCAGAAAACTCAGGTAAATCTAGATTCTGCCAAACCTGTGCCTAAGAGTTGCTACTTTGAAACTTGGTTAAACTGACTTTGTAAAACCTTCTAATTAGTTTTTATTGCCATTGGTGGCTGTACTTCTAGTTGTAATGGTGGCTGAAAGGAATGAGTGTGGTGGCTGCTTAGATGCAAATCTGCTTGTGCTCTTTGCTAGGGCGAAGTTTCCCTCCTTGATAATGAATTCTGGTCTCGTAGCAATCAGGATGTTATCTGATTAGTCATATCTAGTGAATTTTGAGTCTCATTACCACAAAAGAGTGGGAAGAATGGATGTTACTTGTCTGTTCCTCTAGATCTAGATACGAGACCCTTGTCAGATAACTCCACTAAGGGGCTTATGTAGAAGACTTTTCCATCCTATAATCTCACAGATTTGAGTGGCACATAGGAAAATACTCTTTCAGAAGGTATTGGGATTCCTTTTTTGAAGATCACACCTTCAAATTGGAGAGGTTACAGTTAAGGCTGTAATGGACCCAGAATAAAACTTAATTTTCCATTTTAATTTAGGTTGTCAGTACTAATTAGGTGCCTAGGACCAAATGCAAATATTTGTGTACAAGTTTGTAAATACACTTTTCCTCAATCAGTATTGGACAACATGGAAACCAGAACGAGGAGTTTTAATGCTGGAACTTTCCTTTACACTGCCTCAATATGCCTTCTGTGCATTTTTGCATGTTGGGCAGACAGTATGTGAGTCACTGTTCCTGCTGGAGTGGTGGGACTGTTACACACCCAGGGAGCACAGATGACATCCAGAAGCCCTTGTTAATACCCTGAGCTCAGATACCAAACACATGGGAAATCTGCAAATGTGGAATGAGATGCACCTATCAATGAAAGTCAAACACCTGGGGTGAGGATCACGAATGGAAAAGGAATAAAAGAACTGGGATGAAGTATCCATGAAATGATTGCTGTCAGCCATTCAGTATGATGTCACACTACCTTCAATCATTTTTGTGTTTTTCATAAAGTACTAGTGCACCACAGCACAACTGTGATATGAAATGGGGACAGTTAAAAAGTGGCATTAAAAGGAGAGGGAAAGGGTTCTGATACGGTTCTGCTTTGGGGATTTTTTTGGGTTGTTTTTCCAGGAAGCCCAATGCGAACTTTATTTTGATACAAAAGAGTCCACTTCTGTGCATGCAGCTCTGGCTGGGCTGGAGCTGTACTTGTATTTTTGGTCATATCATTTGTTTGAACTGGTTGCAGTTTAGACCATTTGCTCTTTGGTGTCTAAGCAGCACTTGTTCTGTGCATTTGTATTTTTGTTGTCTAGTGGTAAATCTTTGTTATCAAAAAGCTCTGTCCTCAAAGCAGGATCTGCTAGCCATACAGTGGATGTTCACAAAAAGAAATAATGCCTAAAAAATCTGCTTTATAATTAAATAAAGTACATCTTTGGAGCTAGTGCTTGGCTTTTGGTGCTTGGATACTGTTACAGTTCTAACACTTGTAGAATAACCTTGCCCACCTGTGAGACTGAGAAAGTGATACCCTCAAAACACCTGATCAGACCATCAGTGTGAAATCAAGACAAACTGTATTTGCTTCAAGGTCTCTCAGTAGTGGGTTCCCAAAATAACTGAACCTTGACCATTCCCCTAAGCTTTTCTTTTTTGAGTTGCAATTCTAATGGCACTGCACAAGTAAATAGAGAGTGAGTGGGGTAGTGATGCATCAGTTTAGCAAAAACTGTTTTCATGAGCGATACAGTGCCAGTCTTTTTGTAGCACGATAATTGGAACAGCAAAACTCAAAGCTGATGATATTCCCGATACTGTTTTTGCCCTCTGAGTTTTTAAACTTAGAGTAAGGGAAAATTTTGCCTTCCTCCTGAACAGAAATAGCCCAGTACCTGAAAGCAAATTTACTTAAAATACTGTATAGTACTGGATGCAGGAAGTTCAGCCACACTTTCGGTCGTGTATGAAGTCATTCTAAAGAGCAGCCTGATTTCTTCCTTGCTGTTTTATTTTTCACCAGGAAACTTGCACTGATGACTGTGGTTGCTGTAGGAATATTGTCATCAGACATACGATCACAGAAATAATTGAGGGCACTAGATATGAGGAGTTATATGCAAGAGAGCTGGGTGAGAGACCAACACCAGGGCAACATCTGACATCATCTTTCTGCTGGTGGTGTTCGTGCAAAATTCTTGGCATAGCCTTTTCTTCTGCCCTGCAGGTTTCATATGAAAGCTTCTGTAGCATTTAAGTGCTGGGTATTATAATTTTGTCCCTTTTGTCATTATTCATAAAGCCTTTGAAAATCGTCTGGTTCATTCTAGTTCACTTATTCCTAGGGCCTATTTCCATATAATTTTGAGATGGCAAACAAATGGACTTTTTTTCCTAATCTCTGAAACATTTTGTTGTTGGATTTTTATATTTAAAAATAAATTAATTCCTTTTGGCTTCAACTGTAAAGGTTGTTGCTTTACTCTAAACGTTTCATGACTGTGCTCCCTTGATTTCTTTTGGGGATAACCCTGTCCCATACTGTAAGCAGACTTATTTGTGAAACAGGTTTCGCCGCCAGCTTTTGGTAAAGGAGGAAGAGGAGTGGCCCAGTAACTGCTTTCCCTGACTGTCCTCTCGCAAGGAGTAACAAGCTCTAGGTGGCCCTCAGTTTTCCCACTGCTGTGGGGAGTCCCCGAGGTTCCTGTGCGCTGTTTGCTCACGGATGCGGTGTGACACTGCCGGGTCCTCGGCCAGCCCCCGCAGCCTGGATCCCAGGCCTGCTGCCGAGGTGTTGCCGAGTGCCGGCTGCGTGCTCCAGCGCTTCCCGCAGCCCGGGTGCCTCCCTGCAGCTCCGTGCGTGCTGCGCGGTGTTTCCGCCAGTGGACAAGAGGGCTCTGGGCAGGGAGGGACACCGGGACACCTCTGCTGTACCCGGTGTGCGCCTTGGCTGTCCCTCAGCTCCCCTTCCCCGCCGCTCCTCCGCCAGGCTTCCGCCACGATCCCGCAGCTTTCGGCGGCCTCCTGCCCCCAAAGGTGGGGATTGAGCCGCGGCAGGGACGGGCGTGCGGCTGCTGGAACAGCGCCGGGGGCTCCGGAGCGGCTCCTCGGCTCCTCCGAGCCTCCCGAAGCTCCGAGCCCGGCCCGGGAGCCTCTGCCCGCCGGGTGGCAATGTTACCCTGCGAGTCAAGCACGGCACTCGGGACCAGGGAAAGGCGGATCAAAGCTCTTCCAAATGTGTGTCCTTTCTTTGCCTTCGCTGCGATGCCGATGGGCGTCGTACAGTGTAAAAAGTTCGGAGCAGAGTTTGCCAACATTTATTTGTGTTTCCTAGAGCTGGGGCCAGGATTGATGTTGTTTTAAGCTGAAAGGCTGAAAATAATCTTTTAGAGCATTTATAATATTTATAATATTTTCTAATATATTTCAAGCATGCTGGGAGTCAAGGGGCAGTTGCTGTTAGAGCGTCTTCGTCTGCCACTTAAGCCTAGAGTGAGACAGTCTATGGAATTGGAGAGAAGACAAAAAAGAAGCATTTAAAACCAGAAACAATATTCTAAGCTGGGGACCTAATTAGTCAGCTAGACTTTAAGCTGCTGGTTTATAATATGCTCCTGGATGGATCTGCTAAAATTGAAACTCTTCTGTGGGCCAGGTTCTAGCAATCCTCTGGCCATTGCCAGCGTGGTTCCAGCCAAGCTGGCAGCACTTGGCAGAAAGGAAATACCGTGACACTTGGCACCTGCTTTGGCAGCTGTATCACAGGGGCTGGAGACTGAACAAGCACAAACATGATACACTTTGTCATCGCAGAGGGGGCCGTCAAGGTCAGAGATATTTCTTGCTGGGGAACAAGAAGACCAGGCCAATTTTTCAGAAATAGGAATACCTGGGAGCTTAAAACAGAGGGAACAAATAGAACAGCTAGGATACATATTTTTAAGAAGCTGTTTCAAGATATTTTTATATTGCTTTGAAGAAAATCAGGATACATGGCACATATATAAAATCCCAGATTCCCCTTCTTAGATATTAAGGCTACAGTGGATGGTTCCAAAAATGGTGTGAGCACTGCTGGGGAATATTAGCTATCTGAAATCTCAGATGAGTATTATCCACTTTAATCTCCAGCGTGTCTGAAGCTCTCTGATGGTCTTACATCTCTGATGTGTCTCATCTTTATACCTGTGGTATGAAGATTTACAAAAGAAAAATGCAGGTCCAGACATATGGGAACAGGGTACAGTGAGCAGAACATTTTGCCTGATTAACTTCACTATACAAGTGTGACTTTTATTTTTGTTTAAATAGCTTTATCTTTTGGCCATGCAAGAACGTGAAATTGTTGCTGCTGGATTCCCTAGGGCTGCAGAGCTATGCCTAATGGAGGTAGAGCAAGGGCTCCCTGTGACCACAAATGTGGTCACTTACAGAATGATTTGGGATTGCAGAGCTCAGCTGCAGAGAGTAACTGGTGGGAGTGTGGTGAGAGGCCGTCAAGGAATTGTGGGAAGCAGCAGTGCAGGAGCCAAGGCAGTGAGGGGATGTACCCTTGTGAAGCTGGGATGTGGTGCTATGATATGCCTATACCTAAATCACTATCTGAAAATGCTTTTGAGCTCCAGGATTTTGAAGACTGCTGACAACAAATTGTGAGTGTGTTGTGTGGCTGGGGATGGTGCTTAAAATGCAGAGGGGCAGCTGCCTGCTGGATCTCCCCTGCCAGACAAGCCCAGAATACCTGTGTGCTATAGAAATCAATGATTTGTTTAACCTTGGCATCCCAGCCTGACCTCTTGTTTCCTTTGCACTGTACAAAGTTTTCTTTGTGTTCTGCTGATGTAGAAACTTGTAAGATAGGAAAGTGTGTTTGTTAAAATAATTCCTTTTCTAAGCACTTTTATCTTGGATGTTTGAGGATAAAGCTTGAACTGTTGATTTTTAAGTTATTAGAAGAGCATTTTTTAACCTATCCGCCTTGCTTTGAGTGACTCTTGAAAGGAGGAGAGATTTATTGGGGGGACATGTTAATTTCCTTAAGTAGGTAGAAAAGAGCTGCCTCTTATCTCAGTGCTTCCTATTTCTTAAGCAGTGCAGGCTGGTGGAAACAAGCCAACATTTGGGATAAGACTTACCTAATTTAGTGATGGAACACAGTAGCACAAGCCAGGGAGTCTGACACTACTTTCTGCAACTGAGGTACATCAAAGTCATTTTTATTTAGGTTTAAACACAGGTATCCACCTTTTTGTAGTGGATAGCTAGAAGCTCTCATGATCCATTAAACTGGGATGGTGACAAGGATATCACACGTGAAAAGAGAAGAGTTCTAGTTGCAGAGCAAATAGACTGGAAGGGTTTCCATTTTTATGAAGTGGGTTCTCATCTGTTACTTGTGTTGCAGGAGTTGTTTCCTTTGCATGTGAGCTCCCATTTTGTGGGTACCAATTCTAATTACAATATCATGGAGGTTTTTGGCTCCAAAAATTGTACACTCTAAAAAAACCTCCCACCTTTTTAAAAAAAAAAAAAAAAAAAAAAAGCTGTGGAGCATGTCAGGACCTGTCCCCATTCCTGATCATTACCAGAGTCCTGGCTCAAAAAAGTGTCTGCCATCTCTTTACTTGCCTCTTCCACTGATATTGCCTCTTCTTAAAGCACCAGGCAGAAGTGTTAACTCTGTAGCGACTGAGATGCAGATCCAAACTGCACAGACGTATGTATATAAAGTAGGTGTCTTTAAAGCGTAACTGTGAACAGTTAATTAATGAAATAATACACTTAATTCTGTCCTTAACCCCAAAATCAGCATGTGAGCAGTGACCTCACAACTGTGGGAGAATGGGGGTCAGAGAATCGAGTGGTCCATGTGCCATCATGGTCATGTTTTCTTTTGTTCGTGCAGAATTGCTGATACATCACGGTCTTGATCCTACTTCACCCTTGTAGAATATCTCTGCTTCTCCAGAGAGTGTTTCTTTTATGCATAATCCATTAAACGATGATCAGAGCTGTGAGTGCCTGCAATTCATCAAGTTTAACACTTTACCTTTACTGTAAGAGAAGACAAAACCATTTCTCTATGGTTTTGGTTGTTAAACATAATAGCTATAAAATCGGCTCAAATCTAAATCTTTTACCTAAGCAGAGGTGACGGATTGACGCTATTGGGGTTCTATAAGGTGTTATTGGAGACATCATGAAGTTGCCTGAAGGCTGTTACACTGCTGCCACTCAGGGAAGTTTGTGTGAGCATAACAAAACAGCACCCTCCGATTGTCAGGAAAAAGGATCTTTATTTAGCCCAGGCTCCAGCCCACAACTTGAAAGACCTGAGCAAAATTCTCCATCCTGTTTTCTTGTATTCCACAGGTGGATCTGTGCTGGGAGGTTCTTGCACAAAGCAGGTATTTCTCATCTCAGAGCTTCAGTCCTTCTGTGGAAGTGACCCTTAGACTGTCCAAACCTCACATTTCCCATAATAATGTGCCGTTGCAAATGCAAACACGTTGAGGAGCACTCTGTTCCCCAGCCTGGAGCCCCCTCAGCAGGTACCTGTGCCATCTGGATAGACACTGTTTTGTTCCATTACCCTGCAGAGCCATTACTGCAGCCATAAAGTGCAGCTTTGCCTTTCTCTTATAAATCCTCTGGCAGGAGCATGATGTGGCTCTTGCCAACTACCTCTGGCAGGGGTAGCACAAGCCAAGGGGTTTGAGGAGCAGGATGAATGCCCAGAGAGATGGGCAGCAGAGGTCAGAGATGGCCTTTCTTTCCTGTGCATCAGAGCTTTGTGCACACACATCTGTCTGCTGGAAGGCACAAGAGCCTCATGCCCTTGGCTGCCAAATCAGATGGGGCACAGGAGCTTTGTGACCTTGTCCAATGTGACATTTCAAAGGGTGTGAGATGAGCTTCGCACAATTTGTTCTCGTCTTACAGCAATACCGAGAGCACTTGACCATGTGAAACTATTTTGCTCCATTTCTGTCTAAAAGGCTTAGCAATTCCTGGATGTAATTTTCTGATTTTCTCACTTGTTCCTATGTGTGTGTTCTGTTGCTCTTTAAATGCCATTTGATGAGTGCTTTCCTCCTGTCCCAGCACAGGTGGGGTGGCGTTACCCTGCTGTGTGTGAGGGAAGGTGGCTGGGGTTTCTGAAGGCAAGTGATGATGTGTGTGGATAGTCCTGGCAAGATCTTGCCTTCTGGATTGGACAAAGCAAATTCATCCTCTGAAAAAAATCTATCCAGAGGGACAGGACCCTTTAGGAATATGTAGTTATCAGTCTCTGTAATCTTAGGTGCCTATCGCCTGTATCCAAGTTGTACAATACAGATGTCCAGAGGGGCTGGAGCCATTCAATAAAGCTGCTGAAATAGTTCTTTACATTAATACTGAGTTTGAACTCATCACTCCTGCGGTCACTGGTCTGGAAAACCACACACAGCTCTCAGACCTGGAGAGTGTTGGGGATGATAAAGGAGCGGACAGGCTGAAGCAGGGCTGAGGATCCTGACAGTCCCCACTTGGGACCCAGCAAAGCTGGTGCTGGGGAATTGTCTTTGGCCCCTGTGGCAGCATTTGGCTTGCCAGTTCCCAGTATTTACCTAAATATATTTTGGATTGTTGCAGCTCCTATTGTTTGTGATAAAGGCTTGGACAAAAGGTCTATTGATCAGGCGGTCCTGGCCATCCATCTCTGTCTGCTTCCGGAGGCAGCCGGGCTGTGGTGGCAGTGATGCTGCTGAGCCACTGCTCTGCATCAGGCTGGCACAGAGTTGTGCTTCCTGGGAGGGAAAAGGTGTGATGGCACCGCAGATCCCTCTGCCTTTCTCACCACATGCACATGAGGATCACTGTGTGAATACAGAGTGATGCGGGATGGGCTCTGAGCCAGGTTCAAAGCTCACACTCATCTTGCTCCTATGGTCTGGTTTAGTAAGCAACAGTCTGCCAGGTTTGAATGCTCGTGACATTCAAGCCCTGCAGAGCAAAGAGATTATCACAGACAAAGGCGCTGAATTTTACAATTTATTTTTTTTTTAATGAAGTCAACTACTGAGTGGAGAAAATCTTGTGACTGGAGGAAAACCCCTGGGTTTCTTAGGAAAAGTGAAATATTTCCTGTAGGTTTGAGCTAAACTTTGACTGCTTGTCTAATGATGAAAAATGGTGTTTGGTGCAATTAGATAATATATGGAAAATAGTCATATTTCTGGAAAACTTGTTATTTCTTTTACTGTGTCATAGTCAAAATACAGCCTACATATTTTGCAATGAAATTGCATCTCATGCAAAGATTCTTGCACTGACAGAGAAAATGAATACTTTTATTCCTAAAATAGGAGAGGATAAGATATTGAAAATAAAAGGCATCAATATTGCTAATGTGTATACGGAAAAGAAGGTTATGTCTTGTGGCTCTGAAGTAGAACTTACATCCAGTCATAATAATGCAGATACATAAAAACCTCTGTTTTGAAGAACTAGCTGGGGGAAAAAACAAAGTGAGATTTCAATATAGATACTTTTTAATGTAGTTAACAGAGTACAGTGTTAAGGACTGACAGTAAAGTTGGCCAGCTATAAATGGGAGTTATAGTTACCTGTTTTAACATTTAATAAATTGAAGTACTTATTCATTTTAGAGGAAGCTTTTTTTTTTTTCAAGCAGTGGAGTTCAGAAGTAACATTATCACCTCAAAAATGAATATATTTTTATACATGTTACCATGTGTTTCTAATTTCTTTTTTTTTTTTTTCTTTTTTTTAATTTGAGCCTTCCCTGTTTCTGACACCCCCTGTTCCCGATCCTGCTGTTGTGAAAGGTGGGGATGGGTGTCCTCTGGCTGATCCAGGGACTCAGCACAGTGCAAAAGTCCTGGCTATGCTGGGTCTAGGAAGTTTTAGAAGCCTGGGTGCGGGTGGTGCCTGTAGAGCACAGACAGGCAGGAGCGTGAGCCGTGGGGGCGATGCCAAGGCAGAGCTCCGGGCACCGGGACGAGCCTGGGTGCAGCCCCCGTGGCTGGGTACGAGTAGGGCAGGAGTGGGGACAGGAGCGGGGACAGGAGCCCGCGTGTCCCTGGGATCTCTGCAGCCTTTGGACGTGTCCACTTGCCGGACTGGCTGATGAGAAGTGCTGAAGTGTGGAAGTCATTAACTTCACCCGGATGGAAAATTGTCCTGTGCCTGCCCTCCAAAGGGAGCCTGCGGTGCCTTCCTGCGGGTGCCGAGCGCTCGCTGTGCTGGCCCTGCCCGCCGCCGCTCGCCGGCCTGGCTGCTGCTTCCCCCCGTCCCCGCCGTGCCCCCGCGCCGGTCCCTTCTGTCACCCCTCGTTTGCCGTCGCTCACATCGGCCGGGGCCGGGCCCGGAGCCCTGGCGGCTCGCCTGTCACCGCTCTGTGCCCCGGGGAGATCAAGGAGCACTGGGACAATGGGGACATTGTCCCCGGGTTCCTGTGCCCTGGCTGGGGTAGCGAGCCTGTCCCCCGCAGCGACAGCCCCGTGTCCCCACACCCGGCAGTTCACGGGCCGGGTGACGTGGGACTGATGCCGCAGACGTGCGGACAGAAGCTCTGGGGGGAGTGAATTGTGACAGCTTTTGGCTGGTGAGATAACTGAGAGGAACTGAGCGTTTTGAGCAAACAGTGTGATAAACGGGGTGCAGGATTTGAGGTCCCCCCATGCACGTACATTTGGAAAGCATGTGGCCACGGAGATGCCTCTAATACGAATTGAATACATTATTTGATTCATAACTTGAGGTAAAACCTCTGCCTGGGGTTTTGGTGGATTTGCTTCTCTACTCAACATTTTTTTTGTTTTGTTTTGGTTTTGGTTTCTTTTTTCCTCTGTTTTTTTTAGTGGCATTAGCTTCCTGCCAGAGAGCCTGCTGCATTTTCCAGGGGGTCTCTCTTTCTCTTGCTTTTCCCATTTCACCTTTCTACTCTTCTGTTCTCTTTCCCTTCTCCTGTGAGGTACAACCTTCTTTCAAACATCCCACCTCACTTGTGCTTCTCCTCTTGCTTTCTCTGGGATTGCATCTGCTACACAGAGGATTTATTTCTCCCCTCTGGTTGTGCTTTCTCTTCTCTTTCTTAGCATATTTCTGCCTTTCTCTCTTCTTTTTTTTTTTCCCTCATTCTCTAGATTTTCTTTCTTCTGATGCCATAAAGGTTTTTTGCCTTTTCTTTTATACCCCTGTTATACCTTTTTTACAACTTCTGTATTCTTAGTGCTTTTTGCCTACATTCTTGGACTTGTTTGTCAGGCTGAGAGACTAAACATTTTAGAAGCTTCATAGCTAGGGATCAGTGTGCCCCAGACCCCAAGGTCCTCTCCAGAACACATTTTGTAAACTAAGATAGAACCATCCAGGGGAAGGCTCCTTGGGGATGGGGGCTCATTCACTGGGGAATCTTTGATAGATATGCTAATTAGTAAAACCTATAATGTTACACCAGATCTTTTGAGGGTCCATTTTGGCAGGGTACATTTCGGTGCATTTGACCTGGACGTGTGCACCTAAGGATCCTTAAAATAAATACCAAGGTAAAATCCCTTTTCCCCTTCTAACCGTGTTTGACTCTTGATTTTAAGACCAGGAAAAGGCATTACTTCCTCACACTTTCTTCTCCTGTGTTGAAAATGTTTTATTTTCCATTCTCTTCTTCCTTGTACCTCTCAGGTTTGCCATCCTCCCTTGCAATGTCTGCTCTGTGTTTATCAGCCTTTTCCTTCAGTCCGTTCTGTCCTCTCCTTGGCATCTCAACAAGCAATAGAAATAAACTGGAGTCCCTGGCCAGGCCAGAGGTTCTGTCCAGTGTGATGGGCAAATAGGATCCTACAAATGAACAGATGAGTTTATCTGTGTGAGGTCATTGGAAATTACATCTACCTTGCCAGCTCCTCTCTCACTAGTACAGGAAAGGTGGTGTCTGCTGATCATCCTGACCTTCCAGTTAGGAAAAAGTGTTGCTGAGCCCTGCCCATGCTTGGCGAAAGCAGGGACATGGGTTTATTTTGTTAGGCAATGTGCACCTTGTCCCATGATCCAGTCAAACCTCATCACCCAAGAAATGCTGGAATTAATCAACTCAGATAGGAAACTTGCCTCAGATGTGGAGATATTGCAGAGAGCAATTTATCTGAGGATGGTCTTGGTTCTCATTGGATGTGGATGATAATCCCATATAGCAAAGAATTGGGATCCAACCTCACAGCACTCACACCTCCACACTTCATGGTGTTGCTTGTCACGGGATTGAGCCTGAAGAAATCCCACTCCTGGCCATCCAAGCCCAGTCTCAGTGGTTCAGGAATATTCCATACTTTCTTCTTTGGGCTGTATGTTTTCCCAGACTTTTCCAGAGTGTGTGGCATTACCTTGCTCCATCAGAGTCATATCTCGCCCTAGAGATGGCTGCTTCTTGATGGCAGATGGAGTGATTGAAGCACTACTAGGCTGGGCCACTGTAAATATTCTTTATCAAAAATGAGCCTTGCAAAGAGGGCTGTAATTCTTTTGACCCCCTCCCTTTTTTTATTTTTTCCTGTAGGAGCATTTCAGCTATTTAATTAATTTTTTTTAATATCTCTCTTTCCAGACTTTTTGTTCTAGTCCCACTGCCTGTGATTCCTGCAGGGTGTGAGGAGGAGGGCTGAGTGACAGGCTAATAACCTGCTCTGGCTCTCGCTCCAAGCCCAGTGGCAGGTGTCCCAGAACCCCTATTGAATGCCACCATCCAAAAAAAAATTTATCAACAATCTTCCTTCAACAATGATTTATTATTGCCATAATTTGCCTTGGTACAATGAGCTGCAGAGTGTATTTCTGCACCCGACTGACAGGTATTTGATGGCTCCAGGTTCCTACTTTATTTAGTCTTGAGCCTAATATGATTTGGTTACCCTCTCCCCCTCCTTCCCATCCCTCTTCTCCCTCCCCACCCAACCTTTTCTCATTTTGTTTTGTTTTCTATGAGTGTGTTTCGCATAACCCTGGGCTGGCTGACAGCGCTTGTAAAAACCAGAAGTCGATCTTGCAGTGGCTTTTCACCATTAATCAAGCTGCCTGGAATTGGAAAGTAACACTGACAGGCTTTTATCTTGGAGAGAAGGAGGATGGCAGATGTATTTTATGGTGGATGAGCCTTCACGGCTTCTATTAGACTGGGACTTCAGTGGTACAAGGTGGTGGTTTGGGGGAGGAGGGGAGCGAGGGGGAGGAGAAGCTGGGGAGCAGCCTATAGATAAATAGATCCGTCAGTCAGGCGATGTGGAGGTCTCCAGGCGGCCAGCCATTGTAGGTGACAGAAAAGGCAATCAAAGACAAAACAAATCAAAAGGTACATCTTATCAGCAGCAGGCCAGCTGGACTTCCACCGCACTCGGAGGCCCCGCCGAGGGCAGGAGAAATTAATCGTGCTGTCGAGGCCAGAGAAATTGTCGCCGCTGAAGGTCCAAGTTCAGGCGAGCGGAGGTGGCCAACATTAAAGGAGAGGGAGAGCGGGGGGCGGGAGGAGAGGAGCGGGGAAGCGAGAGCCGCTGTCCCACCACCTCTCTCCCTCCCTCTCCCCCCGGCCACCGTGGGCTCCTGACAAGAGCATTCATCGTGCGATGATAGCTCGGCACCTATGATTGGTACCTTTAATAATATAGCCCTCGCTCAGCTGTCACCCTGAAAGAACAATTTTTCCTCCCGCTTTCCTCGATGCAAAGATACATCTGTAATGAGAAGGGTGACAGAAAGTGGGAGCGCAGGGAGCCAAGGAAAGTTTCGAAGAACATTAATCAAAAAGTGAAGTTGGAGGTGATGCTGGCTGCTTGAGGTGCCTGTGCCTCCAGCGGGGAGCCAGCGGCAGGTTTGAAGCTGTTGTCGTGTTTCCTGGCCTTCAGTGCTTGGATGCCCCTCTGTGAAGGGAGAGGGATCCTTGGCCCACCCTTGGACAGCAGCAACTTTGAAAGCCACTGTCCTCCTGCATGGCAGAGCTGGTCATGGTGGGAGGGATTGGCAAGCAGCCCCATGTGCTGGTAGTCCTTGGTGTAAACCAGAATGACTCCATTGTGCGTGGATTTATGCTGGGCAGGGATCTCCCTTCGCCTCTGCAGCCTGGAGGAAGAAACATGTGGTTACAAGTCCTGTGACTTTCCCTGCAGCAGGACCCTTCTCAGGTCCTGCTCTGGTCCATCCTTTACATCCAGCCAGACTCAATCCACAGTGCCATCATTAGCAGCACTGTGCAGAAACTGCCTTATTTCCCCAAAGGAGGAGTTCTGCTTTCCAGGGCATGACGCTCTTGTCTCCAGGCTGCAGCGTGGCTGCCCCTGCCTCACGTGCTCTCGGGGCTCCTTGTGCTTTAGCCCAAAGCCTCTCTCAAGCCCTGATTATGGACCAAGCTGCAGTGTTGTGCTGCCTGGAGCCACTGCCCACATGTTCTGTGCCCAGGGCTGTAGGTTACGGGGGTTCTGGGGGTCCAGTCGGGACGGCTGGACATAGACGGTGACGGATGGAGACGAGAGATCTCTATAGGCAGGTCTTGGGACACAGCCGGTTTATTGTAAAGGGCGTGGGTATTGGGGCACTGCTCAGAGCTGGTAGACTCAGCTCTGAGCAGGCCCAAGAGAGCAAGAGAGTGAACGGGTGAGAGAGAGAGAGAGAGGGTGTAAGAGCAAGAGTAGAAGTGGAAGAGAGAGAGAATGAATAGAAGTGGTAGTAAGGAATCTCTGAAGTCCTGGTTACAATACAATAAATCATCTTCTGTACTGAATATTCTAATTGTCACTAACCAATCTAATACAAGATACAAATCCTATAGCATTTACATACAGCCTATAAGAGTTCTTATATTACCATAGAGTGTTACATCTTAACTTCTAAAAACTACTCTTTGGACCCCTTCTGCTGAGCTAGTAGGGTCTGCTCTGACCCTTGGACCTGTTTGCAAGCAGAGGGTATTGTTCCATCAAGAGGGGATTACTTCAGTGGCCATACCATTGTTTTCTAGTTGTTCAGTAACTAAGACTTGGTATTTCAAAAGTGGCTTTCATTTCGATGTTGCCTGTAGTTTTCATATTCCCAAAATCTTTTGTCAGGCAATCATATTTACAAGGCTTTCCTGTTTCATCTTCCCCAACACAGGGCCATCACAGGAGGTGCCCAGGGATCCCATTGCAGGTGCCCAGCACTGCACACCCGTCAGCCCCTCCAAGCAATCATGTGTGGGGGGAGGCAGCTGGGGCAGTTTGGGGGAGTGTGTTCCACCCCAGATGTAAAAAAGACGCCGGCAGCCCTGCACTGGGGGGCTGGGAAGAGCAGAAGGTGCCCACATCTGCAAGAAGCACTGAGGGGGCTCATTTTGCTGTATTTAGGGAACATGCCTATTTTAATTTAAGGGATAAGCAGCAACATCCTCAAACACAGTTATCTCCTGTGGTTTTTAGCAGCTTTCCAGGCTGCCCTGCTCTGCTCTGCGGTTGTCAGTCCCTCCCTGGGATGAAGCCCCTGGGCTTGAATTCTTTAGCATTAGCATTTGGCAGTCAGTTCTCTCATTCTGTGCTCTCTTGTCCCTACAAATGATTTGCTAATCTGCATCTGTTTTTGTTTTTATCCTAATAAAAGTGGGGATTATATGAAGATCTGGATCAAACAGGTTGTCTGTAAAATGGGGGTGCTGGTATCTGTGGTCCACAGTCTCAAATCCCACAGGATCAGAAGGAAAGCAGGGAGGGTTAGGCAGCATCTCCGAAAGAAGTAGTTTGTTCTATCTGGTTTCCAAAAATTCAGCGGTGATTACTTCCTGCCTTCTCCGTGGAAGCAGATAACTTCTGCACGCAGTGGTTGGTGGGTGTGTGAACCATATGGCTGGGATAAATGTTGGTGATAATGGGTGGCAAAAACTGTCTTTGAGGAATGTTTCCCTCATCCAGATGGAAGAGTTGAACCCAGAATGGACAAGCACAGCTCATGCAGGGAAGCAGAGCTCTGGTCTCCATGCAGATCTTACCAAGGACACACAGGAGGGGAAATGGGTCCCGCACAGTTGGTTCGGTCTGTCCATGCAGGAGCTTCAGAGGATGCTTAAAAGGACAAACCCTTCATGTATCCTCTCCAAAGATGATTCAGATATGCTTTGCTGGCACTAAAATGAGTAAATAATGCTTTTTCCTGGTAACATTTTCTGCAGTCCATAGCCTGGAGCTGTAAGAGCAGGGACCTCTAACTCAAGAGCCCAAGATGATTTTGAAAACTGAACAATGGATGTCCCATTCAGGACAGATACAAGGTTAATAGACAATTTAAAAAAACTTTTCTCCTTTACTTCATGTTCGTTGCAATGCTCTGGGGCTCAGTTCAGTTACCTGAACACACCTGGGTATGAGGTGTGTGTCTCGGGACCCCACAGCAGCTGTGGGGGTTGGCAGCTCTGACAGGTGGAGCAGCCTCTGCAGGGGCACAGTGGGTTTACGTGGGGGTCCTGTGATTGAATGTTGGGGTTTTGTGGCAGTTGCTGCTGTCCTTGGGCAGTATCTCCACTTCCACAAGCGAATCCAGAGTGTTTTGTGGTCTGTGGGATCTGGCAGTGCTGGTCTCTGTACTGCAGCTCTGTACTGCAGCAGTAGCTTCAGATGGGCTCCCTGGAAGTCACAGACTTGTCTGAAAGTAAAATCTGTTTCGCCCCTTGCACCAGTGCTTGATCCCTGCAGGTTACCACCATTGCTTTTGAGGGGGAATAATATCCAGGGCAGAAAACAGCAAGCCAGGCATCAAGGGGATGAATCATTGACCCAGAACACAACCATTGCAGTCACAAGTGTGCTGAGCACCCTGTAAGGCAGAGCTGCTTGTGGCCAGGGGAGTTCAGTGTACCGGGGGGTGACAATTGCAGGGACAGTGCCCCAGGTCTAGGGGATCAGGCATGTGCTGGGAATGCTGCTTTTGTCCTTGCTGGCACTTGCTTGACAAAGGTCCTGAACAGGCAAATGACTTTTACTGTCATCCAGTGTTGGGGTCCCTCCCCTGCCGTGTAGCCCTGGGAGAGGGGCCCTGAGGGCACAGGCACGGGGTTTCCTGTCCCTGCTCAGCCTCGTTCCCATTGGTTGGTTTGTGTTCCCTGCGCGGGCAGAAGGACCCTTGGTCCCGTGACTGGAACAGTTCCTCGGCAGAGCTCCGGCCATGCGGCTGGAGAAATAAACATCTCTCTGAAACAGCTAGCAAGAATCTGTCTGTCTATATATATTTCCTTTCCACGGGACTCCTGGTTTGATATATGCGTGTTGCAGGATCCCCACTGCAACAAATGGTGGAGATTTGTGAGCAGAACGATCCCCGATCCCTAAGCGACTGATTTGTGTGAGTAAACCCTGGAAACTTTGGATTCCTGTTCTTGGTTTTGCTTTGCTATTCCATATCTAAACTATGGAGGAACCGTGGGAAGACTCTTGGCTCTCAGAGCCGCATATGGACATTTATCTTAAACTTAAAATGATTCTTGAACAACGATTTGTAAATTTTAGCTTGATTCAAGCTCAAAAAGAACTGAAACACTTCCTGGCATGGTTGTTTAAGAACTTTTTCTATGTTTCTTGGGATTTAATTCTTACCAAGGGCTTTTGGAAAACCGTTTGGACACAGTTAATATTGGAGTCAAAATATATGCCGATGGAAGAATATTTTCGTGAATATTATTTAGTTACCGAGACTGTTGAGCAATGTCAGCTGTGTCCTGGTGAAGGGAAGCGTGGCGCAGGGACCGTGCGGCCCAGGCCACGTGCACCGAGCGCTCTGAGAGCAGCAGCGAGGCAGTTCCCGCGCGCGGGCGGAGCCACGCGAGCCGCAGTGTCGGTGGCGGAGCGAGGTGCGGTGGGAGCGGCGGGACCCGGCAGTGCCCGCCCGGTCCTGTGCAGCGCGTGGTGGAGCGAGCCCCGGGAACGCCCGACCGAGAGGGGCGGCACGCGGGCGGTGGCTGGAGGCGGTGGCGATGGAACGGAGCCGCGCCCGGCCGAGACGCGCGCTGGAGCGGAGCGCGGGGGAGTCATCGCTCGGGGACCCGGCCGAGACGTGTGTGCAGCGCCCGGCAGCGGCAGCGAAGCTGCGACCAGAGGAGGCGACGCACGGAGAACTGAGCGGCGTGGCCCGGCCCGGCCCGCACAGCCCCGAACGCGACCCCGGGAAGAGCGCGCAGGCACGAGCAGCCCCGACAATTCCAACACGGGAGCGACCGAAAGAGACAGCAAAGACGCAGCGAGACAGAAAACAGCAGCCACTCGGAAAAAGGAAAAGATCATAGCAACTAAGACCTTAGGGATAGTAAAATGGTATAATGTTAAGCAAAATTATGGTTTTATAACAAGGTATGACAACCAGCAAGACATATTTGTGCATAGAACTGCTATTAAAAAGAATAACCCTGAAAAATGGATCCCAAGCTTGGGAGATGGAGAGGTGGTGGAATTTAATATTGTACTAGGGAGAAAAGGGTTACAAGCATCGCAGGTCACTGGGCCTGATGGTGTTCCTGTAAAAGGCAGTATATATGCAAAAAATCGTAGTCATGTTAGACAGTATCTCCATTGTAAGCCCCCCCTACAGTTTCCCTTTCCTAATCCCACCTTTCCCTTTTACCCTATGTCCTATTACCCCCAGTGTATTCCCAATCCGTTTTTTCATCCATGGTTTCCCTCACAAAACCATGCTTTTGCCAATTGTTTCCCCAAAAATCCCTTTCCAATGCCGAGTGGGGGATGAAAAGGGGGAGGGAAGAAGTTAAACCCTCTCCTGCCTCAGTTTCCCCACAAAGCATGCTCAGAGAATTCTGTCTCCCTTCTGTCAGCCCTAAGATGTTCCACAGAATCTGTTTGGACATTTAAAGACTCAGGAGGGTGGCTTGTTTTGTTTTGAAACTGTTCTTGTTATGTTTATCCAGTTGTTTTCATTCTCCTTTTATTAAAATAAAACGGGTGAGGTGTTGGGGTCCCTCCCCCGCCGTGTAGCCCTGGGAGAGGGGCCCTGAGGGCACAGACACGGGGCTACCCTGTCCCTGCTCAGCCTCGTTCCCATTGGTTGGTTTGTGTTCCCTGCGCGGGCAGAAGGACCCTTGGTCCCGTGACTGGAACAGTTCCTCAGCAGAGCCCCGGCCATGCGGCTGGAGAAATAAACATCTCTCTGAAACAGCTATCAAGAATCTGTCTGTCCATATATATTTCCTTTCCACGGGACTCCTGGTTTGATATATGCGTGTTGCAGGATCCCCACTGCAACAATCCAGTGCCATCCCCTCTCCCTGCTCACACAGCAGCAGCCTCTGCCAAAGGCTGGGTGAGGGCAGACCTGATGGTCTTGGCACCCCTGTGTTCCCAAAGCCCAGGAGCCCATAGCTGGCCTCTCGGACTGTCTCCTGTGCTGCTTGAGCTCGGTCTGGAAGTTGTTTTTATCACAGCTGCCTTCAACAACCCCTGTGGATTGCACCCTCCCACGGGAGACAGCATCTGCACGGGGCTGTGGGATCAGAGGCCATGCTGAGCAGGCTGTAAAACCTCAGGTTGTGCCGTTTTCCCACTTTTCATTGCAGACTCAGGAATGTGAGCTTTCTTTGGGGGAGAAAGAACGCATCAGCCGCAGATGTGAGCGTGCTCTTTGCTTCCTCACCGTCCCTGCACCCCTTCCTATGCCTGGTTTCCGACCTGAAACGTGCTCAAATCTCTCCTCTTTCCCCTTGTTTGCCTGGTTTTGCATCAGAAAACCTTCGCAAGCTCCCCTGACTGCTGGCAGAGGCGTGGGGCCGTCAGCCAGCGGAGATGGGCAGTGGCAGAGCTGGTGCCAGGTTTGGAGGTCGGGGCTGAGAGCCCAGCAGTGCTGTGCAGGCTGCACAGTACAAGGTCAGGTAAGTGTTATGTCCTCTCCTGTTTGGAAATCCTGAACTGGCACCCAAAATAAAACCCCAAGTGAAGGTTGTTTACAATGTTTTGTAATAAAAATAAAGTAGTTGTTAATTTTTATTGTTTAAAGGGGAAAAAATTCTGCTCTTTCCCTGGCCAGCTCACTTCATCAAAATGTTGCTGTTAAATAGATTTTGTGGCTGTAACTCCCAGGATATCAGTGCTATTGCTTTGCTGGTGCCAATGACTCACTTGGACATGCACAATTAAATATGTACATGGATGCACAGGCTCCAAAGCTATTAATGGGCAGAAGAGAGACAAATTGTGAACTGAGAGCCCAAAGTGTGTTTATGCCCAGCTCCCAGAGCTGGTGCAGAGCGTAGCACTTGTTTGTTCCTTTTAAAGATATCAAAATGTGAGGCAGGAAAATCTCCTGTTTGCTTCAGGGCATTTTGAGGCTGGATGAGAACAGTGGAGTTTTAAATAAACTCCTGCTGGTAATGACTCTTGATTACCAGGTTATCTTCTGTCAAAAGAAATAAAAAACATCATCACCTTCACCTCTCTGAAGTGTTTCCCACCCTGAGGAACACTGATGTATCTCACACCCCACCTGTGTGCACAGGCATCAGTACAGAGGAAGGGTTTCCCAAACAAGTGTTTTTCTGGCCCTGGAGGGTGTAAATCAGGTCACTGGGGTAACTCCAGCACATCATCTGGCCATCCTGCAGCCTGAGGCAAGACTGTACCTGTGTCTTGTGCCTGCTGAGCCACAGCAAAACTCTTACCATGCTTTGAGCTGCTGTGCTTGCCCTGGTGCTGTTTGTGGGTACCCCACTTTCAAATGGTAAAAGCCAATGCAAGAAGGGAATCAAAGTTTTTTCCATTGAGGGCATCTGGACCAATTTTTGAGATTGGGAAGATTTCAGGATGTGTATAGTCTTGAGTTTTCTTGACAGCGATGGTCTCCTGGCTGGGTCAGCTTTCCTGTTTTTCTCACAAAGGTTAATTGTGTTTTAAATGCTTTTGGCCACATGAAAACTAAAGAGACAGCGATTTCTGCCCTTGGTGTGTACAAAGAGGGGGAATCAACTCTCAGGTAGTAGCAGACCATAGCATCTGCATAGGAGGCACGTACACTGGATTTATGTGTATCCCCTGTCTCAGAGCAGGATCCAAGTGTGGCACCGCTCCACATCGAAAGGAAATCACAGCTTATAATATTCAACTGGTTACTATAACCCCCACCCACCCCAGGTTTAATATTAGAACTATTTTTCACGTTGAAACCAAAATAGTACAAAATATGGGCTTGCTGTAATTGTTGTTAGATTATGTGTCACCCTGATAAGATGTAACAAATATTTTCCTATACAGCAGGGCCCGTTTCCCTGCGAGTAATGGATGGAGAAACTTCTCATAGTGTGTAGGCAATCGGTCGTAAAAACTTCGCTGAGAAGATTAATGCATTAAGTGCAACCTTTGTGGAAAACAGGAAGAAAAGAATTAAAATAATAATTTGTTCTTTCACGTTTAATATGAATAACCAAACTTATTTGGTGGGAATGTTCCTTGCTGCCTGTGCCTTCCTCCTTCAAGGGGCAGCTTCGTGTCACAAGTATTTCTACTTTTTCTGAAGATCTTTCAGCAGCACCTATTGTATATGGTGCAGTGATTCTTTCAACAGAACTATTTTTATCAGTAATATGAAAGACTTTTTTTCATGGGCAAAGCTTTGACACCAGTAAGTCTGCTGGACGTCACTTAATAGGCTAGATAAACACTGGCTCACCATTTAGCGTGGAAGGATTTTCCCTTTGTACCACAGCTCTACGTCTTCCTTAGGCACTTAATGGCCAGAGAGGTGGCACCCTGGGGACAGGGCCCTACAGAACTGGGGCAGGGGCTTATTTGCTGTACAGACATGAAAGTGCAGAAGGGAAAAGTGGGGCCCTTCTAGGAGCAAACCCTGTAGGAAACTGCATCCCCTCCTGAGCACACCCTGCACTGAGTTCTGCTGCTGCCATTAGAAGGGTCCTTGCTCCTTTCTGGGGATTCTTTGGGAGCAGCCCCTGCTCTGCCACAGATTTGGCAGATGGAAGGATGGTTTTGTAATCATCATCTTGATGATGATGTAATGTTGTTTTTTTTTTTAATTGTTCAAGGTTTGGGAAAACTGATTTAGATTGATTGCTGCTGCTTTCCCTCCATGTGTATTTTGAGATCTTGTTTTCTTCTCAAAGTACACTTGTGTACCTGCAGTCAGTCTCAAGTGACAGGTACCATCAGTCATGAAGTCTGCTGTGAAACCAGGGTCGGATGGAGCTGCTTATTTGCAGTGTGCGGCACACAGTTCACTTCTCCCCAGGTCTTTGCTTGTATCTGAGGTCTGGCAGGCTACCCAGCTTGAGTTTTACAGAGAATCACTTGTTTTACTAGTTGTGAGCACAGATATTTCCCCCCCAGTTTTACAGAGCTTGAATTTTTATAAAGAACATTTTGTAAGCAAAGAAACAATTGGCTTGCTAAAGGAGAACCAAGAGTTTCTGCCCCTTCCTGCTGATGGTAAGTGGGAACAGTGGTCTTAAGATTTCAGTATTCCAGGAGGTAACCACCCTTCACTGCCCCAGTAGGTCTGTTGCTGCTGAGTGACCAGAGACAAATTTATCACTAAAAAGCCAATGCCATCAAACGCTGATTGGGCCTTTGAACTGCTCTGGCATTCAGAATTATTTAGGGCTTATTCAAACTTCTTTCCAAATTGATCAGTTAGATATTTCAAAAAACTCCAAGAAAAATGGTACTTATATTCTTGAATAACTACATTCATCATTGCCAAGAAGGACTTTCAAACTGCAACAGGAAAAAAAAAAGTTCAATTTTGATCATGCAGCAGCTTAATTCACTGTCTCTTTCTATGCTGCCATAGCACTAAAACAGGATGTGCCATCCAGCCACAGTAAAAAGAGATTTTAGAAGCATTGTGAAAATTAGTCTGATGGTGTAATTGCAATCTTTGTTCATTTGGAGTCAGTAAGAGAGTGGATTTTTAGGTTTGAAAGCAGGAATGCTCCTTGGCCAAAAATATTCACAGATAAACCAAAAATCATTCATTAAATGTATCTGTCACTATTGTTTAGTTGCAGATGTAGAGAAAGGAGTAGATAGATTATTTAAAGTACAAAAGCTAATTAGGGCTGGCTGACAAGGCTACTGAATTTTACTTTGAAGAATGAGACAGGTTTTTACATGACTAAGATGGTAGAATGTGATCAAAACATTATTAAATCCAAACTACCCAGCTTGCTTCCAGCTCTTTTTTCTCCCCAGCAGTCTCTGCTGTCCAGTCCAGTTTCTGGAGCTGAAAAATCATTAGCAATTTCCACTAACGGCACTTCAGCACAAGGAAGACAAGCCTCTAGAGCATAAAGGGGTGAGGACAGAGATTTTTAGCAGCTGGACTCCTTCCCCAAAGAGATGATGACTGAGCTCCTGCATGTTTTAGAAGGCAGAACTCTCTGATTTAACAAGGGAGCTTTGTTACATTTGCTCTGTAGCAATTAAGCCATGTAAATATATTTTATACAAACGTGCATGCTATGGTTTTGTGATAATTTTAGCTTCTTTAATTACCACAAAGTCTTTCTCTCAGGAAAGCAAAATGAATAACAGAGGTGGATTTTACCTTTAAAACATAACAGAAAACCCCCTAAACCCTAAAAGGCCTGTGATTGCCTCATGTAGTATTACTGAGACACTGACATCTTGTGAAGGATTCATGGAAGGCTGAGTATCTGTTTGGTATTTGTGAGACAGTGTCTCACTCAGGAACACAGATTTAAATTTCTGATGAGCTAAATGTATTAATTGAAAACTTACCCTCTTCACTCTGCAGATGCTAAAAAGGGCATTTAAAACTGGGCTCCTGTGATAAGTTACTATTTTTCCCCTTCCCACCCTACCCCAAGAAATGCTTATTTAAGTAGTGTACATAGAGTTTTAAACCCTAAAGATTCTAATAAGGAACCTAGTGAGGTTATTCACTTAATAAGGCTTCATTTTTTCCCCAATACATCCATTTATGTGGTTACAGAGATTTGTATTTCAGTGTTACAAGGATCTAAGTCTTTATTCAGAGTGCTGTGAAGCAATCAGGTATCCATGCTTTACAAAACAAGGAAGCACACTTTGAACATGAGACTAAACTGAAGTTCATCCAAAGTCTGTGCAGAGTGGGATTTTGGTTTTAATTTGAAATTTTTTCCTGATCCTGAGTGATCAAGAAAGTGGGGATAGTGGAAAAAAAAAGCTAATCATGATGGAAAGCAATTTTTATTTAATCTGCTTTAGGAAAACCCAAGAAAAGTTTAAGTTACTCTGGGGGAAAGGCTTTCAATAGGGCCAAGATAACTATTATGTATTTCTGCATTCTTCAAGGAAGTCTTCTGAAAATAAAACTCAAACCCTACGAAGAAGTAAACACTTTTTAAAAGTCCTAATCTATTTTTCCCTTTGCTGCAATCTATTTTTGTGTTGCAGATCCATTTTACTCATACTTGGCTTTGTTAATTCCAATTTATTTTGACTGTTCCTTTGACAGGCCAACACCCAGAGTGAACACACACTTCCAATATTCTTGACCTTTTTTTATTATAAAGCACTTCAGACAAACTTTGATTCAAAACCAAACAGCTCTCATCTGTAAAAGGAAACTATTTTAAAACAGGATTCATAACGAAAATAGACTGTTCTTAAGCATCAACTTCAGTTAGAGCTCTTCTGTAACGAAATCTAAAGACAAAGCTGATGGGTCAAGAGCTATTCATTTCATATATACCGATAAAAGGGAGACTAAGATGTTACACACACACCATGGAGCATCTTATTGTTGATAATGAAGTAGGAACACTCGATAGTTAATTCTGGCCTGACAAAGCAGTCCAACATTTAAATATTCTTCAGTCCCAAAAGAGACAAACCATTAACATTTCTCATTCAATAACTAAGCCAGCCCTGGCTAAGGGTTAAAGCTACTTTAAAGCATCTAACATGATAAGCTTTTCATTTCATGTACTTCTCCTGTTGATCAGCCAAGATTTTTGCTGAGGATTTAGCATCATAGAAAAGTTCATTTATTTCTTCAATATGCTCTTTCTCAATGCTGTCTTTCCCATTAATCTTGGCAAGCAGGTTAGCTGGGGTCAGCAACTGCACAGCATACCTGTGATCAAACAGAGGCAGATGAGCAATTACAACTCAGCACATGCCAGGGAACTGAAGCTATGGAGGGGTGGGACATTTGCTGGGAAACACAGCTCTGCCACCAGTAAGAAAAAGTCAGCAAGCACTCCAGCACATGCATTCTTTAAAGGAGAAAAGAGGAGCATTACCACTCTTTTTTTAATGATTGTTAACACACCATGTCATTGTAACGGAGAGGTTTGTCTTGCTTCCAACAGTGAGTTATCTTACCATGAGTGGATTTAGACTCAGTCATGCTTAACAGAAAAGTGTGCCCAACTTACCTTAGGGTTGTCTTGGTACCAATTTCCCCTAAGTGGTTTAGAGCTTCTTCACTGATATTAATCCCTTCTGTCTGAGCACGGAGCTTTGTGATCTGTTGGGAAGAATAAGTGAGGTAGGAGTCCAAACAATTAACATGCTAAATTACTTTAATTAGCATCTATAAACTGTCAGCTTTGAGATGACATGCTACAAAACAAGATGGTGTGGAGAGTTACCCTGGTATAACTCACCACTAAACAAGAATTTGTAGAATTTTAAGTCTTTGAACAGGCAAATATAATGTTAAAAAAATTATTATCGCAAAAGGAAGGTGAAGTAACACATCCGGAGTGCTAACCCTTCATAGTAACTCTGCATGGTCAGCAAGGCCTACCTACTAATAAGGAGCAGAATATGAGAACTTAAACAAGAAAATGGAAAATACATGTGAGAAATCAGTGGCAGCTGGAGTCTTGTGGACACACCAGTTACTGGATTCTGCAATGTATCACTGATGCTATACAGCAGAGCCCTCCAAAAAGCCCTACAGAAAGCTACACCCTTCCCATAGCAGCTCACAACACACTTTTTATTCAATTGACAAGAAGACAGTAAAATAAATCAAAAAGTTACTTTCTATGATTCACCTATTCCTTCAAGAAAAAAAAAAATCACTAAGAAGAATCTAATCTTTCAAGAACAGTCTCAGGCTTGTACCAGTTTGAAGATCTTTACAAAGTTGGGGAGGAAGATATCACCAATAAGCCTGAGCATATAAAGCTGTAACAAAAGTGGCACAAGTCTCTCGGTAGTCTGTATTACCAGCTGAGTGATAAGGGGCAGACTGGATAATGATGTTGTGTTGTAGTGCTGAGATAACTCTGGAACTGCAAGCCTCATATAATACAGGTATTTTTCACTTTGGCAGCTTTGTAAACAAGATATCAAGAAGAGCTCGTTTAAATTAAAGCCATAAAAATGCGCTCAGGGAGCCAGGGTAGGGAGCAGAGTAAGAGAGGGGCTTGAAATGGCAGAAAGTTGGTGCTGAGATATGTACATTGACTATTGGCAATGCTGCTGCAAATCCCAATTTCAGGTTCAAGATTTTTACTTGCAGATCACCCAGATGTCCCCTTCCCTTCACTCACACACTGCTACTTTGTTCTTCCTCTGCTACAAACAACAAGGTATCAAATGCCACATCTTTAACAATGTTTTTTAAAAGAACTTTTTATGTAGCAACCTGGTAGAACACTACTGAAGGATTGGGGCCCAAGCCATTAACCCACCAGCTTGCTTACACATGGATTTACTATGGAATAGGAAAACAAGTGTTTATCAGGTAAAATACATTAGGAACAAAACATCTCAGTTATAACCTCTAATATCCAACAGGAGGCACATATGCAAAAAAGTTTGATTATAACAACACCTGACTAGAATAAGCATAAAAGTGAATTTTTTCCCTATTCTGGTTTCACCAAGGTTACTGTGTGTTTTGTCTCAGAGCAGCACTTCACAATGCGATTTCTACTTTATCAACATGCACAAAAAAGTATGTTGAACTGGTTATGAACAAACTTTCAGTAGATACATGACCAGATTCTGTGCTGATAAAGGAATCAATTGTGAAGGCAAGGGTCTCACACAGAAACATCATCTGCAGAAACCTCTTCCTAACATGAAAGACAAATGAGAGCAAAAATAGAGAATTAAACTTATGGGTGCCTTGTTTTTATCCCCCTTCCCCCCCAGCTGTAGTCAGTTAGAAGCCAGAGTTAAATGTAATAGCTCCTCCTCTTCTCCCATGAGAAGCTGCCATTCAAAAGCCTTAATTTAAGGGAAGATGAGATTATCTGACTATGGGAAAATGATTTATGAGGCCCAGAGTCTGGACTCTATTTTTAGCTTTAGGCAATGCTACTGTGAACATTTCCTTTCCTTCAGCCCTGGGGAGGGTGGAAATAACAGCACTTACCCCGCTCTTCTGAAAATCTTATCTGCATGGTAATACAGCACTAACTACACAGAATTCACTTACACTACAGGGAAGTCCACACAGTCTTTAATACCGCCAGGCTGAGTAAAAGTCACACATGAAAATTTGTTTTGTATAGAGACTAAACCTAATTGTATTGTTAAATCACTGGGCTGCTTCTACTGCAATCTACACCCTAATGCTTCAAAGTGTCCTTTAGGTACAAAAAAATCATCCTGAGAACAGCTCAGAACAGCATCAGTGAAAAGCTCCTCAAACCAAGTGAAATGAAGCTTTGCCTCTGCGTTTAAGTTCGATAAATGCCTGGCTTCACCTTGGCACTTATTCAGCAGCAGGAGACCATTATCTGGTGACAATGCTCTCCTCCACTGACACTATCTCTTAAATAATACAAAGAATTGACATGGTAAACCCTAATGTCTTCTGCATTGTGTCACTTCCCGGCATTGAGACGCTAATGAGGGGGGATCTTTGACACAATGCATCATAATGGCACCAAGCATTATAATCGATACACAATACATTGTGATGGCCCCACAGGAAAACTTCCAGGCATTTGGAAGGGTATCTCTGCAACACTTGCTGTGCTTACATTTCCAAACTTGACTTGAGGAGCATGAAAAGTCTCCCAGTTTTAGGAGACAGCCCCAGTACGTTAAAGCTACAGTACAGGGCATAAAGGCAAAAATGCAGCGCATGAGGTTGTATTCCTCAATCCCTTTCGTATCTCATGTGAGGGAAAAGCCCGAGGTCTGGGACTCAAGATCCCATTATGTGACACTTCAACTTACACCACCTGAAAAAGCACTACCTGCTGAAATCTGCAAACTATAGAAAGCACACCAGTGCAAGAGATTTCTTCAGCTGACAGTTGATGCCTTCCCGCAAGTGAGGTGCCACTTTCAGCCCCAGATGTGCATAGCAACTCCTCAGTGGCTGGAAGTCAGACAGAGAAGTTGGGTGCAGTTTTAACCAGCTCACTGTATTGGCTCCTAGAGAAGCAGGCTTTTAACAAGCAGGAAGCTTTCTGGCACAAGCCCTGGTGACCACAGAGTCAGACAGCTCTACAGTAACAGAACAGGCAGAAGCTGGGCACAACTTTGGGGACTTGTAACAAGTTCTTTAAAACGCTGTGCATACCTGCTTCATTTCTTGGGGTGTATAGAGCATGGTTCGGATAATCATTACTCGATCCAGCAGGTCCAATGGTATTCCATGAGGAGATACGATATCCTCTGTGCCTCTAGAGGAGAAACCAAACAGAAAGACATCACACACTAGTTTGAGTTCAGTACATTGATTGGGTTAAAATAAGTAGAAAGTGACTATACTAGTTTACAATTGTTGTGTGTCCACAGAGACACACACCCATGGGTCAGAGACAGGAAATATTCTGGTCTAACGTTCATTCCAGACAGCCCCAAGGAAACAAATACTATTGCTGGAGCTCTTAAACATGCCATTCAAAAATAGTGAGAGGTGCTTTCCTGCCTTTTATCTCACAATACAGTCTTATCTAATGTTCCAAGGTATCTTCCAGCAAGGAAAAAATCATTCTTACTAAGTTGTTTAGCAGGATCAGCAGAAATTATATATACTATCATCCATCTGGAGAACATGCCCTGTTGCTGAGCAAGCCATTCTTTCCCCAGTCCCTCCAGTGAATAGTTCAGTGGTTTACATTCCATGCTTGCAATCCAGCAAACTGAGAAGTGCAGGTCTCTGTATGAAGGACAGGGCAGGATCTAGATCCCCAACCATTTTATTTGTTTGATGTACAACACCCAACAGCAAAGCCTGCAGATACGTGTACTCTTGGTTTCCCAAGACCACCATAATTTGCTGTGAAGTCAAGAGTGAAAGATACCTAGATTCAATTTATGACCATTGCAGAGATCGCAGTAAAAACAGTGAAGTGCTGGTAAAGAACTATATTTCTAAGTTCAGTGTTAGTATTTAGGCACTGCAACTCTTGCCATGGTCCTCCAATACTAGATGCCACTGTTATATGGAAAACTTCCTTTCTTAAATCACAGCTTTTTCATAACAAGATCCACAGTGAATCCATGCTGACAGATCTCTACTTCCTTTACTCTTACAGTCTTTTTGTATCTTTGCAAAGAGAATGCTGTAATGTCCACCTTAAACATTTTCGAAGGGCTTATCATTTTCACTTTTAAGCAATGCAAACAGAGGAAGATTAATACCAGATGAACCACTATGAGGGAAAGGAAAAGCTGGTTATACAGCTGAATTAAATTAATTCAAAGAGTAGCAATCATTGTTAATGACAGCTTGTTTAGACATAATTAGACCTAGACCACAAACTAGTAGCAGAACTTACAGAAGAGCCTGAAATAGGAGAGCACTTTTACTGAACATGCAAAGAATGCTTTTTGTGGGTGCAAAATATCAAAGTGAAGGCACAAAGTGAAATGAAGATGAAAAACAAGTTGGTTGGCAAGACTGAAGAATCACAAAAAGCCAGACCAACATAGCAGGGAAAGGGAGAGGCTGAACTGTGACACATATAAGAGTAAGAACAAGAAGCTGAAGTCTGATGGAATTAGGATAGTAAACAGCAAAATAATCCAGAAGCAGGAAACAATGATTATTAGAGGTTTGTAGCTCTGGTGTTTTTGATGTCACTAATGTGCAGGCAACAGATGTACTGAGGTATACAATAAGAATGGTAACTGTTACAGATCACCCAGGAAGTGAAACAATTCAGAAGCTGTTAGAGGAGGAGAGATGTGCTAGGGGAAAGGAGGAATTTCAGTCAGCCTGGCATTAAATGCTTGTCCCATCATGAAGCTTATGAGCAGCTTTTGAGCGCTGATGCACCTTGCAACTCATGCAGAGGATTATCACAGGTGTCAGTGTCACAGACAAAAGCCTTCAAAGATTGTAACTCTACTGATACAGCTAATTCCAAGGTTTATGGACCAATGCAAACTGGAAAATTCAAGTTTTGATGTCATACCTGATAATGCAGTTTCCTCGGTTGGAAGCAAAGATGACAATGGGGGAAATAGAAGATTCCAGAGCTCGGTGCAGGTATGTGAAACACTCAATATCCAGCATGTGAACCTCATCCACAAAGAGCACACCTGGCACTAGCTCTGCAATGCCTTGATCGATGTATTTGTTCACCACCTTATTTATCTCTCCTCGAAGTTTGTCTGAGAACAAAAAGAAACTGTTGGTTGTTCTGCTAGGGAACAATAGGTCAGTAGGTAAAGACTGAAGCAAGGAAAATTCTTCTTAAACTTTTTCATGGTTTGCTATCTTACTACCACAAGGAAAATATCTGCGACACTAAAATTTTGTGGCATTTCATACTGTACTGGGGAGCCATCTGTGCAACAAACTATTTAAAAATTGCATTTCTCACACTTACGAAGAATTGATTGTTGGAGGTTTGTGGAGTTTGGTGTGGGGAGTGAAGAAGTCAGTCAAACATCAGTTTAAAACATGAAACTTACTGAAGTTTCCAAGCATAGCTGAAAAGAACATCACTGAAAGAATGAAATCTTTTTATTCTATTTCAGCAAAGAAGTTGTGTTTAACAAAAAAAAAGGCTATATAAGTTTCTGTGAACCTACTACTCTCAAAGCTATGCCAGATATTACATCAATAAATCTGGTATTAGAATAAGCAAAGCAACCTCTGGGACAGACAAAATACTTCAAAAGATGGCCATTGAGTTAGGTATTGAAACAGATTTTGATTTAAATTTAGATAGTCACTTAGTGAAGCATCATTTCTTTCAAAGCAAAAAGGAGAACACATCTGTCTGTAGATACTGTTTTCTCCAAACACCTGTAGTTAAGATAGGAAGAGCAGCAGTGCATGTGGAGCATCAGGTCCTTAGACAGCTGTTCCAGAGGTGCCATTTTTCTATTCCACCAAAATTCAGTATGGTTGCTACAACATTTTTTAGACGTTGTGTATTACTGCTGTTCAGTTTGGCTCTTTGTTGAAAGCCTGAATCTCACACTGTGGCAGGAATGTTGTGGGAAGGGGGATGGCACTGCCATTCCGACCTCTCCCCAGGAAGATGGGTGCAGAGCAGTGTATACATTTTTCCCACTATATGCATGAACTTGTTGCACTGTCTCCAGCCACTGCAATTCTAGCAACTGTATCACTGCTTTGTGAAATCGGAGTATTTATGAATATGTATTATGTAGGCATTCATTTCAATATTGTTACTCTATTTTCTAATCCTTTTCTAACTGGAAAACACATAGATTATATTGGTCTCAAAATACCATACAGGTTTCATACCAGTGATTTCAGTTTTCTTAGGCTTCATCAACTGTCCCATCATAGAAAGGATGTCTTGCCCTCCCTAGAAAAACAAAGTTACAGATCAGCTATGAGGTCATGTATAAAGCACATACCTGGGGAATTTTATAGATCAGGAATTGGTCAAAGAAGTTGTTTCTTACAGTTAACTTGACATTTTATATCAGCAGTCTTTGATAATAGGTCTTTGTCAAGGTTTAGGCCATTTCACCACAACAGTATTCTAAACATAATCACCTATCTACCTCCTCATCCTTTGTTCAGCCTTGCTCATTTGGAGAGCATAAAAAATCAAAATGAGATATCCTCTCTTAAAAAAACTGTCACAGAGAAAATCTTGAGGAATGAATTTGTCAGGGAACACAGAGACTTCGATTGCCTGCATGCACAGTAGGTGTTCAGCCTGTCAACATGGGAAGAATTATTCTAAATTTTATGACTTTTGAATACCATTATTTTTATCAAATAAATTTTTTTTTGTAAATAAGGAGGTTTATTTTGAAATTGAGTAAGTTAAAGAGTTGTATTGTTATACTGTAGGGATTCCAGCCTTTAAACTTGTTAATGACTTTGTTTTTGACACAGACAAAATTCTCTCAAGAGTGAACAAGACACAGCAAGAAGTAATTCTCCTATTTTTTTTTTCTGCAATACATGCAGAGCTCTACTGAAACTCACAAAGAAGTTTAACAAGTGGCTATGAAACATTTCTGAACAAAGGGAGGACATCAGTGGAATCCACAGCGGACAAAAATACTTAGTACCTCAGTCCTTGCAGTTGCCATTTCACAGCCATGAAACCATAAACACAGAGCAGAATAAATTAATTTGCATTCAGAATTTCCAAGAAATGAAATGATGCAGGTCTGGCTGCTGCTACCTCACACCTGTAGGCAGCTTTCCTTCTGGAGAGAAAGCAATAATCTCTTTTCCTGGTCAGAGGAAACAGCCCACATCACTCTTTTCCTGCAAGTGATGGGGCACAGTGGTGGAGGGAAAGAGAGCAGGGTCTAGATTATGCATTAACTGTGAAGGTGGTGGATCCCAACCACGTGGAAGCTCTTCTACAACTCCAAGACTGTTCTTTGTAGTGCTAGAGTGTTACTCTGACCAGTATTCCATGATCAGGTGCATGAATTTTCAGGAAGCAACTGCATCTTTAACCTCCATGGCAGGGCCCTGAAGGCAGGCAGCTGCAGCATGACCTCCCTGAGGAGGGAAGAGCTAGACTGGCCTTCAAGGTGTAACACCCACTGCTTTTCCTACAGTGGAATCTTTGAGGGTGAGTGAGTTAGCTCAACTTCCTACATCTCAATTATTCTCGTAACATCACATCTATGTCAAATAATTTTTCTGAAAAGACTTCATCTGTGAAGTCAGATACCTGAGGTCGAGCATTGGCCACATCCAAGTCATGCAGGGTGACATCCTGAATAATTTCCTTTTTCTTGTGCACATCACCTTTTGGCAAGGGAACATACTCTTCAGCTTCAAGGTCAAATTCCGTAGCATAGATATCACACCTGCCTTGCCTCTGAGGAACAGCAAAGAGAAATCCAGGTATAGAATTAATTTCAGTTCCAAAACCTTGAGTGACATGAACTCGATAACGGGGTTAGTTCACAATTCCAGTTCTGACAAGCTTCAGCTGACAATCCAGACATCCCACTCCCTGCTTAGCAACAGGCATACCCTATCTACTGATCAAAGCTCAAACACTCTGTTGAAAAACGCCTGATATTTTCAGTGGCAAGAATATTCCATTTCTCTCTCCCCTTCTTTTAACCGTATGCAATTCTTGCTAAAGGACAAATCCAGCAGATTAACCAGAGATTGGGAGAACTGTTCAAGACTCCTTTGTAGGTGGGTGATTTATTATATGATAGAAAATATTATGCTCATCCATTAAACAGCAAGTATCACTATACACTTACTTTCTAAATCAGATATGAAAAGAATGCTAAGTAATGCAGTATTCCCTTCTACATGTATATATCTTGTGGAGAAAATACCAGAGCGATAAAAGAAAGATTAAATACGCTGCACATGTCAGCCTGAAAATGACTAAAGTTGCTTGGTTTTTCCCCTCTTCCCTAAGAGATGCCTTGATCTTACAGAAAAGAAAACTCATCCAGACAGCATCAGTGATAGCTTCCTTGCCAGATGACCTTAATTGTGAACCGGATCACCATGTTCTTTGGGTGCAAAAGAGACTTTTCTCTCCAGATAAGGACAGCACTGGGCTCTTTTTAAAATTTCCATGTAACCATTTTGTGTCAGTTAAGGTTAATAAATCAGAGAGCCTTCTGACAAAGGCAGAGAAAGGTCTACAAGAAACATACACCTGCATAAAAGTACAGAACTTTTCTTTTACCTTGACAGCTCCACTGTTTGCCTCAATATAAATAACGTCACCAGTTTCCACTCGCTCCTTCTGCAAGCTTTCAAAAATGCTCGGGTCCAGCTGGAGACAAGCAAACAGCACAGTTGGTCAAAACAGTTCCATATTGTTATGGTAATCAAGGTAAAGAAATTCAGTTTGAAGCTCACTCCCACCAGACAAAATTAAACTGCAACTCACCCCGACAACACCTCTAGGATTTTATAAAGCTGTAACATTTGGAGTAGGGATAGAGAATAAATCTGAAAGATGCACAGAACTCACTGTCTTACCAAAAAAATCTGCTATCCAAAAGGAAGTGACAGTGCCAGAAACATAATGGTACCAGCTACAAAACATACCTCTAAGTAATGTGACAATGTATTTATACCTAGGAAACAGTAGTTCTCTAGATTTCTAGGAAAACTTTTATAAAAAAAATCTGGCTATAGCATTGAATTATGTTCCTTGATTTCTTGAGTCCTTATCCTCTGTGGAGCTCTGTGAGGGAGAGTGGGTGTGGAATACATTAGATGCCTTTGTTTCTCTTGGTACATGTTTATTCACTTTTGCTCTTCATTTCCTTCAGAGTGAACAAATGAAAGATGATACTTAACAGCAGAGACAGCTTTTAGTTCTCTCCTAGTCTGACGGGGAAATTGAATGGAGACAAGAAAACAAAAGGAAATTGGGCCTGAGCTGGCAACACACCAGCTCAATTTCCAGTTCTCTATCAAATATTCACTAGAGCATGACACCCCATGCAGAAAGAAAGGATGTGACAGAAAGAACAATTTATACTTAAACAAGCAATATTTCCCTAGCCAAATCCTCAAAAATTTGGTTCCTGACAATTAGGAAAACAAAACCAAACAAGGCCTTTCTTGTATGTTTATTACCATGAACATGAATTTATAGCCAGGGTCAGAGTGTATCACAGACTGAGACAGAACAAAGTTCAGACTGCCAGCTCAGCCCATTTTTTGTGGTACTAGAGATCAGCAAAACTGTATCAAGATCTCTTCCTACTAAAACTCACCTTTAACTCACTGAAGACATACAGTTATGTGCTGCCAGAGAAATAACAGCAGCTGCTAACCAAGTGATGATGGGTTTATCTCCTATTTCAATTAGTAGGAGACAAGACCAATATCCAAATATTCTACATAAAGCAGATAAACATGAACAGTCAGGATAAAGCTGTCTAGCCAAAGAAAGCAGCCTCCTGGCAGCCCCACTTGACAGAGATGGAGATCAAGAGCTTGAAATGGAAATAAGAAGTGCCAAAAATAGAAGCTGCTAACTCGAAATACTTAAGGAAATCTCTGAGACTCTACCACACGTACCTTCAACTGTTTGGTTCCCTTTGCAGTTTTGAGTCCTATAATTACATGGCTGATGGTTTTGCCATATCCCCCCATAGGGTTCTCAGTCTCACAGGGAGTTAGTTCTGTGACTTCTCCTTCATAAACCTCCTTGGTCTCTTTAATCCTCAGCCCTGCAAGAAATTGTTTAGAATAGTTTCAGTATACACTTAGGAGTCTGCTGCTTTACTGTCAAAAAAATGTAACATATGGTTAGGCTGCATTACATTTCATGGTAAAATTTTACTTTTATAGGCAGAAAGATGAATTATTGTTCTCTTCTTCAATTTTAAGTGAGAATACTCATCCTGTGCATCAGAATGAAAGCTCAGCCCAAGTTCTGACCTGCTAAGAAGTTCATTAAACTTTTAGAAATTACTTTTTTCCAACTCATTATTACTAGTTTTTGAAGCAAATGTTAGGATCCTCTGTCTCTTTTCCCTCCCACAAAGAGGGAATTTGCTTGATTTTTTTCCCCTGTGCTAAGCCAGAAACACAGATCATCTTCTGAAACTAGTGACATTAATTTAACAGTGAGTTTTACACAATTTTTGGACCATCAGAAAAGCCCTGCAAAGTTAACAAAAAGATAGGAGAAAAAAAAAAAGTAACTCCATAAAAAACTTGACATTTTAGCAACTGAGGTAAAAATATTACATAAATTGATTAACAGGTAT
Source organism: Corvus hawaiiensis (assembly GCF_020740725.1). Classification (NCBI taxonomy): domain Eukaryota; kingdom Metazoa; phylum Chordata; class Aves; order Passeriformes; family Corvidae; genus Corvus; species Corvus hawaiiensis. The sequence goes on from NC_063223.1 coordinate 14,334,494, forward strand.
TGTGCTAGAACATCATAAAATTACTAAGGGGTTATTGTATAATTTCAAATATTTCTCAAGTTAATAGCAAAAGCTGAGCTAGACAAAATCTAGCAGAAACTGCTACAATGCAAATTTAAAACTATTTCAAAATAGCTGAAAATTACATCCTCACTTTGTTACTTTTCAGACAGACAAGCAATCATTAGAGTATCTGGTTCTAGTTTGTGTTTTTCTGCTCTAGTCACAACTACTGTTTAAATAACTAGGTTATTTTAAATTGATAATATTGAGCTGATGAGATTTACAGGTAGACCGTTTCAAAGCAAACCCACTATCATCACCACCACCACTACAATTATGTACGTTCTAACTACATAGAAGTTCAAAGAATCCACATCTGAAGAACTCTATGAAGTATTTTATGAGACACACATGCCATACGAAAAATAATGAATGGGCTGGAACAAGATATAAGGAAGTCATCCTGCCCAGTCTGAGGGTATTGTGACTCTATAACTTTCCTTGTTCCGTAACTTTTCATTTTGCTTTGAAATAGATCAGACACTTCACCAGTAATTTTGAGCTGCTGATAGGGGCTATAAAGAACTGACAAATACGAGTCTGTCTCCCTCTACTGGGCCTAAATCCAAACCAGGATATGAAATGCGAGAAACAGCGTAACTGTGGATAACATGACAAATTCTTGGTAAGAAATGATTGCTTCCTCTTACTTAAGACTACATAAAAAGTTGTGTATGAAGTTAATTTCAGTAATTTTAAAAATATTTTTCAGGTATGTCAAAACACCAGACAGAAATTAATGAACCTTTGAGTTATAAAACTGACCTAGACGAGGCTGCATCACACTGGCTCATATGCAAGGAGTGTGAAGCAATATGGGAATTTGCACATTGAAACTGCTGTTGTCACAAACTGGACCAGGTTTGCGTGTTCTTTTTGTTTTGCTTTTAAACTTGCAGCACAAGTTCTACTCTGCTCTGAAAACCTGGCAGCCTGTTTGTGTTTAGGGTACAATTTGTATGCTGCTGAAGCATGCAATGAATCTTCCAGTTCCATTACATCTGAAAAGAATCCAGTTCACGTGCTCATTCTGTTCACCAACACAAGTCAAAGCCAAGTCAGCAAGGGCAAACGCAGGGATTTGCTTCAGAAGCCTGCCTCTAATCCAGACTAATGTGCTTTTAAGAGATGTGTCTGTAGAAAATATTTACAGATGAACATGATCTGAACAAAGGTAATTGATGCTTTGAACTTGCTGCTGATTATCCTTTGATTTCAAATTAATCTGCATGTTTCAACTATGAACTTCATTCTCAAAAGAGTTCTTAGAGAGATCTACTTCCAAATCAGACACAAATCCAAGGCAGCAATTGTGGGCTATTTCATGTTTTGGTTCAACAGCACTCCATGGAGCTAAACAGTGCTTGCTTGACTCACTGGCAGGTACAACCTGGCAACACAAGGAACAGTCATACTATTGAAGTGGCTACTGCAGCAGTTATTTTTGATTGCAACTGAGCTCTAACATTAGCTGCTATCATCATCTTCACCAGCTGCTAATGAGCCCTATACTGGATTAATCTATCCCAGGTTAAATTTCTTTTAACCCATACAGCAATTCGATCTGCTCATTTCCCACTCTGTCCTTTTATATTTCTTACATATTATAAGCTCTCTACTGCATCCCAAACACTACTTGGCCTTGAGACTATGTCAAGTCTGTTATTAAAAGACTCTAAACAATAACAATTCTGTGAAGTCAGAGTAACTCCTACTTTCTTATAAAGTGATGGGTCCAAACCAGTCAGACTCTGTAATTTCCAAGAAAAAAACCCCAACCATTAGGTAAAAAAATTGGTATTAACATCTCTGATAATTAAATCAGGTGGCTAAACCCCTTGAAAGTAAAACCATTATATGAGCAATGATGATGTACACAGAAGCTGCTACCAAGGAACCATACAAAAAGCCAAAACTCAGTAATACCTAAATGAATACTTCAAGTACTGATGGATGGGTGAGTTGAAGGTTCCCTTGCACCCAGACCCAGCTGCCACTGCACAGAATCATTTTTTTAAAAATGCACCCTTGTAAAGTATTTCTTTATCAAGCAGGGAAGCTAAAACCTACCTGAGATTAAAACCCAACTGGAAAGTGTTTCATTACAAGAAATGGTGATTACTAGTCCTTTAAAATATTTCATAGAATTTTTTCTTACATTCATAAAAATATTCAATAAAGGCTTTGTTATGAAAATGTGACATGCAATTCAACAGAAAGGAATAAAAGAAGTTCCATCTTTCATTAACACTAATATTTGTTTAGAAGTGTCTCTCTATTGACATTCAGGGAATGCAGGGAACTAACAATGTAGCTGGCTGTTAAACCTCAGAGAGTTAAAATACTGCTATCTCTAGAAATGACAACATGGATGGCATAAGTTTCATCTGTTGGTTCAGGTTTCCAAATCTCTGACAGGGAACTTCATCACATCAAGGAAATTTTGCAGACTACTGAGTCTCCGTCTTCCCTCCCCCAGGCCCTGCCAGTTTCATGGTAACCAGAAGACCAGAGACTACTGAAAGTTGCTCTCTTATAAGTCAAAGGAATACTTTTGTTTCACTGAAGAACTGAGAGACTTCTTCACCCTGCTGCTGCCAGATGAAGTCCAAGAGGAAACATGGTACTGAAACAGGAAAATGAACTGTTAATACGTTCAGGACTAAAATCAACTGGGCTCTCTTTAGCCAATCCTCACACAAATAAGGGCCACTTCTGTCTGCATTTATCAGCTGTCAGCAGCAATCATATAAGAGATTTTAGACAGTCACTGAGGCTGTGTTGCAAATAAAGCCAATTTACATCAAACTTGTAAATGCACCGTAGACTTGAGGAAGACATTGAGTTGAAGTGTGTGCTTGCTGGAACAGTAAGTCAGGCTAATGCTGCTGTTTGGGAGCTCCTGATTAAGACTGTTTAGTAGGGTGAAATCACTAAAACAAAAAAAATGGGAGGAGAATTTCTGTCTGTAAGTATTTCTGCTAACGTAAGAAATTAAAAATTATTTTTTCTTTCAGCTTTATTCAGTCACAGGCAAAACGGAGAGGTGAATGTGGAGGACGAGAGAATAATTTGGTGAAGTATAAACCATAATACAATAACTAAGTTACAGTTTGTAAACAGAAAACCTGACTCCACTAAGTGTGAAAGAGATTCACTAAATTAGGACTGAAGAAAATAAGCATACAAAAATATGAGAACATTGTGACCACTGGAAACTTCTTATTTTTTAGGTGACTGGAAAAAAGCAAAGTAAGCATCATGCAAATACTTAATTCTTCTTTTCCTGAAACTTACCAATTGCACGTCGGAAGTTTTCCATTAGGACTTCTGTTTTCTTGATCTCAGTGGAATAGACCTCACTTCCAACCATAGGACAAAAGGGAACTTTGCTTCCCAGTTCCTGAGCAATAGCTAAAGCCAAAGCAGTCTTTAAAAGGAAAAAAAAAAAAACAAAACCAAATACAAAAGCCAGATATTAATTTTGAAGAGAATTAAGGATTCTTTTTCCACAAAGTTAATTTTCCTCATTATATCACTTTCTATATATCAACTATCAATTTAATAGTAAGACTATTCTGTCTGACATACATTTCTCACATATAACAACCCTCCTTCAACACAGGTGACTTTGGCCAAAGACTTTTAAAAAACCTTAAAGAGCCAATACTGGGCATTTGAATGCAAAAAGCCTTAAATAGCATGGGGAAAAAAGTAAACCAAACAAAAACTATTCTGGCTTTAACTATAAAAGTAACTTCTAAAACTTTTTCAGAGCCTGTGTTACCTATGTGTTTACTACCCTACAAGAGGTGGGTTCACACTAAAGATGCTGAACACACCACTGGATACTGCAAGTGTCGACGACATGGCAAAAGTAAAAGTATAAAGTAGGAAACTATACCAATACACCGATTGAAAAAAAATTCTGGTAGATGAAAACATTTTCTAACCACTACCCTAAAACAGTTTTGACAACAAATTAGAATAGATTTGGAAATATTTTATTTCATAACAAAATAGAAAAATAGTACCTTGCCAGTTCCAGGAGGTCCTGCCAACAGCACAGCTCTGCCAGCCATTTTTTTGCTTTTGATTAGCTCCACTATAACCCCACACGCCTATAAGTTAAGTATTTACACTGTTAACACAAGTACTGCTATAGCATCTTTTGTTCCAACACTACCTAATGAGTTTAGAAAAAATAGCTTTTACAAAAAGTAAAGATTTCAATTTCATGCACACAAAAAGAAAAACAAGATCAGAAAAACGTGATTTCTACAATTATTTTATCTAACACAGACATTAAAAATCACAGACAAGATAACTCAATCTGCGAGCTCTGACTCCTCTTCCCTCCCGCAGTCCCACACGCAGAGAGAGGTTGGAAAGTAAAGCAGGAGATCAATCTTCGCTGCCTGAGCCGCAGATCCTCTACAGATCCTCTTTCACGGCCAGGCTGGATGGCGCTCCGAACAACCTGGTCCAGGGGAAGGTGTCCCTGCCCACGGCAGGGGGCTTGGAATGAGATGATCTTTAAGATCCCTTCCAACCCAAAGCATTCTGTGATTCTGTGAGGCTTTTATCCGAACACCGCACTGAAACGGATGCTCGAATCCCTACTTGCACCAAATCTGTTAACTTTTGGTTGGTTCCGTTGCCTGTAACACCCCAATTTCTACGCCCGACACCCGGGAGACCGTCACCGTCCTCGCACAGGCGGGAACGGAGCAAGTACAGTCCCGATCGCCCCCATAGCATCTCACACGGCAGCAGCGACACGGGGGAGCCCAGGCACGACTCTCACTCGCTGTCGGGACTTGTCAGACGCCCCGGCCCGGCCCGGCCCGGCCCCGCGCTCACCTCCCGCGCATTCTCCTGCCCCACGAGCCCGGCCCCCGCCGGCTTGGCGGCGCCGCTCTCGTCCAGCCCCAGCCCCTTGACATGGCTGTGGGCGGCGATGCGCTGGGTCTTCGAGGTGCTCTTCACCTCCTCGATCTTCATGGCGGGGCAGGGGCAGCGCAGGGGCAGCTCCGGCCCGGCCGCCCCGCGCTCCTCGCACGCGGCCCGCGCGTTACCGGGGCTCCCGGCGCGCGCCCGACGCGCCCCGCCCCCGCCCCGCCATTGGCCCCCGTCACGGCGCTCTCGGCGCTCATTGGGCGCGGGGCCTGCCCGTCACCCGCAGGGGCGCAGGTTTTTAGGGTCCGCCCGCCCGTTTCCGCGTGCGGCGCGTGCGGAGGGTCCGGGCGGGCGCGGGCGCTGCGGAGGAGTTGGGCCGGGAAGGGGAGAAGTGATGGAGTCACTGTCCCTGAGGGTGCTCGGGGAAACACTGGACGGGGCACTCGGTGCCAGGGTCTGGGATCTGGGAACCTGCAGTTCCAGTGAGTTCTCCTTGTTGGTAGATATTGTGATCTCTCCCACAAAGAAGACAGGGGATTCTTCCCATGGATATATAGAGTTGTCTGGGATTATAAAACCCTGGCCGTGTCTGCAATTTTTAAACCCTGTCGATGAATGTGGTATGAAGCAGGACTGATGCCTGGTGGCATATTGGCTTTCCCGTGCACTGCCAGGGGAATTGCAAAAGCAGTCCTGTGACAGCACAAGCTTCTAGAGAAGTTTTAGGGAGGATGGGAGTTACGGTTCAATTTGCAAAAGCCCAGTGAACCACATACATGCTATTCATTCCCTCTTTGTTCAAGAGCTTCCATTAGTTTTGTTATAAATGTCATTTGGCAAAGACAAGACTTTGCTATTTGTTGCTTTCTTTTTCTGTTAATTTTTCTGTCAGTTTATATTTACATATTCTAGTTTAAAATTGTAATTGCAATATAATTGCACACATGTGTGGTTCAACACCTTTGTAAGGGTATCCTACTATACAACTGTTCAGCTAAGAATTTTGGCCAACAAATATGAGCCATTCTTTAAATAATTAGAAAAGCATGTATGCCATTAGACACGGTACATCCTCTCAGGGTCATATTAGTCACAGAACACAAATGCCTAATAGGTACTGAATTGCTGACTTTTTCCTTTGTAAAAGAGCAAATATACAACTTTGATTTCTCCAGTGCATTAAACTGCCGCAAGTGCTGTGGGTAAGTCTGGTCAGAGTTCAAGTTTCTGCCAGTTCTGGAAGGATAATTAGCAAGTCTGGTAAGAGCTCTGAAGGCAGTGATGTTGCTATCAAGGGGTTCAGTTTAAGTATGACCCTCCTTTTCCAAAGGGTGAAATACATAATAATTTGTTAACTTAGACTGAAACCTGTCCATATGGTCCATGTTATCTTGTTTGATGTTGTAGCAAGGCCTGTTTTTGAGATTATGGCATTTCAAAGTCTATTTAATAATATTTGCTTATTTATTTTTGTTGAAATTCAATATACAAGAATGTAGATGGCAGGAATAAAAAATTGCTGTTAATCTTCACTGTAACTTGGAGGAAGGATAGAAATATTCTATGTCTATAAAAATCAGATATGCTACATAAGGTTCTTTAACTTCAGAAATACTAATTAGGGATTTTTCCTGCTTAAAGTGGATAACAAACAGAGTGTTAATTGTTTCTCTACAGCAATAAGATGTCTCAAACCCAGAATTTAGAGCCTAAAACTTCTGTCTGCTAGTGACCATTGCTGTTCAGTAAATAAAATCTGCTGCCACAATGAAGGTACAATTTTAATATTGACCTGCAGAAAATGTGACTAAAATTATTTGGGTTTGTGTTTGTAGTAGAATAGAAATAAGAACAAGTGAAAAATAGTTTGCTGGATAAATGTGAGGCTGGCTTCTCCCTCTTTTTTGCTCACAAGTATTACTTAACTGTGCCAGGTTTGGCATTGCTCATTGTATTGATTGTTTCACTCATTCCATTTGTTCTTTGAATGTTGTCCTGAAGTTGCAGTTAAAGAGGGGCAAAAGAGGACATTCAGATGAGGGAAAAGAAACAATAATCCTTTAGACCACACAGGATTAGTTGTTTATTCCCCAGGAAGAGCAGAGTACAACTGGAACTACTGGAAAGTTTAGAATTGAGCTTCTATAGTGTAAATCATCTTTTATAGCTGGTGTCTTGGGTTGTGGTGCATCAGTATGAGGAAATACCAAAACTCAACTTTTACATGATTTTTGTGATTTTTTGAATAGTTAACATATTAGAGGGGGAGGATAAAATAATTCAATTGCAAAGCATGAGTCTTCTTTCTCCTTTGTCCAGGCCACCAGATAGAACGTAAGTAGGTTGTGCGACCATTCTGCCCAGCCCATTCTATGGATGCTTGGAGTATAATTTAACATTTCACTAGCCAGCTAACCAGAAAAATAATACCTGTCACTAACAGCCTGAACTGTTATTCCCCAAGTTTAATCAACTCATTTTACCAACGTTTCTTTTGCCCCCTGGTTTGAGGTCTCCTATTTGGCACAGACGTCATGCGATACCCGATGTGGGAGCTGGAGACTTGAGAGCTGTTTTCCTAGACTAAATGTTTGAGGTTACAGGACGTGGCCTAGTTTCACATAAGCTTTCAAATTTCAGTGGGACATGCTGAATCCTGAAACTGTCAAATAGTGTATTATTTTTGGAGTGAGAGAGAGTACGTGTGTGTGAGTGTGTGAATGACCTCTACATTTTTACCCTATCCCAAAAGTCTGACTTCCTGCCCTTTCTCCCATGAGTCCATAAACTTTAGCAATTAAAGTGAACATGTTTTAAGGAAGAAATTTCATATAGGAGAGAACAACTAGGACAGAGAATGGTGTATTTAGGGGAAAACAAGGAAAATAGTAAAATGCTACACATTTTGTGAGGGATACAGAAAAATCCGGAGAAGGTGGGATTCTTTCATTTTGCCAGGTTCCCCTCTCCCTTTTAGTAATACCAAGACCTTCATGTGGGGGTAGGGAGTGGTGTAGACTGATCACTATGTAGTGATCGTGTCTTGTTTTGTTCCCTGCAAAGGAAGCTGATTTTTTTGCTCTTCAAAGCAATAGGAATGATGTGTCTTACTGAATGCCACATCTTAATTTCCAAATTTGTAATTAATTCAAAAACTTTGTAAGCTAACAGAATGGACCTTTCTAAATGCTGAATGAAAGTGCTTATGTCTGTCTTTATCAGATTTCTTCTTGATATTGGTGATTTAAGTCATTCATTTCACAGGTACTATGTGCACTCTAATATGTCCTCAAGTGATATGTGGCAAAATCAGATCCACAGGCTCTAAAATCCTGGAGAGAGGTATGTTCTGAGTGGTAACAACAAAGCTGTAGGCATTGGGTTTTTTCCTTCCCTCTACATAAGAACAACTGCTTCCCTCTCTAGAGAGTTGCAAATCTTTTCTGTGTCTAAAGGGAGAAAACCAAACCCTCATTTCTACCTGATACTCCTCCTTCTTGCAGGTCACTGAGGAGTAAAAGAAGGGCCACCGTTGTTATATGAACAGTGGAATTAAATCCATTTTCCTGTGGATTTTTATCCTCCTTCCTTAGCTATCCCTAACAGAAAGAATTATCTTTTTTTCATCCCTTAAGTTCTGTCCAGTATCCCTCTAAATTCTGGCTGAGCAAAACGTATCTTGTCATTAGGCTGGCAGACCAAAATGGATCTCGCCTGAGCTTTGCTGCGGCCTCTTACACTGTGAGTATTGAAATGGGACCTCCTTGGCATCACTGCCAATTTTCTCAAGAGTTGTAGAAACTTTTAGACCTTTCTACTTTGTCAAGGCTTGTTGAAAATGGCTGTTATTTTAGATATTTTGGCCAGATCTCTGGATAATACCTTTCTGGTTGAGAATCAGACCTTTTCCCACCTCTTCCTTCTGAACTCATCTAATAATGCTAAAAGAAAAGAAGTAAAGGGTAATATGATACAAGGATATCTCTGTGGATTCTAACTGTTTAGGGCCTTATGGGAATTGATGTAAACTTTCCCTTCCCTTTGCAAGTGCATATTGATGTAACAGATTCAGCACAAGGAAGTGTATATGAGCCTTATGATTTAACAGGAAACTGTTCAAAGCCTGGGAACTTGGTCTGAAAAGTGACATTATGCTTAATTTGGCTCCCATGACAGAGCTTCCATCAGGCTGAACTGTTCTGTTCAAGAAGCTGATTAGCCAGGCTAGCTCAGTATTCCTTGTGAGTTCACATCTTTCCTTTACGGAGACAGTTGTCTCTCAAATAGCACTGAGTGCTAGGAAGAAATGCAATTCCTCCCCCCACTTTTCATTGAGTCATTGATTCTGTCATCTTGACTTCCATATGTTTGGGAAGGAGGAGTAATTTGCATCCAGCTCTAAAACAAACTCTTTTATATTGAAAGTGTTGTTATATAAAGCAGCTTTCTTTGTAAGAAAAAGCCTGGAGTTTGGAATCAAAGCCTAAAAACCAAATGCATGATGTTGACAGTAGCCTTAGGCAAGTCATTTTACACTTCTGGCTCATTCATTAGTTATTCAGATGTGAATGTTATTACTATGAGCAGTATGTACTACTGCACAGAGTGAGCAGAAAAGCAACAGCACTGCTCTCAAAGAAGAAAAAGGTAGAATATAGGACAAGTCTAGTCTACTTTGACACCTATGGGAAGTCCATGACACGGTCCTGGTTTCTTCATTTATGAAGAGCTGTTATCATTTGAAGAGGTACTTTGGGCTCCTTAGTCTCTACTGAAATGCCGAGCACAGGTGTTAAGCTTTATCCTGTAGTGCATTTGGCCCCTGTGCTCCCTGGGTTATCAGTAAAGTCAGGCGACTTAAATCAGTGAAGTTATCCTGTCCTCTGAAATGCCCTCAGGCTTCTCCAGTGTTCCTCTACCTGTTGTTGTCTGTTTTGGTGGTGGTAGCAGTGGTTTCCAGGAGAGCTGTTCATCACTGTTAATAATCTTGGATTCTTAATCCACTAAGGATATGATTTTTAAAGCAGCATCTTACCTAACTTAAATATGCTTTTACAGGAAAATGAATTATGTAAGCCTAGAATTTATTAAGTCTACGGGGAGTAAATGACCTTCTTTTTCACGTGGGTTTGCAAATGTCCATGCGCCTTTGAAATCAAACCTGGTCACACCGGGGTGTGCTTGGGGGCAGAATGGAGGGGGTGATGTGACAGTGAGCGGGTTTAAGCAGCCCTGCAATGTCTAATTAGCGTGGGCGAGATGAGAGCAAAGGTGCGGATGCTCAGGGGAATTACAGTGCCCCCTTCCCAGGGCTGCTGGCTCCCAGCTCTCCCTCAGGCCGGGCACACACCGGGGAGAGGGCCCAGCTGTTGGGCATGTGGCCTTCAAAGTAACCTGCTGAAATTGCCTCTCCTTATAGGGGCTGCCTGGCAGGGGCAGAGCGGTGAGCTGGGGCGTTTGCCGGGCCAGTGGTTCTCATCCCCGGCCGCGGAGAGCACGACCCGCGCAGCCCCGAGCAGCCCAGCCCCAAGCAGCCCAGCACCGAGCAGCCCAGCGCGGCTCTGCCCAGCCCCGGCCCCGCCGGTCACCGTGCGCGCGGGCCCCCGGCGGGCGGAACGGCGGCGGCGGGGCCCGCGTTGCCGCAGGGGCGCTGTGGGGACGGACCGGGCGGGCGCAGCGCCGCCATGGCCGCCCGCGTCCTGAACGTGAACGTCGGAGTGCTGGGCCACATCGACAGCGGGAAGACGGCGCTGGCGCGGGCGCTCAGCACCACCGGCTCCACCGCCGCCTTCGACCGGGCGCCGCAGAGCCGCGCGCGGGGCATCACGCTGGACTTGGGCTTCTCCTGCCTGCGCACCGCGCTGCCGCCGCAGCTGGGCCCGGGGCCCGGCGAGCTGCAGTTCACGCTGGTCGACTGCCCGGGACACGCCTCCCTCATCCGCACCATCATCGGCGGTAAGGGGGGCGCGGGGGTGGCCGCCCGGCCCGCCCCGGTGGCTGTCGCGCCTCCCGGGGGGCCCCAGCCCTCGTTGGGGTCCGCGCCCCGCGGGGCTGCGCTCGCCCGTGTCCGTGGTGGGAGCGGCGCCGCTGGGAGCCGGGGTCTCCGGCTACGCCCAGCCGAGGGAACGGGGGGTGTCAGGTTTTTCATGGGCCTTATGACTTTGCTACACTTCATCGTAGTTACTCTTCAAGCAAAGAACCAGTGCTCATAGAAAAGCACTTTGTACATGTGAGTTCTTGGGGTGCTGGTTGGATGGTCAAGTGTGCTCAGGTTTCTTACGCTTTTTAAAAAAAAGTTTTATTTATTTCGTATGGAGGCCCTATTAATGGCATTGAACGGCTCTATACATTTCTATTTTCTCACCTGTTAAAGCTGCCAGAGTTTATGTTGCCTGTAGTTGAGAGCTGTGATGTAGTTGCTGGACATGCTCGTGTTGTCTTGGAGGACCAGGGAGTTCTAACATGATAATTTTAGGCTTAGAAATAATTTCGTGGATTTTGGTAACTCTACATTTTAGTCTTCGTAGGTGGTACCGGAAGGTTAATCTGGTTTGCATTAGGACTCATTTTAAATTAGTTCACCTTGTTCTATCTCTATCTTCTATTTCTTCGAAAAAGTGTTAAGAGGTGGTTGGTGCTTGACTAAGGATGTGATGGAGTCACAGCTGCACAAGTTTAAAGTAGTCACAGGTTGATGCAACTGCAGGGATCAGCCTGCAAGGTCAGTTCCTCTGCGTTTCCTCTGCCAGTGTCTCTTTAGTGACAACTTGGTGGTAGTTTTGTAGGACAGTGTTTCTTCTTGGCTAGACTGAGGTTTAGGCTGAGTTACTTTTCATGATATATGAATTTAACCCCCTTTTGAACGGTTGTGTTATTTGTAAGTTTCGTTAGCGGTAACTGCGTTTTATTGTTTGTGCTTCTTGTGGGTAGGATAATAAATATTTACTTATCTGTCAGTTTCACCAGCAGTAAAGTGCTCTGTATCATCAACTTGTGCTTCACAGCTGCAAGGGAGGAGTGGCTGTGTGATTAATTCCAGAAAGTTGCGGTCTTGTAGTCATCTTTTGTACTTGACAATCCCTTATCATTTGTCAGTAATTGTAAGCACCTATTATCCTCTAAAGAGCAAAGTTTACTTTGGCAAATGTTTCTTGGATGTACTGAAGAGTCACTTGTAGTCAGACATTCCTTTTTGCCAGAAGCAACTAATCTCAGTGGTGTAAACTTCCTCATGAAGGGGACATGGGAAAACTTAGAAATCAGCTTTAACCAGTTTTTCAATAACTTTAACACTTATTTGAGGTCGTTGTTTGATACACAGACTTCTTATTGCTTACTGTAATTTTTATGAAGATCTTCGAAGTATTTAGTCACAGCTGTCCACATCAGCTGAATAAGTTATTCAGATTTGGTTATTGATGGGCTGTGCAGGGAGAATGAAGGCATGGACTGGATTAGATGACATGATAGAGTTTTCTTCCCAGCAAAAATAATTCTTTACAGGTGGTAATTCAGACACATAAGCGCATCAAACTCGCTTAGTTCCAGTTGTACAAGGTTATGTTTCTTATTGAAAACAGTTGATTAGTGTGACTTACTGCAATTCTGTGTGTTAAGAAAGGGTTGTAGAGAAAATGCAGTATTGTGTTAATAGTTTAAAGAATTAGGAACTTCAGTTTTCTGCTTGATAACATAGATGTATCTTGATAGTGGATGCTTTTTTTGTTTTTTACTACCAGGTTGGAAAGGTGAAACCTTGATGATAAAACCTGATCTGTGCCTGTGGGACTCTTTAGGTGCTTACAGATTTGGTGTGGTTTGGTGAAACTCAAACTGAAGTGTAGCATGTCTTGTGTAACAGGATGCATTCTTTGGTGTTCATGTGTGTTTCAATAATGCCAACTTTTTCACCACTTCAGGAATGGAAAGTGAGCCCTCCCAGATAATGATACTTGAAAAATTTAGGTTATTTTCATCTACTTCCTTGTCACTAAGCGTTAAGGGTTCACCATTCCAATCATTTTCTCTGCAACCAGGAATGCCACTACTCTTTTCTTCTTGATGGAATCTGTGATTTCCCTGTTACTGCACGTTTTCTCTATGTATGGTTTCTAAATAAGACATAAGTGCAAAGTGCTTTATCCTCCTGTGTTTATTCTGCACCTCGTATTTCCCATACCTCTTTAAATTATCACTGTTCTGAATTCAAATTCTGAGGGTAGCTACAGGTGGAAGTTAATCTGCAGAAAAACTGGAGGTAGGGTGCCTGTGGGCAAGGGAGCTGGATGTGAGGTTTTGGAAGGTGGAATGACAGCAGATGAGAGGGCTGCTTCAAACCTCTGTGTAAGTCAGGTGCATGCAGGGTTTGCAGGAGAAGCTACAGCTGTGAAAATGTTATTTTTTGAAGCTCTTTTTTCACTGCAGGTGGGATAAACTAGTTGTCTTCCCCTTGGGTGATCCCGTCTCATGGAAACACTGTCTGCTGTGGCCAGGTAGCACCAGCATTGTTCACTCAGGTCTCCCATGAGGTGAGGAGCTCAAGGGTTTCCTTCTGAGGTGTCACTTTTTGGCTCTTCTCTTCTCGAGTGCCATTTTCACCAGTGGTGTCCCAGGTTATCTCTCTTGTGTAACTGTCATCTTTTCTGTGCTCCCAGAGTGCTCTAAGGGTTAATTCCTTTGCTGTACATGGCTCATAAATCTGCTCACAGATTAAATGTTACTGTTTACCACTCTTTAACATATTTCTGTATGTAGCTAATTCCTGAAGTGGATTTTTTTCATGTCAGAATCTAGTATTACATTTTTGTCATGCTATGCCAGGTAGTGCTTGACCTTGTGAATACTTCTCAGAGTCACTCACAAGATGCTTGTTCAGGCATAATACCTTAGGATTAAATGAATGCAGAATATTTGAGCAGTAACCAAATGGAATGAAAAATGGAAGTTGTATTTCATTCTGTGTGGCTACATTTTTCTTGTGAAGCTTGTCCTTGAAAACAAAACATATCAAATGTTAAATCAAAAGTGTTTTGTTTTGGGTTGGTTTTTTTTTCTTTACCTGCATGCTGGGAATTGGAAATGTTGCAGACAGTTTCACCCAAGATATTTTGTTTAAGTTTTAACTGGAAGGTTATAGTCAAGGTTGGAATGGAATAAATAATAGTCACTTGGTGCACTACATCATGCCTTTCACTTGTGTTTAAACCCTACTGGTTTATATTCTTTTAAGGCTCTTGTGTGTCTGTGGCAGGAAGGCATTAATTTAGTGGGTAGCTGTATGGCTTGGACTGTGCTATGTATTTCTTTTTGTCTTACTCTTTCAAACAATAAGAACAGAACTCTTTAATGTAAGATAAAATTTCAGACTTTTCCTGTGCTTTAGCGGGATCTTGTCTCAAGCAATGCAACAAACCCAGTATTTACAGGCATTTGTGTCTGACTTGCTATGGAGAGCAAGCAAGCCTGGGTGACTGAACCTTAAGGGCCAATTCTTAGCTTGTCCCGAGCAGTAAGAAGCACCCACGTCAGCCTTACACTTGGTTTGTGCACTGAAGGAATGACTGCAAGACGCAGGACTGATACTTTTGTCATTCCTGCATTCTTCTGTTGCTGTAGAGATTTAGGGTGGTATTTTTGGTAAAATTTCACACTGAGATGGGGTAGTTTCTGTCACAGCATTATGGGGTTTTTTAAGCTTCTCTTCTTTTGTTAATGTTCAGATCCTTATCTTCCACAAAGCTGATGTTAATGTCATTGAAATAAAATAAGAGTTGCTTATACGTTTGTTTGTCACAGACCTGTGCACCCAGTAGGGTCTGGAATAGTTTCTCAAATGAGTTCAGCAGGAAGGGATGCCTGCTGAGAGGTTACACAAGTTAATCTGCCAGAAGAAATTCAATCCCCGTATTTCATTTTAAGACCACTTTGCGTAGCAAAGTAGTTTAAGCAGTAGCAGATTTTTTCCTTGCTGATGGTTAATTTCATGCCCTACAAAGGGTCAGCACACTAATACAGGAGAACATGATTACCTCATCCCAGCTTCCCCCACACAGGCAGCCAAGGGATACTGAGTGTTTGCTTTAGGTGAGCTGTTTTCAGCTGCCCTTTATCTGTTTGATTTCAAGATGGGTCCTCAA
This sequence comes from Corvus hawaiiensis, assembly GCF_020740725.1. Lineage (NCBI taxonomy): Eukaryota > Metazoa > Chordata > Aves > Passeriformes > Corvidae > Corvus > Corvus hawaiiensis. Next base: position 14,349,592 of record NC_063223.1, read on the forward strand.
AAGAACTTCTAAATCAGAAAATTGTCCCTTTTTCTTTTTTTTTTTTTTTCCCCCCCCTTATGAAGTTCAAAGGACAGTGTATCCTTATAGGGTTTTAATTGGAAAGCTACTGCTTGACCCTGGTTGTCTAAACCTGGGCTGGGGGGAACTCTGACAAACTTGTAGTTTTGTAATCCTTATGCCTGTCTGAACCTTTGACCTTTTTACTTTATAACTAGAGCTTCATTGTCACCATTTGTCCCTGCAGTTCCTTTCAAAGAAAACTGCCTTGCAAGTGTCTGTTTCCACTTTGCTGCTGTGTTCGGCTAAGGAAGGGTATTAATTCATACCTGATACATTGGAGGGGCCAAGACTTTTGAACTTGCACTAGAGCTTGGGGAGGGGGAAATGAGCATAGCAAAAGCATGTCTTGCTGATGCAAATGAGTACAATGAAAACAGGCTTGGGAGATCAAGGGAAATGTGGTCTTGCTACCCGCATTCAAATTCAGTCAGACGCAGATTATTTGTAAGATTAACATATCACAAAAAACCCCCACCTTTTATCACAGATTACTTGTTTTGCTGAGTTTGTTGTAAGCTTTTAAGAGGATTTGTAAACTCGGGGTTACCTTTGCATTACTGCAGTGAAAACATACTTCTGTTGATGTGAGCTTTTGTTTGTTGAGGCCTTTGTGAAGATGTGACAGTTCTTGTTTTTTTCTAGGTGAGTGAGCGAGTAGAATTTTATAGTTGTATATGTGGATGACTTGCTGTTGAGTGCAGATGTTGAATGAAGAGAAACCTCTGGAGGGAAGAGTGTCTTGTGTTTAGTGGCTGTCATTCTGGTCAGAACAGTCACTGTAGAGGCTTGAGATCTTTGGCTGCCAGCTTGAAGTGAGAGTAACATAATAATGAACCCTGTCCTGGTGGAAAAAATTAAAACAACATACAACTCTTGGGTAGTGTAATTTCGATTCACAAACCTTGATGTAGTGGTTGATGTTATGGAAGTACTCACAGGTCAAGAGACTTCAGCTAGCACTAGTGTGAGTGTTTTCTAAAATGTATTAGACTCCTTGGGGTCATGGTGCTTGTGAATTGCTGACACTGCTTTGTATTAAAATTTCAAATAAACTTATTTCTGTAAATGAAATTGAAACTGTCTTTTTTTTCTAATCACTAGAATTTGGCTGGTGCCTGATAGTTGCCTGACAACACAAAGGAGTATTTTTATTGACATTTTAAAATGAAAGCCACCTTTTTTTTTTTTAAATTAAGGAGCTATGCGTGCAGAAAGGCAACCAGTATAAAAATTTTGTTGCATGGTCTCCACAACCTCCGAAGTGGAACTTTGTCTCCTGGATGTTGCAGTGCACAAGAGGGCAGTGTTTGCTTACAATGTAGGATCTTAGGGATAAGTACTCAGGGTAACAGGTCAGCATGGGGGGAGTGACCTCGCTGTGAATCGAAACAGAATTAAGTAGAAGATTTGGAACACAACTCTGGCTTAATTTTCTCATTCTTAAAGAAAACATCCTCTGAGTTTTAAGGAAGGTTAGTCTTATTTCGTCTATAATTTGGGTAGTGGTTTTTATACCTTAAGCAATAAAAACGTATGGGGTGTTGTTTTAAATGTGACATGAGACACAGGTAACAGGGGAAAAAAACCAACTAGTTTGATGTGGGAACCATGGAATTTAGTGTACACAGTTCCTTTATTTCCTTCCCCATTTCCCCATGTCTTTTAATAACTGGGCAAAAGCAAGCTAGTTGTGCTAAATCTGCTTTGAACCACTTCTGTGTGAAATAGGATTTGTTGTGTGAGATTGGGTAGAATGAAACTTGGTACCAGGGTACTTTGAAATAAGGTCTTGTGGAATTTTTATCTGTCTATATCATAACTTTAATGGTTCTAACTTTCTGTGTATTGCATTGCTTCTCCTTTCTGTGGGTTTTGTGAGTGGTGTGACAGTGGGACTGCTGCTGTTATTTCTGTTCTATGCCCTTGTCTGCAATTTTGACTTGAAGCTGATTTCCCTGTTAAAGTTACACATGTTCAACAACTTCCTAAACTTACACAATAACTCTTAGGTAATATTAGAGACCAAAGCAGGAGGAGTCTTCTGTTCATTTTCTGGGTCAAAAAGTTTACAAGGAGCAAGAGACCCATTGTCTCCTGATATCAGAAGTTGTAGTGAATAATCACATTCTCTTCTGCTTCTTCTTAGAATTCTGTCAGAAATGTACTGGTTTCTGTGTTCGGTTTAAAAAGTAAAAATAATTGTGCATTTCTTGTTTGGAAGGTGTGATTTATAATGGAATTCTCAACTTAAGTGTAGATTTTAACCAGGAGAGGTTTTATTTTTTGAATGTTAAATTGTGCCTTACTATTATATGACAATTTTTCTACAAAGCCTCTGAGTGGTTGTGTTTGTTTGCTTGTATACAACAAAATTATCCTGATTGACACTTTGACACAAAACCATGACAGCTTCTCAGGAAAACTTAATAACCAAGCACTGTAATGGTGCTGTTCAAGTCTGTTTGATCATTTTTCCTACTGGTTTAAAAACAGAATTTCTTTGTTCCATCATACTGTGTGCAAGCATTCATTGAATAACCACGTTTCATTTCACTTTTGCTTCATGTTTGTTCTTGCTTTAACTTACTTTGTAAGCTGTTTGGAAGAGTGGGGAAGCTTTGTTAATCAATTTTTAGATGTTTTAAAATATCAGCTAATGTAGTGAAGTATTTTAAATAACTGCATAAAATCTAGAACAACTTACTGTAAAATATGAAGCGTGTTTATAGTTAAAATTACCCTTGTCAAAATAAATTCAAAGCACATTTTTCAAAGTAGCATTTTTACTGATGATGGATATGCTTGCTTACTAAATAGTCCAATTTAGCAATTCAGTGGTCTGCTAATCGACAAACCAGCCTTATAAGGTTCTACTGTATTTGTTCTTCCTCTTGATTTAGAAGTTGTCTTCAATTAGTAGATGCTAAATAGAAGCTGAATATGTTGCTTATGTATAAACCCATTTTTAATAGCTAGTTAGCTTGATGGAGCCATGAACTGAATTTCCTTAATATATTTATTTGTTTTTTTTGTACTAGAAATAATAATACATATTTTTGTGTGGCTGTTGTAAAGTACTATTTATGAAAACCCCTAGAAAAACAAAATGCAGATAGAAAAATCGAGGTTATAATTGTGAAGCAGATGCGCAATAGATCTCACTAAGTGAGCAAACCAAACCTGCACACTGTCATTGCTACAGCCCATTAAGTGTAGTAAAAAGTTGATTTTCCTTGTGGTAGTGAGTCATTTTCTGCCTGGGAACCCTAAGGTTGGCCTGGCAAGCAGAAGAGCAAGGACAGATGTTCTGCAGTGGTGATTTCTAGCTGGGTTCTTGAACACATTGTTTTCCGTGGTTCCCAGCTCATAATAGGGTAGAGCTGAATGAGAGCTTCAGTGAAGAGACTTAAAGAGCTCATACGATAGCTGGGATTGTGGAGATACTGGGCATTCTGTGAGAAAATATTCCATGTGCTATCTGTAAAATTCAGATTAGGTAGCTGTTCTGAAGTGCTTCCTTTAAACTGTTTGCTTCCAGAAAGTGTTGCAGGCTAAGTAAATACTAATAATTCTTATTTCCCATCTCCTTATCAATTATTTTACCAAAATGTTCTTGCACAATTTATCTAATCTCTTCAAGTGAACATGCAATGGTTAGTGTTGGCTTCCAAATTGAATTACAATCTTGCTTTCAAGTTTAAGATGATTAATCCTACATTAGATTGTAATTATCAGCATTACCAGCACTAGGGGTAGTTGGGACCAGACAAACAATAATAAATATATCTATATCTATATATAAATGTTTAATGTAACAGCAGAGGGAATTGGTGAATAGTAGAAGGAGAGGAAATGGAATAGAGAGGGTAGCTTAAATAAAAATGAATAAATTGTATTCAGGAGCATCTTGGAGGTAAAAGATGATAAGGGGGAATAAAAATTGAGGTTTGAATTTTGAGATTTATTGAAGTTGATCTGGGTAAGAATCCAGGCTCGCTCACCTCATGTTCCAGAGGAGAGATGATTCATTTGGGCTTATGGTTTTGTTGAGAAACTCCTTTTTTACTTCATGTTATAGAAGAATGATGATGACTCTTTTGTCCACTGCAGAACTGTTCTTTTCTGCAGTACTGGAAAAATGAATTTAATACAGTTGCCTGTAGCACTTTCTTGTCTTTTGTGCTTACATTTTCCTTTGTTTTCTGTCTTATTTGGGATGCAGTGTACGATTGGCATATGAGAGTAGCTGGTATTCTTGGATCTCAGGAGCTCTTTTTAATTTTTAAACTTTGCCTTAATTTTTTTCAGCCAAGTTTTACCTGTCTTGCTTCCATTAAATGCATTGTAGAGCAGGTGAACATACTTTAGATATGATTCTCCTGTATATGTAAAATTTGAAGTGGTCTTTAAGAACCTGTTGGGTAAAGAAAAGCTATAGAAGTGTTTGAGAGTTGTTGATAGAACTATCCTGTCATATTAATAAGGATAGGCATGGGAAATGGGTTTTTTTTGTCATAGATGTTTATTCATGCTTACATCGACTTCGCTTATATTAAAAATAAGCCTTCCAGCAGTAATACTTTGGGGAAGAAAGTTTTCCAAAGTATGCAAAAACTGCATTTCAGAGAGAAAAACAAAATCGTAGCTTTCTTTTTTAGGATCAAGAAGAGGGGGAGGGAAACTGGTTTCCTTGTATTTGACTGTGCTGTTGGATGGAAGACAAAGCTCAGTCTCTCTTGCTGACTAATGTCATCATCAAGGCATTTTTTTCTCCCACAGAGCAATTTTGTCTCCATTGAGACCCCCACAGCCATTGGCAAGACCATGGCCTGAGATTAAATCTCACGCTTGGGTGAAATTCTAATGACTGTAATTGTTTCCTCTTTTTAAGTCTGTGGTCCCTTCATCAAAGAGTGGTGCGGAAATTATGCATTTATGTTGTAGAAAGAGAGGTCATGATTACCTGAACCTGTGGTTGACTTGGGGCGATTCTGTGTCGTGTTCTGGCAGTGCTTATCCACGCTGACATTCCAGTGTGTGAAATGATTTAGAGTGTGGCGTAGAGTGCACGTGCAAAGTACGGCTGTGGCACAGCTCGCTCCTTGCTGGCTCTGGGCTGTTGCCGTCAGGTGAGCGCGGCAGCAGCAGCGGCTCTTGAGTGTTGGTCACCTGCTAACAGGAGAGAAGAAGTAGTAAATGTGGGCTGAGGGAGGTTTCTGTGAATGATCTCTTGCAAAAGGCTTGGGACCCATCAGCAAGTGTTATTCTTAACCCTCACAGTGCTTATTGGAGGTGTTCAGCATCTTGAAGGACGGCACCAGTGTGGGTGGTGCTGGTTGTGGAGGAACGTAAGCATAGATTTGAAAAGAATTACAGACAACTTTGTGGAGGTAGATTGCCCCATCCTGTAAAATCTGAATGTACGTGTGCAGCAGCGTTGCTGTGTGATGGAATGATTCAGATAAGTATTTTGTGGTGTTTGGCTTTATTGTGCAGTTCTGTATGTACAGAATTTTGGGACTGTACTGTCCCCTAACTCTGAAGATTTATGAAAAAGAAGATGAACTGTGTGTTAAGTAGAAAACATTTTGAGTTTGTACTCTAATTTAGGAAGTGTCCTTTAAAGACATCAGAAGAACTGACCAAGACACATTTCATCAGAAAATACGGAAAATGGTTCAAATAGTACCTAATTTTAGGTGTCTAGGTTGTATTTATAGACTAAAGAAATTCCAAAGCATTGTCATTCTTAAAAGCATTCAGCAGTAGAGTCTTTCCCTGATCTCTGAAATGATGAGTGTTCAGTTTAGAGTATTAAAAAGCCTATCAACAAAAAGCAACCAAGTGTCAGCAGTGCTGTTCACTTAAGGGACTAGCTTTGGGCATTTGAAACTGAAACCTGGCCCCTGTCTGGCTATATTATGACTTCAAATAATATGATAATATGCCTAATTAAAAAATTCCTTAAAGCCTGAAAAGCAAGGTTTTTCACTGAAATGATACCTGTTTGTTTCTATATTTATAAATAAAGCAAATAATTAAAAAATGGAAATAATTGTTAATATTTGTTCTTGTGTATGGCTAAAAATTCAAAAGTCACAAGTTAGGCACCCTGACAACTTTTTTTAAGGAAGTAATTTTATTCTTTGGATTTGCTTGCTGTGTGATAGGTTTTCACCCTGTGGGAGGGGCCATCATGTGCATTTTTTTCTCTGAGTGGATTTTTCGCCTGATGAACAACTGAGATTCTCCCATTATTTCAAGTGCTGTGACAAAGTTGTGGTGCTGGTGGTGTTTGCCCATGTGTTTGTAGTTGAGCTCTTTCCTTTCTCTCTCTGGTGTGTATTGCTATATCCAGCAATGATGGTTTTTTATGTCTAAAATTGGTGTTGAACTGGAGTCTCTTGTGGGAAGCAATTCACCTGTCTGTGGTGCTGCACAGAGCTTTTAGGGGAAATTTAAAAAAAAAGTGTATTTGATTAAATTGAACTGTACCAAGCTTTGTGTAGAAAAAATAATTTTCTGCTTAAAGGAACAAAAGAGTTTTGAACTGAAGCTAAATTGTGTTTAAAAAAATCCCAAAAAACCAAAACAAGTGACTGAAAATTCAGTCTTTACAGAAAGTTTGTCTCAGATGTGTTTTCATTACTGAACTGTCTTCACTAACAAATTACATGGAGGCGGATGTTTGGGAGTACTTTCATCGTATGTCCCTAAATGTGCTTGCTTTTATTTTTAAACTTTATTTACAGTATAAAATAGTTGATTATTCTAGTAATACCCAACACTGCTTTTGTGGGGTTTAATGCTTTCTTTTTTGGCTTGTTGAAGCCAAACAAAGCAAAGTGAAGATAAATTTAGCCGTCTGTTTCTTTACTTACCCTGCACCAAGAAACCAGTGAGCCCTAAACTTACTGTGTAGAAAATGCTGGTTTTTTTAAGACTTGCACTCAAATTAATGCAGTGGATGAAAGTTATTTTGGTCACTGTACTTTGTTCTTTTTCCTTTGCATTGTAAAGAATGTATTTATTTTTGTCCCATTAAGAAAATGGTGGAGTGAAGCTAGGAAGAGAACAGATCACATAGAAAGTGATGTCAGGTTTATGGAATGTTTTGTTATGTTCTTGCATATAATTGAGTCAATCCTAGGTAAAACAAGAAATGACTAATGTGAAATTTAAATTAGTTGACAGTATCCTTTCAAGGCTTGTGTACTGTTTTAAATTTTTTTGCAGTAACTTATGAGCTCCTGTAAGAACAGTTGGAACAAAATAGTTACAAGAGTGTTTGAGGTGATAGTGTTTAATATTTATTTTAGTAGTGTATGATAGTTTCACTTTCTGTTGGAGAGCTAACAATTTTGTAGCATCTCAAGTGTACTTGTATTTACTGTTGTTGTTGGATGCTGAAAATTTTCAGGATGACACGATGAAATCATCAAAATGCACTCATTTTGAGGATGTTAGTCCATTTAGAAGCTTTATGTGAAAGAGTTACACTTTTGTCCCAGTTCCCCTTTATGCACTGTTTGTTCGGAAGTGGGATAAGTAAGTTCTGTGAATGAAAAATCTGTTTCTGCTAAGAGGATGCTGAAGTGGAGTCTGATGTTCTCTAGCAGTAACAAATTAATTTCTGGGTCAGAAGCACTGTACAGTATAGATGCAGTAAAAGCAGCCAAAGTGAGCGCAGCTGCAAGAGGCCATTTATGAGAACTTGTCATGAGAGTAGAGTTCTGTGGTTAAGTCATGATGGAAATATGGGAAGCTCGGGCATAGTCTATCGGTGGCAAATGTGATTTTGTAATAGGCCACCAAAATATCCAGCCAGTTTTTCAAAATTAAATACATTCTGGAAAAAATGTTTTTCTGCTAAGTGGTAACAATAATTGTAAAATACTTCAAATGCATGAGTTGTAATCTCTTTTTCTGTTAGCTGTGATCACCTAAAAAAACTGAGCTTTAATCACCAAGGCTGTATTCTTTCTTGGTGATTTCAGCATTTCATTAAGGAGTGATTAGTACTCTTCAATTATGCATTCATTTATCTTAGTGATGCATTTACAGTTAGAGATAGTGTTGGTTTATTGAATTTGGCTGATGCCAAGCAGTTTCAGCAGATTTTTTTTCTTGCCATGTAAGAACACGAAAGAAAGTAGTAGAGAGGGCTTTATAGCCTTGGCATCATTTTAAATGATAATCTATTCTGATTTTTATGAAAAAAAGAAAAAAAACAAGGCTTGATTTTGGGATTTTTGTTTATTTGGTTTTTTTTTTGTTGTTTTCTTTTTCACACCGCTTTGGACTTCTAGAATTCCTTTCTGAAGTCCATCTGCAAAGGCTTTGTCTGCTGAACATCAATGGTTCATGGTGTGCCTCTTTCAGGTATGGGGGAATAAGCTCTGTAGCAGGCTGCTCTGGAAGCTTGTACTTGGAATAGATTTTTCTCTATGTTCATAAGCTGGCAGTTCCAGATATGAGTTAAAAGATCTTATTTACCTAAAGGGATGTCAAGGAAGAAGGAGAAGAGGAGGGACAACGTAGTGTGAAATGGGATTGAAAACCAATTTCTTGATGTTTATATGGTGTCCTTCCCTGTATGAATAAGAGGGAGAAGAAAAGGATCTCGACTTTCAAAAACTGCCCTTGTTTGTTTTGTATCATAACTGGGGTTAAATTGAAGTGGGCACTGTTGGGCTGAGAGTTACGGTGGTTTGTGGAGGGAGTTGGGTTGCTGATAACCCACATTGCTTCACTTCTGTTTGTTTCATGTTTTCTGTTTACATGTTTTAAAGTTATCTGATCGGTTTGCTTCCAGATTTAACAGTATCCAAGCCTGAGTTCCAGCTTATTAACAGAGCTGCAGTGAAATAGGCTTCTCTGCCTGCCCAGTGCTTCTGCAGAGGGAAGAGATTGTTGCTGCTCTCTTGGGACTGAAAACTTCAAAGCTTTCATTTTGCTGGTAAAGCCCTTCCTAAAACTTGTGTACTTTGAGATGTTGTGATTCAATTTTCCATGGACCAACAGAATCTAGGTCCCAGAGACAGGCAAATCTTCTCATTGTACGCTGAATTCTTGTTTTTCTGAGTAACAGGAAGCATGAGGTATGCTTAAAACATGGGAACTACGGATGAGAAAACTGTTTTAAAACCTTTTTTCCCCTCTTGTGGTGTCTCAGGTCACTCCCCAGGCCCAATGTATACCTTGCTTTTAACAGGACCCTTGAGGTAAAAAGCATGTAAATGGATGCCGTTATTACTTTATTAAGGGAAGAAAAAAATTAAGTATCCATTTCTATGGCTATTTGATTTTTTTTTCTTCCGTGTATACCAGTTATTAGACTATTTCATTTTATGTACCTACATACCTTTTTCCCTCTTCATATGCTTTATTTCAATGTTATATTTTTGCAAAATGGCAAGATAATTTTTTCCTCAAAAGCAAATTAACTATGACATTTTAAACATAATTAATAAAAATAATTTATTGGAAGTACTTTAAGGAAATCTTCTAACAAAATTTAATTTAAGTCTATAGTAAATTGTCAGTAAGAATATACTTAATAAAGTTCCATTGTATTTCTCTTCCGTTACTATTATACGATTCTTCAACAGCAGTTGTCTCCATCATTTGATGTGAAGGCCAAACTGGTTAGATAACAAATGAAGTATATTTATTTAAGTTCATTTGAAATTAAATTCTCATTCTGAGTTTTCCATCCCTTGTTCTGTAATTCTAGTTCTTACTGTCAGGAAGTTCAATTTAGAATCTATTGTGCTCTCTGAGTCTACAAGATATGAATGGGAAACAAGACCTAACAAAATGTGAAAAGCAATAATGAAAAATACAAAAAAGGCTCGTACAAGGCAAAAGCATCCCGGAAGGGGTTTTGTAGAAGAGGGAAGTGTGTAATCTTTAAATATTCTTTGTATACTTTGATATACTTTTGATCCTGTTTTGTATTCATGCTTAGAAATTTTTTCTCTCAGTCACAGAGGTTAGATTGGCAAGGGCAGATGACATTACTGGACTTCTGGGCACTTCTTTTCTAGAACCCCATCCAAGCTAGAGAGTGATGGCTCAGTGCCTGCACTTGCTACTCTTTGGATTTTTGCTGGGACTGGTGTTCTCTTGAAATGTGCAGTTAAATGCAAATTTACTGTTACAGCTTTGGAGTAGCAGCAGTAGTGCTTTGCACTCCATGTTATTTTCTTATTTATCCAGGATTCTTGCTTGTTGCTTATTTCCAGTGAATAACTTGAGCAGTGCCAGCATTCCTGAGAGCTGGTCATATGAGCCTGGCAGAGCAATGTGTATTCTGAGCAGACTTTGTTTTCTGTAGGCTTTCTTCCCACTTCCCTGGGGATGCTGTCAGCTTTTGTTTTAGCTTGAAAATTTAAATTTCGATTTGTGAGAAAAAAGTGGTTTTTAATCATCAAATGAAACAGGAGGGTGGGTGTAGGATGCAGAACTGGGAGACCTGCTGTACTTCGCTTATGATGATCCTCCTTTGTCACGGTTCTGTTCTCTTTGAAGGTTTTGAACTTGAGTGATGTTTTGTTTAACCCACAGGTGTTAGTGCTCACAAACTTAGCTTACACAAACTGCCACTACTGCTTGTAAAATGCTTGTAGCTTTGTGTCAACACTTGTATTTTATTCAGTTGTTCACTCATCCTAGAGAAAATGCTGGAAGGACTTGCTCTGAATTATACTGAAATATCTATGATTAGATAATCATGTTCTGGTTTATATAGTGTTTGAGCTGTCTTATGAAATTTCTGTGTAGGGTTGTGCTGAACAACTTTGCTTTTGGAAATTCTTCAAAATATGTAATTGAAAACTTTTTTCCTTTATTTATGAGGGCTTTTGGAGATAAAGGGCCTGGTTTTCTATGTTGATGGTTTCTATATGTTCACGTCACAAGATCTATGCTTTTCTAAGTATAAAACTTGAAGCAATAACATAACATGGTTGTGTCACAGATTAAAGTACTTTCATTATTTTAGGGAGCAATGGCTCTAAATTTAGTCTGTGAGCTTTCTAAACCTAGGGCCTTGTTTTGTGTTTATCTGTGAAGTGCCATGCACACTTGCAGCATTGTAGAAGTACCAGTTCAGTGCCCAGCTGGGTGTTCTAAATCCATGTAGCCTTGTAGGAATGAACTCAGTAAGGGAGACTGCAGGATTAAGGTCCAAACCAATATGAAGTCAGACCAGGTCTGTATTTTGCTCCTTGGCTGTAAAACTTCATTCACATGAATATCTAATTTTAAACAATAAAGTATATAATTCAAAGCACTTAAAATATTTATTTTTAAACTAATACTTTAGCAGTGAAATTTGGAATATCTTTACGGCACTCACTCTGCTGTAAAATTTTTTTTAAGAAGTCATCTGGCTATAAATCTTGATAACTTAGATTTTTCACCTTGCCTCCTATTAGTACTTTGGAAAACATTTACTCAGGCATTGCTACTGTCTCTTATCTCTGTGTGGTTATAGATCATTAAATTCCACCCCCTCTTAACACAGTATAAATTCTAATCTTGGCAAGTATTGTACCTAGTTTTATTTAGTAATTAAACTTTGTACAGCTTTCCTCCTTTACGGTGAGCATCACCTTTTATATTTTAGTGGAGTTTTATTAATTATATGGAGAATGTAATAATGTGAACCACAAATGCCATACACCCTGCAATTTCTGGAGTGCTTTGTGGTGTTGGCAATTTAGATAGCATATCCACATGATATAGTTTGTTTTGTCCTGAAGTACTGGGATGGGAGATTTACATGGCTGTTGACCCCTTAGGACTGCTCTGAAATGAGGTGTGTATCTTGTGCAATCCTAGTCAGCAAAAATTTAAATAAAAATAAATACACTGTCAGAAGCCCTTGTGCTGCCCTGGCAGGAGGTATGAAATAGTACCATGTGCTCGATAATGGCCTCCTCGGAGAAGGGTCTCTGGCACAATGTGATGTGACTTAGTGGAATGACAAACTATGCAAAATGCTTGCTATTGTCATGTTTAGGTAGTGAATTGTTAGGCAGGGCCTGATGTCTGCCATGGACTGAGGGCCAGAGAACTAAATACAAAATAAATCTTTAATGAAATTTGAGTGGTGAATCCAATTTAAGACAAACAGAAGTTACAGCCTTTGTGCACAAACACTGAAAACTCAGAGTGAACTGCGAAGAAACTAACAGATCACTGCTTTGACTTTGGTTTTCAAGTGGTGAGTTTGTGGTGATTTTTGCATATAAAAACTTCCCTTGGTAGTTCAGTATAAAGTCTTAAAACCTTAGCCAGAACAATTTAATGGTAGCATTAACTCTGCAGCTACCCTTACGCTGAAATTTGTAAATTAGCAAAGCACCTAATACTTAGCATGGGCAAGTCAGGATAACTGTCTGCTGCCTAGAATGTGTCCAGAAAAATTAGTTTTCCAAAGTATTGCTGGTTACTGTGGCCCTAATTATCTGTGCACACTGCACAGAATGAAAATAATCTATTTCTCAGAACTGTCATGTTTAATATGTTTGGGACTGATTTGTTTGATATTTCTTTCTGCATGCTGTACTGCTGCACCGGTGTAGTAATGTGGGTGCTTGAAATTAAAGCTTGACATAGAAACTGAGATTGTTTGCAGGGTGTCTTTCTTGAGAACAAGCTTACCTTTTCTACATGAATCTGTTTTTCATCCTTGATCCCAATACTGTTCTTGTAAAGATTATAATTGTTGTCGGTGTTTGGAGATGGTGAAGGTTTGGAAGTTAGAGTGTTAGTGTTATAGAAGTCTCACAGAATTTTGGATCATGACGTTGAATTAATTTCCCAGTTCGCATGTGTATGGAGTTGTATGTTGAAATATATGACACAAGAAGTAACATAATTGTTCTCTCTTTGTGTTTCTGTTTGGTTATGTTCTGCAGCAGGAATACAAACACAACTTTTTTCTTCATTACTGTCACAGAAATCAAGAAACTTGCATCAAAATTGGGGTTCACTGTGCTCCAATGTACAGAAGACTCTAAGGCAAAATGTAATATAGTCCTGATAACTTGAGGTAGTTGTCTTCCAACTTCCCACTAGGTAGTAGTAACTCTTCTACTCGTTCTACATTGACCTGTTTAAGAGAAGCAAAGCTGTGGTTGAGTGTATGAAAGAGATATATGTAAGAGATTTTAACTGAAATAGGCATGTTTATTGCTGTTAGTTGTAGGGGACTGTACCCTCTCCTCCAGTGTCCAGATCAGTGTCCAGATCCAGTGTCTTCTTTGTTCCTTGTTACCCCGTCCATTTGATTCTCAGTTGTTGTGAGATTTGCCCTTTCTTGATTGACAAATTTTCTAACTCCCTCCATAGCATTCTGTCAATGCAGGTGATGACTTGGTTTTGTAGCCATGGTGTCACTCTGCAGCTGGGCACCACGTCTGTGTTTTGGGCAAGCTGTCCTGACTCCTGGTCGGAGCTGGGGCTCTCTTTGAGAGGAACTTCTTGACCCTTTGTACTTTGTACAGTATGCGCCTCGCAGGCGGACTCTGGAGCCGTTGTCTGGAATGCGTGTCTAACGCATTCCACTCGGACCTCAGTTCCATTCCATAATGTTAGCTTTAATTGGCTGGTTCTAAACTTTCATGTACAATTTGGTTGTACACGGTAAATTACCACCCTCTTTGCCTTTTCCTAGGAGCACGAAAGTAGAATCCAGGCTCTGCTTTCCTGTGCTGCCTTTTGGTATTGCCCTTGAGCTCTTTTAGGGACAGCACTGGTGGGTAGTCTTTTTCAGAGGACAGGCTTATTTTCTGGTGGTTTCTTTTTTTTACCTCTAATCTTCCAAAGACTGTACCTTTTAAACATTGTGTTGTATTTTTGAACCGAATTCTGCATTTGAAAGTTTAAAAAGAATTAATACTTCTAGCCCAAAGAAGTATCTCCAATTTAGTAACTGTTGCCTAACTCTTAGTGTGGCTAGATAGCCAGTGTGTTCTCCAAGTGATTTTTCTTTTCTTTTAAATATTCCTATATTTTAATTTTAGTTACTTTGTTTGAGTGCATGAGAACTTCAGGGCAACATCAGTGGTATAACCAAGGCTGGTCTTTACTATGTAAGAATGCCTTTGTAGGTGCTTCTGAAGTGTCAGAATGTGTAGTGTGGGCAGAATGAGAGTCTGTTATTATACAGGTTTCATCTAGGCTTAAATGCTTGATCAGAGCATCAGCAAAAGTTATTTTTGAGAAAGAGGGGTAGTTGAGTTACATGAGGAAAAAAAATTTGCAGTGCTGCATACAAAACAAATTTTGCAGTTCAAGCTCAAAACAGTGATGAGTCTCTTGTTCATACTTGGTATGAATGAGGTAAAACAAAGCCTGCCTTTATCCTCCACATCAGGCTTATGAGCTCATGTTTCGGCTTTTCCCTTCCCCTCCCTTTCTGACATGGACTCTGTCTTTTTTTTTTTCTTTGCTAAACAGACAGTAACTCTCCACAATATTTTTAATCTCAACAAGACATCCAGTGGCTGATGATGCAAAAGTGTTGCATCAACAAAGAGGGGATGATAGCTGGAGCATTCCAGGTCTGACATTTTTGGCTGAGGAGTTGTGTATTTGTGGCCACTGATTTCTCCCGGCACAGCATGCTTGCTTTGGGCAGGAGAGTACTTTTCACTGACTCCTGTTGTGTGCCTCCCTGCTCCTTATTTTAGGCTTCCCCAAGAAGTTATGACTGGGAGTTTCATGGTTTTAGATGAAAGAGCCTGTTGTCTTGCTGAATTATCTCCTTTCTGTCTATATTTAAAGCAAAGTTGGCAGGTAAAAAAAAATGCAGTAAAACAAAAGCTCTCTTATGGTAACATCTGAGGCTAGATTAGAATAAAACTGAAAGAATGATTTAATATTTTTTGTTTACGTATGTTTGTTGAGGCTGCTTGTTTACCTGTGGTTCATTGGCACCCAGCAGTGGAACTGTCCTCATTGCATTGACCTTAAGATGGGTTCCTGGGCACTGGTGGGATCTAACCCGAAAAAATTTTTCCACTGAAATAGATCATGATAAGTATTAGATTATTTGGATTAGAAAAATTAGTATTATGGAATTTAAAAATAATACACATTTATCATCATCGATACTGAATAGCCATGTAGTGTGCAAGTGCTTGTACTCCTAAATTTTTGAGAGAAAAATTACTTTAAAACCTAAAAGAAATATTTGCAATTTTTTCATGCTGTAGTGCAATATTTTAAACTAATGGCATTTTTTATTGACTGAAGTGAACCCAGCTCATGAAACTTTTCATTCACTAAAAGTATTGCTGATGCTTTTAAAAAGTAAGGACTTAAGAACTTCCTCATGACAGCTAAACTTCTTGAAACCATATAAAAATCTGCTTATACCATAATTCAGCCTTGCAGCACTGGTTTTATTGTGTGAAGAACCTATCAGAATTAGATTTATAAGCTCGTTGTTCCCTAGATGTGCCTGTTTGTTATGTACGACTGTTCTTGTTCATAGTCTGTGTTCCTTCACAGCATAAAACCTTCAGCCATCTCTACAGCTGTGCCTTACACTGTTTCCATCAGGTAATACTTCCAGTCATGAAGTTTTCCCCAATTTAATAAAGGTAAGGTGGGATAATTTGTTGTTTGCTACCTAAAAGCATCATTAACCATTGCAAGAGGGGAAATTAGGGCATGGGTTTGGTGTCTTTTTTTTTTTTTTTTTTTTTTTTTTTTTTTTGCAAATCTTATTTTTGATGCAAAGGCAGTTCTGTCGCCAGCCAGTCCAGCATGCGGAGACTCTCCCCCCTGCCATAAAACAATGAGCACATTCAGGCACAACTCGTGTTTTCAGTTATTAAAAAACGGAGCCGTCTGTCTCTGCCTGTGACTTTAATCTTTAAGCCTTTATTCCCTGTACCCCACCCCCTCTTTCTTTCCCCAACCTTTTGTTTGTGAAGTGCAGAGCTACAGGATATGTGGGCCTGGAGTTTCTGAATGTATTGTACATTCCCCTGGCAATTACAGATGTTTATAACCCTGACTGATGTTATTTCAGTATTGTGGAGGGTGAAGAGAAAATTAAAGAATGCGTTTTTCATTGCCCCTAGCAATCTTCAATTTTATTTTGTTTTTGAGGACAGCAGAGAAGAAAAAAAAAAAAAGCAAAATGTAAACTGTTAATTTTAAAAAAAAAAAAAAAAAATCTTGTTTCACATTCTCAGATGAAGCACATCTGAGACCTGTGCAGGAATATTCCCATACTCTACCATAACTCTTCTGTTAGGACAGTGTGTTGCATACAGTGTTGTAAAAAGCATAATAGGACTGGATTTTAATACAAAACAAGCTCCTTTAGTGCAGGGTGCAAGACATTTGCTTACTTTATTTCAAAGACAGAGACAAGGTAGCTTAGGGCTTGCAACAATTTAAGAGCAGAATCACATAATTTTTTTTCAGCTTGGTATGGAACACTTTATTTTTTTTGCAGAATAATGATTTAGAATCTGATGAATTGGAGTTTTACTTGTGGACTTGATGACTTGGTGACAGAATTGTTTAAGAAAATTTATTTTTGTCAGTCTTGTAGAAACATGCTCTTGATCTGTATAAGGTTTTAAATCAATTTATTACTGGTGGTGGTTGAGGTATCTAAAGCTGCAGGTGCACTACAAGATTAATGTCCTTGAATTGACAGAGGGGTGGAGAGAAGAGAATCCTGTAGCAAATCTCTGATCAAGGTGATAACTTGTGTGTTTCTTGGGGATTCCAGTGCATTTCATGATTTTCAGAGTAGTTGGCCTAAAACATTGAATTTAAGTAGAGAAAAGTTTATTGGAGTCAAGAATTTCAAGGTGGTTCAGCAGTATCTCTCAGGTACAACTTTCATATCTATACTCGTTTTCAGCTGCATGCAAACTGCTGTTTATAGGTTTTGGAAGTTTGGAGTTGCATATCTAAATGTATATTCAGGTCTGTCTACCTGTGTGATGGTCCTTATCTCCAATGACTGCTGCATGGAACTTTTCCTTAGACTGATCTTTCAAAGATACAGCAGAAGAGTGAACAAGAATTTACAGTGAGATATCCTTTGGCTAGGACTTGAAGAAGTTAACACAAAGATAGCAAAAAAGTCTCCTTGACATCTAATATTAAACTGATTAAAACATGCTTGAAGAAATTCTAACAGATGTTCCAAGATGTTTGTAATTCAGTAATTCTCCAAAGCACCCAGAGGGAGGCAATAGATGCCCTGTAGTAACAGTTCTCCAGTCCTCTGGGAAGGAAAAAAATGAACTTGTTGGTCATTAAGCATAGCACATTCTTTTTATCCTGAGATAATCAAGTACTGAAGTTGTGTATTGCTTGTGTAAGGATTTCTGAGATGTGCTGGTTCTCTTTGTGTTACAACATGGGGGCATGGATGTGATCGAATCCTAGATATGCTAATGGAAAGATACCATCTTGTACAAATGTTAAAAGAGCTTGAAAAGTTGAAGAGCTGAGTGTGAAATAGTACTGATAGAGGGTAGAATTTATAGAAACGTTGTAGTTATTGTTCATGAGTCTGGTTTTGCCCCCTCTGAGTCCAGTACGGGGCCTGTATGTTATAGTAGATTCAAATATGGATAGAAATATGAACAGATTGGTTAGGAAACATTTCAGTTGGTCTGTTCTTGGAAATCAGCGTGTTAAATTGTCTGAAAAGCTAATACAGGAGTTCACTTACTGAAACAGCTCACTGCTTTGAAGGAAAATACGTGCACTGGTGGCTGTTTATGTGCATCTCTCCCTGAAACAATCTTGGAAAATATATAGAGTTATTCCAGTAATTTTTGTACTGCTTTTCTCTTTCCGGTATGAACCTGATTTTGTATGACTTGTCATTTGTAGTAAAAGGCATACTGGTATAGGCTGCTGTCGGCTCTGGCCTGAGGATCCTGTAGTATCAGGGAGGTAGCAGGAATTCCCATGGTTGTAGGTACTACAGAGGCTTTCACTCGATATTTGTCTCCACACTCTAGTTAGTGGAGAAACCTCAGGTGCAGCATTCTTGAAGCTGGGAATAGTCTGTTTCTGTGTGGTGTGAACTGAGTAATGAGAGATGGAGCAGAAGGCTCCACATGTGTGGAAGTCGATCAGAACTGGGGATGGGCTCATGTCCTCATTGGTGCAGGTTCAGTGCCTTTGCAGTTCTTCCAGAGGTTTGATTCTTTTTATACCTCTAAGCCACTGTTTTCTCTTTCAGGTCTTGGAAATAGCTTCAAAGATAGTGTCTGTAATCTTTGAAAGATGCAAAGGACAGAATGGTCATACTTGGAGTTATATTTTTTGCAATGTATTTAACATTATCACATGCAAGTATAATTACTTTTTTTTCTTGAAACTTGGCAGGAGATCTTGTAGAGAGCAAACATAAAGCTGATACGGGTCAAGACTATAAAAAGGATATTTTTTTTGTTCTTGGTCCTCTGACCTGTTTGCTTTTCAGTGTTTATAGTAAAGACTTTATGGACCATCAGGGACCATTTATGGTCACTATATAAGGCCCAAGTGTAATGTTACCTTACATTTAACTCTTCAGAGCAGTGCAAAAACACACGTGGCATTGATACCAAAACAAAATACCTCTGAATAACAAGTCTGAAACTTGACCTAATCACTCATTAGGCTCCTAGGAAAGCTTACTAGAACCCTGAGCACACAATATCGTCTGAGGAGGTCAAAGCAGGGTTTTACAAGTATCCATTTTTTTCTACTTTGCACCTTTTCTCCTGAAGCATGAATGTCAAGTGTTGATTTATTACACAACTTACTGTCACATTGTTTCAGAAACCTTGTTTTGTGAACTAAAAAACTCCAGCCAGAAGGAGCAGGGCACTTCATTGCAAATTTCTAAGTTTGGGTTTGATATGAGTTGGTGGAATTACAGGTGCCATTTTTGTATGAGGTTGGGAACCTAGAAACTTGACATGACTGTTTCTTGTTGAAATAGTTTATAACCTGAATTCCAAAATACGAAACTGAACTTTTTTCCTTTTTTCTGCTAGGTGTAATATAGGCAGGTAGTGCAAAAAAAAAAAAAAAAACAAACAAACAAAAAACCCCTGGACAAACCAGGTTTACAACATGGATAGTAATAACTCAGTTGGTTTCTTCTGTGCTTTCTTTTGCTTTCAAGTGTATGAAATTTTTTTTTTTTTTTTACTGTATGCCCCGATTGTACTTCAAGGCTGATGAGCTGTATAGTGACATTCAGTCTAAAATGCTAAGTAACTGCACTGTAGTTTTGTGCAGTATCCTAAACATTTAACTTCTCAGCTTTTACTGGTGTCTGTATTTGCATATACATATATATGAATGACACTTTAAAAAGTTAATGTTTGCTAACTAATTCACAATTTATGCACTTTCGACTTCAAGCCAAGAAAGAAATTAATGCAGCTGAAATACCATGGTGTTGTGTAACTCAGCAAATGCTACCTTTTTTTGTAGCAGTCATCTGTGTCTACTCAGAATGATTGTTGCTCTTCCAAGATATGTAGGCTTTCTTGAATTGTACCATAGTTAATGTTTTCAACATTAAAATAAGTAGAGGTCTGTTTTGGACTCTGTCCAGTTTGTGCCCTGTCAATATAGAAATTCAGATCTAGTAATAGGTAATATTACAGAAAAGGACTTTTGTGCATATGGAAGAAGGATGACGTCTTCTCTCATATGGTACTTTACCTCCATTTTTACACATGCTATGTATTACATGGCACTTCTTGTTACAAGGCAAGGATTGTTTGCTTTGCTCTCCCCTCATTGTCTATAGGATTTTCATTTGGGGTGATTTTCTGGTTTTCAACAGAAATATTTATTTAAAGAACAGGAATTTAAATGCCAGACCCTAGTAGTCACTCATGTGGTTTGTTACCTTTTCTTTGGAAATAGTCAAAATGAATGTTTTATAGGGACAAACAAGAAAGTCAGTGATGGAATAAAGTGTCCCTTTCTTTAAGTTTCATCTTAATACTCCTTACACGGGATAAAATCATAAATGTTTTATTAAAAAATGAAGTTTCATCTAGCTGGATGTAGCTTTAAAAATCTTAATGTATAAAGCTGTATTTTTATTTGTCTAAAGACAGATGCTATTTAGCAGCACTAAGTTTAAGTTGTGCTACTTAAAATTACATAATTGATTGTGCTCTTTTATTGGAGGTGTTTTATTTCCCATCTTTCACTCAACTTCATTTGTGTTTGTCACTGTGTGCTGTTAACATGGATTTTTTTCTTTGTAAGTGAAGTTGTATGTGAAGGACCTGAGTGCATTTGTCTTGTTTCCTTTTTTGAAGCTACCTCAAGATTCCTTCTCCAGAAAGTGACCAGATCTAAACGCAGGATTTTATTTCAATATTACGTTGGATATAGGTCAAGTCTAGTACTTTGCCTTTTTTTGCTGCTTTTAAACGTAAAACAATTTTGCATTGAACAGCATATAATGACTGTATCTTTTCAGAATTTTCTGAGGTAATAGCACTAGTTTTGTGTATATACACATGTACTTGAGTTTCTTTCAGTTCTTCCTAACAAGATGTGGACTGTTTATTCAGCTTTAAGTTTCTCTGTAGTTCCTCAGGCTGCTGTTCAATGAACCTCTTGGCCTGCAGCAGCATCCTGTCCCTAGAAACAGGAGGTTTGCTTTGCTTTTTCCCATTTTCTCTTGGCAGCTCTTGGATCTTTGGTCCTGCTGCCTCCCTTGTGCCGGCTCTGGCTCTCCCTGCAGCAGCTGGGCCACCTCGCCAGTCTCAGGGAGAGCTCTCCGCTGTGGCTGGATTGAGCCGACTGGTCTGAGCTTCAACTTTGCCTTTCATCAGACCCTCCATGAACTGTGGGAGGCCTAAATAAACACAGTGCTGGGGAAGCAAAGCTGGGAGCAGGAACTTCCCAGCTCAAGGAGCTACAGCCTCCATGACCAGGTGCCAGAGCCTTTTCACTGCTCTGCTTCAGTGACAATTGCTTCTAGATCGCTGCCTATGTACAGGTAGTGATGTAGATCAGCACAGTAACAAAATAGTGTGTGATTGCCCTGGCTTGAAACCACATGGGGAAAAATGCCTTTTTCCCTTGCATGTTTTGTCTTTACCATGGAAGTGAAGGATATTAGTTGCGGCCTTTCCTTGGCTGTAGAAGGATGTATCCTTAGCAGTGGCCATTACTTGTGCTGCTCCAGCTTATGCTCAGGCTGGGAGGAGGTGAGGTGTACTTAGCTTCCATTTGTGTTGGGGAGAGGGGAGGACAAGTGTAGGAAATTAATTTGTTACCTTAATTAAAAAGGTTCATAGCAATCTCTCTTTAGTAGTGAATTTCTATTTGGAAGTCTTTGGAGGGAGGTTTCTCTATAATTTTAGTTTTTTTACAAAATTATGTGTAAATTTAATGTGTGTTTAACCAGTGAATCTAGTCAGATTGCAATAAGGGCATCCAGTATTTGTCTTAAGAATAGTGTCTCTTCCATAAGTGGTGGAAACTACCAAGGTGTTCAGACATTTCTCAGGCTGGTGCTTTTGGCCTTCCTCTGAAGAGGCTGAAGACAGCATGGGATTCCTTACATTCTGTAAATCCTTGCAAAGGATCTCTTGATAACCTTCTTTCTTCCTGTGTTGTACTGCATTTTTTGAGAGCGTTTTCACTTTAAGGTTTGTTTGTGATTTTTTTTCTCAATAACTCATCCATTTAATATAAGCTTAATCCTGTGTACAGTATTGCAATAGCTTGACCAGCATATAATAAGTTATTGGAAGATATTCCTCAGTCTTTCTTAGCATGACCTTCATAGAGGCTTTATCAGCTTTGTTCATGCTACTTCAGCATGATCAAGCTTATTGACATACTCAATCATTACAGGCATTTCCTCCCTTTGAAGAACACAGACTTGTTTCTGACACGTAGTTAGAACTTATTCAAACAAGATAGATCCTTGGATGACTTGACAAAGGATATGGTAGAGGCATTTGTGCCTTTGTCCTCTTCAGAACAATATGGCACACTGTTTCTTCTGGCAGATGAAGTATAAAGTATATTCAAGGGGATTCTTGTATGATGTCTTTTGCAAAAGAACCTTTTATTTCTTATTAGCAGTTATCACCTACTACTTGTAGTTGAGTTGAATTCGCATATACAGATAAATAACTGTAATAGATGGGTTATTTGACGTACAAGAAATGGACTTCTTACAATTATGCCCTTATGGCCACACTTCTTTCCCTTTCCAGCTCTCAGTTACAGACCAACCATAGTGGCTGGTTTTCATCTGAAGAGAATTCCTGCAATGACATAATGCTTCTAATTTTAAGCTTTATTGTGCACTCAGAAGTGTTGTGGGTTGCCAGTCTGATGCTTTCTATCAGAGATGTTACAAGGGATCCTGAGTTTGAGGCTGCACAGCTCCCTGTTTGTGCTCTGAGCTGCTGATGGCTGCTTCGGAAATGATGGTGGGATGCTTGAACTCCATGAGTTCCTTTTCTTTTCAAAGTGTTTCCTAACAGGAGTTGTATCGGTTTTGATCCATGATTTGCATTGCTTTACAGAAGGTGTCTTCATATGTAATTAATGTAAATTCATGTAAAACCCCAGTTGAGTGCATGCCTCTCCCTGCCTCACACCTCCTATTTCTGTTTGAATTTTGGGAGATTCCACATCCTGTAAAACATCTTCCTTATTCATCACAGTGCCTCCCTTCTTAAGGTAACTAGCAAAATCCTGTGTGACTTGTAACATCTCCCGGGGTGTAACTGTATATGGAAACAGGGAATAATTTAGTTGTTTCTGAATAAAGTTTCTTAACAAAAAAAAGGCGGGGGGAGGGGG
Source organism: Corvus hawaiiensis (assembly GCF_020740725.1). Classification (NCBI taxonomy): domain Eukaryota; kingdom Metazoa; phylum Chordata; class Aves; order Passeriformes; family Corvidae; genus Corvus; species Corvus hawaiiensis. The sequence goes on from NC_063223.1 coordinate 14,372,506, forward strand.
CTGGGAAAGGGGAAGCTGGATACTCACTGCATGATATAGACAATATTTCCTGAGACAGGAGATACTAACCTCAAAGAACTCAAAATAAAACATTGATTTCATTTTTTTCTTTTTTTTTTTTTTTTTGAAAGTGGAATAGTGGAGGTAAAAATGGTAGAATAGTTGGTCTTTTTATCCCGTGTGCAGATGAAATTGATTAAACCTTAAAAACTCGCCTCAGTCCACCCGGTTTATTAATTGAAGAATTTCCTCTTTCCCAGAATGGGAAGTGCACATTAAAACAGAGCTTTGCCCCTGAGTAGCAATGATACTTGAGAACGGTACATTTTCAACAATCCTATTTTCTCTTCTGCACTCGAGGAAATCCTAACATGGTAAAAAGCATATTTAAAAAAAAAAAAAAGTATGTTTAAGGAAGTCCTCTTTCATTTCCTTGTAGAGCATGAAATCAAATTATAGCTCATGGCCCACAATTATTTTATTTTTACATTTCAAATTCCATTTTCTGCTTCCTTTTGCTGCCTGTGAACAAGAGTTGCACTGTTTGTGCAAAGTCAGCTAAAAAGATTACCACAAACAGGACAGGACACAGTAGCTTAAAGGAGCCACCAGTCAGAATCTGTGCCTGTGTTCCATGTTTGTGCGGCATGCAAAACCTCCCCTTTGTTCACACAGGGACCTGATCCCCTCTTCTTCCCTCCATTCACCAGGTTTTACCTTTTGAAGCCAAATCAGCTTTATATTGATGTATTATGGGGAATCTAATGCAATGCTTTAGTTATGCTTGCCAAAATAATACAACTTAAAAATGCTCTCCTATTCTTGATCTACATTTGGTAAAGACAAAACAACTGAGATTCTGCCTATTTGTTGAAAATGCCTTTTGGGGTGGGCTTTTCAGTAAGGAATTGGTAGCTAATTTAGTGCTTGGAGATTATAACTGGATGGTTCTGAAAATGGGCTCAGTGCATGTATAATAAAATAGCAATATGTTTTTGGAGCTGATAAACTAATACATGAGGCTGAAGTGTTTGGGGGTTTGTTTGTTTGTTTTCCTAGATCTAATAATGTCGTCTTTTTCTGAATTAGTGTTAATGTTATATTTTGCTGTAGGGTCACAGCTCAGTCTGGGAGTTGGTGTATAAAGTTTACAAGCATGCAACAGGCTGCACGAATGGAAGGTGCTCTGAGTTCATGTAACACACAGAACCACAGCAGCCTCTGTGATTGAGGTTGAAGGAGGTTTGTTATTTAAGGTGTAATGTTCTGTTCCAGAATAAAGCATTGCAGTTACAGTGCTCTACTGTTCTGGAAAATGTGTCTGATGTGTTGGGTACTCCCATGGTGTTTCCCTGTGAACGCTGGTGTAAGAGCTGGTTTTTACTAATTGTGTGTGACACTAAACACATTTATGAGGAGTGAATTTGATGGAGGGGGGATGAAGGTCTGCAGCCTTGTTGCCTAGAACTCTGGGTAGGCCTTTTTTCCTGTTTTAGCAAAGGTTTGAAGAGATATTATATTAAATAATGCAAATGTAGAGAATGCAGTGAATTTTCTCCTAAAGACTAAAAGTTCATTGATACATACTTTTAAAATGCATACTCTTTTTTCAGTGTACTCAGGCAGCAGCTGGTGAGCTCTTTCAGGATCCAAGAGTGAGAGCTAGCTAGGAATGATGTTGCAAGTGGTATCATTTTGCTCTTCCCGTGAAGAAATTGAACTGGTGGCCACTTTAGGGAAGCTTGAGTTGCTGCCTTCTGCTCTTTGGAAATATGTCATAACCTCTGACATCTGTGATTCAACTAATCTCCTCAGTAAAGAGTAATAAATTACTTCCTTGATGACTTTTTATAATCTCATACTCCTCAAAATTCAGGAGCAAGCATGGGTTGTATGTTCAAAGCAGTAGCTGGACTTTATCTTGTCTGTGAAGGTGTTCTTCTTATTTTCTGAGCTTTGTGTTCCCTGTCACTTTTGTGGCACAAATGAGTGCTGCTGCCTCCAGGTTTAACTGGCACTTGCAGTCTCTGTGATGCTGTGCTGCTGGTCTTGTGTTTTTCCTGTATCTGGCTGTCATCCAGAATCTCTCAGTTCATGTTTTATCTTTCTTGTTTGTTTTTCTTCACTCAGACTATCTACTTTATTTTTGCTGTGGTTCAGCTGCTTATCTTTGAAATATAATTCCCATCTTTCTCCACCCCCTTGTGTTTTCTGATGACAACTAGTTTATTTCATTTGCTTTTTACAGGGCCTCATCTGAGCTGTGTGTCATCACACAAAGGGTACTCCAATAATTGATCTTTCATTTTCAAGCAAAGTGAGAAATCACACGTCAGGATTTATCTTTCTAAATGTTCTTGAACGTGTCTTTCATAGATGAAGTGGCAAATAAAAGGTTACACCCATTTTCTCTGTAGTAGAAATAATTTGAGTATCTTAGTTTAACTTTTTCATTGATTCTATGTGACCTGCTTCAGTGCAGATAAAATATTTTTGATTGCTGTGCTTCCTTGTACGCAGACTTGTCCTTTGCATGTGTCTCTGCTTTGTTCAAAGTAATTTCAAGCCATTTTCTTGCTCTGAAGGCTTGAGGAATACTCAAATCATCCACAACGTCTTCCCTATCACTGTTCTTAACTGTGTAGGCCCATATTTTGTCTCCTTTTTTGAGGAGTTCAGTTCTTTGTTCTTTCAGTTCTTCTGTTTCATTTTGCACAAGAACCCATGGCTGGCATTTTGTTGTCATATAGTGCAGGTGTGAGTAATATTTTCACCTTGTTTTATTCTTGTTACTGTTTTTCAAGTCTCCACAGAGTATTTCTGTAACATTTTTATGCCCCAATTGAAAAATCTTTCCAAGTGAGATTGTATTCATGAGAATGCTCATATAATCCATCCTCACTTCACTGTTCCTAGTTAAATCTTTCTCAGCTGTAGAAAATTATTCAGAAATATTTTGCCTTTTGTTGACTGAACTCTGATATGATGGTGAACTGATTGTTTACTAGAGATTATTTAAATAGTGAATATAAAGTTAAACATATTCTGTCTGCTATTACCATTTATATGTTTTGAGGAGAAAATGTACTGAATGAGGTGTTCCATGGTAGATGGGGGAGTGTTACAGTTTTGTCATCTTGGCACAAATAACCTGCCAGTCTTCCTGATTTGAAATGTGACGTTGGTGAATCCTTGTACACTTCTCTAGATGATTTTGTTTCAGTATTTAATGAACTATTCTGCATGGATGATGGGCAATGAAAGAAATGGGTTCTAGAATAAAACAAAATGTAAAACTGTGTAGGAGAAGATGGGGGACTGGGAAGAAGGTGAATTGTCAAAGATGGTTTATTAAACAGCTCAATGAGGAAAGTTGAGGAACTAAATTTTAGGTTTGTTTTTTTTTACCTTGTTACTCAAGGGTCCTGTAAACCTGAGCACTCCTGCCTTGATATGCACGAGTAGACACGTACAAGGCATTACAAAACATCCTCATGCCTTGGGGAGAATGCAGTTCAAGTATTTCTGTCAATGCTGTCATGATCTTTCCCTTGGCTCCACGACTCCTTTGAAGGGCAGCAGCTTCCCACCCTGCTTGTGTGCCAGCTCTGCCTGCCATGCCTTCTGTCCCATCTTGTGCCATCTCTTCGGAGCTGTGGCCAGTCAGCACGTTGGGACTTCAGAGGAGGCACAGTAATTGTGCCAACAGTGTTTGTGAACTTGTGTGTGTTGCTGCTCCTTGACTTGAAGTATTTTTTTGTCTGGAGTGTCATGGTGTGTCTTCTGGTGTTTCTGGAGTTTTTCCATGGACTGTACAGTTATTTTTCTTTGTTCATCTTCTCGTTGCTCTGCAATGCCCTGACGCAGACATTCTCGACCTTCTAGCAACTGGGTTGATGATTTTTATGGCTCTTTTAAAGTGTTGCTAATAGATTCATAAATACAGCAATTGCAAGCATTTGCTTTATAACAAATGCGTTCAAAGCAGTTAATTTAGAGTTTCAAGGTAAAGTGGCCCCTTTTATTGAAACTACATATTACAGTTCAGTGCAGATTTTGTGTTCTTTTGGAGGGAAAGATACCACACTGTATATAATGACTCTTATGAGCTGCCCTTTTCAAGGCCAGGTTTGGTTCTGGTTGCTTTGGCTTAGTTTTGGAGCATGAGGATCGCTGTGCTTTAGTAGTCACAATAATGTTTGGTACGGCTCAAGCTGCAGCATTGTTGTGTTACCAGAATATCCTTTTTATAGTATTCATAAAGAATTGGACTTGATTGTTTGGTTTTAATTATTTATTTCCATTCATATTGAGGATGTCAGCTGTGTAGAATAGTGTAATACAAAATATTTTAAGTTTATAGTTAAGTTTATAGTTAAGCCCTGCTGTAAGTATTCACAGAGGTGGATCCATTCTGATTCTTAAGTGCTTTGTCCCACTCAAACTATTTTCATGCCGTTTGTTTGCCTTGGTTTCTGACCTTTAGGTCTGCACTTGGGTGGTGTATAAAGTCTGAGCCTTTTGTACAGTCTTGATGATGTTTGTGTTGCAATTTAAGCAGGCTCTAAATCAATACAATTCCCAAAACAAAAAAAAACGCAAACTACTTTTGAAGATATAAAGCCTATCTTCAGTTTGTCAGGCAGAGATATTTGAAATGATTGGAGAAGATTCTGCAGGAGCACTGGAAATATCGTAATTATCCAACTAGTGCTCCGAAGGGCTTAACATTCATTATTACAAGATGAAAGCTCTGGTAGGTTAGAATAGTCATTTGTAACCATAATTTTTTTTCTTGTTGTAGTTCCCACCCGCTCATTCACCCATGCACTTCAACCTTGGAATGATTTCCTATCCTGAGTTCATGGGAATTAAGAATGAATGGGAATTAAGAACAAGGGTAGCTGTTGTCACAGCCATTGTAAAAGCCTTAAAAACAAAAAAAGGCAAGGGAAACGCTGGAGAGGGCGAAGGAACAAGGAACAGTTGTATTGATTTCTTGTTCTTCTGATCTTAAGGCAATTATTAAAAGTACTTAAGTTAGAATGCTGGAATTTTACATGATTTCTAGCTTTTATCATCTTTCAAAATGTGCTTTTTTTGGCATATGACTTTCTGGTAGTTAGTTCAGCTTTAATTTCTGTTTTTCTTTATGTTTAAACTTCTCAACATTTAAATTCTGTTGCACTTTTCTATTTTGGTATTCAGAGTATTTCACTTACCTCAAATGAAACAAGAAAATTCTGAATGTAATTAATGGAAGGCCCAATGTTCATCAGATCTTCCTTGAAAACTAATTTAGATCCATGAAATTCAGGTTGCTTCAATCAAAAGATTATGGGTTCATGACAACAATGCTTTGAAAAATAAAAATAATCCCTAAGCATGGTAGGTAACTTCAGCCTAAAATGTAGGAGCTTTTCCACGAAGCGATCTAGGAATCAGATCTCTGTTCCTGTGCTTGAAATCACATGTTCATGTTATGTGGATCTGAATGGGGAGTGAATGATGATATGTTGCAGGTTTTAAATTGCCTCTTCCTAACATTGAGGGACTCAAGAATTTCTTTAGACTTTGGATAAACCTGTCTCTCATGGTGATCACTGTTTTCATTTTTATCCAATTTTGGACTTGGAAAGAAAAATGCTGGTAAGTAGGCAGGGACTGAGGCTTGTGGATATTTTTGTAGAGTACATGGTCGGCCCTTGTTGGGGTTGCTCTGAGAGTGCAGCTCCCTGCAGTGTTGCTGGGTATTTCTTTGGCTGTATCAGATTCTTGCTTAGCTGCTTAGATTATAATTTTTAACTGAGGCAAATGTCATGCCTGTGTTGCTGCAAGCTTAATTTTCATAGTATTTTTTTAAATGCAGTGAGATAACAGCCTTAGACTTGAACTATCATATTCTTCCCTGGTTTTTATGACCCAATGATAGCCTATAATAGCATAAATTCCCAAGGTCTTAATTTCAAAAGAGCTGTGGCATTCAGTGCTTACTTTGACACGTGTTTTGTTTGTCTTTCTGGGCATTTGTACATATGCTGACAATTTTAAATGAAAACTGTTTGAGAAAATGATCCTTAATCTTTTTATGCTGTGGCAATACTAACTCTGAGTTCTCCTCCAGGTGCCCAGATTATCGATTTAATGATGCTTGTGATAGATGTGACAAAAGGGATGCAGACACAGTCAGCAGAGTGCTTGGTAATTGGGCAAATTGCCTGCCAGAAGATGGTGGTAGTTCTGAACAAAATAGATCTCCTTCCAGAGGGGAAGAGACAGAGTGCCATTGAGAAGATGACTAAGAAAATGCAGAAGACCTTGGAAAATACCAAGTAAGTGAGCAGTAATACTAACAGGTAACTTGTAACAAAATGTTGAACAAAAATACCAACATTTCCCTTCCAGTGTGCTTCTAAACATACTAGCACATCTAGCAAAAATGATGAGAAGAGGGTGAAAAGATTTACAGAAACTCAGGTGCAATTCCAAATTCATATCTGCAAGTATCATGTGTAGAGAAATACTTCCCTGTAATTAAGCCTTTCAATTTAAAGAGCTGCTTGGAGTTCGGGTAGGATAATACAAAGCCAGAATATCTAGGTGAAGAACTGATGGATGTGTGTTTGGCTAGGTGTGTTTGTTGTGGGGGTGGGTTTTTGGTGGTCTGGGGTTTTTTTGTTTTGTTTTTGTTTGTGGTGGGGTTTTTTGTTTGGTTGGATTTTTTTTAGCTTATGGGCTTGCAACTTCTGTTATGATCTTTAAGTCTGTTTCACTCCATAGAAAGTGTTAGGAATTTTCCTTAGCTGAGGATGACAAATGTTCCCCAACTAGGGAAAGCAGAATGATGGAAGTTTATATAATGTCATATGGCTCTGGCTGGCACAGTGGAGGCTGGCACACAGCCCTGTTTAGGCACATTAGTTGAGGTATGTGATGAGTGAAGTGCAGGGAAATTCATGAGTGGGAATGTGGCTGTTTTGAAGTGGGAAGCTAAAATATACACACAACATTTATTTAGTGGTTACAGAAACTGCCGCACATGTTTGCTTTGCTCAGGGATATAGGGGGACATAACTATTGGGTCACATTTTGAGTTGAAGAATCTAAGGAACAAGATTCAGAGTACAGAGGAGAGAGAACCAAATCTAAGTTTCGTATGTGCAGTCCATGCTTGACGGTGCTTTGAAAGCTGACCTGGGTGTGATTGCAAAGTGTTTGTCCTGTTGTATCTTGGGCATGTGGAGTTTCTAAACAGCCTTTTTCCCGCCTGACTTTGAATCTCCCAATGCGTGGTTTTTAAATGCTTTTCTATTTCTAAACTATTCTTATTAGCAGGATATATGCTGGTACTATTTGACAATTGCCTCTAACCCCAAACGCATGGCAATGAGGGGTTTGGCTTTTTAAAATATTTTACTTGTTGATATATTTTCACTATACACACAGGTGTGCATGTGCAATTCCATAGCAGTAAGCAAAGCTGAAGGCTGTTGTAGAGTAGGTGTTGCCACCAATGCTGGGGAAATTATTGTAGTGTTGTCAGGAAATGGCAGAGGAAAGTAACTTGTATATTTGAGTAGTTTGATACTTGTAAATTTACCTAATCAAAACTTAGTTTTCTGTGAATTGATACCAAAACTAAAAGCAAGCTGCCTCTATGAATGGAATTTCTATTTTTTAAAGAAATTTGGTGTGATGGAGTAAGAGTTTCAGTAGGGCTGGATCATGTTTAGAAGTGCCTCCAAATGCAGTATACAATTACTCCAGTTTGTTCTGGTGTATGGGAAGAGGAGTAAAGCATCTGGTTCAGCATAAATTTGTTTATCGCAGTACAGTGCTCTGAAATAATTGTATGAAAATAAATTTCCAAAAGTTTTCTGGTTAATCACAGGAATTTTCAGTGCACATTTTTGTTACCCTTTGTCCCTAGATGCCTCAGGCTTATGGCATGTAAACAAAGAAAATACCTTATGTGCCTGATTACAGATGGGTCAATGAGTGAGCTCCCTTTACAGACCTTAACATTTCTTCTTTAGCAAGGCACTGTCTCTTCCCTCCAGTTTGCTCCCTTTTGAGAGAAAATCAGCGGGGGGTGGGTGTCAAGAGGATGGCCACAATAATTTTGGTCTCATTCTGTTGCAAGAATTAAGTACCTATGAGAACCAGTCCCTTTTTGGTGTAATTAGTATTTATTATTCCATTACTTTAATATATGTTTTATGTGGTTAATCCTGACTTTTGCAAAAATGCAATAACCAACACTAGGTTGCATTTTAGGGAGCAAAAGTTAAGCCTGCTGACTGAATTAGTAAAAAAAAAAAAATCTGCTGTAAGTTAAGGATTTGAAGAATAAAACTGATTGTAGGATAAAAGGTAAACTGAGGTCAGCTGGCTGTACTGTGCCTCTCTGAACCTTTGCATGTTTGAGATTTGTGAATTTTGCAGGCTTTGATTTCAGCAGATTCACATCTTTCTGTTGTCTGCAGATCTTGCAGACTCAGGTAGTCATCATGTGGTATCTTGCATTTGGCTCCTGTTTTGAAGGGTATGACTTTACAGTTAGGATTATAATTGTTTTAATGAAAGTTAAGAATGTGCTAGTCTCCAGGTAAAATGACTTTGGATGCAAACCACTACATTAAGACTGGGTAGCAACAGACCTTTGCTTCTGCAATAAACTGAATCTTGCATTTGACTGTTACAGGATTGAATCAGTAGCTAATGTGGAACAGGACTGAAGCTTTCGTAGTGAAGTCCAGTAGTGCTGATCTGCTGGTAATTCAAGAAGAAATTGTCAGTCACATTGGGGGAAGAGCAGATAAATTGGAATTTGAGGGAGTTTCCTAGCCTTCAGATGAGCCTGGAAGTTCTTTATGTTGACACATATAGGAGATCTGGGGTCTAATGGTCAAAGTCTTTCTCTCTTTCAGGTTCTCTGGGTGTCCTGTTGTTGCTGTTGCAGCAAAGCCTGGTGGACCAGAAGCCCCAGAGTCTGAGAATCCACTGGGTGTTTCTGAATTAATTGAGGTACTGGCTGAAGAACATACTAATAACATGAAAGTATCCATTCTCAGATGTTCAAAACCCTTAGTTATGTCACATGAAGTTTGTACTGTGAAGGGCAGGACACCTGAAATAACTAAGAGTAGTTTGTAGCTTGCAATAGACTTGTCACCCTCTCTGTAATTAGCTTAGGGAAAGGAATGTCTTTGCCCTGGAAGGATGCAGCTGTTGCTTCAGACAGCAGAAAATAGTCCCAAAACAAAGGCATCATTCTTTGAAGACTTGTCAAATTCTGATTTGGATGCTGCCAGGTTTAAAGTACTTGTAAATTGCAGTAAGGTGCAGCATCAGTCATCAAAAAATCTCAGAATGTCTGGCCCTGGGCACCCAGGCTTGTGTAAAGGCAGGATGTTCCTCAGGGCTGCTGAGTACTGAATGCTCTATCACCTCCCAGGCTTGTGTGACTCAGGATGGGCATGGGGATGGGATGTAGTATGGCCTTAGACTGAACTTAGCCAGGACCAGTCTGCCCACAGCAGTTTCTAGAGATGAGGAGATACTCAAGTGCTTACTTCTGCCTTCATCTGGTTCCTGTTAGATTTACTGGGATGTTCCTCAGGGTTAAAACCTTTAAAGGAAACACCTATTACAGCTGTTCTGTCAACTGAGACCCAATATTAGACGAGCTGGCAAATGCTGTGTGAGCCCTGCCATTGAACTTCAAACTATTATCCCTTCTGTCCTTCCTAAGAGACTTTCCATTGTTCTGCCATTACAGCTTGGGCTTGAGCTGCAGTTTTTGACCTTAAAAACAGATGTTAAAGGCAATACCAAGTGTATATGCAGGTGATATAACAGAGATCAAAAGTGATTTGAGACAGGAGTGAACCAGTTCCTTTGAAGCATTGTTGAGTACATGACTGCCTTTCTATAATGAAAATCTTTTGTCTGATGATATGTTTTAAGAAACATAGTATTTGTCAGCAAAAGAAAAATCCTAAACTCAGAGAATTTCTCTAGAATGTGGTACCTATGTAGTTTTTCTTAGTGGATTGATCCTTCAAGAGGTGCTAACAGAAATCTGAAGGGGAAGTTGACTTTGAAAACTTAACCCAGTATTATAGTTTTTCTGAGAGGGAGGCAGAGATGGGCTTTATGGGGCACTAATATCTGTACATAAGTTCATTTTCACAGAATCCAAAAAAGCTGAAGTAGCAAAACACACTGTAAAATTGTACTTTGGGGAGGGGGTGGGGAGGGGGAGATGACACATGTACAGTTATTTCTTTTTCTCTTTGCTGCAGTGTTTATATTGAGTTTGGCAGCAACTTTATCGCCAGTGAGGTTTTGCTAACCAAGCTAAATGTGCAGCACCAAATCTTTCTAAGGCAGAAAATCGAACTTTTCCTGCTGCTGTGTGTGTGTCTCCTCCATGGCACACACAGTTAATTTGACATTGGTGAGTTCTAAGCTCATTGGGAGATGCCTGAAATCAGTAAAATTGCAAGCTCGTTCAATCAATCATCTGCTTGCCTGCCTTCTGCTGTGTTGCTGTCATGACTTTTCACCCAGGCATGGTGCTGCTTTTATCTTTTTTTTCAGGTCTTGAAGTCTCAGGCTTACCTGCCATCAAGAGACCCCTCGGGACACTTCCTTATGGCAGTCGACCACTGTTTCTCTATCAAGGGTCAAGGCACAGTGATGACAGGGACTATTCTTTCTGGCTCTGTTAGCCTTGGTGACAATGTGGAGATTCCTGCCCTGAAGGTGAGTCTCTCATTTTCATTCCCCCTGCTTTTCCTGATAGAAAGAGACACTCAACAAAGAAGAGTGTGTTCTCTTCCAATCTGAAATTACTCAATTATTCTCAATTTTTATTTTTGTACTCTATTATAATCCAGTTTATAACAGGAAGAGGCATAGTAATTTTTAAATAAGGCAGTGAGTAAGGTTACCTGCTCAATTATTTAGTTGGATGAAGACTGATCTAGATTAGCATGTTAGGCTTTCAAATTCAGAAAAGCAAGGTGGGCATGTTTCCAAGATGGGAAGCACCCAAGGACTGAACAAGGTTTGAGGGAGGTTACTTTCATTTGAGATATGCTGCAGTGGGAAGGTTTGCAAAAGAATCCAGGTAAGTAGGCTTCCAGAAATGTCTGAAAGCAAAGGAAATGACAAAAAGAGGGCATTGAAATGCTTGATGCACATTCTCTTTGTTTGCTGAGGCTTTAATTGATGTCAGCATGTTCTGAGAGAACTGCTGGGATGCAGTAGGTGGCTTGCTGCCATTGGGCTCTTTAGAGAGCCTGTAGAAAGTCAAAGAGACCTTTCAGTGGCCTTTGAACTGCTCAACTGTTGTTACTATTTAATTTCTTAAAATATATTCATCCTTTAAAAGAAAACAAAGTGACATATCTTGGAACATGTGAAATCTATTTCACAGATGCTGACTTGCACTGCTCTGATTTTCCCTTAGTATTAATTGCCCAAAATGGATCAAGACTTGAGGAGTATTTTGCAGCTACCACTTAAAAGTGGACCCAGCTGATTACATTCTGTGGGCAGGCAAGTTTTGGCCTAACAAGCCTGGGTGGGACTCTTTTGATGCTGCCAGTATTATCTACGAGTCATTTTCTGTAAGGACCTTACTGTTTCACTGAGTGAATGTGCTGTTTTGTCATTTTTGACTGTACTGTTTGGACAAGTGAAGGATTAGTGAGGCATTCTGATTTCACCTGAAGTATTTGGCTGATAGCTGACAATTCATTTCTGGCCAGCCTCCTCAGTGACAGCTGTGGCCATCTAGTTTATATCCTGTTGTCCTCTGCATAGAAGTGATTTGTATGATACACTTCTATGATACACTTCTGCTTCCCCAGTGGAGTTCCTCACTGCCCATATTTTTATTTACAGCATGAAGCCTATTTTGGGAGCCATGCTTTCAATTCCTGCAGGGAATATGCTTGCTGGGATTGTAGCTCTAGCTTCAACCTCTCCTGGTTTCCACTTGCCAGTGTTCCTTCCTTTTCTGTTGTGTCCTGTTCTCAGTCCTAGGCCCTCCTGTGCTTGGGGTCCAAAGAGGTACAAGTAGTTAGGAGTGCAAGGAGTGTGAGATGGCTCCTGCCCAAACAGGGCCTTGCATAGCGAGTTCACTGCTTTCTTTTTGGCATAGCACTGGCCAAACTTCCTGTCATTTTGTGCTTCAGGAGATGGGGGAGACAGGGCAGAGTAATTACTTCTTGCAAAGAAAGAATGCATCACTAGATTGTATCTCGAAATGACTATTCTGCTTTTCATGTACAGTCCAAGAATGTTTTGAAGAAATATGTTTAGGAGTAAGTCTGCTTTTTGAGAATCCATATGAAGGGGGAAATAACAAAAATATAGAATAACTTGTAAATGGGTGTTTAAAAGGACAGTGGAAAAGGCTTTAAGTGTGACTTTTTTAGTGGGCTTTCTTCCCAGGTGACTGGGAGAGCAGTCACTGAAATGACAGACAACTTAGCAGATAAACAGGTCATTTGCAAAGAAAAGCCAAATCACTTGGCTCTTATGGCATTAACAAATTAACAAACACTTCCCTCAAAGTTTTAGTTATTTTTCCAATTGCTGTTAATGAATTAACATTAAACCTTCCTCTGCTATGTGTGAAATAGAAGGTGTGTCCATGCCTCTGAATGATAATAGCAGTGGGCAGAGTTTTGTATTTTGGCACTAGCAGCTTGTGGACATTCACCTTCATGTTGCACAGGTATGGAAACCAAGGCACAGGACAGGAAAGCAATGTTTCTGAGTTTGAGCTGTGTGTTGTACTTACCCCTGCCAGCATCATGCAGAGCTGGGTTAGGATACCTATGAAAGGTCAAACCTTTCTCAGGCCTACAAGGTAACGGAGGAAGCACATTTCACAACACATTGTGGTTTATGACTCTCTCTGACCTTTTTTTGCCCTGACCCAATGGTAACTGAGATTGACAGCTGGTACCCGCTGGGCATTTAGGGACATTACAAACCAACTGCTTTTTTTAAATTTGAAGAACCCTCTCACCAAATGAAGTGGCATCACCTCCCAGTTCTACTAATGGACTTCGACATCTTTGACCGCTTGAACCTGCACAAAGGAGGGACACAGCAATTAAAAATAAACAGTGACATTCTCAAACGCCCATGCTTGCTCTGATTGAGGCTGAGAGCACCAGCAGTGCATGGATTCCTTTATGCTTTGCCTATGTAAATTGCCATCTGGGGTTGATTATCCATATAGCAAAAAGAAAAATTATATATATGTGTTTGGCAAAAAGCTTTGACACAGCAAACAGTTCACTATCCAATCGAGTTAGTACTATTTGCTCCTTAGCACTTGAAATCCACCTTGAAGAGCATGAACTTAGGATTTCTGCAGCAAAAACATAGTGTTGGCAGAATTCTGAATGTCACTTAAGATTATTTCAGTGGTCTTTCAATCTCTATAGTCTTCGAGTTTATAAACTGCAACAACTTGTGACACTTGTATTTCTGCTTTATAAAACTTGCGGGAGTTTGAATAATAAGGATTTTTTGCAATTTAGTTTCATTTTGTTTTACTGATAGGTTTTTATTTTACTGATATCTAAAGTATATGTTGTTTAAAGATTTTAGTTCAAGTGAGGATGAATGTCAAACTCCAGTGCTGCTGGATCTTTCCATAGCACACTTTAACTGAAAAAGGAAAGTGTTTTCTTTTCAGTGGGGGAAATGTATCTTTTGCCTTCCTTATCCAGGTGAGAGGGGAAATCAGAGTTCATGATTCTATCTTTAGATTTCACAGTTGCAAGCACATTAGAAATACTGGAAGATTGGGTGAAACAAAGACATACTAATATATCATCTAAAGATGTTTTAGGGCATGGAAAATGTTCCAGGTTGGTTTGTAAGAATCACTCCCTCTGTCTTAGGAGCTGTGAAAGATTGTAGAAGAGGTTAGGTCTGAGTTGGGTGAGGAGGCAGAGAGAGATGTGCACAGCTCATGGATCTGGTTATCCTGAAAGAGTCCACTTGGCATTGCCTTTCCTGTGATCAGGGGCTGTGGGTGTACACAAGCCAGAGCATGTACATGGCAGCCAAGTACGAAGACCACTGCTGGGGCTCTATTTCAGGAATTGTAAGTAGTAGAAACTTTTCTCCTTGTCTTATAGTCAGGTTCCTGTCTGTCCTGTTTAATGAATTGCTGACAAATGCTGGAGCAGGTTGATGCAAGCTGAGTGGCTGGTGGAGGTTAATAAATGACTTGGAACCTCTGTAAAGTCCAGTGTGCTGCCATTTGTACTCCGTGTGTGTCAGAAGTTGTGAGTGTCTTGAAGGCTGAGTAGCTGTGTTCCTGCTGAGTGGATACATTCATGTTTTTCTCTAGGGGGATCATCATGTGGGGATTCTCACTCTGTGCTGAATCTGAATAATGTATCTAGTGTTGTATGGCACAAAGTTGTTTCTTGTGTAATAAATCTCATTAAAAGGAAAGAGAAATATTCTTACCAGCTCCAACCTTGGCCATCCTGGAGGTTGGCAGTAGCCAGTTGCCATTATCAGTGTAGAGCATCTCAGTCTCAAGAGTTGCAAGCGCATTTATGAAATGCTCCCCTCGTATTTGGAGAGTAATCATCTGGATTGTTTCAGTACTCAGGTGAACTTTCAAAAGGTCGTGTGAGACTCAGATACGAGAAACGTGAGAAACTTGCTTCTGTTTATGTAGTCAGGTATCCTGGTAAATGAGAGTGTTAGTTTAAACCAGTAGTGGTTCTGTCTTGGCAGGAGCCTGTTGACTGTCAGATTATACTGACTTCATGAACTTTTCAAGAAGCATCACTTTGTAAGTGTGATGCTGAGAAGCTTCATGGTTTCATATGCTTTCAACCATATGAAAAGAGATGTTTTCTTCTAAGCTTTTTTTGTTGGCTAGATAACCTTGGTCTGTGTTTTGGCAAACATTCTGTAGCTTTTGTGGGTCATACAACAAAAAAATTCTCCACTGTCTGATAGAATAACTCAAATAGTATTTGCAAGACTGTTTCCTTTAAACCATTGTAACTATTAAAATTGTAACAGAGAGATCTGCTTTTGTCCACGTGAGTACTTCAGTCTATCTGATGTCCCAGAACCTCTGATTACTGAGCTTTAGTATGTATATATATGTAGTAAGAAATAATTTTAGTTTATTTAAGGACTTTTATCAGAGTTGCACAGTTAAGCCTTGTCAGAGGACATTTAAATCTCAGAAAACAAACTTAGATCAAACCCCACTGAAGTGGATCACAAAGACATTTGTGTGTGGACTTTCATAGTGCAATCTTAAAGAAGTTTTTGCTTTTACCATTTTGAGCACTCTGGGCCTCCTAATATGCCCCTTCCAAATTGCAGTTAATGTTGACTACTTTTTGCACTGTGAATCAAGAGAACCCTTGCTGAATTTTCTGAGAGTCTGAATACTGTTTCTACATCTGTTTTTTCCTATGCTGCTTGGGTTTTTCTTGCCCAATACCAGTGTAAACAGCCTTTAAGATGCAACAGTTCCTCTGCTGGGAAGCGAGTTTTCCTTGCCTTGAACATTTTCTTTTCACTGGAATGCTGTGAAGAAGGGCAGTTCATAGAATTGGGTTGGGGGAGAATCACCTAAATGTAGCTGCTAAAATTGTGAAAAGGCAGTTCATGGTGCATATTAAAAGATGTGGGTGAAAAAATGCAAGAATCTTAAATCCTAAAGCAATAAATTAAATGTATAAACATAATGTTATACATGCGGTTTAATTCAGTACAAGAATTAAACTGGTTTTTTTATTTGTCTGCTGCTTCTAAAGCATGGGTTATGTTTTTTTGGAGATTTTCTTCTTTCCTAGAAAACATCAGTGTGAATCCTACTGGTTTTGCATCTGCTGTGGCATTACTTAAAAGCAAAATATGCAGGATTTGGCTTATACTGGAAAGTACTTTGCTTTCAGCGTTTAGGATATTATCAGTTGTTTTGGAAGAACTAAAGTGCTCTGCACAGTTCTTTGTGGTTAAGTAAAGGATTAAAGACCTGATCCTGTGCCTGCGGAATGAAATTTAGATCTGGCAATAAAAACTTCTCAAATCTTTTTGGCTTGATCTCTTAAGAGAATAAGAGTAGCAGATGCTGAGCTCTTTCTGAAGATCAATTCCCTCATTTTCAAGTATGGTTTTGTAACTTTTTACTGTGTGGTTTTTTGGTTTTGTTTTTTATTTCTGTTTTAGTTCACATTTTAAAAAAACCAAACCAACACCAAGCCCTCAAAAAAAGAAAAAAAAGCCAACACAACCTCAAGCAAAGCACAAAACTCATTTTAAGTTTGTATTTAAAACCATATAAAATTGTAGAAAAAACTTTAGACTTACAAAAAATCCTCAGGAATAAAAATGTTCAGGAAGAGATTTGTATGTTGCAATTCATTCACTACCTGTTACTGAAGTACAATGTTTAGTTCATATCACTTGCAATTTTGTATTGAGTATCATGTAGGTACAGTAAAGTGAGGGAGCAAGATAAAGGACTTTGTGCATTAAGGTTTGTTTTATTCAGGACCAGGGATAATACATAATAGAAAGGAATCTTGATATGTATCATGGGGCTTTTAATTTTTTTTCTACTTGGTCAGAGCAGAAGGGAAGGAAGCCAGGGGAGAGCAGCCAACCTGAGCAGTGCTAATCCAAACCATACACTGTATTTTCGGAGCTTGTGTGTCTAATGTGATCTCTGTAGGCAGAAAAGTGGCCTAGTCAGTGCTGGCCAATTAACTCTTCAAATACTGAAATTCATCTGCAGCTTTTCTTGGAGATCTAGGTATACCCTGTGCTCCCTGCCAGACAGAGACAGTTGGGGTACAAGATCAATCATTGGGGTACTTTTTCTCATCCATTAGAAGGCAAAGAATATGAGTTTCTTCTTACAGTGAATCTGAAAAGGAAGAGATTTGTAACTTCTGCATTGCTTCTACCCATTTAAATCTTGAAATGACTGTTGGGATCAAAGCTCCACATGAATGTGCAGCATTGCTGGAAACAATATTGTTCTCCAAGGTAGACTTAACTTCTGCAGTATTTCCATGGCACTGCTTGCTTGTGCAGGGTTATCTGCAATGCTGACTGGTAATGGTTAATGTGTGAGATTAATTTGGAGTGTGTTATTTTGTGCCATTGCCATGCAGATAATTTTGCCTTAATAGTTAGCTAGTGCAGAGAGCTGTTTCTGCCTGAGAACTGGTATGCTCTTCAGTGGGGTTTAGAATGAAAAAATAATGCAAGATGATCTTGACTCTAAATAGAAGAAAATACTGTGTGATGTGAATGTCATACTTTTATTTGATATAATGACCGATTTTCTTAGATAAGTCAAGATACGTTTTTTTTCTGTCAAGATTTCAGTATACATTTTGTCCCATGAGAACTGTTAGAAAAGCTGAAGAAAGTTGTGACAGAAATACAAGGTGGTAAAGAAACTGATCTGAAGAAGGAACCATTGTACTGACAGGAAAATTATACAGGCAGAGTTGTTCAGAGTTTGGTCTTGGCACTGAAGTGGGATAGTTCCACTAGTGACTGCACGTGCTGCCCCATGTATGTAGGCATTCTCCCCACTAATTTGCCACATTCGTGTCCTCCCTGGACTCTTGGAGACTGCTGGCAGATGTGACATCCTTGTGTAATCTCTCATGCTGAGCATTCTGTAGCTCTTTTGGAATTACCAACTGGATTGCAGGATCTGATGGTAAAGCCTCCATATCCCAGTGCTCAAGTGTGCCACAAATGGAAAAATGGATGATGCTCTTGTATGCTACATGAGTGAGCAATTTGGCTCTGGTATAGCAACATACGAGGATAAACAAATATGCAGGTTTGTTACTCCAAAACAAGGTTGAAAAGAAAACTAAACATCTAGTGAGCTGTTAAGATTACTCTTGACATCTAGATTTTTCTATATTGTCTCAACTTCCTTTCTCTGCTCACTCTACTTTTTCTCCTGCCTGTTCTTTTTCGTCCATTTCTAGCTTCTTTTCCAGTCTCAGAGTTTGCTCTTCAAAGTGATTGATCTTTTCTACTTACACCATAGATTGAAGAAACCTTTTTCTTTCTCCATTTTCTCATCTGCTGTTGCAATTTTAAGCCATGACTGGGATGCAGCTGAACAAAAAGGCACATGTTATCCTGGGACTTAGTAGGTAACATCTTTCCTGTTGAGCCATTGCAGCTCCAGGGATCAAATGTTGTGTTCTTAGCTTTGTGTGCCCTGGGGTTCAAGATCACTTTGAAACTAAGTTAATGGACATTGCTGTAGTAATCACAAGTTGCATCCAAATGCCTTTTTGTTTAACTTTATGGTAATTCCTTAAGGGAAAGGATGGCTGGATTGTGTTTGCATAACTTGTTTGCTTAAGCATTGCTGCTGCCAGGTCATTAACTTTATTTTTCTTTCTTTTAATTTATCAGGTAGAATTGTTCTCAATGCAGTTCAGTTGAAAGCAGACCCACGTGCAGGTACACAAACTGTTTGAGCAGGAATATTAGTGGGATGCTTGAGTAGTAATTGGGCAGGTAACCTCCTGTATGGTACACACAGCCTTCACATGGCATTCCTGCTGGGACTGCAGTGTTATGAGAAGGCTTAGTTAGGGCAGAGAGGAACTCTCATGTTTTAAATATTTAAATTCAAGTGCAGGAGGCCTTGGCAGAATTTCAGTAACCAGAATGAAGGAAGGGAGTGTAACCTCTCTTCTTCCTTGGTCATCCATACATAGTACAGTTCCTCATTTGATGAGGCTTTTAGAAGCAGAACATCTCAGCAAGTGCCACAATAACTAAGCTGTGGTCTGTATGTTATAAAGTTCTGCTCAGTTCTGGCCATTGGCAAAGAAGGGATCTGAATACTGAAAACATTGCTTAACCAATGCTGCTGAAATTAAATTTGACCAAGAGACAGAAGAAAGTGGATTAGTGCGTAAGTGCCCAGAAATCTCTATTTACTCTATTACCAGAATACTTTCTTGAAGTATTGCTATGACACCATAGCAAGTCCTCTGGATTTCATGCCTTTTACTGTGTGTTTCTGAGATGACTTAACTTAGAGAACTCTACATTTTATTCTTTGATACTGCTATGAAAATTACATGAGAATTTACTTCGTTCTTTAAAGGTTTATTCAGCTCATCACCTGAATCTGTCATCGTACGCCTGTGACAATAACATGTATTGTTGAAACTAAATGTAAGATGCATCTCTTCACTAAAATATTCCCATAACTTCATGTTATAATAGCTGGTGCAGCTTGAATTGGAAAAGTTAATACTAGAGAGAGCCAATACTTACAGTATCAGCTGGAATGATATAATTAGTTTAGCTGCCCAGATAGTACTGTGATGAACATGATACGAATGCCTAGATACAGATTTTCATTTGCAGCTGTCTGAAATGAAAGCTACAAACTCCCAGGCTCTTCATGGGAGTAAAGATTAGCTTCAAGGCATATGACGTAAAATTGGCTTCCCTTTCTTTCTCCTCTGATGAATAAATAATCAAGAATAAACATTTCACACTTTAACAAGGAAAGGTCAAACAGCCTTTTAAAGAGTCTCTGTAGCTAATACATTTTTAAATACTAAAACTGTAGACTTAAAAATCGTCGTGTGTTTGTGAAAGTCAGATTTAGTAGTCGAGCTGTTTCTCTCTAGGCAGCCTCTATTTAAGATATATTCTCTCAATATATGTGTGTAATAGATTCTGCAACAGAATGGCAGAGGTGGCCTTAATGCTTGTGCAGTTTGGGTGGCAGGAATCAGCCATGAGAACAGATTAACTCATTGGAATAAATTACCCTGGTGTATATATACACCTGTCAAGGTTTTTTCTTCAGCAGAAAGGGGTTAGAGGTATGGAAAACAATTCAGAAATTTGTTTGTCATGTAAGTTTTGTGTGAGGCTTCAGAATGTCTAGAAGTTTTTCTGCTCTTTCTTGGTATTCCTCTAACTTACTTGCTTTTGTTTTCTTCATTTCAATTGTTGTGTTGTAGTTGCTTTTCCTTAATAATATATTAATTATATAATGAATTTCAATAGACTATTATGCTAAGCATCCCTAGAGGAGGTTTTTGTCTGATGTGCAACACCTAGTACATAGGACTGCAAAAAGTTAAATGGTGGCTTAGGGAAAAAATATGTACTGTTACCACTCAGTTCATTTTTGAAATATGGATATTATTCATGTGGTATTTTCTTGCCCAGTTGATGATGTTGATCCTGCTTGTGGAGATTAGCTGCCAATAATTTGAAGTCTTGAGGGAGTGAGGAATATGCAGGTATACCACAAACACTCAAAACCACAGAGAAGAAGGAAAGCTTGAAAATACGTATTTTTTTCTAAAGGATTGGAATAAATGCTCAATAAGACTAAAATAAATGTCCAGTTTGGCCTTGAGACAGCACAGAGCAACACCAGTTGGTTTTGTCTAAATGCAAATCTTTGTAAAATAAAGTAAAATAAAATAATGAATCCCACTGTAAACTATTTTGCATTCAGTTTTAGGAGAAAGTTGGAGTCAAGTGGTGATTGAACAAGAATAATGTTTTGTACAACATGTGTTGCTGTTTCAAATGTTCCTTTTCTGTTGCTGCCATGGTGCTCCTGTTTGGGCAAAAGTTGTTGTGTGTACAAAGTGTATTAAGGTGGCAAGGACTCTCATATTAATGCTTCCTTCTAGTCTAGTCAAAGGCTGCTTGATTGTTTGGGCTCTAGAGGAGGTTATTAGATATCTTCGCCCCAGGGTAGGTCTTTAATCACTTATGGGTGAGGTGCAGAAAGTTCTCCAACATAGGATAGAGAGCAAGGCCCCAACTTGTTCTGAGCCCTCTGGTGAGTCTGAGATGTTACATAAAATTGAAGTTCAACATAATTTATTCTGGTGTGTTAATGTTTTTTGGGCATGTATTTCCCTAAATAGTAGGAAAAGTGGAAAATTCCTAGGTTGTTAGAAATCACAGTGTATGCTTTCCTTTCTTGCAGAAAGCACTAACAGATTAGTCAGAAGTTCGAAAATACAATTGTGGTCAAACACTTTTTTGTAGTACAAATTTTTTTTCAGGTCTTTCTTACTTGTCTTTGCTTTGTTTTCATCTTCACTTTTCCTGCCTACTCATCCTTTCTGAGGAGGTTGTTGAACTTCCATTTTTAAATCCGCTTTCCAGATGCGTGATCCGTGCAGGCAGCACATCCCTGTTTGTCAGAGCTGAGATCACAGGCTCTGGCTGCCCTTCTGGAGAGGTCCTTGGAGATTTTAAAGTCTTTGGGGCAGGGGGGAATTTTTTCTCAACTTGAGATTTACTATTAGGAATAGAGAGAATGGGGTTAATAAGATTAAGGAGAACATGTTTAGGGAAGGCAGTTGTGGCTTCAGTAGCCTCTACCTCTGTAAAACATGTATATGCTGAACTGATTTGGGAGATTACTAGAAACATTGAGGTGTTTTTTCTTAATTTTTAAAGGGATGTTTTTGGCAGGAAACAAAGCAGTGTTTTTTAAAAATGACAGTAATTCTCTAGTAAAAACACACAAATGAAAATGTGAAGGTAAGGGTTCTATTCACTGGGTTTGTGGGGGTTTTGTGGTGTTTGGTTTTTTGTTTGTAGTTTTTTGTTTTTTTAAAATTTTCATGAGGAGGGGGGTTTTGGGTTTTTTTTGTTTGTTTTGTTTATTTAAACAAGGGTGGTTCTGTATGTATTGCATGTATTCAATATTGTCGAGGTGCTTTGAAGGTGCATATATGGGGAGAGAGATAGGCAAAGAAGTTTTTACGTCAGATTTAAATGGAGTAGGGAAGAAAACTTAATGCTCAGGCATAGTTTTGTGGTTATACTGTGACTCACAAGAAAGACTTAGTCCTTCTGACATGTACATTACAAACAGTTGTAAAAACATGCCATTAGATATCCAGAATGAGGAGTGGGCTGAGTTAATGTTATTTTGAATCCATAACGTTCACGTTTTCTGGCACAGTGAGTGTAAGGCTGCACATCAAACATTGTATTACTGCTTTTTCTTGTACATTACTTTGTTGTCCCTGATGGACAACGTCCCTTCTGATCAGCTCGGACGTGAAGTTTTAATCCTGCCTTTCATTTGTTCTGTGTCATCTAGTGATGCTGACACCAACCAAGGCTTTTTATTTGAGTCAGGATTTAGATACACTTGGACAGAGAATGCACTGATGTGATTTAAATTTTTATAGTTATGTGCAGTGCTTTACAGTACACATGCTGAGTTTCTTGCTGTTTTCCTACATATGAAGAATCAAATTTGCAGGTTAGATTTATGTTGAAATGTGATTATATTTTAAGTTTTCATTTATGTCTCAGTTGTGTGGTGATAATTTTCCCCAGTGTGAATATTGTTATAAATATAGTTTTAAACCTATTGGAGCCATACCTATATCTGAGCATGGCCATGTAGAAATGAGTCTTGTATCTTCCTAATGTTTTGTGGACAATTAATATTTGTTGGTAATCTTTGTTCAGAATTTGGATTCCTGTGTTTTAAGTTTTTGAAAGTAGTGGATTTCTTAGGTTCAGCCTGGGATCTGAAGGAGACATTATAAACATTTAATAGTTTTAAAAGAAACTTATTAGAAACTACAGTATCTGTGGCATGTGCTAGATGTAAGAGGTTTTTTATATTTTCATTTCAGAAGAGGGTTGGTTTTTTTTTTTCTAGAAAGCTATGAAGATGAGCCTTTTTTTGTGATAGAGTGAGCTCTAGGATTTGTTTCAGATTCTGTTTAATCTTAGCTTTAACCTAGTTAAGATTTAATTCTGTATTTAAATCCCCTTGCCAACGTAATTTATTCCATCTATTGTTTTTTTACCTGTGTTTGTAAGTCAGATACTAAGACTCCGGTAGGTTGATAAAGAAACTAAGAACAGCATGTGGGAAAAAAAAAAATCTTCTCCAAATGTAGCAATTGCAGCAAGTGGGATTTGGTTTGAGAGGCTGAGTTTCTCTCTTACACTGATAGTACCAGGAAGGTACTTTTCAGAGTGCACAGAGATGGCACAGCAAGTTTTGGAAGTTGAGTGTGTTGGGTTTTTTTGGTTTTTGTGGGGTTTTTTTTTAGGGGATGGTCGTGAGAGTGTGGTTGTTAGATTTTTCTACAGAAACTAAAAGTTCAAGTCACAAAGGAAAACAAATTCATGGAGATGCTGATTATCCCAGTTACCACTCAAATAATTTGCAGCCGTGAGAGCTCAGTGTTTGTATAAAGCAGACTGCTGTGCTTTAATGATGGATTTAGTTGCTTAATTGTAAAAAATGGCCAATGAAGTATTGTAAATGTGTTTTATTTTGGGACTAAGACTTTCCCCCTGTTATATTTAAAGAACACATTAGATGCATTTCTCATACGCAATTTTTCATGTGGCAGTTCTACCTAGATTGAGTTTGTAGTGCTCTGATAATGATCAGAATTCTGCAATAAAGAAAAATAAATCAGAATTGGAACAGGCAAATATTTGTGCTTTTGAACCTGCAGGGTTATTTTTTATCTTTTTTTATTTGTTCATAAATAAAAGAAGCTTTAGTTTCTTTGAAGCAGACATCTCTCTGCAAATGGGAGAAGCTGAAACCAGCACAGGCAGGTGTTGAGCAAATGTCTCCAGTGAGCTCTCACAAGGGTTGTGTTATAGATTTTTGATTGTTTTTATTAGTCTGCTCAGAATCTCGCTTCTCAGGTTTGTACTTAATTGCTGGGTGATTCTGTGGCATAAACATCCAGATGTCTACCTGTTGTTTAAATCTGATTCCAGCCAGTCTTCCAAGCAAGATGTGTTTATCCCTTGTACATCCAAGGCTCACTCAGGTACCTTCTCCTCAGAGCTGGAATGTTGTTGCTTCAAGGTAATTTTAACTGACAAATTTACAAGACCACACACTTGGGGTATTTAGTTGTACCTTTTGAACCACACTTACAAAAATGTAGGTGTTCCAAAAGCATGAACATTTTCAACCTCATCAATTATTTTTAATATTAAAAGTCAGTAGATGGAGCCAAAGGCTTGTAGAAAAATGACTTGTGCTGAATGTGTATTAAACCACAAAGCCCAGTAAGTTTAACTAATAATGTTTCTACTAAAATTTTTAACAGCAAAGCTATTTATTTGCTGCTAAACCTTATACTAGCATCCCTTTTTCATCCCCTTGTCTCTGTGCAGAGTGAGAGCTCATCCCTTCATGTACCAGGGGTCTAAGAAGACTAAAAAGAGTGAAGTTTCAGTGGGAACCTGATTTTCTTCGTAGATTTACATGTGTGATGTTTTCTGTGGCAGCGTTCACTACTTTATCAGAAAAAATGGTGCTATATTTTGTCAATATTTTTCCTTCTCCTGTGAGCATGGTAATTGGAATCCACTATTGAGGGTTAGACTGGAATTCATTGCAACCTCATTTCTATTGTTGCATGGTTGGTAAGGTACTGGGGTTTCATGTTTTTCTTCTGAAACGACTGAAATAAGTCATTTTAGAAGAAATTTTGCCTTACATAACTTTATATATATATATATATATAAAAATATATATATATATATATATATATAAATGTTCATATTTTCCTTAGATAACTTGTCAGATTTGGTATTCTAACAGGCTAACCTTATGCTTTTTGTTAAATATTAGCATCCTTTTGGGATTTAAAAAAATACTTTCATAAAAATAAGGGATGTGATGTTTTGTAAACAGTGTGCAATTTATCCCATTTTTATAAAATAAACCCCAAAGGCAACGTGGTACCTACCTTTTGTAGGAAAAGGGGAAAAACAACTTTCATAGTTTTAAAATATGATATCCAAAGGGTATACAAAAAATTATGATGGCTGAACAGAGGATGTTTCAGTGGTACAGTACTGTTTTGCCTTTTAAGAAAGAAAAATGAAAATGTTAAGTGACTAATGGCAGCTGTTTTGTCAAACTTTATGTAAAAAACTTTCTCCTCTAAATCTAATTTTCTGAAGGAATATGAAATGTACATATGTTACACATGAAATCTAGAGCCAGTGGGATATAAATGGTATGCTTAAGCATTGCATGTATATTTTTTTCTCATTTTTGTTTTACTGATTCTTGAAGCTCAGTCTCTTCAGTTTGAAGCAAGGATCTCCTTAGAGAAACTTGTGAAACTTGGCTTACTGGCCAAGTTAAAAGCTTTTCTTATTTTTCTGTTTATCTTTGGCCTCATCTCTGTTTAAATTATCTTTCCTGCACTCCTGCTGTTGAAAGACAGTGATAAAACTTCCACCAGTTGTACCAACTTGCTGACTTAATTTCCTCTAAGGAGCATTGGCTGTAGTAGCAAGAGTTTCTAACATTGACATTTTTCTTTCAAATGATAGCGGTCAGTTTTTAGTTTCAGATTCACTCTGGACTTATTCATAGGCTTTTCTAGTAGACATTTTACTTCCTAAATGTGTTCAGTCACTTCCAGTGAAATTATATTTTCCTTTCAAGCCCCTTGCATTGTGCTAAAAAACTCATACAGGACTGGGACAGTGCATCCCAAATTACATCTTTATTCAGTCTCCAAGTAACTGAATCTTGCAGTCTCACTGTGATATGAGTATCTTCTATGTTTACATTTACTGTAGATGAACATTAATGCATCTTTTAATACAGAGAAAATAAACTGATAACAGAGGAAGGCACAGTGCTTTTTGTTGTATTGGAGCTATGAGAGCTAGTGAGTAGGATGAAAAAAATCTGCAAATAAGGAAGCCTGATCATGAAGAAGTACTTAAAAAAATCGTATGAAACTTTTAAAAAGACATTGCCTTCCCAAAAATCCAAACACCCAACCCTAACTATCTAGTTTCCAATAATGAAAAATTTTTGCATTGCTGGATAGGCTAGATAAGCTTCTTTGGACTGGATTCAGTCATCTCAGAATTTTTTGTAGCCTGCACACTCTGGATTACATGTAATTTAAACTTTATTATAATAAGAAAAGGTTCTAGCTTTCAGGACTTGGAAGGGAGTGACAGTTGCAGTTTTCCAGTCTTGAGTGCATACAGAGCATTTCACATGTGAAATCTTCTCCCAGTCTTGGAATGTTAATTTTGAAGCCTAATTGTGTTACTTTGAAATGTCATTGGCCATTTTAGGGAAAGTTGTCTCAGCAGGTGTGATTGGGCAGCTACAGTCCTGAGACCTAAAGGACAGGAAGTGACAGATTGTGCAAGGAAAGAAATCAAGCAGAAGAGAGATACATAGTAAAAAAATATAAAGGAAATGAAAAGCTGGTTTTTGGTGTGCTGCAATACCACTTAAAGACTTGTTCTTTACTCTGTGAAATACCTTTATGTGCCAGCATTAACAGGCTACTGTTCTTTCATAGGTTTAAAGTTGCCCCCATTACTTTTACTGAGCTTCTCTGCTTGGTGCTTTGCTGTTAGGTGTTCTTACGGATGGCTCTGGAGCTGCCTCCTCTGTTAAACATGTGTGTTGTAACCCCAGTCAGCCTATTTTTAAGGTTTCATCATGGACCACGTCTAGCTTCCTTTTAAAAGACCCATAATGGATTAAAATTATTTATAAATTGACAGCTCTTTCTCCTGACTGATGCCTGTTTCCTTATCATTGATATTATAAGTGCCCAGCGCCGATATTTGTCCTATTTGTCAGAAAATACTCTGATAGCGTGTGTTCTAAAACAAAACAATAAATAAAAACACCAACAAAAGCAAAATCTCATTTTGTTCATAGTTTATCCTGAATCTTTCGGTAAATGTTGTATTAGCCAAGAGAATGCTGTTGAGCATTCTCTGTACCTCAGTGGTACTTGCACATCTCTGCACGATGGGCCAGTTCCCTTCCCTGAGTTGCAGTGGATTTTCCGTGTTTCTGTTACAGGTGTCTGTGATAACTTGGTACTGGAAAATGAGTCTGCCTGTTTTAAATAAGAGATTAATTTGCATAGGTACTCAGAAATAGTAAAATATGCTGATGATAGCTGTAATTTCTTTGGATCTTGATGAAGGTTTTAAAAATCATGTCAATAGGACTGCCAGTAGAAAGTGCCTGTGTGGAAAATATAGAAATATTTATTCACCTGATTACAGCTGAAAGGTTTAGGCAAATAGATAATAGAAGATTGGAAGTGTTTAGAAGATAATAGTTTGTACTTCCATCATTTGAATACAGCTCCTGGCTGTCATTGTCAGAATATACTAGGTGTGCTTGCAGCATGTATCAGGAATTATTTCTTTTATAGTCAAACCTAGGGTTTTTCAAATTGGACAGCTCTTCCATAGCAAGTTAACAAATCCTTGAGAGGCAGAGAAGTCACAACTCTACGTCTATTGTAAATGCTTGCTGTATCAGAGGTGAGGGACCCTTTTCATGAGTTAATCAAAAAGACCTATGCAAACAAGCAGGAGGATTTTTTCTTCAGTCAGTCACTACAGTTACAGAGCCTGACATTGTTAGTGAACCTTCATGATCTCATAGGCTACCGCAGACTCTTGTGCACCAGACCCCTCTTAATAAAAACGTGAGGCACTGGATACACAAATTCATAGCAGCTGTCACAGCTGGGCTGTGGTGAAGTTTGGTCAAGACCCTTTGAACTTTTTATTTCACACTAATCCCATTTAGTGTGATCAATATAAGGACCTCCAGCTCCTAGGTCTGTTAATTAGGTGTCAAGTGTTGGGTTGGCCTGTGTCAGGCTGTAAAATACAAACACAGAAGAGACTATCAGTAGGGAAGTAAAGTGTTTATTGTCTGAATGTATAAGAGTGAAAAGTTGCCTTCCTAGCCTGAGATGTCCTTGGGGATCTTAAGGGTCTTTTGTTTCTCTCAGTAAGGTAATTGTATAGTTAAATATGCATTTTACCAAAAATAGTAGTGCAGTTAGGGGCTGCAGAATAATGTAAAAGATCTAGTTCTGCTAATAATTTAATGCTGGAATACCTCTTTGTCTACCTACCCCCATGCCTTTTCCCCTGATCATAAATACACTTGATTGCTCTGGTAACTATTTGTGTTGGGTTGCTTTAAGATGGGAGTCCTTTCTGCACGTGTATGTCTAAAATGAAGTTTCTTCTAGGACTTACCAGTATTAATTTTAACTTATGCTTTGTAGCACTCAGGGAATAGACAGGATAACTTAGATCTTCATTTCTCCATCTCAAAGAATCTCAGGAGGTTTTTGAACTCCCCCATCTTTAGTTCTCTATCATTCAGGGAAGAGTAAATACGTAGAATGATATTTCAACTTTCATACGTTTTTGGGTTCTTTTATTTCAGTCTTTCAGTGACAGAAAGGACTGGGGAGTTGTGAGTAGTTTGTTTCATCTCCTTTGAAGAAAACCTAAAATTTATAATCCCAGATCAGACCTTTCCTATAACTCACGCAACTCATCCTGTTAACTGTTTTAATATATGGCACCGCTATTTCATTAAACAACATCCAGGAATAATTAGTTCAGCAACGATGCCTCGGAACAAAAGCCCTTGATTTCGTTTAACTTTATAAGTTGGTCTCTTTTGATCTGCAAGAACACATCTGGGGCCTTTAAGAAAGCAGAAAGAAAAATATTAAATGTTTAGTAAGGCTGTTGGTGAAGGTTTCAAAGCACAGTAACCCTTTGGTACCATGATGTAGCTCAGAGGCAAAAAAGTGTGAATTTTTTATTTCATAAGCTATCACATAGCACCTCTGTATAGTAAATGCAGTTTTTGTTAGCTGATGACGACTGCATTTTGCCTTTATGTCCAGTTTCATAAGAGGGAATATCTTCATTCTTTCCCCACTTTTTTTCATCCATTTTTCTGACCTTTTACCCTCATTTTCCCTTGGCTGTATTTGAATGAAGTAATCAGGATCATTACTGTAAACTTGACATTTTTTTACCAGGTATCTCTGCATTAGAATTTATTTTTGCTGCATCAAACTTTGCGCTGTACTGCTTTGTTCCTTTAATAGCTTACTGTTATTTGCCAGGGTGGTAGGGATAAATAAATTTTTTCTTTACTCTAGACTTAGCTGCTTAGATTTTGCAAATATCCTACAGTCCAGAGGATATAAATTTACTCATCTAATCTTAATCACTGTTACTGACTTGTAATAGAAAATTGCTTACCAGTTGAACTCTTTAAAATTTGCCACTAAAAAAATCCTGCCTCGAGGGAAAGCTATAAAGATTTTGTATGCCAATTGTTTTTTATTTCGTAAACTAAAAAGTATGGTGAAAAATACACGTCTGATAGTAATTAATTCCTTTTTCTTTTCTTCTCCTAGCAAAGGTAGCCTTTGTTTTGACTGTAATTAGCAGAAGGAATTCACCAGGAGTAGCACCATATCATTTGATTTGTACTGCTGTGCGTGTTGTGCTTGCTTGTTTGCTGTATTGCACCCGAGTGCTGCTGGATTTATATTCCAAGCATTTCCTAGAAAATGTACAAATCATCACGATTAATGTTAACGTTTGCCACAGCTAATGAAGCCTACCAGATCTCTCAGTAATTATTCATCACCTTTGTTTCATTTTGTATAAATCATGGCTTCTATTAACAAGCTTGTTTTAGAGAAAGGACAGGAGAACTTCGTTCATGAGAAAGAAATGAGCAAAACAACTTTTTTTTTATTTCTCCCCTTGACCTGTCAAAATAGAAGTGAAGAGTTGAAAATATTATTTTTCATTCCAGGTTTTATTTTTAAATGCAGCTTTATGTTCACTCTGTGTTTGTTTTCCTTAGTGAGCCTTTAACTCCAAGGTTGTGACCCAATAATGACCTCCTTTTCCACTCTCAATTGCTTTTGACCTACTCCAATAAGTAAAAAGAAATAACCCAACAGAAGGGTAACCAGATCACTGCTACCACACCAAGGAAACAGGCAGGCTTTGGGATGCTCTTCTTTAATCTCTCTATCCACAGAGCCTTCATTTTAATTTGCAAAATTGAACCCAGATCGAGAGCAGTAAAGCCTGAATACGGTAAATATTCATGCCTCAGTGATCTAGAGTGGCTCCATTACATTTCAGAGATTGGGAGAATTACCTTTTGGATTATGTATATTCATGGGCTGATTTTTATTTGAGATATAGTATTACTCACATTGGGCTACATGTCGCATATTCTATCAAAACCAGCCTTCTCACAAAGCTCCAAATGTTCCTTACACGTAAAAGTTTTACTTCTTTTCCCTATAGTTTCCTCCCTTTTATGCTTTTCAAAGACTGGTAGTAAACAAATTTCTTTTAAAGAAGAAGGGGAAAAAAATGCCAGTAGAAATTCTTCTATAAAACCTTCAACTCTGTGTTTACTGTGATATATTCTTTTGCATGTGACTTTGAAGTCTCCAGATAAAAGTATTATTATTGTTCTAAACCTAAATCTATTTGGAAAAAATAATTCAGTTTGTTCTGTTGGAAGAAGAAAATTCCAGACAGGCTTTCTTTAACCTGTAATTTTGCATTGGTTTTGACTTCTTTTTTTTCTTTGAAAAATGTTTTATTGAAATATTTTTGGTAAGTTGCAGAAATTTTAATTGGAATGTAAATGTTAAGCTGCTTCTGTGTCGTGGTTTTACTATGGGTCTGACATTCTCTGCATAGATACTTGCTACCTAAACTCACTGGCATTATACTGTGCTTTTAAAATGCATACTTTGTCATTTGTAGTGATAGGTGGCACAAGCAGTACCACTTAATTTAGGATACTTGACATCTTAATATTCCTTTCTTGTTACCAAAAAACCTGCTATGAGATATTTTAGTCATTTGGAGATGAAAGGATTATGGTAGGTGTCTGCCTTCTGCATCTTTCCACATATCTAGGGACTGTAGGGATCTATTCCCTACCTACCAGGCATTTGATGTGTATGGCTCTTAGGCTTTTCTGGCCTGAGGACTAAAATGGGATGTGGTCCTCTCCTGGGTGAAAAGATTGACCCAAATCTACAAGAGGCAAAGCAGAGAGAAAATAAAAGTGCAGTGGGGCTTGGTACTCCTGCTGAATGCTGGGCAGAGGTGAGGGGTGGGAGCCAACGAGTGTGTTAAGGACGTGTTTTACTGGGAAATGCTGCGAGGGCAAATGGTGCTTGAGCAGCCCGATTGTCTTCTGGGGCAGAACACACAGGCAGGAAGAGTCATGACTTGAGTGAGGTTTGGGCAACATCTCTCACAGCATTCTCATGTGGCAGCTGGGGACGGATGGGATGGGTCCAGGGGGTTCAGTGTGAGTTAAAAGTTGCCTGGAGTGGTTGAGTCTATTGGGAGCTTTGCTGTGGATGAGGAAAATTGCTATAAAATTATAATAATTCTGGAAAATTGCTATAAAATTATAATAATTCTGGAAAATCAGCCTTTTGCTCTCAAAAACTGGGCATTGGTTTTCTTTCCTTGGGAATTTGGATCGTGACAAATGATGCAGTTGAGTTTATCTGCAGTGAGGTGTAATGCCATGTTATATCACAAGGGTGACAAGATTACTGGAGTTTACCAAATAAATACTCCAATAAGATAGCCTACGTGTAATACAGTGGGAATTTGATGGTTTACAGTAAATAATGAATTCCGGGCAGTTCAGTCATGAGAAGAAAATAAATAGAGGATAGTTTTTTTTGTTCAGTGAGATTTGTCCAGCCTATACATGGGATAGATTAGGTTCTGTTGAAAAAATTTGGGATTATATATTTAAAGGCTAGAGGAGACTGCTTAAGCACAGGTCACTTAAGTTTACCTGCAGAATCCTAATCTTAACACTTGCTAATTTCTGATTTGTGATTGTCTGCATAAATATAGCATACATGTAATATAAATTAAAATTATGGTGTTAAAGCAGAGTATCATAAGAGTAAGGTCATTGACCTGCTTCTTTATTTACTGGGTGCATAGTCATATTTTAGATGCTGAGAAAGGAAATAAGCTAAATGGATTTTCGTATCCCCTTTTATATTGCTTTATTCCGGTGTTGCAGTGCAGGCTCTTCAGGCAACGGTGTTATTTTATCCAGAAGGAGGAATATGTTAAATAAAATCTGATAGCATGTGTGTGGTGTTACATAAGCACCACAGTGGTCATATGGTGAATGCCCTTATAAACCTCACTTTAAAAAAATTAAGTTAAAAGAATCATTCAATGTGAAATAATTTTTTCTCCAGATGCTATATTCCTTTCCCACATGGAGGTAAGTGAGGCCATGGAGAAATAATAGATTCTAGAAATATTCAAGGTCTTTCAGAAAATTGCTACTAAGCCACATGATCTTGCTGGAACCCACAAACTTGGAATTATTTCTGACTCTTTGAGGTTTCTACTCTTTATGGCTGGTCCTAGCTGCTTTTGTGATGTTGGCCCAGGAGAGAAGGCTTTCCACAACCTGAGCAGTGGGCAAAGTTTGCATTGTGTGATTTGCTGTTCTATGGTGTTATTGACAGCTCCTGTATTATTGACACTACCTGTTTTACCTTCGTTTTATGCTGTTTTGAAATCCCGGTTAAAGTTGTCAAACTCATGAGTTACAACATGAACCACAAAGGCATCTCAGAGAATCTAGAAAATACTTGGTACATAATTTCTTAAAATAAAAGGTTTTTTTGATTTCTTAATTCTGGTGGCTCATTGTTGCTCTCTTGTGCCTTCACAGCCTGTATGTCCTTTCAATGCTTTTGAGCAGGAGTGGTTTGCCAGCTTCACTGAATATGTGGCTGCTTGCTCATCTATGGGATTTGGCTTTGCCATCCTCAAAAAAGCAAAGAATTTGACATTCTTTGTGTTTAGAAGAGAATTTATAAAAAGATCTGCTTACATGTAGGGAGCAGTTTTATGTCTGAATTGGAGCTTTGCTTCATTTCAGTTGATGTGCTTAAACACAGGCTGACTGAAAACTAAAAGTTGTGGTAGCCTTTCAGACAAGAGGCCAGTGTAGTCTGGTATCTTCTGACCACCAAAAGAGGATACTGGAAGAAAGAAAACGCGGTACCTTATTCTTTGAGTTTCTAGTAGATGAATAGGAGGAAGGAAGTTCTTGCTTTCAAAAGCAGCAGGTATGGGATGCATTTTGGTCATGCACTTGGGAGTTTGCTTGCTCCCCTTCTGCTTATAAAGATGCACTTCTGGATGATACTGAACGTAGTGTTTTGTGTATTTGGCACTTTGTTACAATGTATGGCCAGCTTGTGCTTCTCAAGAGTGTTTTTTCTTGCTAGGGTGCTGATTCTGCCAGGCTTGCACTTGGTGTATTTTTAAAGCTCGAGGCTGAAATGGTGCTTTCTTAGTTTCAGTTTATTCTTGGATGTAAGTTTAAAGATGCAGCTCTTAGCGACTGGGCTCTGAAGTTGATTTTTATTTTTAAACTTGTTGGGGTCCTCAGTATTTGAAGTGGGGTCTTTCTTTATAATGTATATGCAATACTCCTTTTATAAATACTGCACTCATAATCATTATTTTCTCTAACACACTATTGAGACTAATTATTTTAACTTTGCAGTTTCTCATCAGCATTGCAGGGAAGCATGGTTGCTGTATCTCATCTCAGAAAGATGCACTCAGCATTGAGAGGCAGCAGGATGGCTAGGTTTTTATCTAAAGAAGCTATGAGCAATGGCATATGGCTGATAACTTAATGGAAGTTGGATAAATAAAGGAAAAAAAAGTCTGACATATCAGTGCAAAAAGTCATTAGTGGACTTTTTCTGTATCCTGTTTTCTATTAGTCCGTAGTAAACTGCTTTGAAAATCTTAGTGGGCTTTTCCTTTGGTCTTAAAATAACGGGTTCTCTTATATTGGATACATTTGTTTATCTCAAGGGCTGAACTGTTGGGTGCTTTTGATTTCTGTTTTGCGTTTTTCAATCTGCATTTGAACACAAACGTTTTTCTCACCCTTTTTATGGTTCTTTACATAATGCTTTAGGAACATTATTGCGATTATACAAATTAAAATTTAAAAAGGGAAGCAAATCTCTGCAAATGATGTAAGATTTCAGCATGAGGCTCTTGATTTATATGTTGACATATAATCAATTCCCCTGTGCCATAAGAAAACAAAATGTGAGTGAATTTCTTAGCAAAGTCTGTGGCAAGTTTTGTAATGGTAACCCAAGTTCTCCATGTTTACCTACATGGTTCACATGCAGTAAAGCCTGTCACTTTAAAGTTCATCTCAACATTGTTCACTTTCTGTCTCTGTAGACCTAATTTTCCCACTGTGAGTGGATTGCTAAAATGGGCTTTGTGCAATTTTCATGGACAATGTAAGATAGAAGTTGTTCTCCAGACAGCAGTTTGAGGACTAAAATGGGGTGCTTGAAATAAATGCAAAGAAATGCCAAACATACTTGTGATAGCTGGTCTCAGTTACAAATTCCTGTTGATCGGGACCGTGCTCTGAAGTATTTTACCTCATTCTGGTGGTGGTAGAGGTGTGGACTGAGTGATCCAGCCCCAGCTCCCTGCTTGAAAAATCCATTGCTGTATAGCTGAAGAAAATATGTGAAAGCTTAGAACTGTGTTATAGCTTGTAGGGATCCCTTACATAGGGAAACTAGATATGCATAGGAGAAACAAATCTAATACTGGAGGTCAGTTGCATCCTTTTCAGTGCTTCTGGGTTTGTATTTTAAAGGCCAGACAAAACAAAGATGAATTTTACTTATGTACTTGAGCCTCTTGAAGACAAATCCTACATTTGGAGTATTTTAAACCATGGGCAAATGTCTCTGTCAGTCGGGGTCAGAGTGAAATGGAATGAAATACTGTACTGATGTTCATGGTCTGCTCAGAAAACAGGAAATCAATGATTTAAAGCTACTCTGGCTCTTGTTATTTGATCCAGTGGGTGCAGACCAACTCCCTGATTCACTTCTGTACTGGTTCCATGTCTGACCTTTTGAAGGAGATGCAACTCCAACTCACTTTGGGTGATCTAATCCACCCCCCAGTCACACTCTGGCATTGTTCTGGTCAGATTCGAATTCCTACAAACTTCATGCTCTTGGAACAGAGGTTATGGTCAGTTAAGATACTGTGCTGTGTGCTCCTTTGACAGTTCTGGCACTGAGAACAGGAGGGGAAGAAAGGAATGGGCTCAAATGTGTTCTTTCTCTGATAGGCCTATGGAAACTTCAGATACAATAATAGATGCTAATTAGAACAAATATAGATGGGCTTTTAAAATAATCTGCAGGGCCCTGGATAGATCAGCATGGGGTGGTGATTCCCAGTAGGTTGAGTGATGCAGTGTCATTTTCTCCTCATGTCTGAGGACAAGCAGACCTGTCTGAAAGCCAAACACAGCTACACCGAAATCAGGTGATTCTTAAAGCTTGGGGAGAGCACAGCCAGGATGTGCAGGGCTTCCCTCCTGGGAGAGAGCTGGGGGCAGCACAGATGACCGGCTTTGGTGGGGGGGTGGGGTGGGTGCATCTTTATATGATTCTGCAAATTTTCAATGTATTTTAAATTAGGATAATGTTTTCTGAAAGAGAATTAGTCAGGATCCAAACTGTTCTTAAACTGGCATTTGAAACTGTGAAGACCATGAGCAAATGTATCAACAGGAGCCTCATCCAACACTGGAAAATACTTCTGTGTTCATACTCCACTGCAATGTTTGTCCTACACATAGGAATTACAGCAAACTTTCTGTCATGGGAAGCGATACTTTTCAATTGTATATTGCTTAATGTAGTTGAACACTGAGGAATGTGGCAGATCACACCTTATATTCTGATATAAGCCAGCTCTGTACGCCATGGTTGAGAACTGCAAATCACAATTAAAAAAGATTAATCATGTGAAGTGAATATTTCAAAAGTACTTGTTCATTCTCCTTCTGATCGTTGTTTATGGGCTGCATGTCGAATGCATCAATCCTAATCATTTGAGTTAATTTAAGAGGAGAGAGTAGGCATAACACTGAGGAAAGTTTCATGGATACTTAATTAAAAACAAAGATGTGTTCTGAGTATATGCACGCAATGTGTTTTATAATCACATTTTTTATTCTTAAATGTTATCTAAATTCTGTTAAAGATATTTCAGATTAATATATGTAGACTGTTTCTGTAATACTTTCATTCATCTGTTTAGGTGGGTAATATAATAATAATACATAAATAATTATATATATAATAATATATAAATATAATAACTGGAATGCTAATAATAAAGTCTTTGTGACTTCATTTAAAATAGAAAACTAGACAGTTCTCTTGTGCATCTTCTGGTTCCAGTTTTGTTTTGAGGAGTGACACTGCTGGTAGATTCCTTAGTTCTTGCCAATTTATTGACCCCATCCATGGTTGTAGAAGAGGAAAGATTTACTGCCAGTATTATCACATGTGAAATCACAGAAGTCTTTGAAAATGGGTTGGGCTGTTATTTTTCATATGGCAGTTTAATTCTTGTAGTGCTTGCAATGTCTCTGAAACACGTTTAGAAAACTTTGGGTTTTTTCCGTTTTGTTTTTCTTCTTGGAGTCCGTAAACATTACTTGTATTGCCATTGTTGCAACTGTAACAATGATTGAAACTGGAGAGGGAGGGGGAGTGGATGAAAGAAGGAAGGGTTTGGGAAAGGTTTGATTCAAGCTCCTGTACTTCCAACCTTTAAAAATACAATTATGTAAGTCAGTAGAAAGCTGGAGGTAAATGCTAAATTGTTTCTCTCCAGTTTATCTATATGGGTAGTACTGCTGAGGAGGTTTAGCTAAAGGGATAATGAATATATTTGAGGACAAAAATGCTGGAAACTGAAACTACCAAGTATTTACAATGGCCTTTTAAGTCTGTTTTAACCTTAATTAATATCTTGACGAACTATTTTGGTTTAGGCTTTTTTAGTGAGGGTTTTTTCCTCTTACACGAACATACTTCTTGATCTCCTTTCTCATACTATTTTGTGGATTCTTCAAGAATTCACAGGCATTGATGTGGCATTTGATTTGAAAAATGTTATAACAATAACATTATAATCTGTAAAAGGGTGTTTCTTTTGGTTTTGGTTAGCAGCCAGAGGCTCAGGGAACCCAAACAATATTTGTAGTGGTGAAACTCATGGGTATTGTTGGTTGTATAATTATGATTTCCAAATGGAATACAAGGTTTTTGTTGTTTTCCAGAAGGCATGTAGCTGCTACATTTTTTCTCTCTTTTTTTTTTTTTTAACAGCTTTCTGTATATTGCCTGTGACCATTTTTTGCTGACTTATTTGGAGGCCTCTTTATATTTCAGTTACTGAAGGTATTAGTTCAGCCAGAAGACTTTCCAGCTGCTCCTCTATTTTGATCTAAGTTTATGCAATTTGTTCTCCTCCGAGTCCAGTGATGTTGGGAATAGGCATAGACAGATTATCTGGAGCCAAGTGAGATGTCCTCCATACAGAGCAGCAGGCTTCGTAGGAAAGGAGAAGGTGAAAAACATTGTTTTATTTCCACTTACTTATTGCAGCTAAGATGCAGGAAAAAAGCTGATATTTTCAGTATTATGAATTACTGAGTAAATAGCTCCGTGATTAAAATAATTAAGTTCCCTAGACTGTATTGAACTGTCCAACCTAAATGCTGTGCTCTGACACTGTGTGACATCTGAGGATGAAGCCCAGCACTGCTGAGTCCAGTCATTTGTTTTGGCATTCTCTTCATCAGTGCTTGCATTTTTTGTTTTTTTTTACTTTCAGGAGTTAGAAGATAAATGGGTGAGCTGGGATTAGAAGATGGGCTACTAAGGGACATGCAGTGGTTGGAGATTGATTTAAGAACAGTTCCAGCTGAGTAAGAAAATAAAGGCTTGAATGCTGAGAGTTGCACAGTAGCACTTGGCACGAACTGGAGAATTGATGCTAAGTAAAGGGAGAGGGAAGAAGAAACTATACTGAGAGTTGAGATCTGTCCTAGCAATGTTGTTGTTGTTCTATACGCTCACAGTATAATCTATTTTATATAGATAAAAGCATACTAAAAAAGTTATCTCTGGAATTGAGCATTCTCATGGTGAGTTCAGTTCTTGGATCTGAATGTTGAGGTCTCAGCCTTTTAAAAATGCTGTATATAACTTTACTGTCATAAGGACTTTTGTCCAAGTATATAATATTTATTTAGGAGATAAATATTTTTTTTATTGCCAAAGATATAATTTCAGTATTAAAAGCTACCTAATGTAGGGACTTGAAGCAGAGTGGTTACCTATCCAAGCACCCAGCATTAGCACAAATGCAACAGGTGGCTGTATTACCAGAAAAAAATTTTGGTTACATGCAACTT
Source organism: Corvus hawaiiensis (assembly GCF_020740725.1). NCBI lineage: Eukaryota > Metazoa > Chordata > Aves > Passeriformes > Corvidae > Corvus > Corvus hawaiiensis. The sequence continues at coordinate 14,410,790 of NC_063223.1, forward strand.
GAGGGGATAGGGATACTTATTAAGGGTGATGGTTTGCTGAACTGAAAAAGAAAAAATGCCAAAATGAATCCTTGTTAAACTAAACCGGTTTAGTCTGATCAAGCTCAGCCTAGACTGATCTTTAAAAGCTATTTAATTCTTGTCCTCTTCTTGAAATAAATATTACAGTAGCAAGCTCATTAAGGTCAAAGTTTGATAGCATCTGAGAAATTTTGGTATAAGTAGTGTTTGGCGCTTCACTTTTCCTACAATGTTCCTGAGATATGGAGCCCCACATTTTGGTGACAGCAATGCTAGCTATATATGAACACTCAAATCTTCCTAAGAAGGCCTTGAGGATTTTCTTTTTTAGTATATGGAAAACTATAGACTAGGAGAGGGTAGGCTTTTATATTACTAATTATTTTGCAGGGATGGTTCGTAGGAGTTCATTGTGCAAACACATTACAAGTTTTTTTTGCTCTGAACATTTTACAGTTTAATTCAACTATGTCAAGGAAGTGTGTGAAGGGATTTTTATGGAAGGGCTGGGAAAACAGGCACATGGATGCATGAATGGGTATTGTAGTGCTATACTTCTGATGCTGCAGATGCTTGAGAGAGTATATTTAAGCTATTCCATGGTGTGGGTATGTCTGATTATTTGCAGATAGTATTGAGGGCACTGCAGCATAGATGATGTAAATATCAACATAATTGTGGTCATGCCAATCTTCCAGTCTCATGAACACAAAAAGAATAAGGTAGGGGGTACAAATATGTGGTAACTTTAAATGATGGAGTTCTCAGTCTGTTGGCTTTCTACTTTTTGAGTTGTGGACTCTCCTAGAAGGTCACTCATCTTACAAGACAGCAGGCTGTCATATGTGGCTGATACATCACCATATAAGTACATATCATGTGACATAAACATGTATGATGCACTCATGTGCAATTAATTGTTTCATTCTTTTTGTTCCCCTTTCATCCGTAGGTGACAAAGAAGGTCAAGTCCATGCAGATGTTCCATACTCCTGTGACTTATGCAATGCAGGGTGACAGAGTGGGTGTCTGTGTGACCCAGTTTGATCCCAAACTGCTGGAACGAGGCCTAATTTGCACCCCAGATTCACTTCACACCATCCACGCTGCCATAATTTCCTTGAAGAAAATTCAGTATTTTCGAGGAGCCCTTCAGACTAAGGCCAAGTTCCACATCACAGTTGGTCATGAAACAGTTATGGGAAGAGTGATGTTTTTCAGTCCAGCCCCTGCTGACTTCAATGAAGAAATTCAAGAAAATGTTTTTGATTTTGAAAAAGATTATCTTTATCAAGAGGAATATTTGTCCAAGGACTTGGTTTCTTCAGAGGAGAACAAAGAAAATGACCAGGCAGGAGAAGTCCAGCTCCCAAAACAGCAGTGGGCTTTGCTGGAGTTTGAAAAACCAGTCACTTGTCCTAAACTGTGCCTTGTGATCGGCTCTAAGCTGGATACGGATATTCATGCCAATACCTGCAGGCTGGCATTCCATGGGGTACTGCTCCAAGGCATGGAAGACAAGAACTACACAGAGACTTTCCTTCCAAAGCTGAAAGTGTACAAACAGAAGCACAAAGAAGGACAAGTGGAAAGGGTAAGCTGTCTCTCTAATGCTATACACGGGAACTAGAAATACTTGTCCTGTGTAAGTACATATGTTGGTGGGCTACAGAATTGTCACTGCTGTGTTCCAGAGCCTTTACACAGGTTTTTCTGATGTTCGTATACCAGATGTATTACATCTGGTCTCCTTGCAAACAGAAATCACTGTTTAAAGGGACTGGTTTATTCAGTGCAATCCAGTATTGAGTAATTTGAGGCTGGTTTTTCACTGATCCTTTTGAAGTCTGATCAGTGTGTTCCTCCCAGAGACTGGCTTTGTGCACCTTTCTAAGTGACCAAACTTCCAGCTTTTCACTGACGTCTTCTACACAGTCTGCAGTACATTGAAAATATAAAGACAGTAGAAAACACAAAGTAGCATTTGATCAAATAACACAAAGAACACAAGTGATTATCTCTTTGTATTTTTACATTTTAATAAGTAAGAGCATTTATTTTAGCATGCAAAAAAAAAGCAATTTCCTACAGGATGCCTTACAAGTGATAGCATGTTGACGTTGGAATTGGGTTCATGACACGGAGAACTTAAGCTGTGCCTAAGGCATGTTGTTTCTATGTCACACAGGTAGTAATCATCATCATCATCATCATCATCTGCTATAGTGCTTGTATTTTGACCCATCTCAGTGTGGCAGAAGACAGAGGTGCTTGGTGGAAGAGTTAGCAGCTACACTGGAAATGAAAGGGGATTTGTTTGTACTCTGCCATCAGTGTGGAGAGATGTGCTCTCTGTAGTGGTTTGGTGTTACATTGATGGCATAGGTTCGGCCTTGGTGGTAGTTACCCTTCAGTCAACAGTGGGGAATCACTTGTTTGTACATAGCGTAGTGGAATTTTTCATGATGAGTAGTTTAGGTGGAGATGTACAATATATAAATGACTTAATTGTTTACCCCTTAATGAACAGAGTTGATGCAAACTTCAGCGTTTGTTTACTTGATGTATTGGTATGATCAGTGATCTATTAAATATTGGATAAAGAACTCTTTTAGGGTTTTTTCCCTAACTCAAACTTCGTAGTTTGAACAAAATGTTTAGCATTCTTCTTTTCAAAATTCTATAAAGCTGAGTTGAGGATTGCATAACATCTCTGCTTAATTTGCTATAGAAGACTAAACACTTGGCATATGATACCATGTTTGCAAAGTATAATGCAAAACTTCTTGAATATTGTTTGTTTGCTTTACTAATTTAATAGTAGGAAGATTCCTGCTAGGACATGATTAGTGAGGTTCTTCAAAATGCCTCCCTAAATTAATTGATCAAATAGCCAATTCATATTTCTTCCTTTTTTTCCTGAGGTTTCTGTTGCATTTTTAGCTCAAAAAAAACCCCCAACCAAACCAGAAAATGAGTTTCTCCTTTGAATTTCCACTTCTGATTTTGGAGGCCTTTTATTTCAAAGGAATAACAGACCTGTGGCATTGTGTTGGTTTTTTGGATGCTGGTTTTGTCAGTAGGAAGGGAGGTAGTTAGGAGGGAGATGTCTGTAGCTTTCTGAAAATTTTATCTTTATTTATATGAGTTATCTGAAACACCCAAAATCTGCAGTCACTCCTCACAATTTTGGTAGCAGGCGTACTGTCTCCTTTGTTTGATGTGTCCAGCTGCCTTTCTTTCTAGCTGGCGGAGATACTGAATCAGAACTAGGAGTCCAGAGTGTTCTGAGCTCGATGCTGCGGAGAAGCTCTAGACCAAATATATGTCTGTCATTCTTCTGGTGCTCTGGAGCTTTCTGAACTCATGAAACATTAGCATTTATCTTGGCTAGAGATTGACTCACTTGTGTGTGGCTCATGCTGCCAGGATCCAGTGAGACCTGGCTTACAATAAGAATGGGAACAGAAGTTTGTGTGAGCCATGGAGACATATGCTTTTCTCTAACTGAGGTGAGCTGGTCCCACATTCTTTATTTTTACTCCCCATACATGGCACTGATCTATGGCACTTGAAAACTTGCCGAGTACCAACTGTGTGAGTTGTCTGATGGGGTTTAACAGAGTTTGCTGTTAGCTCTGGTCATACAATTTCAATTGTTTTTATTTAGTGTTATTTTCAAACTGTTTGCCAGTTTATATATTCTGCTCTTGATTTTACTGTGTAAATAATGGAATAATGTTAATCAATTACACATACTTTATTTTCTGGCCCAAAAAATAACCAATGAACATGGGTTATTTAATATTTGACCAACAGAGTAATTTATTAGGCTATGTTAGTGAACTGTTTTATCTTCCTGTGCCTTTTAAAATGTAGATCAGGGAGGTTTATTGTTTTACCCTGCTTTTGTCTCACAGCGTGCCCTATATATGTGCCTTGATCACTGTGTGTATGGATACTCATTGGTCCTGTAAAGGGACAGTTGCCATCAAGGAGTTTCTGCAGCTTTGTTTGCACCCAGATTTTGCCTTCTGTGGTACTGCAGATGCTTGGAGCTGGCATTTTCCCTGATGCATGCTGAAGGGATGATGGAGCAAATAATGTAAGAAAGGCTCATGGTGTAAAGTCCCAGGAGCACTCAGGGACTTGGAAGAGTTGGTGGGAAGAGGATTGTGCCAGGTATAAAGGGCCTGCTGGGGAAGTACTTACAGCCGAGGTAGCCGCTGGTTAAGTCTGCTTTGCAGAGCACAGCAGCAGGAACAATTGGGTGGTACAGAGACTTATTTTTGTACACAAAGTCACCAGCTAATAGAAAATCTGAATCAGCTGGTCCCACCCTGCTGCTGATGGATGGCTGGAGATTAGGATCGCTGAATTTAGGGTGTCTATTCTTGGCACTGATACAGGAAAATTTCTTTCTCTGTTGAGCAAGGAAGCTCCCCCCTCCTCACCTTCCCTGGGGAGGCATAAAATAATAATAATAATAATAATTAAAAAATACATGTTACCTTTACAAGAACAGAACTTTTCCTTCAGAGAATACTGCTGGGGAAAATTAGCTTCATAGCTTCCTGAAAGGCTGGGAGAGAGGGAGGCAGGGGCATGTAACGTCCGCCTTCCCAGGTTCGGGATAGAAACATGCTCCCATAACTGGGATGCAGTGGAATTCAATAGTGCCCATTTGTAAAACATTGCTGCTAATCTGATGTGGGGTCTCCCAAGCCCCCCTGCTTGCTGCTGGAATTAAAATAAATTCCCTGCAGTTTAACTACCAGTTTACCCAGGAGAAATCAGGCATTTATGGTTTGGCTTTTTGTTCCTATTCTGATTACTTTCTGAGCACTGATGGAATAGCAAGAACTGTAAATTCATTACGTTTCAGCATCACAGTATTTTTCTCATGTGCCCCTTGTGCACGGCACCCTTCTGGATTGTAAGGTTAATTTTTTTTTAATAAAACAAGAATACTTATTCTCCAGCATTTTTTTGTCTCTCTACAAGGAAGTGTGACAGTTTTCCTGTTTCACATAGAAATCAAGTCCATGGAAACTATGGCATTTACTACACCATATTTTAAAGTAAAAAATCATACTTAAGCTAGCGAACAGTCTTCAAGTAGTACATTTTACATGAAATCTTATGCCTAAGCTTCCTGTTTTTTCTCATCTGCTGAAGTAATGGAAATGTTCTACAAAAATTCAAGTACCCTGTCATTGCATTTTTTACTGCTCACTTTTTCCTTTTGGTATCTTACTTCTCTAATGCCAAGATGGAGTGGAGCACTGGGAGAGAAAGAATCAAACTTGACTACTGTTGTTCTTCAAAATATTTGTGTATGCCTGTCTGTAGTGCATCCTTGCTTATTTATCCACTGATTTTTTGGGGGAAGGAGGGTAAAGGGGAATATGTATTACTGTGGTCTATGACAAATTAGTATACAAGAAGTTAGTGTTGTCTGAGGTGCTGGAATTGCATATTGGTTATGAAAAAGTTGTGTGATTCTACTGCAGTAATGGTTTTTATCTGGTATTATATAATTTGATATTTTTGAGCTGTTATGGAAATGTGTGAATGCTCCCTCTTGCTTTAGACTGGTTTTTTGTTTTGGTTTTTTTTATGTTAAAGTAAGTATGGTAAGTTTTAAGGAAAATCAAAATACGCTATTCCATCAGAACTAAGAGGGCAGTGGCAGAGGTTTGTATTTGCTTAACTTGATGGTTTCAAAAACAATATGAAATACTAGTCCAGCTTTCCTCTTGCAGAGAGGACTTGAGAGAGGGGAGAAGTTCAGTGGGACGAAGTTTCTGTCAAGAGCATCTTTCTGGTGTGGTTATGTGGAGACAGAGACTGTCGCCCTCTGGATGCTTTATTTTTGCAAACCCTTGGCTGCCTGACAAATGTGCTTTCAATAGGAAAAAGCTAGGCTGGCAACAAGTGGCTTGTACTGATAAAAAGGTAAAAGAGAGTGTTATTGTGAACTCCAGTGTGGCTCTAAGGAGTGTGATGTGGGATTCTTGGTAAAAAAAGGGTAAACGAGTGTGAAGGAGGTTTTGTCCCTCTGACTTGGCATTCAGTGCTGGTGGTGGGTGTGGGCTTGCTGAGCTGCAGCAGGTCAGCAGCTCCTGGAGTTGGAGACAAATGGCCAAGATTAGCGGCAACTATTGTCCTTGGTCTTGTGCTTCGCTTCTGGAGACAAGCTGCTCACCATTCAGCTCTTCACAGTTCTGTGGGCAGAGACTTGTATTAATCCTACATCATCTCTGAAATACCTTCTTTGAATTTCACCTCTGTGCAGCATTGCAGGTTAATTCTAGTCTGACTCATGAAACAGTTACTCAGTTCCTGGGATAAATCCTTTGTATTTGTCACATTATTCGCTCTTTAGCTTCCATGAACATACAGGTTGAGTGGAGAGAGTTTCAACTAAAAGGTGAACCATAGGAGTGCATCATGCTTTCCTGCATGACTCAGATATTCTGCCTGTTTTGAAAATGTTTGCACAAGCAGGATTTATCTTAGGATGGTTGCCACAGGGTCCTATTGTCAAGGGTACTCGTAAATCAGTAGCTCTGTGGCAGAAACAAAAGGAGAAGGAAAACTCTGCCTTGCACAGTGTGAGCTGCACCTTCTGCACTTCAGGCTTGTGTAGTGAAAAATACACACGTGTTGGCTGGAATGGTTTCCCATTTTAAGTGTAGCAGATTGCTTGTCCTTTCTAAAGATACTTTATCTGTGTTCCTCTGACAATTAGAAGAATTTTCTCTATTTCAAAGTTTTTAATGTATCTTTCTCATTACTTGCCTTGCTCTTAGGCTTTACATGATGGTAATCATGGTGCATGGTGTCCTGGTTTTGTTAATAGCCACTCTGTTCACAGGTTTTGTGGGTTTCTGGATAGTGAGTTTTCTTCTTGTACTCATTCTCTGGGGGGCTGAGGCCATCACATAGCCAGCATGCTTAGTTTCTAGGGATGCTTATTGCTTAATAAGAGCATGTAACTAATTGTTTGGATATTGCTGTGATCTAAGTGTCCCCAAGGAGAAACTCTTTGTTGCAAGAGCAAGATGTGAAAGCAGGGTAAGTTATCAAGATCTTTATCAGTGCATCTCTTTTGAAGCCTGAATGGAGGAGAGAAAGCTTATCTTTCAGCATCTTTAAAAAGCGTTGGGTTTTTTTCTTCTTCTTACAGCAGGATAGGAAGAGCTTTGTCAGAGCAAGTGCATTACCTGAGTGGTCAAAGGGAAGGTCTTTGTCTCCATCACTTCGCAGATCTTTCTGGCCTTTCAGAAGAAGGATGGGATATTGTGGAGACGAGTACCAGTCAGCATCTGCAGGAACTGTGACAAAATGGTATTAAATTTGTTGATGACCAGCAATGACCCAGATTGTCCCTTGGGGACCTAGACATTTTCAAAAGCAGCAGTTTTGAAAATGGTGGGTTTTTAAAAACTATGAGCCATATTTTTTCTTTTAATTCCTTATGGCTTTTTATGAGTAGAAGCAGCAACATTTAGTTACTGAGCACATGCCAAGTTTGTAGTAGCTCAGCCACAAACTTAACCAGACTGCTGAAGGAGGGTGCATAGGAGGAAAAATGGACTTGCCCATGAGTGAATAGGAACATTTGACGTGATTAATTTAAGGGATGTGACCAGTTCTGTGGACATTACCTTTGCTTGAGGAGGCAGTAGGTTAATGTGGGAGTACCAGAGTATTGCTGTCTGGAAACATTCCTCGGTGGTGGATCATGCATAAACAACACCAGTATTTTTTTCACTGAATCCTTTCCACTGTAATACTAGAATTTGTTTCACAGAGTTGTACCTATAGACTGTTTTTAAAACATGTGCGACAGAAAATACTGTTCCTTGAATTTTCTTTTGCGTGGTTGCATGGTGCTGCTATGAATGAAGAGAATTAAATTTTACCTTCTTGGATAGTTAGATTCTTCCATCAAACGTATTTCTAGGTAAAGGATGTTTCGTTGCCTTACTGGAGCTAATGTTGCATCTGTTATTTTCTTATAGTGACAGTGTAGTGCCAGGGGCATAGCAAGTAAAACCCTGCATCAGCCAGGTAATGATGCTTTCTGGGTGACTGAGGTGGGCTGTGCAGGCTGATAGGGGCACAAAGCGAGTAACAAGGCCAGACTGTGAAATCTGAGTGCTGCCTGCAGGCACAAGCAGTGGCCTGGGCTGTCTGCAGAACCCTCTGTGACTCTAGCTGGGAGAAGTGGTGGATGTCACTCCATCATCTACTATAAACATGCAGACGCCACAATTAATATTTTTCCTGCTTTGAAGTCTGAACATGAGTTTGTTTGGTTCTGCTTGGCTGCTGATGGTATGCTAAATACAGTAGTAATACAGAGATTAAGGCAATCAGGTGAATAAAAGTGCACAGCACGTTCACTAGTTCAAATGCACTGCTAAATAGGAATATAAAAGATGCATTTATTTATTGCCTCTTGTTTCGTTTTTGAGTAAAAGAGTTTGAGAAGCTTGGTGGGAGAAGGGGGAAGGGAGGGCTTACTGCCCATTAAACAGAAATACCATTTCTGCTAAACACTGCTGAGAAAAGGATGGTGATGTTTCCTGATATAGCCTAACTCAGCATATGGATTAACACAGTACAATAAATTTGTCATAAAAGTGAACCAGGTAAGTTGCAGAATCTGTTTTCTTACCCATAGGAAAAAAAATGGTTTTTTTTCACTCACCAGCAAAAGAATGGCTTGCTCCATGTGACTGGGTAGTAGAATTTTGCAAGGTTTGAGTAACACCTATGGTTATTATTTATATTATTAAATTTAAAATGCAGACATGCTTTTGAGTCTTGCAAGTGTGTGGACAGCTGGTCTTGATTTTTCTGAGGTTGTGTAAGAGTCACCTGTGGGGGAATCAGTTTGTCAGCAAGGCAACCAATACACCATTTTATTTATTGGATACAAAAATAAATTAAGAATGTTACGTAGGTTGCAAAATCAAGAACTTGAAAGTTAGGAAATACCAGATTTACAGTTGCCTATGCAACATTAATTCTGTTCCCCTGTGCCTCTACCCTGTGCACTTAATAAGGCAAGGTTCCTCTGAAATTTTTTTGGATGTGGTCATGTAAAGACTATATCATGGGGCATATCAAAGAGGAACAGGGATAAGGTTGTATGGACATCTGGCATTTCTTAAGTGCCCAATTCTGCAACTTACATTTATATAAAACCTAAGTTATTTAATTTCCTAGGTATTTTTAAAGTAAAAAGATAAAGTAAAACTAAACTTCCGTATTACTGAAGCATGGCCATGCCTTTGCTGTACACCTTCACTGGGGCTGGAATTGCAAATATCTGACTGTGTAGCAGAGGCTTCTGTTCCTTGATAGCACAAACCTTGTTAGCCAAATGGCAGAAGGAAGCTGTTACCCAATAGAGGTAGCAGATCCAACACTGGAGTTAGAGATCCTTAGGGGAGGGGACAGACTCAGGATATTTGTATGTCTATGCTGTGTCATGAGAGGGGAATGCAAATCTGTCAAGAGCCAGCTATCTCCCTTCCTCAGCATCAGTTGCTTCAGGCAGCTCTTTCCAGGCCTGTCCTGTCCTTGTTGCCTGCTTAATTTCCAGTATGGATTTTGTAAGCCTCTGTTCTTTGTTCCCCCTGCCCTCCTCAATCTATTTGTGGGCTGTTTCCTTTAGAAAGAAATTTAACTTACTGTCACTATACCTGACCTCCTGCTACGTGCCAGGTCTATGCAATATTCCAAATGAGACTTGCCATGTCCTACTGATGTATCCTTTTGGATGTTTAGGATCTAAGAACCTGAAATCACCACAGTTAAAATACTTGAAAATAGTTAAGAAATTGCCTGTATGTTTTTAAGTCATGGAGGTACCACCAGAGTCCTCCTGGCTGCTCAGAACCTTCTCCAGGAAGAGGAGCCCTCTTCAGCTTGGCAGTCCTCTCTGTGTCGTGCTTACAAATGCAGGTCAAGACCTGTACATTCCATCTTGTCTACAGAACAGCCCGTTTCTTGTTTTTTTTCTTGGATAGTAAACATCACAGGGTTTTTAATCTGTGTAGAAAGCCAAGGCTGGCTGATCTGGAGATAGATGGTGTAGGATGTAGTAACACTCTTGAGCCTCCTCTTTTCCATATCTGTTGATATTGCCTTTCCCACATAACAGGAATGCAGCATAGATTAATAAAAAATGAAATCATGACACGAACCAGTTTCTTCTTACTTGGTAAAACTAATGTGTTCATTCAGACCATGTCAGGAATTCAGTGCCTGTGTTTGTTTTGGGATTCAACCCTTCTAAGCTTTAAATAGAGGTGAAGGAAACTTGGACTGTAAAGGTGCATAATGAATGAATAGTGCCCTGTTGGTACCCTGTATGTGCCTGGAGAATGTTGTTGGGGAGGTATGGAGCTTTTAGAACCTAAAGCAGTCTGGTTGTGCGCCTCTCACTCATTGTCCTGACTCAGTACTCATCACTCCTTTTTTTTGCTGCCAGGCAAGGTTTTACCAGGCTCTAGTGGCGGCACAATGCTCAGCAAAGAGAGGGGGATTTCATGGCTGCTTGTTAAATATTCCCAAACACGATTGTCCCTTTACTCAGAAAGGCAGAGAAAGGAAAATGTGTCTTGGATACAGGAAACATGGACTGGTGAGAGATGGGACGAACATCTGAAAACCAAGTTAATGGATATGTGGAGATGTTGATGGGATGGCTTCTATGAAAACAGCAGTAATGAGACCTGAAGCTGAAGGCTTCTAGTGCTGGAGGCAGTTGCAGAAAGAAAAGTCTTTATGCTTCTGTAAGTAAGCTCTTGAGGAAAAAAAGCTGTGGCTGACCAAATAATTCTTTCTTTGTACCAAGTTGTTCACCTAGTTCTCAGTAACCAGCTATAAACTAGGAGTCTTTGTAGAGTCAAAAAAGCTGGAAATTCAATCATTGGTGCAATTCTCTCAGTTCCTTTCTCCTTCACCCTTTTTGTGGCCTCATGTACCATAATTTTCTCAACGTATGAAACTTTGTTTTAAAAAAGAACTGGAATTTGCTGCCTCAAAAATATTCCCATTTCTGACGCAGAAATGGAAATTGCTTGAAACTGTTTTTTAGAAATAAATGAGCTGTCACTGATCATGATGAAGATGTCTCGAGTGTACTTTTTCTGAGGTACAAAAAAGTAATAAAAATGCTTTGTATTTTCTGTGTTAGTCATGGGTTCTTTTTGTTCCTTTTTCCTCTCCTGTTGTTTTTCTGCTTTAGTTTCAATGAACCATTTATCAGTTTGCTGAGAATAATCCTTAGGCTTTTAAAAAATGTTTCTTTTTACACTCATATAATTTTTATTAAATCAGAAAAGGTTATTGCTTCTCTTTCTCTGTATATTTTCTAGTATTTAATATTCAGTGCTTTTACTTTCTCTGTCTTACACCTTTCCTTATTTCCCTCTCATACTGGTACCACTTGTGTATTTCTGTTCTGATCCACTTTTTCGTTCTCCTACAGATACATTAAGAGATGAGAGTTACTTGCTCTCAAAATGTGTGTGATGGATTGTTTGAGAGGGTGTTCAGATGACAGTCATTTCTAAATTATTGTAAAAAGGAGGACCTTTAACAGGCTGGACAGTGTAACTTGCTATCCTGCTCCAGGGGGAATCCTGGAGTTGTTTTTCCTTGGAATTAATACTATGGTTTGCACTGAATTCTAGCACATAACATGAACTGTGGTTTTGCAAACAGTCTAAGGCAGAGTAAGTACTCCTGAGATGGGGAGTGCGAGTTGGTTATTTTTTTATGTGAACTTCTCGGTTTTAGCACAAGGGTTATGTGCCAGAGATGCACATACTTCACCTATGGTTATAAAGCACTGTTTACTTTTTTTGTGCAAACACAAAAGCCAACTGGGAAGGGATATTTCATAAACTCAGTGCTATTGTGTCCTCTGGTCTAAGCCATAAAACAAGAGTAACAGAGACGTTCCCTTTGAACTTGAAATCCCTTTCTAAGCTGCTGATCTAACCTAAGTGAGAGGGGGAGACTATACCAGCCAGAAAATTTCTCTTCTGGGTATTTTTCCCTTCCCGCCCCTTTTCTTTTTCTAAAGTCCTTAAGTGAGTTTGATGCTGCACCTCTGCCCATAAATTTAAAAAAATATTATCATAATGTAGGTCAGTGAACTGAAACGCCACTGTACACCATGGGGGATTAAAGTCAGAGAGGCAGCCCTCTCCCACTCCTACTAGGTCATATGACAATATAAACAAGAAATGCAAGGAGCCTTCAGCTTTTTCTTGCCCTAATCCTTTGTTTATGCAGCACTTAAACTGACTTTTGGGGTCGTCTCTGTCTGGCATTAAAGCCCTAAAGCTTTTTGAAGTTTCCCTGAAGTTAATAAAATTAGTCTGCCCTCATTGCTAGGCCCCTTGCTGCTGCTTCAGAGCAGACTGCGTATCCCTTACTGTCTTTGTGGCGTTTGGCTTTGTAAGTTCATAATATTTTATACTGAAAAAAAGTGTTTGAGAGAAAAGCAGAAAGCTCTCCCAAAAGGCTGTTCAGCTAATAGGCAAAGTGATTGCCATTGTAGATGTTCTGAGAACTCAAAGGGGATTAACTTAAAATCCCACGATTGGAGGTAAATTGCTGGTAAAGTAATTGGAAGTGTTGAGTTTCAGTTAGAGAGAGCAACATGTATTTCTCTGCCTTTTTACAAAGCACAACTAAACCAAAAATTTAATTTTTCTTTTATTTTTTTTTCCTAATGTAATCTTAAAGTTCAGAAAATGAGCTTTCCTTCATAGCAATTCTCTGCTACACTCATTTATTTTAATGCAGAGACTGATCCAGTTATCTTAGTTCCTGTTAGGACAGGCATTCTCTAGTTATTTTGTCTTTGTCAGGGATAAATTGATGGTAGGCTCACCGGAGGGCATGGATGGCACAGGATGGGGTGTGTAGTATTTAGTGTGTGAGACTGAGACCTTGGGTCATAAAGATTTTATTCCAAATAGCCAGTCAGGCAAGTCACTGATCACTTACTATCTCAGCACCACTAAAGTGGTTTTGTTTCTAATGGCCTGTAGAGATGCCCAAGGAATCATGGTGATACCTACAGAACGTATTGATTGGTTAAAGGAGGGATTTTTTTTTAAGGAGTTGACCATTAGAGTGAAAAGAACAGTGCATCTGGAGCCCTTGGTTACTCTGCTATACTGAATGTACAAGAGCAAGACCCTAAAAAGCACCTTTCTTTATAAAAGATGAGGGTTTTTTAATTCAAAGGTTTTAAGTGAGTGTGGCATAGCTAAATGGTGATAGATTTTGTTTCTGTTCTAATAATCAGTTAAAGGTTATCATTGCTGGTTTACTCTAAGGTACATGATGCCTGTAACACTTGTTCACAGAAATCACTGGGGTTTTTTCTGTCAACCTTGCTGGGGAGGCTCTAAACTGAACCATGCTAGCCTAGTATGATTGCTCACCCTGTAATTCCATTTTTAATTAAGTTAACTATAACTTTGAAGTGCTCTTGGAAAAATAAAAGATGTTTGTGTGGCCTTTAAAGTTGGCTTCCTGTGCCATTTGAGGGATAACTGCAAAAATAATAGATATATTGGAGATCTTCCCTGGAGCATATTGTACTGTCTGTATTTCAAGCATGGGGGGAAGAAACATGTAGCCAGCAGTGGAACAAGAGGGATGAACAGTTTTGAAATTCTTGCTTTAGGAATAAAAGATTTATAGGGTGAAGTAACACTTGAATTTCTCCAGCTACTGCAACTGGAAAAAATGTAGGTTTTGAGAATGTAAGTACTTCTTCAGGTTGGAATTAACAGCTTCTTTTTCTTCTAGTCTTCTGTTTCAGACCCAAAGAAAGGTGAGTGTGCCTGAAAGCTTCTGCCCCCTCTACCACACCACCTATTATCAGGGGCTCTAGGAAGAGATACTATTCAGTTTTACATTTCAGCCAAGATGTTGCTGAGCAGTGATACTGCCATCAGTGGTTCACAAGCTATTTTGAAGCAGAGGGAGAGGTCAAACACAACAAAAAGCCAGAAATGTGTCATTTTGGGGAGAGATGAGGAGTGGATGTTCGGGTAGTGAATGTTGTTGAGGCATCTGAGTGTTTCTGCCTACAGCCTTGGCTGCACCCAGAGCAGAGCTGCTTGTCCTGCTGTCATGTCCATGTGACAAAAGCAAGAAGGGCTGCAGATATTTCTCATCCTGCATCTGGTCAGGACAGGGAGAGGTCCTGCCAGTGCTCTCTAATACTGCACAGCCCTTTCAAGGCTGTTTATAGCTGAGCAAGGAAGCTCTGTTTAAAATAAAACAAAAATGAAATTTCTGATGCTAGATTTACTACCATACTGAGATTGGCATTAAAGTAGAGGCATATATGTGTAACAAAACAGTAACAGTCCTAGGGATTTGAGTCTCTGTATGCATTATAGTTTATGGAGGAGGCTTCAGGGGAGGACAGTTGCTTAATAAACCAGCAATACTTTGAGTCATCAATATTTTGAGTGCATTTAAACTGGAGGAAAGGAAGTGTTCAAAACTGGTTGTAATTCTTTACTGTTCTAAGTCACTTTGGTCTTTAAAACCCTTAGGTGTAGCTAAAAAAGGTTCCCAAGATATGAAGAGGAGCTGCAACTTTTACCACAAAAAATAATCTTGGAAAGATTTCAGTAATATCCCCATATTTATTCTGATAAATAAATGTTCTTTCCTCATCTACAAGGTAGAGTAACTCCAGGCGTCGGGTATACAAGGATATTCACACCTACAGGATTAGGCTCACTTGACTGCACCTTATACTTTGTAATGCCTAAGGGAGGGTTGTTTATCTTGCCTTACCCACCACCCTCACTGCCTCTTGTTCCTGATAGCTTAATTAAGAATTCAACTTGGAATGGTTCTTCCCACTGGGTTACAAACCTTGAAATTAAAATTGGATACAATGGTCATAAGGCTCTTGGTTTAACAAATCAGTATGTATGTAAAGGTGAATATTTAAAAGGCTCTATTTAGAAACACTGTCATTCTTTGGAAGTGTAGCTGTTGGAGTGCAGGTCTGGAGCTAAGACAAAGAATGTTTATGTAGGTGATAATGTACTTAGCTGTAGAATAAATAATGAAATAAACTTTTTTGTGAGCATAGGTACTTAAGTGACTTTCATGGAAAGGTTTCAAAGCAGAAAACAGATTTTAATTAACTGATCTTTACAGCATGTTCTGATGCGGGTTTTATTCTTCCGATGTTTTGGTAAGGGAGGTAGAAGCAGAAATAGGTTAAGTCATAAAGTCTTCTATGATTTTAGACACAAATTGCCTTAAACTCAGCAGTTTAGATGACTCATCTAGAGTTTTGCTCATTTGGGGATAAATGGTTTGTCAGAGGCAGAGTGATAGAAGTTGCCAAACTTAGCATGTATCATGGATAATGTCTTGTCACTTTAGATTGTAAACTTATAAATCCTTTTTTTTTTTTTTTGCAGGTGATGGATGATTACAGTGTGATTGGTCGTTCGTTGTTTAAAAAGGAAACAAACATCCAAATTTTTGTGGGTCTGAAAGTGAAACTGTCTACAGGAGAAGATGGAATAATAGACGGTGGTTTTGGACAAAGTGGTAAATTTAAAATCCGAATTCCAGGTAGGTGCTTAGCAGCTAACAAATACTAATCTGTGTCAAGTGTAGAGGATGTTTCCATATTGCAAGGTAAAGTGCTACCAGTAATCTCCTGAAGTTTTGAAATCGGCTCGTACCCGGTTGGAGCACTGATCTGGTGGGGACTGTACCTCTTCTAATTACGTGATGGAGGCTGTGACTTACAGTGTGAGACCAAATGGCCTGAAGCCACATCCCCTGTGTCAACAAACTCAGGTCTCAAAATGACTTCTTGTTAAGTGGCAGTAACACAGAAATCATGCTGTGCCCAGAAAGGTTTGTGGTAATCTCTCCTCTCCTAATGTATGTGAACAAGTAAAAGAAAGCAAACCTGCAATCATTTTTACCTGTAGCTACTTATTAAATATAGTATATTGGATGCAAGTTCCTTAAATTGGCTGTTCTGCATGTTATTACCTAACTTGCCTTCAAGCAAGAACTGCTTGATAAATGGGTTTTTGGACATCTTGAGAGTTTTTTATTGTTCGTGTCTCCTGGTTTTATAATATTATGTACAACGGTATTTTTCATCCTTGGTGAATTACAGGAAGGATTTATGCCTCTGTAGGTTAGAGCATGGGAGATGATGGGTGCTAGAGTTTGTAAGTGTCATTACTGTTTTGGTTTTTTTCTTTCTTTTAAGGCAGGAGAGTAGTTCTGAGCCTTTTCAAAAGGCAATAATAGGTGTTGCATTTAACTCAGATTGCAGGATAAGATTTTAAAGATACGAGGCAGTATTTTTGTATTTCTCTTGTGTCTTCAACCCATTTGTCACTAGTTAATCCCCCATCCTCTTAGGGAGATGAGAAAGATTACTTCTGTTGAACAAGTGGAGAAAAGAAATTATTATGTTCTATGACAGCAAACAATAAACGTAGCAATTGATCTACAGAGAAAGGTGAAGTTTCCTGATTTCTTGCAGAAGATGGTCTATTTTCCATTTAACTTACAGTGTGATGCAACTGCTCTAATTTTGACCCTCTGCAAGTTTCCTTTCTTCTTCCTATTACAAGATAAGATTTTCTGACTATATAAAATATCTCATGTGTTCTATCCTAGCTGTACTTCTAGTTTTGTCACCAAATGCTAGACTTTTCAAATAGGTCTGAGAGCCTAATTAGCAAAAATACACATTTAAAGAAAAGGTTACACCAGCTACATGTTTGCTTTTAGTTTTCTGGTATAGAAGAGCTTGTAGGGATTCACTGAGGGTCCCTTCAGGTAGGTGATGAAATGATGCATAGATGACCTTAGAGCTGAAAATCAAGATGATGTCTTGCTTTAAAATATAATTATGTAATGTTCTTAGTAACTTTTCTCTCCTGGAGGCAAAAATTTGATGAACAAAAAGAACAGGAGGATGGCATTTACATTGCTATTTCTACATTTTTGGATGGAGGAAATGGTTCTTCCTGGGACAGGGAGAAGCCTTATAAGGAGTCTTTGGCACCCTTGTGGATGTAAGCAGGAGCTGTAATTGTGAACCAGTAATAACATGAAGAAAATAGTATATAGATTTAGATAATGGCATTTTGCTCTGTCTGTTGAGTTAGTGGGAAGAAATGATAGCTTTCACCAAGGTGTTCATTATCTAATCTTGGTTACACTCATCTGATGTTGAACAGCAGACCTTGAAAACAGAGGACCCTTTATGGTTTGTTCTTTCAATGAGAAGGATATGTAGCAGAATGCTAGAATTTAATACCTCTCTAAGGTAGGCAGAATAATACAACTTAGTTTGCTTTGCTTTAGTCTGGGTCAAACTTGGGTACTCTTGTTGTCTGGAAAGAAAAGGCAATAGGTTAAATTAAGTCAGGTTAAGAGTATCAAGGAATGGGAAAGAAGCACAGGATTTGAAAGAGCCTAAAAACCTGTATCTTTAAGAGTTGCAGCGATTTGGGTGTAGGGGGAGGGCCATTGCTGTGATGCTGCTTGAGTCAACTGCAGTTCACATTCCTTTGTTAGATCAGTGTTGCTTTTTTAATGTGTCTGCATCCTGTTTGTGGGTTGGGGTTTTTTTTTAATTTAACTAGTCAGACTTTTCTCTCCCTTAACCCCCAACCTATGCTTCATCCTTGCCTCCTCTCATACAGTCTCTTACAGATTTTTTTGCAAAGAGCTTTTTAAAAATTTTTCTGAAGTAATTTTTCTGTGATTCCTTTGGAAATGTATCAGAGTGGGAGGGAAGGGAAGGAAATGTCC
Organism: Corvus hawaiiensis; assembly: GCF_020740725.1. Classification (NCBI taxonomy): domain Eukaryota; kingdom Metazoa; phylum Chordata; class Aves; order Passeriformes; family Corvidae; genus Corvus; species Corvus hawaiiensis. The sequence continues at coordinate 14,428,691 of NC_063223.1, forward strand.
AGGTTAAAAACTGCCTTGTACTGCCTCAGCCTGGCATTCAATCAGTCCTCTCATATTTAAAACCAGTCTTGAACTCTGGAGCTGAGTTAGCTTGCTCAGCCAGTTGACCTGATGATAGCTGATGGCTAGTTTTAGAAACAAACCTCTCCATAGCAGTAAAAATTAAGTAGATGTGTCAGAGATTTGTGTCCTGACTACTAAAGGTAATGACAGACCATGGCACACCTTAGGGTGTTGCATGGTCCCACTGGTGCCAACAGCACCCACTCGCACGAGCAAGTGTTGGGCTCCCCTGGTGTTGTTCCAGACTCACTTGGAAGTGGCTTGTGTTTGCTTACAGATCAGCCTGAGAGCATTGTCTTATGTCATCTGTGGGCTGTAACTTGGCAGACCACAACTGGGAATGGCAGAACGTGGATCTGTTTCTTATTCTGGCACTGCTTGTGTGCAGCAATAAGGCAGATACTTCTCTCTGCTCTTCTGCTCTGTGAAATGGGGATAATTACTATCCATTCTGGAAAAAAACCCAAAATAATGAAATTCCTGATTTAGATTTGTTCCAGGCTTAGAGCATTAATATTTATTGAAAAGATGTAATTATCTTTCTTTAGATTACAAAAAACAAATCTAGAGTACAGCATGCAATTGGAAGTTCCTCAGTCGCTGAGAGATGTCAGTCGTTTGGAAGAAATTCAAGGAAGAGCAGCAAGAATGCTGGAGAGGCTGAAGGGATTGATTTATGAGGGAAAGAAGATGAAAAGAAATGCATGAAACTTGGTTAAATGATGTCTGAGCAGGAGATATGATTATCTGCAAGTATTTGAAGAACATAACAGAGAAGAATCCCTTAGGGTGGTCCAAGGAGGTGGAAGCAAAGCTTAATAACATGAAATAAAGCAAAATGTAACTTGGCTATTGAAAGATGTTACTTAGCAGAGATGTCGTGCACTGCCAGATCATCTCTGCAGAGGAAGATGATGAATTGCAGTTTGACAATACTCATGTGTCGTTTGCCTGGATGTTTGCTCATGCAGGGTAAAATGGGCAGGCAGCAGGGTGGTGGGTGAAAGTAGGATTTATTTTTCATCTCACTTCTGGTTTTGTGTCCAGGCATGCTTTTATTGCTTGAATGACAAGGTACAACCTACTTTCTAGAATGTTTGCACCATCATCTGAAAGAAAAAAGCCAGTATTTGCTGGTAGATCTGCTGTTCTGTAGGGCTCCGTTGTGGAGCTGTTTGTGCTTTAACTGAGGGCAAAGTTTCAAGGCCTGTTAATTGACAGGATGACGCTTCCTTTCCAGACTGGTTGCATGATCAAATGCATAAGAAGGGGGACATAATCTCTAAACTCACAAGAGAGTTTTGCTTAGTTTAACAAGGTGCTTAAAAAGCAAACAGGATTTGAAAGGCAATTTAAACTACACTGCTTTTAAAGTTATTCTTTGTGTGGATGAGGGAGCGAGCTACTGATGGGGCACTGCTTGCTGAGGTGGGTGATATGTGGCAGCTGTTGTAGTTGTAAATGGAAGACTGTATAGGGTAAATGAGTGAAAAGTATTGTTCAAGAACAAGTTTGGGGAGACAGGGACTGTATGTTTAAGCGTCTTATTCTAAAGAAGATAAAAGCTAACAATGACAGTCTTTGGAAAATGCTTATTTCAACATACCTCGCACCAAGGAATGTTGTGCCAGCTGATAAGAAATTTAGAGGAAAGTTCAGCAAATCATTTTGAGTAACCTAGTGCTAATTGTGGATTTTATTTAACTGTCTCTCACCCAAGAACTGACCCTGTAAAACTCTTCTTGGTTTGCAAAATCATGATCTGTTGATGTGTGTCTTGACATCTTCTAAGAGATTGACTTTCGATATGCCCATTTCTTTGGTTTTGGCTCATTGCATCTGTCTTGTGCTTGATTATTGTAAAACTTAGCAACTTTTTAAATTTAATTGGAGCATGTGTGATATCTCAGGCGTGGTTCACTTTCTTTTCTGTCTAATTGCTAGTGAAGTGTTCATCCTTTCTGAGGCACTGCAATGTGTTTGATTGCCATTCTCCTCTTTCTAACTAAAAATTGCTATACATGACTTAGTTAAGAGCCACCTTATTTCTTAATGTGAAAGAAGCAGTGCATATCTAACACTCCTTAGAGCTGAACACATTTCTGAATTGAGGAAATTTAAATGTAATAAAAGACACTTTTCATAAGAGATACAAATGAGAATATTGGAGTACAAGCTTTGTAGCTTTGCTGTTCTTTTTAGCCATACAGGATAACAGGAGTTTTAAGTTTCTTATAACAGGTGAAGACAAACTGGTTTATGACTTTGTCTTTTGTTCAGTAACTTTTTGCCTTGCACTTGAGAGAACAAGTCCATTTCAGTGTTTCCACTGCTTGTCATGGTAAGAGGGATTGAATGTGCCATAAAAGTCTGTTCTGAAGTACCAGCACAGATGTGCTCCCTAACCCAGGACACAGCACCTCTGGGATCCAGCTGTGTTGGTATAACATGACATAGAGGGGTCAGAATTAAGCAAAGTGCCTTGTTCTTGAGAATTCCTTGTATTCTTATGTGTGGAATCAAGGGTAGAAATGCAGAATATGTTTCCCTTTCAGCATATTGTGGATTTGGTGCATCTTTGGTGGTTTTTTATTTTGCCACTTTTTTCATTGGATGAGATCCCACACTGGCTTGCAAAGTACTTAATGACATAGTGGGAGAGCTGTGATGTAAGAGCTGTACATGAACAGCACTACTTTGCATAATTTCAATTCCAGTTAAAACTGAGGGTTTAAAAGTGGGATTCAACTTTTTTTTCAGTATTTTTTTAGCACTTAAGCAAGGAAGTTGACTAGAGGTTGAATAGCATGAGGGAAATTAAAGGTATATGAAGATTGAAAAATGCAACAGTAAAATAATGTGTGTATCACGTTGTCTTCTGTAATCTCCTCCTTAAGACCTATCTTAATTGTATTCTTTTTTGATATTCAGGTTGTTTTTATTACTATTCAAAGTGTATGTCACTTTGTTCAGGTAGGTCTCAACACCCCAGCATAGCTGGCATTTGTGGAATGTTACTTTCAGGGTTTTGGGTTTTTCTTAACAACTGTAGGAGACAAACTTTAAATGGTTCACTGTAGATAAATGTCAAATTCCCAACTCTGTGATTTAGAGGGTACTCCTTACTGACATCAGCAGGAATGGGGCAGTTGAAACTTTTTCATTGCACAGAGAATAATTAAACATCCTGTCACTAAGCAGCATACCTTTTTTGTGAGAGATCTTGACATTTGGAATTCTTTGCTTGTGTTGCATTAGAATAGGATAATCTTCTCTTACGCCAAATGGAATTTAGGCACATTTAATGTCCTTGTTTTCCCAGCCTGGCTCCTGTTTTAATAAAGGAAAATAAAAAATTGTTGGCTGCAAGGGTCTGGTGGGTTGCCATCCCTGTCAGAATCAGGTGAGGCTGAGCAGGATTTCAGTCAAGAGGAGAAACAAAAGCCCAAGGGCAAAGAAATCTGTGTAGCTGTGTTTTATTTAAAAGCTGGAGATTAGCTCTGCTTGTTCTTTCACAGTCTCTTTTCCCCTACCCTCTAAACTAAACAAAACCTAAAATCCTTAAGGGGTACTTCAGGCATAAATCTCCTTCTCTCCGTTTTGTGAAAGTTGGCTGGTGTACTATGGACAGAGGCTGGGAGAGGATTGCTGCCAGGGAGGCATCACTTCCTTGTGTGATCCCCTCTTGAGCAGATTAAACTGTAGTGATGTGGAAGTCCTGGTGACCACATAGGAACTAGGAGTTTGTGCTGCATTTACACAAAAAGGTTGGCCTGAAGGAATCGAGCCTACCTTTTGAGTAGTGACATCGTGTGAGCCCATGTTGACCTTTGAAGCTGAATAACCAGATTTATTGGCCTTAGAGTGTTCTTGTGGAATCAAAGTCAAGATTTGTGCACGTTCCTTCTGAATGAAAACAGAAGTCAAGGAAATGTTAATTTACTAACTGCCTGTCTGCCTCGTTCATGTTAGGATTGGGAGATCCTGGTCTTGTCTGCAGTGACAGAATTGCAGGAATCTCTGAACTCAGAGCTCTGAAGGGGGAATGTGTTGATAGTAAGATTGGTTTCACAGGCAGCAGGTCATTGCACACAAGGGCAGATGCTGTTCCCAGGGGAGGTTATGACTCTTTGGATTTGAAGTTTCCATTGGAGTGTGTGTCCAGCAGGTTGTTTTTCTGGGATCAAGCAGACATGGATTATGGAATTATCAGGCATCAGGTGACGTAGCAGCATTTGAGTATGTTGGCAAGAAAAGAGTCCAGCTCCTGTGTAAGCCCTTGTGTTGGGTACCGTATAGGCTACACAGTGATCCTGTGGGTCATTGAAAAGAACGAGAGGGAGCCTTTTATTTTACTGCCACCCACCCTTTCTATTCTTGTGCAAGAGGAGCTTAATGGAAGCGTCATTAGTGCAACAGAAGGAACATTGGTGGTTCTGCAGCACATGGTGCTACTGCAGCATTTCTTCCCTACTCACCACATCACACCAGTAACCATCACACTCCGCTCCAGGGCAGGGCTGTTGGTGGCCTTCAGGAAGAAGTACTATTGCTCTCTCACCTATCCTTCCATGGCAGTAAAGAGCAGTGTGTACTGAACTCCTTTTGCTCCCCTAAGCAGCAAAGCACCTCACACTTGCACAAGTGTGAGCTCAGCCCCAAAGCAAACTGAGCTTTGCTGCCTGTTGGGTTTGTGTTTAGTTTATTTCTGTCCTACTCTGTAGAGCGTGTTCTTCTGAGCTTATTGTTTGTATGTGGAAAGCAGTAAGGATGTAGGTGCTGCCTCCATCTATGAAGAAAATTACCTTTAAAAAACAAGGCGGTGAAGTTAAGCATTTAAAATTTCAGATACAAAAAAGAATATCTTAATTAGCTCTTTATTGTGAGATGCATTATGATACCAGCTCTAATTAAGTGATTGCATTCCCCCTGCTGACACACACAAGGAAAACTTTGCTGGTTTTGGGTGGTGCTTTGTAATTGACCTGTTGCCCTGTACTGAGGGGTTTTTTTCTCCTCAGTGAGTAATCAACTGCTTTATTTTTTGCATTTCACTGGAGTCCTGCTGTAAATATGAAATTAATTATTTGTGCTATTTATGGGGAAAAAAAATCCTATTAAGAAAATAAAAGAATTCCAGCAGATGGGATTTGTTTGACCATAAGGTATCTTAACTTCTACAGATTTTACCACTTGGGAAACGGAAAAAAACCACAACCCACAACCAAAAGAAACCCCACTTGGCAATCACTTGCATACATTTTTTCTTAATATTTGCTTCCAATCTCCATTGAGTCTCCCTTCACTTTGACTTTTTGCTAATGCTCTCACCTCTCTCCTGTTTGCCTCTTTTCTTTATTCATCTGCTACTGCATCCCCTGCCCATGTTTCTTGGTCCCTGAAGTTGGATGCCAGTAATAGCTTATTTTGTCTTCAAATATTTCTACCAGCATTTTCAGGCTTCTGTAGGGATGTGCAAGGTAGAGGCGAATTTTCTGACCTGTGGATGTTCTAGTGCTGCAATATTGTGAGCTCTTGAAAGGAAGGGCTGAAGGGAAAATCCAGTCTAGCTCTGTGCCTGAGATTGCCCTCTGCAGATGGAGGCTGTTGGGAATTGAGCTGCCAAAATAGTCTGCTCCAAGTGCATTCTAATTAAGTTTCCCTTTTTGCTTCCAAGAACAGCAATTGCTCTACTAGTTACCCTGAAGTTAAGCTTCAAATCCCCGTTGCAAAATAGAAAGATGCTATAATAGCATTTGTTTATCTTAATTTGAGGATAAAATCGGGATCTGATAGTGTGGGGAGAGCTTGGGAGCCGACTGTGGGTTTTTATAAGTATTTTTGAAACTGAACAGTTGTTTCAGTTGGCAGTGACACTGGTAGTCAGCTGTCCAAAGTACTCAATGATTGTAAGCCCCCAAAGAATGATTTTCCTTTTATTAAAAAAAAAAAAAAAAATCTGTAAGGATTGTTTCTTTTCTTAGATAAACTCAGGTCATATATAAGATTCTCCTAAGCCACAAGAGCTAGATACATAAATTAAACAAACTGAGATTTGCACTCAGTTGCATGTTTTTAGGATCTGGGATTTCAAAAGAGGTGCACTTATCTTGAGATTTGTGGTAAAACTGAGAGCTGGGAATGCTGCTGTGTATAATAACCTTACTTCTGTGTAGAGTCTCTTGTGGTCATAAGTCTTTCCAGTTAATCCAGGCTTTGTTATTTTGGGGGAATGTAGTTATTGTGGAAAGTTGCATTCCCTGGGAGAAAATAAGCATCTTGCATATTTAGGGCTGTTACTTTGCTGAATTTTGAATAATTATAACAGCGACTGTAAGCTCTTGGAGCCCATTGCCCAGTGCAGCTCTCTGGCAGGACATGTCTGCAGTGGATATGCCCAAACAGGCAGCTCTATTTGCCTGTATTTGTTCTGTGCTTGTATTTGCCATCACACCACCATTAACTTACTTGGGCACCATTTCCAAATTATCTAATGCCTTTTGGCCCCATGCTGCTGTTATGTAAACTGCTGCTGTTGGGCTGTCGTGAGTCTTGCCTCACGTGCTTCGGAAATCCTTTGTTCAGTGGGGTTCCTTTGCTGAAGGTTACCTTTTTTGAAGAAAAAACAGGGAAAAAAATCCAACATGTGAGTGGGAGGCAAAATTAAATATTCAAAATGAGGAATTGAATGAGTTTATTTCCCCTATAAAAGCAATCCTACCCTGTTTTGCATATGTGATGGTTCCATAAACACACAGCTGCAGAATAGAACCATATTCAGGTTTTAAAATTTCTGCTGCATTTTTATTTTGGATATTTTTCACTTTAAGTGGAGGTGCCTTGCACAGTCACTACAACCCAAATATCCTGTTCCTTACAGACCAAATTCTTCATTTAATTTTGGCTTCACTGGTTTTATGCTGCTGAAGTTGCAAACAGTTTGGATTAGAACAGGGCGTGGAACAACATGATTGCTCTTACTTTCATGAAATAGTAGAGAAGTTTAATGTACCACACATCCTGCACACAAGAGCAGGATGCATGTGCTGCCTTCTGTCTGTTCTTTGTTGTTGTCCTTTTTAGGTGTTTCATTTTGCAAATTCAATACATGCTTGCTGTAATTTCAAGTGTGAATATATTTTTTTCTTGAAAAAGAATATAACTAACAGTGAGTTTTATTAAGTGTCTCTACAGTTTGGCTGAGCAACCTTAGAGCATCAAAAAATAATAATTTGGTAATACTTTGTATCTCCTAGAACAAATGGGAATATATATATATATATATATTTAATTTTGTTCTCATATACTTGCCTTTGCAGGTTTGGGATACTTCAGTGAGTGCCTTGGAAAAAATTACAGAAGGAACAAATTACAGTTTCTTCTGAAGAGTGAAAAAACATAGATGTCATAAAAATTTCTGTTGGTTTACTGCTGCTCAGTTAAGCATTGTCCTTCTGGGAAGGAAGGGCCCTTTTTCTTGCTGAGGACTTAGCTGATGTCAGTACAGCTAAATGTGGGGGATTCAGAGGATCCCTGTGGATTCGGGTACATGACCAAACTGCCCAAATATGGTACTTTTTAAAGTGATCCTTAAATTCTCCCAAAAATGTGCAGGGGATTTACACAATTTATAATTGCTTCTTTTGATGTTTAAGGTGGAATTCTACTTTCAAGGGTTACTTTTTTTGATGAGAGATGACTGAAATACTCTGTAGACAGGTGGACCAAGGGTCTCAGGATGAGCTGGTCAGGAGGAGCTCGCTCTGTCCTATTTGTAGCGGGCAGCTTTCTCCAGGAGTCCTCTTGTTTACGTAGAGAAAGGAAGTAGAAGCCATGAATCTAAATTTTGTGTTGCCAGGTCTGTAGTTTATTTATACAATACCAAAGAAGGAATTATTTCTTTCATCTTTATTTCTGCTTTCTTGTGTGCAAAACGGGATGCTAGTTTTTGGATGTTACAGTTCTCACTCATGGCTTTGCAGTATCTGGGTGGAAAATACTCAGGTTCCAAGCCTTTACATATCTTTGATCTTATTAAAAGTCTCCACAAGGGTCATTCATGCATTCAGGTTGCCTCCTTGCCATGAAATTTCTCTCCCTTTCTGTAAACTGTTTGTGCTCGTTTACTTGATTTTGATCGTTCATCCCCTGGGCCTTTCACCTTCCCTTTCCACCAGTGTTTGTTCTAATAGCTTTTTGAAGTCTGAGTAAAAACATACACCACAGGGGCTTCCTGGAGGCATAGAGCTTTGTGGTTTGCAAATTGTAGAGTATTTGAAGTATTGACTCGCAACAGTGGCCAGTGCGCAGTGGATGAGAACTGTTGTGTGACAAGGACGTTAACCTTGAGAGCCTGATCCATGTTTTGAGTTTGGGGACAAAAAAAAATAGTTGTTCTTAATAGTATGCATTGATTTCAAGGAAGTCTGTGTAAAGCAGTCTTTGGTTTGTGTTTTCACAAAGGGATTTGAGTGTTTAATAAAGAATAGGAAATAACTGGAGCTTCAATAGACCTGTTTTGATAGGGGGGGCTCTGCTGTAACATGATTTTGTATAATGTTATACATAAGCAACAAAAGCATTTCCTGCCTGTAGCTACAGTATTATTGCATTTAAAGAAAAGAATCTGCAAAAAATACTTTTAAAAGTACTTAATACATGGAATAAAAATTATAGGTAAAGTAGAGAAGACCATCATCCTGCTTAGAAAAGTCTTTCGTACAATATCTGAAGTTGTAACTTCAATCCTAAGAATTCCAGATTGCATGCTTTTGTGCTATGGGTTTTATGACAATATTTTTTTTAACCTCTGAGCCCTCAATTCCCTCACCCTTTCCCCTCATCCCCCTCAACTATTCCAGAGTAGCAAATCAAGACAACTTGGTGATTTGGAGAACCTGTTCTTTCCTCTTACAACTGATGAGTTACCCAGTTTGATTTTTTTTTTTTTTTTTTTTTTTTTTTTTTTTGATGTTTAACCCTAATCCATTTCTACTCTCTCCTCTCCGCTCAGTTTCCTCTCTGGCCATTTGCCTTTTCTTAACTTCTGCAGCCCCTTTCCCTGTCCTTTCCCACAGAACCCTGAGCAGCCTCTGCTGCTTTTTAAGGATTTTTTAATAAGGTAAATAGATAAATGTATATATATGATCTATGCCATCCCTTTGATTAGTTTGTTGTTCTATCCTGAACTATGCCATTGTATGTAAATGAAGAACGTTGTTTGTGTGGTGCAGGCTTTTGCTGTGCACCTGAGGACTTTTAATTCAGTACGAGTTTGCTGCCAGGTATGTATTTACTCCTCAGTGCATTTGTTTACCTTCTCAGCTTTCTATCTGTGAAAGAACAACAACATTCTGTCTCCCTAATATGGCCAGTTGATGCATGGATGTGTTAGGCAAGGGACTGTTTGCCTGCTGAAGTATCAGCTCATCAGGACTGGTTTTACAGCATGAATGCAGCCTGAAGAATATGCATTTGTTTTCTTTATGATTGCAATGAATTATGTTTTCAAGCTCCCACAATGGTAACATGGGCTGTGCCAAGCAGCATGTGCCAGGCTTAAGAGAAGAAGATGTTTTTTCAGAACTGGAAATGTGCTAAAGAATGCAAGTTCCTGCTGACATGAGAGCAGGCTGTATATCATGAACTGGGGATTTTCTTTTCATGGCTCATTACAATTGACTGTTCTCACAAGTACCTCCTTAGAAGATGTACGAAGATTATAGTCCCTTTGGAGTTCATGTGGAAATGGATGCCTGCTTCCCCAATCCCAGACTTCTTTCCCCTAGTTTTTTTTCATATTTTCCTTGTTATGCTCTGAAGTGAGTAGTTTGCGGACATAATGTAATTGGATTTAGTTGTGGGTTTTATTTTTCTGTCTTGAAATTGTGCACATTCAGAGCAAGATTGACTTATTCAGTAAATTATCAGTGTTTTTATTTTTTACTTGAAGTGAGATTTAAGTTTGGATTTATTGACCTAGGCTCTCTGTTGAGCTACTCTTCCTTTTAAGAGAAGTTGAATATTTTTAAGAACATTTTTCCAGTGACCAAGGTCAAATAGAAAGTTTTTTTGAGAAAATACTGAAATATGTATATAATTTAATATTTGCTAATTTATTCCTGTGAAAAATCAAATTAATTTTTCACATCTGTGAAAATACAACAGCTTGACTATTTCTGTTCAGTTGAGCATTGTGCAATTCACTAATGTTTAATTTTAAATATGCGATTAGATTTCAGAGTAAATGTATGCTGGGGCAAAAGCAAGAGTGAGTCTCTTTTAGAACTTATTTCTTATAAGCACAGAAAAAAAATAGTTTCATTTGGCATTTGGAAAAAATTATAGGTAGATTAACAAGATCTTAAATGTCTTTTCCGTAAGATTTTGAGCTTTAATAAATACTGATACTTGTAAGAAGACTATGCTGTAGAGTTTTGCAAGTGATTTTGGTTGAATAACCTTATTTTCACTAATCTTCAGAAAGAAAGGATGGATTTGTAGTATACACAAATGATTGCTTTTCGGGTGGCTGAGAAATGAGAGAAATCTTGTAAACATGGTGGGGGAGGGTCTGTGTTCTTCAGACTCTGAAGTTTCCTGGTTTTGCTTGCTGATGGCTGGGAATCTTCTGTTAAAGACCTGTTGATTCTCTCTGTATTTAAAGCTTTTACTCATATATTAGGTTTTGATTTCAGGACACACATACATATGGATTACACATAGAAAAAGTAGAAGCATGTTATGGATTCCCTGCTACTTTCATTGAACCAGGTAGTTAGGATTGGCTTGGGGAGGAAAAGGAGGAAAAGACCATCTGTAAGCAAATTGATGGAGGGTATTTCAGTCCACCCCTGCCGATTATTTCTAATTGAAGCTGTCTGAGCCAGTCTTAATACAATTTAGTTATCGCCAGCCAGAAGGATTTTATTTATGGAACAGGGCCTGTTGGAACTTCCTCCGACCCCAGAGAAGCTGTGAATGAGAGAGAGCTGATCAAGCAGGCATGCCTGGCTAGCGTATGCATTTCTTTAATAAGGCAGGGATTGATGTCTCTTGCAGTTCAGGGGTTAGGTAAACAGCAGTCCCTCGGTTCAAGGCTCTCCATGTTCGGTTGTTTGTTTATACGGATCTCAGAAGGTTAGCTTAGCCTTCTTGACATCCCAGGGGAGCTTTCCTGACCATGCTATAACCTCATCTGCTCCAAAGTTGCTCAGGAGGTGTCACATGGCCTTTTAGGAAAGGTACTGGCTGAATGGAGTGTGCAGCTCAGACCTGGTCTCGAGGAAAGGTGGATGTAATCAGAGTGGCTGGAACACTGGGTCTGTCTTCAGGAACTCATAAATAATTTGCACGTGTAGCGTACGTAACTACTGTGCTTTCATTCTCAGACTTGGTACTTGCACACAAAGATGACAACAGCATGCAACTCAGGCTCTTACTGAATTGCAGTTCTGAGAAATCAGTGACATACGTGACTAATTTCACCAAAACTTTGAGGTTAAGTCTTACTAATTTGTGCTTCTATTGACTTGGCAGTGGTAGTCCATTAAATTGAATGGGATAAACCCCAAATAAATAAGTAGCTATGTTAATAATTTTTTATTAAAAAAATTAGTGATGATTGCGTGTTGAACAATACAGAGAGTTAAAGCATGCATCTCATTAGGCTCATTTTCATAGCTATTGTATCCCAGTGTTCTTCCTCCACAGAGAATGATGACGGTCACATGAGAAACGAGAAAGGAATGGTGCAAATTCATCTGGGTCTTATTGCAGTGTAGTTCTGATGAGTAGAGTTGTTCTGGAATTTGAGGATGACTTTGCTCAGGGTTAGAAGTGTGCTTTATCACATGTGGGCCTGGCTGCTTTTAAAATGTGACATGTTATGAAGTTGGCTTAAATCCCAGAATTTGTTGAATTAGTTTTTGCTGATTTGATGTCTGGTTATTCGTACTTCTTCTGCAGCACCTTCAGTCTGTTATTAATGTCAGACCCAAACTGACATTAATAAACTGGCTGCACACCTACAGCACAGCTTGTGAAATATGCTCTTGTACAGATGGGGAAACTGAGGCACAAACACAAGCTGTTAATGGCCGCTGGACATTTTTGAGAGAGCAGAGATCTGTACTGACCCTTCTTGTCTTGTAACCCCCAGCGTTGTGCTGCTTGACCTGCCATGTCTTTGTTTCCTTGAGATCAGTTTGTGTGCTCCTAGAGCTTCTCAGGAAACCTGAACTTTGTCTGGTATTCTCAAGCAGGACCGTGCTCTTAAAGTATTCTGTCCTGTACAAATCCATATGGGTGGCATCCCAGCTGAAGGGTGTTCAGAGTGGGAGGGGGAGGTCGCTTCCATGCTGGCTGAGGTTTCAAAGTGCCAAAATATGAACATCTTGTCGCTTTTAAATAATGTGTGGGGTCTGACTTCAATGTTGGGTTTCGTATTTAATCAGTATTAATATGATAACAGGAATGTGACAACTGAAGCGAACACAAAGAGATTATCTTCTTAGCCAAATGCCTCCATTAGCTAGGAAATATAGGTTTCTATTAAATGAAGCGGACAGATGGAGTATTGGAGGTGACTGAGAACAGGAGGGGGAGGGGGCTAAGAGGTGAAAGTTGAGGTTTAGAAAACCTCTATAAAAATAAAAACAAACCATCCATCTTGATGGCTGGCGTTTTACCCTCCCGTTGCACTTTGAGGATGGTGCTCCGATTCATATCAAGAACATCATGCTGAAATTTAATCTAACAGAGCACTTACTCCTGCCAAACTCTGGCTCAGCAACTGCTCCGCGCCCCCAGAAAGAAGTGGCCGACAAAGCTTCAAATAGAGGACAGTGTTGTGCCATCTTCAGGAAAGCTGCTACTTTGAGATCCCAAGGGAAGACAGATTGGATCTTGTCCCTCTAGTTGTGGTGGGTTTTTTCTTTTTTTTTTTTTTCCTCTTTTTTTTTTCCTTTGTTTTTGCTAGAGAAGCATGTTGGGGAAACAAAATCATGTTCCAGCATTTCAGAGCAGTTGTAAAGTAAATTATTCATCTCAGTGTGTGTATGTATAGGAACTCTCATCTAATAACTGTTGCAACAATGTTTATAACCAGTGTTTGAAACCAAGGTTATAATAGTATAAATAATTTCAGATAATGCAGATAACAAGAAGAAAATAATGTAATTAGAATTTTACAAGGTGGGCAATTCACTAAGATAGATGGAGTAACACAATACATTAAAAAAATAAATCTGTAGCAGCGCAAACATGACACTGGTGACAGGAAACATCTGCACTGCCAACCATCCCTGGGCTGGCCACAGCCTCACATCTGCACCACCAGCCTGGGAGCTGTGTGTGCTCCGTTGCATGAGCACACTTCAGACCCTCTGTTCTGCCACAGAGGTTTGGGTTATTTTCTTTGGGGGCTTTGTATTGGTTTTAAGTCTATAAGCATTTTACTTGAAAAGCAATTGAAGAAACCGTGTAGGATGGTGCTGCCTAGGTAGAGTGGACCAAGTGTGAACAAACTGTAGTTCATTTTTTTGAAAGCTGTTTTGAATTGGACCTAATTACTGTCATGGCAAATTCTGCATGTGAGCAGTGAGAGTCTGGTTGGCTGCAAACAATTTTTCATTGCTCGTTCTTATCTTTCATCCCATTTTGATTTTGCTGCTAGTGATTATTCCTCCCCTGGATTTTGAGGAATGTGCCAAGCTTCCTCTGGCTAAGCTTTGTGTGGAGTTTCAGATTTGGTGATGGTGGGGAATAGGAGAGGGGAAAAAATATGTGGCAAGAGGGAGAAGGAGCATCGCTCTTCTGTCTGGTATTTCCAGGCTTCACACAGTTTTGTAAGTGAACTTTATGTTCTTTTACTTAAATTCACTCTTTTTGTCTGCATTACTTCTGCCTGAATTTTCTCTTAAGCCTTTGGGTGTTAACAAAAATGGGACATGTGGAAGTCCAGAGTGGACTTTTCTTGATCCTCTACACTTAGCCCACTGTCCATCTCTAAGCTGGTGCCAAATTAACAGTGACTGGTTCATTTGGGCAGCACAAACTGTACGTTACTACCATCTCCGGATCCAAGAAGCTTTTAGAAATTTAACTTTAAAACCAGATTGGGTTTGTATTTTCCCATAGTCCATGGTGTTCCTTATTTCTATATACACTGATTTCTTTTCCCCCCTTCCTCAACATGCAGTGGGTAACAGGAAGGAGAAGATGATGTTGGAGAAGGTGTGTAGGAATGGGTGATGATGCAGAAATGCCCATGCTGGTGGTAGCAGGGGGAAGGCTGTGGCAGGGCCCCGTTCCCAGCAGGGAGGTGTGTACTTTGCTGGCTTCTTGAGGGGGTGCAGGAGGTGCAGAGCCGTTTTTCAGGCTGTCCTGTCATTCCTGCTTGGGAACCTGACACATGGGCCTACTTTCTTGCTTGTGTTGTTTTTTAGGAGGGAGGGAGGTGACTGAGCGGCTAGCCCCTGACGGGGCAGTTTTAAAACATTCATAAAACTTTTATTGGGCTGCCACCCTTACAGATAAATATTTTCTGAGTTTATGGGTTTATTTTAAGGATTGAAGCTTAATAGCAGCTTTGTAGCCCTATCTGTCCCCAGAATAGCCTTTTGGCAAGCCCCATCTCTGGAGGCTGCCATGCTTTCTTAGGTCTTTGGAGTTTCTTCATCACTAAATTATTACCCTTTTGCCTCCTTCCAGCTTTGTCTGACTAAATGTGACCAACTGTTAAACGAGTCTTTCCCCTTCCCCCAGCCTTGCTGAAAGCTGATGCTGTGTACCCGTATTTGGTCATCATGAAAGGAGAAAGATTGCAGTAGTTATAAATTAATTTCTTTTATTAAATTGGTTTTGTTAGACCTGTTTTATATGAATCTTACTTATCAGTCTTTTCTTAAGGCTGCATGTGATTTTAAGATGGTATAGGCTGGTGGCATGTCAGACATGTACTGACACTTTTCAGGCACTTTCTCAATGTGCTTCCACAAATATAAAAGCTTTAAAGCTCGTCTCAGCATTAAGTGGGGAAGCCAGTGGGCTTGCAGCCAAGGCTGTACAAAGGAATGCTATATGTAGTACTTGCAGGAAGATGAAGCTGCAGTTTGAGCATCCCTCCCTGCCATTTGATTTCACTGTGTTGTGTCCAAAGAGGTTTCATGGATTTCAGAAAGGGCTTTTGCTCAGCACTGACTCAAGACAGCATGTGCATTTTGGCTGCCCTGGGAGAGCCATGTATGATTCCCATGTGTTCCAGCTCCTGAAAAGTGAGTGTTTTTAGCACCTGGAGCACTATGACATGTTTTGGTCTCTTTGTATCCCAGTACAGTTGCTGATCTCCCTTCTTTTCTTAACAGAGACAGTTGTAATGCCTAGAAGGAAAGTGTGGGACTTCTTTTTTCATTTGCTCAGCTGTGTATTATGACACTACTTTCAATGACAGATTTCCTGAACAGCAAACCTCTGGCACATGGTATTGTATCATGGCATTTTGTTGTCTCATCCCAAGTTTTTTGAGGGTGTGAGTATTTTTCTGTGCAGGAGCCCCTTTTCCAGCATATGTGATTGTTGGTCCCTCAGACATACTCAGACAAGTGCCATGGGTAGGAAACAACTTAAAGGTTGGGTTCAGGGGTGTTTGTGGAAGACTAGTCTATAGAAGAGACAAAGATAAAATAAGAGCTTCAGGACAACTGAAGAGATTAAAATAGACTTTATCTCCCTTAAGAGGGTCACTTGGTCCTAACAGATGTAAAAAAAGCCAACTCACTTTATTTTGGGTGAGGTTGACAATATATATAGTCAGGGAACTCCCTTTTCCAGACCAGTCATAGTTCAGCAGTACATTTGCTGGGTTGTTTTTTTTTTTTCTTCTAAAAATAGGAATATCTATTTTTGTACAAAACAATGCCCTGAAACTTTTGTTTCTGGATTTCCATGACTTCTGTTTTTTCATGTCAGCACATCTTGGGGCTTGTCCTAAGAATGGAGCTGATGTAATAATAATGGTTTTCTGGACATCTTAGCCATCTGATTTGTTGCTTAGAATATGAAACTGTTTACTTTTGCAGGACCATTTTTCTGCAAGTTTTACATTGATGAAAAAAACCCATAGGTATCAAGAAAATACTATTCATTGTAAAAATGAGTTCAAACAGCTTATGTGCTCAAGTAACTCAGCACAATGTGCCTATCTCAGTACAAGCACAGAGGTTAAGGCTTTTCTTTTTTTTCTTTGCAGAAGACTGTTGAGTGCTGGCAGTGTGCACATTATATGGAGAGTTCTTGTCCAGCAAAATTCTGGGCAAAGCTGGACAGTTTGAATTTTTGTATATTCACATGTGAATTTTATTGCTATATCCATTTTGTAAATACGAGTATAATGGATTGTAACTGTTTCAAGTCCTTTCCTTGACATTTGGTAGTGGTCCTCCCAGCTAGGGCCTGTCTCATATCAGATGGAGTTTATTCTTTTTTTCCCTCTAGAAAGCAGTGGAGCAAAGATGTAGAGATATTAGATAAGTTGCCAGCAAATTCATGGCAGTGCAGTGAAGAAGACTCTGGAGTTTTGGTTTAGCACCAGTGTAGGTCCATCTCCTGGAGCTCTGGCAGTGTGCTGTCTTTCAGGTTAGTTACTGGATCAGCCAGAAGCCTGTTGGCATTGACTGTTAGTAATTTAGTAATTTATTTTTTTTTAATTGCTTGTCATAATAGTGTGTTTTGATCCCCTGCATTCATTCTCTATTTTGGATTAATCTTCAGAAGAAAACTGGATGTTGTCTAATTCCTAAGATTTGTAAAAGAGTCTGGGAAGGTAACCAAAGGTATACTTTCAGGAAATATCCCATCCTAAATTGAGATGTTCTCTGGATGATCTAATAAGTCTCCATAATTATATATACATCTTATAGTTGTAAGGACACAGATCAAGTTTTTAGCAAATACAACTTAGTAGTTTTTGGGTTTTTTCACTCTTTCTTTTTGGTACCTTTTGATTGTGTTGTGACAGGACAGTAGGTTTTTGGTTTGTTGGTTTAGGTTTCTTTGCCAGCAGCATTGAAAGACCCACAGCTAGGCAAGCTGAGAGCTACTTCTTGTTCTTATTTGACTTTTGAACTCTGTGTCTACGTTTTCTTTTGTTGTGGTTTAAATTTCACATTACTCAAAAGCTAATGCTTCTTAAGGATGTCATTTACCTTCAACATGATTCTTCTTGGTGTAAAGATAGTTCAAGCACTGTGGTTCTGATGAGAAAATATGAACTGCAGGCAAAAGTTCCTGCTGTGGAAACAGAAATAGTGAAACAAGGAACAAATATGACTGGGGTAAAAAATACACCTCTCAAGTTTTGTTGTAAAATAATTAGCCTTCTGTGGAGGCGCAGAGACCATAGAAAAAGCACAGGAGCTGCTCAGTTGCCTGTGATTTGACTTAAAGTTTATGACCTTGAGTAATGTGCCTGCTCAACCACTCTTAACAAAAGCATATTTGATGAAATGTTAAACTCATGAATTACATCTCCACTGAAAGCCTTTTTTTAAAATTTGTAAAATCAGAAATAAATCAACATCCTCAGACCTCAGCGGAGTTGTTTAAACATGGAATTAAAAGGAGCAGGCTGTTTCATCAACAGTGACACTTTGTAAACTTACACAGAATGTGTAGCTTTTCTTCAGGTTAAAAAAGGACTCTGTATTCCAAGGTATTGTATAAAGAACTGTAGCATTAGTAATGCCGTTTTCTGAGTGGGGAAGCTGAGACAGAGGTGAAATGTTGTGAACTGATAGAAGCCAAAGAAGCAAAACTGCCTCAGCCTGAGTTTCTTAATTTCCAATCTAAATGTCTGCTGTAAAAATTTGAGAGCAAGTTGTGTGACAGTTTGGAGGCTTCTGGAAGGCACTGCCTGTCCCTTTGTTTACCTTGTTGTGAGCAACAGGTACTGGTTCAATTGTCCTCTCATTTCAGCCATCAAATGTGTAGAGTTATTCCCAGCTTATACTTAAAAAACAGTTTACTTATGTCAGAGTTTACTTATGTGAGAATAAACATGCTGTCCCTGCTCACACAGCAGCAAGGGCTGGTATCCCTTCCATAGACCTGTCAGCCCAAGGGCTTGCATGGCACTGGGAGCCTGTTCTTCTCTTTTTGCTTCGTGAGTTTTATTTATCTGCTTTACTGTAATATATTGGAGTTGTTACTATTTATTATTTCATTTGTTCAGGGATTTTTTTTAAATAATTGGGTACTACTGTGTTGAGACAAAAATAGGAAACGTTCTCTTTGACTAGATGTTATGATTACTGTATAACAATGAAAATACAGTTTTTATTTTCTTGGAGAGCTTTTACCTTTTTTTTTTCATATATTAGGCATCACATCTGATGCTAAAGCACTGTATAAAGCATCTTTGTTGAAAACTGGAAATTTCCCTGTAAAGCTGGATACTGAACATTAACTTTTCGCTTTGTCCCTGGAACTTTTGAAGAGAGAGTTGCACTTTTTGGCATTGGTCAAGTAGTCTGGTCTTGATAGAGTTGCCGTCTGTAGTGTCTTTATGTTAAGTGTTCCCCCTGGGGCTCCATCTTGTGTTTTAATTCCCAGTTTGCTGCTGATGTATGGGCTCTTCTGTTAAATAACTTTTATTTTCTATGCCATTATGCCTACATACTTTATTTGATTTGTGTTGCATACAGAGTGTTTTCCCCTTGTTGTGTTTGGAACTGGTTTGTAATAGGGTTATTGTTGTGTAATTCTGACTGAAAGTTACAACTTTATCAACAAACACAAAGGGCTTGTTCTGGTTGAAAATTTGTGTTTTACACTCATCATGAACTATTTATCCATTATGTGCTGGTTTTTATCGTTTAAATAAAAGAAACCACTATTTCATACATGCTGCAACTTAGGAAGTATTAAAGAGTCACTGGTATGTAGAGCACTTAATGCTGTGAACACAAGTGAAGAGCTTCTGTAAACAATTGATTCAAGATTTCAAAATAACACAAGTGCTGAGAAAACTGCTGCACTCAACTATACTGTCACATTTCCATGGATTAATGAGTTACTGTTTGTTATCTCAGTGATAGTGACTGTCTGAGTGCTCAAACCCCATCACAAATGTGCTATAAATTCATAAGCTCAGATCTCTCTTTAAATCCCAGTGAAGATGTTCTGTTGTGAATACGATGTGCTGAGGAGCATATGCACAGTTACTGAAGCTCAGCTGATAGGCACTGACTGGCTTCTGTGTCTGAGCTGTAAAATGACAAATGGTTGAAAAATATATCCTTTGTGCCAAGATCAGAGATTTCTGTCTGCAACTGTGGAGTGCTTTAGAGCAATTCAAGAAAATATTCAGATGTTGGCTGGAGAATACATTCATTCTTCCAAGTTGTGAATATTCCACCAGTCTGTGACTCTACTTTTGTCACTGTTACTCATAAACTTACTGTGCTCAGTGATCCCCAGCCTCCTCATGCTTTCTAGTCTTCCTGCCTGTCTTACTTAACCCCTGGCTTCACTTACACTTTTATCCTGAAGGGTCTGTGATGGAAAGCGCTGTAAATATGAAGAAAACTCCTGGTCTGTTGAATTCATTACTTGGGTGTACCTGTGGTGGGCATGGTAGTGTGTAAATCTAGTCAGGCTTGCAGAACTGGTCAGTGTACTTTCTCTGGAGCATGTTCAGTCAATTTATCTAAGTAGGTAGTATTGCAATTAAATTTTTTTCAGTAGTTTGTCCTTTTGAAATTATGCGTAAAAAAGTCCAGGAGCTTTTTGAACTGCAGACTGGCCATGTTTGGTTGGGGATGGCTGAATGCTGCATCCAGTGCGCATCACTGCAGTGTATACTGGATGCTGTTTTGGTATTTAGGAAGATGCAGCATGTTCTCTGTGCAAACCTGGACATATAAATGTTCACACACCGTGTATATTATGGCTGCACATCTTCAGCTTGTGTGGTATGATGTACACACTCGTGCACGCCCACACACTAAACCTTTGCAGGTCAAAAAGGGAGGATAAACTTTTGAACCCAGCTGCTTCCAAATTAAGTACATGTGCAGGGACCACCAAAGCTGGGGTTACCGTATTCCAGAAAAGTGCCGGACACTGACACCCACATCTTGTACTGCAGGAGGCTTCTTGTTCTTCCCTTAGAGCCTGAAGCATGATGCCTTGGAAACATGCCGTCCTCTTTGCCCTTTCCTTGTCACCAGAAAGGACAGACAGCAGTTTGGTGACTTCTCCCTTCGTTATGGAAATGGGACTGATACAGTAATCAGGATGCTACATATGGAGCTTTTTAAATTACTGCTCTTCAGTCTTTTGTTAGCCTTCATTATTCCTGAAGATTTTTTCCAAGTCATAAAAATGACATTTTTAATATGCAGAATTAAAAAAAAAGGCAATATGAAGAATACATTTTTGTCAATAAGCTTTTACCTTTTAAACCAGTTATCTTAGTTTCTGCTCTAGGTATTTTAATTGAAGATTAACTACTGTTAAAGAGTATACAAATTAAGGTAGTATATATTTGAAGTAGTAAAATAGGACTGAATAAAAGCTGGGAATAGAGTGGCCTGTCCATTATAATTTTAGATTGCAGAGCACAAACTACCCTTCATTGGAAGTCAGGACTGCTGACTGAGAGGCTCTTCTAACATTAAGAATTTTTTTTTGTTCTGATGAAGTTCACTAGAAGTATACTTTGGAATTGCAAGTTTAGCAGGTCTTATCTGGAATGTTTATTTTATTTCTGCTGTGTTTTTTATTAAAAAGTTGCTAGGTCAAAGCTGATGTATGTAGACATGAAACAAAATGCTAAAAATAATTGTTTTATGGTTCTTTTGACTTCTGCTAAAATGAACTTGGTGAGCTCATTTTTGCCCAGTACAGGAAATAATACGGTTCATTTCTGTCTGCAGACTGATAATTTCTCTTGCACCCTGAGCAGCCTTGGGTACCACATGGGTTGACTAAAATAGGGGCATTCAAGACATGGAGGCTGATTTTGTTCGAGAGAGAGGGAGTTGAAGAGGCTGCCTCACTCTAACCACCTGCCTTGTCTCTTGGGCAAAGCACCTGGTTACCTTCCGAAGAGAGAGGCTCCTCTCTTCCTCACAGTATCCCATTTTTCTTCCAATGATAGCTGTCCTTAGGAAAATCTACTGTTTAAGCCTATTTGGAAGGGAGTGCATCTGGTAGGTTTTGCACACACTTGGATTTTTCTTTCTCCTTGGAGTTTTTACTAGAGCTTGAATTTTAGCAGCATAATTATTAACATAAACTTCCTGTCGATCCATAGCCTTGATGAACTGCATGTAAAACACAAACTGTTATGAACACTTTTATGAATTCCTTCATCATCTAGATGCAGGATGAGGGAATGCTGATGCTTCCATTTTGATCTCTGAAAGCTGCAGTAGCCTAATGAAACTGGGAGCTGGTGCGTGTGCTGGCACATTAACCTGCATGGAGACCTGATTCCCGGCTAGATCTTCCCTTGTGCAGTGCCTCAGGTAGCCCTGCACTGTGCCTCAGTCTGCAGGGCATGGAAAGCTTTAGAAGGAGAATAAGGCTCAGTATTGTGGTGTGTTGCAGACTTTCCCCTCTGCTGCCTGCCTGTAAGGAAGGAACCTGGATAAGATAGGACCTTGGGCTTGGCTTAAGGCAGTGTAATAGTCTCTATGTTCCAAGCTTTACACAGACAAAGCTGTTATCGGACAGGCCTTTATCCATGACACTTCCGCACTCCTTCCCTTTTCTTGGTTTTTTTTTTTTTTTTTTTTTTTTTTGCTTGTTCTTGTTGGTTTCCCCCTCCTCATAAGGAGGGAGGGTTTGAACCACAGATTTGCCATGATTCTGCTGCAAAATCAGTAACAGCTGTTGAATTGTAAATGGCTTCTTGGTTGCCGTCATAGAACCTGCAGTTGATCAGCTCTGCCCTGAGCAATAACTGGAGACATCAGGGCTCTGAATAGAGAACACAGATGGGTATTGGAAGGGACAGGGTTTCCTTTTATTGGATGACTTTTCAGATGCTGTGAAGTGCAGAGTTGACTGGAGCAGCGACATAATGGGAGCTACGAGGAAGATGTAGCGGGGCTACCAGAGAAAATGTAATTTGAGTGTGAATTTTTCTTCTATTGCCCCCTTTCAAAAATCCAGTATTCTAGGTAAAGTCAGTAGGCAAAAGATATTCCATGGTTTCATTGGGTCAGTCTACAAGTTATTTATATTGATAGGCTAAATCCTGTGTTGTCTTTGAGTAATTTAGGATATCATAAACATTGATATGTTAATACATGGCAAATGTTTGACAATTATTGGTCAAGAAAAATAAATCTTGAGATCTGACAGCCCCTGCTCCTGAAATGGACTGTATTAGAACCTAAACTTAATGAAATCAATAGTCATCACACAAGATGCTGCCTTTGTGGTTTTGGTAATGGGGCTAATTTAGTCTTAACTTGTTTGTGTGTTTTGGCTGGTCATATTACATCTTCTGTAATTTAATTTTCCTCTCCTTCAATGCTGCCTTTTACTGCACTCCCTAGAAACACCGTATTTATTTATGGGGGTTGGATTTTTTTGCAGTGCAAGTCAGAGTGAGTTGGTGTGTTGGAAATGTGCAGTGGCTTTTCAATCAAGGTCCTCGCTCCACGGAGCTGGGTTGGCTGTTGTACCCTGCAATACCAGTTGTGAACCTTTTCCCTTTCACAGCTGAATTTGGATCCAGACACTCAAACAGCTTTGCATTGGTAGTGGGAATTGTGTATATTAGGTTACTGTAATTTGTTCTGTTCCAGCCAGCCACCTTCATCAGGACTCTTGTTAATAATTTGTGCATCAGAGCCCTGTGAATTGCCTACATCTCATTTCTAAACAGTGTGATCAGCACCTGGAAATCTCAGAAAGATGAAGAGAGTCTTTTGGGGTGATGGTTCAGGAAAGCTAATCTCCTTCAGCCTAAACATGATCTGCTTCCCTGGGCTTGGACAGAGGCTGTACCTGTTTTCTGATATTTTACTTGACTGGGTTTTAGAACAGTCTGTGCCCCAGGAAGAGTGTAATGAGGAAGGAAACCGAGCCCTTGGGTGCTTGCCTAGAAAAATGGAAGTATTGCTGTGGCATGGATAGAGGTATTAAGTTATTAATATGTGCTAGGTCTGTGTCACTTTATCTCTGTAGCTTGTACTATCTCATTTAAAGTCTCACTTGCTGTGCCTGTCCCTTTATAAACATATCACTGCTTATGTTCAACTTTGTTGGCATTGCTGTTTATTTGAAGCCTGAGTACTATAAAGTAATTATTAGAAAACATTAACTTTTATATTCAAAGTTTTGTTTCTGGTCTTTGCATTTACTGAGAAAAAGCACGAAAAGATGGAACTAGGTTTTGATATTTAGAAGGGAAATATAAATAATTTATTACTTCTAGAATAATGCTTATATAAATTTTAAGCATTTTTATTTGGAGAGTGGACTGATGACTTTGCATTTTTGAAATTAACAATATTGAAGCAGCTTACAGAGAGTCCCATTCTGCAAATCTTCCCCCCTCTTCTGATAATCACTGGTTAATTTATTTCTATAAAAACATTGTAGAATATTGTAGTTAAATAATACACAAAGAATCAGTTAAGGCTCAGTAGTGTTCAACAGCATGTGAAAAGCATAGTGTCTTAATTAAAAGAAATGCAGGAAACTTAGTTGCTGGAAAGTATTTTTCACTGCTAGAGGATTTGTGGATGACTAAGAAATTTATAGACTTGAGTTTTTTATTTTTTAAATAAAAGCCAGATACATGTCTTCATCGTTTGGCTTGTTGACTCAATTTGCTTGGATGGAATTTTTCAACATTTAAAACAAATTAAAATTCATGAATCATTTCTGCTTAAAGGCACAAGCTTTTATAGATACAACAGTTGAGACTTAACTGGTTACATACATAAAATACTGTTTTGGATATGTAAATTTTGTACTTGCTCCCTTAAAAAATGTAGATGAGGGTTTGAATAGTTGGGATGCAGCTGTGATTACCTCTTACACAATAATTACTGTGCTTGAATAACTGTTTATTTTAGCATTCTATCGTTATAGTCTCTTTCTCTCTTGTTTCCTGCAAAAGCAGCGACTACTTTGCAGGACAGCTGTGAAGAAAACATCCCACCGTAGCAGAAGGCAACAACGGGATTTGTAAAGCTGTTTTGTGCTGCCTTAGTCGCAGTCTGCAATTTCCTGGTACTTTAAGATGTTTTTCAGTTTTGCTGTGTTGATCCATATTGGCTCTTGAGCTCTGGTTTTGCTTCTCAGTGCTGGTATGGTGTGACTTGTTCAGGAGGGGAAGGTGTCGTTTCAACCAGGGTACATCGGTGTTAGATTAGGATCTGCATTGTTTTACTCTATGGTAAATGCAGCATGTGAATTTTTAAATTGTTTTAATTATCGTGGCCACTTGATTGCTGGTACAGCTAAGTGAGCTTTTCCACAAATATTCTGTAAACGTGGCAGGCTTTATTGTGAGGTTTTAAACTGTGCTTTCCTGGAGTTTGCTTAAAAACATGACTCTAGGAACATAGGTGAGCAGTCAGTGGATGTCAACGGAATATGACAATTGTTCCAGGTCAAAATGTCTGTTCTCTTTCAAATCTATTATTTCAAGAATATTTTGAGGATTTTATGTAGTTCAGTGTTCATTTAAGAAGTTCTTTTCTCTGCTGCTGTAGTACCCAGGCAGCCAGTCACTGTAGCACAGCTCTGGGCACTGTGTTGGTGGTCAGAGAAGTACCAGCCACAGCTTGTTTTTTTTCCTCTGGATTTCTTTTGCAGAGGATAAGGGGGAGCAAAGTGAGGGGCTTGTGGCTATACATATGCATGCATATGTACTGCTGGAAACTTTAAAGTAGTTTTAGTAGAATGTACAATTTCTGAGTAAAAAGAAAGGTAAAATAGTAGACAAATTAGGAAGCAAAGTCAGAATACACCCATTTGGATATTCCTTGCTAAGGCTGCTTTGTATGTAATGTCCATAATTTGTACATAGAAGTCCATAATGGACTTTCACTGAAAGCTGTGTTCATTTCTGCAGAAGGGATTTTTTAAAGAATATTGAATTGTTGAGAGTGAGTTTTGTTACATGAGCCAGGTAATTGGTGTTTGAGCGTCCACTATTGCTGGAAGACACAGTGCCTGTGAGAGCAACCCTGTCCAGTCTTGTCCCTCAAGTGGCCTCTACTTATTCAGTGAGCCTTGCTTTTCTCATGCAGCCTTCCCTCCTGTGTGGCTGAGGTCCACCTGTGGATGGGGTTTGACTCTGGGAACCTCACCCAGGAACACGTGTGTGCCCCACAGAGCTGCTGCATCTGAGGGTGTTTGAGTTAGCCCTTCATGATCTTCACCAATTTCAGTGTTGGCTGTTGGTCTTGGCAGATTGTGAAAGACACTGGGAGGGGAACACACTGTGGAATTGTGAAGAGTCATTTTAGGGAAGAAGTATATGAATAATAAAGGAGAAAGAACTGGCAAACATTTGAATTTGGTAAAACAAAATTATACAAATTTTTAGTGGGTTTTTTGGGTTTTTTTGGTAGAAAGCCATAGTGGAGAAATTTATAGTTTATTAAAAAGACTGAAAGCTTCATACTAACCCAAAATTCTTATGCTGTTTATTCTCCTCTACCTCCCACAACATTTTATTTCCCTTGTAATAATTAGTTTGAACTTTCCTCTATTTCTCTGGATCAAGTAATTTTCATACAACTTTGGGATTTTTTTTCATATGCTTTAAATCTTTATTCTAAATAATGTTTTTTATAACAAAAAAAAGAGCCATGAATACATTATAATTTCAATTTTCATGGTGTGTGAAAGATTTCTGCACTAGGTCTTTATTGTTTTTGAAGAATTCATCACCCTAGTTAAGAAGCTTAATATAAATTAAAGAAGGTATTAAGGAACATTAAGACATCAAAATGTGGAGCGTTCTTTTCCTTTCGATTGCTCCAAATGCAAACAAGTTGAATAAAATGCAATCAAAGGGCCTGTTTGGAGAACATTGAGTGGCTTTACAGCTGTGCTGTAGAGAACCTCTGGTAAGAGCATAATTCAAATAAAAAGGCCTTTCTTTCCTCCTCCTAATTCTCTTTGTTGTGGTGACAACAGAGTACAAGCCCGATAAAAATTTAATCACCTTATCTTTTTAAAGCAAATTGCATATTTGTTTACACACAATATACATAACATGAAAAAGCAAAAGCTGCTATCCAATCCCCCTCCCCTTCTAATCGCATTAAAGGCCCTTGCCTAGAAGTTTAAAAAAAAAAATGTTTAAATGTTTTATTCTTTATTCTGAAGTCCCATTGTTCGGGATTGCTTTAAAAAGGCAGCCCAGGGGAAGATGAATATCACCAAACTTAAACTCTGGACCAGTGCTGAGCAGCAGATGCCTGGGATATGTCAGCAGAGTTGGTCCAGCTTAACTGGCTGCTGCGGTGCCTCCTCCACATCGAGTCGCAGGCGAGATGGGAGGATTACAGACAGGCCTGCGGATGGAGCACTTTGATTTGGAGCTGCTTTGTAATGAATTGCCTTTGATTCTGTGTCAGATCTGCTAACCTGAACTTTTTCCACATTGTATATGTTTCTGAGAAGCTGCTGTAGGAGAGATTGGGCGCTGCTGCTGGTTTTGTTGTTGTTCCCTTTTCACTGGGCTGATGAAGTTTTAGTCCCTTGTGTTAATGCAAAACCTGTTTTTAGTTGTTTCTGCTCACCTTGGTTTGAGCATTGTTGGTTTTATTTACTGTTTAATAGGTATTGGAGTTCTGACAAAAACAATCAAAATTGTCTTCTGGCCCACTGCTGTGTGGCTCTGGGCTGAGAAACTAGCTCACTGGATAGAAATTTAGTGCCAAAGGGATGTTCTGTGGTTTTTAAAATTAGGAAAGCTCCTGCGCTTAGTGGGTCCTAGATCTGTTTTTACATAACTAACTGTACTCTCTAGGGACATGTTTGTGATATTGTTCCTCTTGATCTCAGAATTTAATCAGAAAGAACTACTTCAACAAGGTAGTGAGAATCTGTCCTGTACAATAGTTGTCATAGACTCTTCCAAATTCTACTCATTGTGTTTATATCTGCATGTTTCTTAGTACTCTCCCAGGAGAGAGGGGGAGAGAACTTAGGAGATCCAGTGACAGTAATTGTGATTTCAAGACACTGTTCTGACTTTGAGTGTTTTGAATGGTCTTGGGTATTTCACGTTGACCTGCCTGTAATTTTTCTACTGTTGAATTGCCTGTAATACCAAGCTTCCAACATTACATTTATATGTATTAATAATTTGATTTCTTATTAGTTCCATTTTTTTTTCGTAGTTGCTCCTGTTGTGCACTGGGCATTTTCCATGCATTCAGTTTTTGTTTCAGGGAGCTTGAAGAATGTGTGGACTGCAATCACAGCACCAGTGTGAGTGGTGCCTCTCCCTGCAAGTATGCTGGGAGAGCAAGTACAGCACTTAGGCATGATCTCAGTGGCTCTGTGGACCTTGAGTGGCCATCAAGTGAAAATAGAGTTTGAATAATTGCTGGTATGATACATCAGCTGGCATAATTGCAACCTTGTTACTGTACTGAAAGCCCATGAAGAAATTAATTTGAAAATTTCCTCTAGGCTAGTGGAACAGTGTTAGATTTGAGGCCAGAAATATGATCATAGTGGTTGTCTTGTAGCTCAGACAGTTGATCCATTGTATTGTATGTACACTTAATTTGTGTAGCCTAGACCTAGTCCGTGGTGCACTGGAGTCTCCTTGTAACCTGTATTAAGGTTAGTCCCTGCTGCACAGAAACACAAGGTTTTGTAGAGCATACAATTCATAGTTGTGTTCCAGGAGTGCAGGGTAGAAAGTCCTCTGCTCTTTAGGGGAGTTTCTCCAGGACGGCTTGGCCAACAGATGGTTGTGGTGCGCTGTGCAATGGCAGCTGTGTTGGCCTATAAAATGGGGTCAGGTTTGGTACTTTCAACTGATTTGTGCTGAAGGATGGCCAACTGGCCAAGAAATGAAGACCTTAAGTATTTCACTTCATCTCCATGCTGTCATTTAGGGCTGAAGGGTATGTTGGATTAGGATGTGTTTTGGAAAACCCACTGTGGGAACTGCAAATATCTTTCTGAAGTGTGTGTGGTCTTGTGTAGACTTAAATAATGACATGGGTGCAGACCAGTGGTTTGATACAAGATGGGGATTTGTCAAGTTCAGAAATCTGTCCTGCTACGTGGCTTCAGATGACAGTGGTCCATTTATACCTGGTGTTTAATAGTTACGTTTTATTTTTGAAAAACAAGGTTAAAAACGTGATTGTATTTTGTAAATTTGGGAAATCAGATAATATAGGCTGGTCATCTTGCTGGAAATTGAGATGTATAAAGCTGAATGAATGGCATACTCAATACACTGTGTTATGCTGGGTCTCCTTGGTGTGGTTGACAGGTTTAGGATGAAGAGAGGAGAGAGAAGGGGAAGGCAAGGCAGGCACAGGGAAGTGCACCACTGATACCCCACTCAGCAGCTATGGTGTGATGCTGGAATCTGTGCTCCATTTAGCAATATGAAAAATATCAGACTGAAAATCAAGACGCTGACTTCATGTAGAGGGTATGGCAGACTAATTAAAGAAAAAAATGTGTACCAATTGAGCCTATAAAACTCTTCCTGACCTTGAGAAAACTCCCAGGGAGCTGTGGGAAACTCCAATCTGTCCCCTCTGAACTTTTTTGTGTTGTTGTTTAAATATAGTAACTGCTTTTTTAATTAAAAAGAAAAATTAGATGGCATTTCAAATTGTGTCCATGTTGCCTTGGGGACCTATTACAGTGCAAATTACCCTCTACTATTTAGTGAGGTCTTGTTTACTATTGTGTGAAGCGAGGGTTACCAGTGTAAGGATGTAGGACAAGAAGGGCCCTTCTTTGAAAGTCTGGCTCTGCACATGAAAGTGACGCCAGCAATTGGAAGCAATTTGTGGAATTGTTTGATTATATTAATTATGGCACCAGCAAACAGTGCTTGGGAAACAGTTTTGTTTTCGTGCATTCTTTCTTGATTGCTTGCAGCAAAAGCCAAGATACAAAATGTGCCTTTAAGGACTGCCGGAGAGCGCGGCTCAGGCCATTGTGTGGAATTGGCACTGAGCTTGAAGGGTTGTGTCCGGTTTGATGGGAGAGTTTTCCAAATACGTCTTTGGCCTGAACTTCACCCAGGTCAGCCTCTTAAATTAAAACAGCTTCTGTCTTCCTCATCAAGGAAGATCAGCTCTTTCCCTGTGAAGTAGGAGCCCGTAATGAAATCCATGTTACTTCCAGTAGTACCACTTCTTGTAATGATGTCTTTCAGTCCAAAAGCCTGTATAAACTTAAATTGATACACAAGACTCAATCCTGCTCACCACTGAGCTGCAGACTTCTCTGATGTGGTACAGGGCAGCTGTTCCCCAATTTATGGGAAGATGTTTTATTTGTTAAGGATTTCCAAGCAGTCTGCCATGCTGAGACTGCAGGAATAGCTCTGCTGATGCAGGCTGGCTGTCACAACAGTGTTTGGTTGGGACATGGAGCAGTCTACTTCTGCTTAAAGTGGCTGTAAGATTTTTTTTTTTCTCTTGTCTGTCATCGAACAATGAATTATGAATGTTTTGCGTAGATCCCAAACATCACACTGAGGATTTAGCACATTTGGAAGGAAGGAGTCTCCTTTCTTGTCTCCTTGGAGGCTGATTGCTCCCTGGCCAACTTCTTGCTGTAGCCCTATTAATATTCACAAGCCAGGCAAGGTGATATAACCGATCTTGTACTGGCCAGAAAAGAAAAATGACTCTTCTCTGGAGTTTGAAACTCTAGCAGAATATTTGAGAGAGCTGACAAGAGATGTGGGAGAGGTGGTGTGAATTCAAAATAGAATTACTGGAGAATTGTGGAGGGATTTACATAAGTAAAATTTGTTGCCTGATCTGTGAAAGTAATTGAAGCTCAAATCCTGAGCTCTTGAGAGTAGCAAGGAAAGGAGTATCCCTTGTTTCTTGAGTGAATCTCTGGTCAACTATTACATTGAAATTGTCTTGGTAATCATATTATACTTGTTATCATGGTGATGAACGCCTAGGAACAGAGTAGATTGGCTCCTGTAAGAGGACTGTACTTAAATCTTTTGCCTAGAAAAGGTTTGTAGGTGTTGACCCTGATGTCAGGTAGAGAATTCCTGCCTGATCCTGGGCTCCAGTTAGCTCAGGACCCAGTTTCACCCCTGTTCTTTCTAAAGCACAGTATATTCATGACAGGCAGATGGGATGCTGAGCTAGATAGGACCAGCAGTCTCCAGATGACCCATCCATCATCCAGTCCACTAGATGTGGCGTGGTGCATCTGAGCTCCCTATTACAGTGTTAATGGGTACAGTCACACAGTACTTTTGTCCTTGGAAGGCTCACAAAGATCTTGTTTCTCCTGATCAGTTAGGGGGGTTTTTGGTTTGAGTTTTTGTTTTGTTGGTGTTTTGGGTTGGGGGTTTTTTGTTTTTCTTCTTTTTTTTGTTTTGTTTCTTTCTGGAATATTGAAGGTGAGAAATTACTTGAATAAAGACAAACAGTAGGATTTGGGGTATCTTTAGCAGAGGAGAAGAGAAGCAGAGTTGCTAACTGATGGCTTAATGTAAAGAGTTGAGGCAGCAGGATGTTATATTTTGTTGTTCTTGTCCTTTCTGCCTGATGGCAGAGATAACTGTAACAGGAGAGGCTGGGCAAACTGATCCTCTCATTTTGGGGTGCTTCTGCCTTGTGTTTAAATCAAAACTCCAGAGTGTTACTTTAGGGATATTCCATGAGCTTTTCAAGTTTTTAGGGTGCATAGAAACAGTTTTGTAGAACTGCTGACATGTTTGGGGACTAGTTGGAAAACAAATGTGTGCTTTCTAGAGTATTGTGGGACTCTGAGAATCAGTTCTTACAACGTTGGTATTTCTATTAATTTTGCTGGAAACTAATGATGAATTTATTATTCTTATTTTAAAGTTGATCAGAATGTGAAAAAAAATGGGAGTGCTGCTCTATTTGAACCTTGTACCCTTCTTTGGACATAGGTAGCTCTGTTTTTTAAGTATGAATGCTTTTTAAGGATGAATGAATGTATATAGCTGTTGCAAGAAAAGAAAAATGAATTAATTTTTAATTGTATTGTGCTGAAGTACAGGATTCTAGAGTCCTGCAGTACTGGCAAAAAGTTTCTGTTTTCTTTCAGTGGTCCGTCATTGCAGTAAGCTGAGGGAGAGGCTAGTCTTTGTACACTCTCCAGTGCAGCCCTTCTGCATCAGCCTGTGGCATGAATGTCTCCATTTGGGCCTCTAATTATTTCTGATTTTCAGGTCGACCAGCTTTTGTACTCTCTCTTAGCAGGAGAGTTGATGCAGGCGCACACTCTCTAACTGTGTGATTTGGGTTCAGGTTCTGAGAGTTCAATTTAAGGAAATCCCGAAATTGTGCAAACCAGCTGTTCTGAATAATCCATTGTGAGTGAGGATTATCCCCAACACTTTGCCTCTTTCAAGTTTTGCCCTTTTTTTCCTTCCCTCAGGAGGAAAGAAAAATGTCTGCCTGTCATATTAAAAGGTTACGTGTGCCTCGGATAAAAATTATTTCAAACATCAAATGTGCTAGGTTAACTTGTTCTCTGGCGTTCAGTCAATTTTTAACATTTGAATGTTGACAGGAAACAAGAAGCTGAGTCTTCTACCTGCAGTGTTTGAAGGAAGTGAATGGGATATTTTGTTAACAGAAGGGAAAAGCAAGTTCAGTTTCCCACTGAAACTCTGCTCACAAATTCCTGAATGGAATGGGAGGTTTGGCAGTAGTATTGGCTAGTCAAGAATAGCCTAGCAATTTCTTAATATGTAATGCAGAAAGGAATATTTTCTATTCCCAGAGTAGCTGCTGGTGTGGCCTCAATGTGCTTTTTCCTGACAGCATGGTGAGGATCCTGAGCCAGTGCTTTTCCAGCAGACCATGGCAAGTACCAGTGCAGGGTAGGATGAACTTTTAATTTTGGCCTGAAAGTAAAGTTCTCATTAATTGGGAGCATTGAAATCTTTTAACATTATTTTTTTTTCCCCATTACAATTCTTGATGCTGTAAGAAAACTGTGTAATCATCCCTGGAAATACTTTCATGTTCACCAGCATAGTTAGAAATAGGCCTTTTTTTTTATGAGTGTGCACATGAGAAGGGAGTTGTTGAAGTTCAGCAAAATAAATTATTCTCCCTGGCTCTGCTGGAGAGCATGTCCTGCACTTATATTATTACACCTGTTTTCAATGATGGGTTTATCAGTTGCTTAAAAATTACTCCTGTCTCTGGCTGGGCTACAAGGAGATACTGTATTATCTTGCTTCTCATCTGAAGGGTGTCTGGCATTCAGTCTTTAAAATCTTGCATTCAAACACAATGTTTCGTTAGCTTTGAAGGAGACAGGACTATTCCTAAATATTGAAGAGAACTGTGAAAATAGGAAATGGAAATACAGAGATGGGAAATCTGAAATATTAAGTTGGAAAAGGGGGAGAGAGAGATAAAACTCCTGAAGGGCTGAGTAGCAAGTGCAATTGGGAGTCAAGGAAGGAGGAGCTGGACTTTAGAAAGAAAGAACAGAGACCACCCTTGGCAACCTTTTGAAGGAGCAGGGGAGCAGAAGGCTAATAAGAAAAAAAAATCAACAAATCTGACAAGGGATGTTGATAAAGAATGACAGTATTAAGTGAAGGAGGATGTCTAGTGGAGAAGCTAAAAGTGTAGAAGGCAAAGTAGAATCCAAGTTTACAGGTAATAGATGAAATAAATATGTATATGGGGCAAAAGCGTAGAAGTGCTTCTTTACCCTGCTGCTGGGTGAGCCAAAGGAATTAGAGGAGTGGATACTATTTCAGCTTTCATCCTCCTTCCAGCTGAAGCAGTAGTAAAAACCAAGCAAAAGTAAACCTGGTTATGGTGCTGTGTGTGGGTGTTGTGATTTGTGTCAGGGCTGGCATTCCCTGCTGGCTGGACGTGGAGCCTGTCCCAGGCCCACCGCGGGATCACTGCCCGACTCTGCTTAACCGGAGGGCAAAACTTGAATCCTTAGGAGTAACCTCATTGGAGAGAGGGAGGGAGTGGAGCTAACTGGGTTGTGTCTAGATAAAATTGGATTTTATCTATACACAAGAAGGCGTCCAGAGTTCTACAGTATGGAATATCCATGTGAAGTAGTAAAGATCTGCGTGTTTCTACGCTAATTTCTTGTGTAATTGTAAAACTCGAGGCTGCAGTTCCTTTCACCGTGTCAGATACTGCAAATCACTAAGCTGCTAGCTTTTTGTTTTTGAAAATTGTATAAAATATTGTGCTTATTCTTTATTTTGTGCACATGAAATTGTTTTTAGACTTGGAAAATATTTTTCCTGATGTGGTATTGCTTTTCATTTGAATTTGAAAATGCATTTTTTTAATTGATATTATTTCTAAATGGATCAGTTTGGACTAAATCCTTCAGGCCATTCTGAGACAAAGGATTTTAAAGAGTCTGTATTTTTATTTGTTAATTATTAACAGTAGTTGAAATTAAAATAGTGAAGTAGATTACACTGTTTTACAACTAGATTTTCATATCTAACATGAGTTAGTGGATGCTAAAAGTACATTTTGCATAAGTCCTTGTCTGCGCGCTTCTTACAGACATGGTTTTGATGGGTGGGAATGAATTTGCTAAGCTTTCACATATCTTATGTGCCTTTGAGGATGGCCCATTAATAATATTAATACATAGGTATTTTCCATTGTTGTATGCAAGGCATTTCTTAGAACTTTGAAGCTAAAGTCTTTTTTTTAACACACGGACCTTTTCAATTTAATCCATTAGCAACTTGGCAAAATAAAGTAATTGTCCAACAGAGGAAGAAAAAAAAAAATCTATTAACATTTGCTACAAATCCGAGTAGTACAGGCAGCACTTAATTAATGGAACAGATTTCTCACTATGTGTTCAAGTTAACATAGCTATTGTTCAGGAGAGATTAGACCCTTAATGTAAGTAAGTTAAACTAGACCTCCATCTAAAAATACCCATCATTTCAGCTATTAAAGGTCTGATGTCTTCTTCGGTGACAGATATATTTCCCTTCATTTCCTTGGTTTTGTAAAATGTAAAGTATGCATTGTGTGTAATGCGAGAAATCCACGGAGGTAGATGAAACCCCGATTGTGCCTGTCTCTCCCTGCCTGCTCCTTTGTGCTGCTCCCCGTCTCAGAGCCTCCTCAGCCCTGAGACCTCCTGGCACCAGAGCAGAAAAACAGAAAATGCCATTTGTCAGGGTATGATGCCAGCCACCTAATCTGTTTGGAGAATGAGGGCCATGGGATCTGATTAGGTAATTTAGATACCGTGTGAGTTTAATAATACCTGAGCGGCCTTTGGCTGTCAGCCCGTCACTTCACTGGTAGGAACTACCACGTTCTGCCATTTCTTCTGTAAACTTCTTACCTGGAATACCTTATTTAGTCCAAATAGGTGTTAAGTGGTGCAGGTGAGGTATACCTTTACTACTTCTATGTGGAAGTTAGTGATAGGGTGGAGGAGGTGAGATGGCTCCATTTTAAATGCATTTTCCCCAGCCGGGTTTCACATGCAGAACATGTTTTTTTCTTGAAAATGAAGCTTTTCAAGCATGAGATGCTTTGTTTGAATACTGCAGATGCTGTGCTGGGTTTCAGTTGTGTTGGGCCATCCAAGCTGATGTCACTGGAAGGTTTTGAAGCTCAATTTATCCAAGGTGGTTATTTCACCCTCATGGCTGAGACTTCCCTGGCTTGCTGCTGCACCCGAGGGTCTCTGTGGGGTGAGAGGCCAACCCCCCCACCGTGTCCTTGTAAGGGCTTGCAGAGGCAGCCTGGGTACTTCAGATACCCATAAGGGAAAATTTTGGCTACAATTTTAATGCCACATCTCCTCCCTTCCTCTCTCCTTTCCGCCAATTAGCATTTTTTGGAAATTAGAGTCTCACAAAGCCTGCTAACATAAATAAAAGTGTTTTAGGATTTGTTTGCTTTAATTAAAATGTGTCTTTCTGAAAGGATTTAGTTAAACATCTTTCTTAAACAGTGCTGTGCCAGTAACAGCAACATTAGTAATAGTGATAAGACCCAGAAAGGGAAACCAACTAGAAAGCAAAATGAAATGTTTCTTTGTCCAAAAAATAAATGGTCATCTCAGGAAAGCGGAGGAAACCCTGTGCAGGGACAGTTACAATTAGGTTTATCAAAACAGTAGAAAACATAAAGTATTAAATAAATTCTTCAAAGGTAGTGAGTGGGGCTGCGTGAGGTCAGTCTTTCTGCTGTTTTTGTTTTGTTTTCCCGTTTTTTGACTGTTGCTATTTTTTTTTCTAGCAGCACCCAAGATACTCTCAGAGCTTTCCAAATAGGAAATAAGTTGCTTTTCATGTAGTGATAAATTATTTTTTGTAGTGAAGATGGAGTGATTGTAAGGGTAATGATATTAATGGGATTTATATGAAAGCATCCAATTAAAAAATCGAAACAGCTGCATCAAACATGACTCTACAATGTAATAAAATCATATAATAAATATGTGGTCCCGCCACACCATATTACCTAGTTTGATTAATTGAACCTTACATGTGCAAAGATAGTCATTATCAGACTTCTCAGCCATCAAGGAAGAACAGTCTCAATTATTTTCACAATGAAATAATCATTGCTTTTTTTGTGTCCTGCCATCTGGAAAGAGAAACCAGCAGCTGCCATGACTGTGAAATGCCTGATCTTGCAGAACTATAGAAAGTTGATTCTGCTTAATGCTAGACTCCTGCAACCTTAGTGTGGGCTGTAATTTCTTTAGTTATATACTAATCTTGTTGCTTTTCTCCTCTTTTGGACCCTTGTGCCTTTTTCCCCTTTTGTTTTCCCTCCCCCCCCAAAAAAAAGACCCCTCTCTCTCCAAAAGTCTCCCCACTGCAGGGCCTTAGGGATGGTTTACAGCCTCTGGTTGTGAAATAGCAAACAGGCAGTTTCCTGGTTTTGCTTCAACACTTCCTTGTTTCTTCTCTTCCCTTGGCCATGCGGTGGGAATGCTGCTGGAACAATTTGCTCCCTGACACAGCAAGATGAGAAGGTGGGCTCTGGGGCTGTGTCCCCCTGCCATCAGCTGGGAGTGCCTCTGGATGTGTCTGAGCTGGAGCAAATCACCTGTGCCCGTAGACCTCCTGTCTCCAGTAAATCATAAGCATCTCAATCTTTTTGTCAGGCCCTGATATGAGAATCCGCAGCTGAATTTCAATATGAGGGGAGAGAGGCTGATTAAGTGTTTGAGATAAGGTTATGTGACACCACAGGTTAAAAGTACCTGAACTGATTTTGGCCCAATGCCTGAGAACCACATTGCAGCATATTCAGGTAGCCCTGAAAAAGCTTCCGAGGAGTTTGTTGTCTTCTGCTTTACGCAAGCACTTCTTCAGGAGTGGTCTTTTAGGAGCTGCATCTCTCTTGTTTTACAGCTTTTCTTTGGACTTTGCTTTCCTGCATTTCTTACCTAAATTGTTACCAGTGTGTTGAGTTATAAGAAAAAATAAAGGTGTAATAAACCCTGGCCGTTTAGGAAGAAAAGGACAAATAGTTTTGTTTGGCACAAATGTCTGGAGAAACAACCCTGAAATACTACACAGCTTAATTCTAGTGCCCTTAAGCAATGCAAGTTGGAACCCCTAACAAATACTTTGTCTTAACAAAATAAAAACAAAATCCCAACAAACAAAAACACAAAACCTGTATAATTTACAATGTGCAAGTTATAAACAAGGCAGTGTGCTCCTGGTAGATCTGGAAAATAGACTTAAAAAAATTCAAGAATCTTCTGAGTCTTATGACTCTCTATAATTTTAGTATTTTACCAGTTGGGTTTTTTTCATGACTTATATTTTTATAAATATTCTTAGTGATGACAAGAAACTTTGGGTATGTGTCTAAATAATAGGAAAGGCCTGCCAAGTAAAAGACTTAGACCAGGCAAGCTGGTCTGGCTTGTTTAAATTCTTGCCTGTGTTTAATACTTTAAAAGCTGTAGATGGACACAGAAAGATTCAGGATACTGCACTGGATTTGTGGTATCGCTGTTGTGAACTTTGTTATGACTTCTCTTATTTTCTATGTAAATTACTGTATTCCAGGAGTCTTACACAGATATGTGACTTCCCTAATGCATTTCATTTACTTTCTTCTTTTCTTTGGTTGATTTCAAATGTAAACTTGCCTGCTCATTTTTTCTAGTTCTATGAAATGTGATGTTGAGTGCGTAAGTCGTGTGTGTTCTTGTTCTTTTACAGATGGGCTGAAGCCAGATACCAAGATGCTGCTAACTGCTGCCTCCAAGAAGAAATCTAAGGGGGGAAAGGGGGATATGACCAAAGAGGATGAAAGCAGCAAGAACGATTCAGCCCAACCTGTTACTATCTCTCTTATCTTTAAAAGATATATTTTTGACACACAGAAGAAAATGATTCAATCCTGAGGAAGCAAGAGAAGCCCCTGATTATACCTGGAAGTCCAGACCCTGAAATGCATTGAGGTGGAACATGTTTCTTGTCCAAACACATTAGACCTGTTT
Organism: Corvus hawaiiensis; assembly: GCF_020740725.1. Taxonomy (NCBI): domain Eukaryota; kingdom Metazoa; phylum Chordata; class Aves; order Passeriformes; family Corvidae; genus Corvus; species Corvus hawaiiensis. Next base: position 14,466,458 of record NC_063223.1, read on the forward strand.
CTTCCTCACAAACAGAGCCTGGAAGCTTCTGCTGACTGTGCCCCCTTCCAAAATCTCTGCAATCTCATATTGTTCTGTTTGAATTTTCTTATTTTGTCATCTCTTGTGATGTGAATCTTTATGACATCTCAGAGAATCTCACCTGCCAGATGAGCACATTTGGGTGTACATTCTAATTGCACTGTTTTTCTGGAGAATTGTGTTGAAGTTTCTCTTGATTTAGAAGTTTGCCACCAATATTAATCTAAATCAAGTCAAGATGTGAATTTCATGTGACCCACAAAGTGAAGCTGATTATTCTAGGCTTGCTTCCTTGAGCAAAGTGGGAGACAGAAAGCGCACAATTTAACAGATGAAACCTAAAATGGGTGTTTCACATTCCTTCAGTTGCAACTATGTAAGATGCTATCTGAGAGATGGTATGGATGTTTTTTATAAATGATTTATATCTAGAAGTGGTTTTCATATTAAACATAATGTTCTGTGTAGCTGAGAGTCTTAATTGTTCTGTTTGCTGTTCCAAAGGTTCAGAACTTGCCTTCAATGACATTTTATGTAACGTTTCTGATTTTTCTGCCTGTTCTGCAATGAATTCTATTGCAGAGCTGTTTTCTTTCTTTTTCCTTTTTTTTTTTGTAACCAAAATGCCTTTTGTGTGTGAGAGAAAAAGTTGCCTCTGGAAATAGTCAAGGCCTTTATTTCATTAAAATAATGATAGAAGATTGCTGCATAAGCCTTGTAAAATGAGTATCTCCAAGATGCTTTAGAAACCATTAGTTGTTTAATAGGGATTTCATGGCTGCTTTAGCTCTTTCTCTCAATTTCATGTCCTAGGCTCATAAAAAGGAGAGCACTGGTAATATCCCTTCTTGCATACAAAGTATAGGGCACCTTACATTAAAACTAACAGCAATTGCACAGGTACGAAAGTTGCAGTCTGGAACAGAAATTGGACTTGGCCTCAGCAGTATGGACAATGTTAATTCCTGCCTTTTGAACAAAAAGAGTACCTGCTTGTTGATGCTGAATAGCAGCCTGTGACCCATTTGCTGAAGTCAGCTAGAGATGGTGACCACATGTATAATGTAAGTGCATTAGTTGCACATGGAGGTAAATAATTGCTACATTAATTCTTATTAATCATATTATTATATCCCTTGATGGGCATGAGTCCATCAGGTTAAAATGATCCTGATTTTTTTCCAGTCTTTTCCTTTTAATTTCCAGGTAGCCAAAGTGTCTACAAATAGCAAAGCTATCAGCTATTGAGGGGATATTTACAGCTGGACAGCTGTGAGACAGGGCAAGCCTGCTGTCTAAACTAGGCTAATGGTGTCCCTTTAAATCAGAACAGAATTAGTGCTTTGTGTAATAATCCCAAACAGTTTCTGCTGAGTGAGTCCCAGCAAAGCTTTAGCACATCCCTTAAGATTATGGGGTATGCTTTCAGTGTGATCCCAGAGGAATTAGGCAGGCAACTTCAGCTATTGGCTTAACGTGACTTGTGCTGCCAGCCTTGCTGGAAAATGTATCCTTCTGTAATGGAAAAAATGCATTTCACACCCCTGTCACCTCTCCTTCCCCATTTCTCTCTTCTTCCCAAACACCCCCAAAGGCAGTCTTTGGAAAGAATATTTATAATGTTATCTTTCTTTTAAGCCTTTATCAAATCCTGTTTTGTACTCTGCACAGTTACCCCTGCCTAAGATACTGCAGTGATGGAACATAGAGAAACAGATGACATTGAAGGAACAATGTTACTATCATTCCAGGTTAGTCTAAGAATTATTGGTATTAAAAAAACCCTAATTAAAAATACCCTAATTATTAAGGAACTTATACTTGTATCTGCATAGTTCTAGTGTCCTTGCCAAATTTTAAATGGGTTGCTGATTTGGAGTATTGGAAAGAAAAAGGGAGTGATCAGGAGACGTGCTTCCAGAGTTGTCATCCTTGCACTTACAGGGGTTTGTCTTTCTCATTTCTAAGCCACTTTTGAGAAGTTCTGGAGAGGAGGTTGTCCGTGTAAATGGGGATATGTATTTTTACAAAGGCCTATCTGATGAGTGTTTCCCCCCCCCCCACCCTGGTGGAGTGCCCTTAACAGGATCAGCAAGTCTGTTGTTATGGAACTTGATCCCTTTGAAAACTCATTAACCCTGAACACTTAGATTTGCAGCCCTCTGCTTGGCTGAAAGGACTCCTAGTGCAGGGAGTCCCCTGGTTTATTTGCTTGGGGTGCTCCAAGGGAGTGAGCAGCAGTACTTCCAGAGCTGTACCTACATCCCTTTCTCATCCAGTCTCTTGTAAATATATTTTTAAATCTTCCCCCTATCTTCCATTTCATTTCCAGACTAGCATGCTAACTTTGCATTTTTCTCAGTCCAAGACCTAACCTCCTTCTCAGCGCTCCCATTTCCTTCTTTGCTCATTGCTTCTCCTTGCTCTGGCTCTGCTCTTGCCCTGGAGATCCATGGCAGGGCTCCCACGATGGTTGCTGGGAGCCCAGTGAGGTGGGAAAGGCTGTTGGCCTGCAGCTCACACCAGCTCCTGTGTGCTGCCTCTGTTCAGGCTGTGACCCTGGGCAGCTCTGATGGACCCACAGGAGCAGGCTTTGCCTTCACCTGCCACCCTACCCTGTCCTTGTGCCTTGCAATCCTCTGTGGACAGCCCCTGTCACAAAGCCCCATCTCTCATTTTGCTCCTGTTGCAGAGGTTTGTGTAGGACACACAGCTGGGAAGGGATCTGGGGCTTGGTTTTGTGTTTCTCCCGATGTAGAATTCCAAAAGGAGAACCTAAGTGTGCCTAAGAACTTTGATTATAATGTGCTATTACTGCAGATCTCTGGCTGCTGTCCTGAGGCTGTTGGATACACATTCGAAAAAGGGTGAAATGGTGGAACAAAATGATTATGGGAAAATCAAAGCTTTTAAAGACATTTGTAGGATGAACAGATGTTCAAACATTTTTTTATTTGGTTTCCAGACAGACATAGAGACTTTCCTTTCATCCTCATAATCAGTGCATTATGCTGTAATTTGTAAAAATGGCATTAAAAAAATATTAACAGGGTAATATTGTGATCTACTGGCTCTGTGTCATTAAGCCGTGAAGTTAAGAACGGAAACTGAGAACACGGGTTAAATGTTGCAGAATGTACTGTGCTAGCATATATTGTCAGACTGTATTATAATGAATCCAAAATGGAATAAAGATGTAAGGAGTTTTTTTAATACTGCTAAGGTTGTCAGTGTTGCAAAACTAGAAATTATTATGGCTGTGCAGATGTTCGGTGAGTAATACATCTTCGGGTTGTGGGGAGAGTAGCAGGGAGAAAAGCTTTGTTTTTACAAGCCTGTTCTCTACTTTTCCTTGGAATTTATTTTGGGACTGCAGTCTGGCTTGTGATCATGCCAGAGGTCTGGAGCCAGGAGGGTCAAAGCTGCGCTCATGGTAGCAAGGATTCAGTAGGTGGCATCCTTTGCTTGGAATCAAAGCTGAGTCTCCCCACCTAAAAAGGGGGTTTTCACTGGAACTGAGACTGAAGGGTTTGCATCAGGCTTGCAACCCAGCTCTTAAAGAACAGCTTCTGTTAAAAACTACAATGCATTTTAATGCCTGGGACAGAGCCATCAACTCCAATCCGTTGACCAAACCCTGAGGCACTGATGTCCTTTCTCTGTGTGTTTCTGGCTCAGCTGGAAACAGCTCTGTCTCTTAAATCCTGTGTTAGTTGGTTGCAAGTATCTGACTATGGAAAAGTGAGCCATCTGCACCAGGGGAGTTCTTGATGTGTACAAGGCATCTCCTTCTGGGAAATAGCATTTTCCTTGCCCGTTGGACTCTGCAGTTGAACAGCCACGGGGGGGCAGAGCAAAATGAGAGCCCAGCAGAGCTCATGGGGAGTTGCAGTGGTGCAGCCACAGTCCACCCCGGCACTGTTTGCCTCTCACTGCTGGGAGAGCAGCTCTGTGTTTACATCTGCAGAGTGCTCTGGGATCTTGTGAAATGAAGCATGAAAGGCAGCAGAGGAATGCTACCTTATTAGCAGTTTCAAAAAGCCTTCATGTTTCCCTTTTAGTTTAATATCCACAGTGAGCTGGAAAGCTCTTCATTTACAAGCACATGAGTTTTAAACAAACTTACTGAGGATATAAATAGAATAATTTTAAGATAGAGCCTAGCACTGGGAGCTAACCTGCCAAACCTGGGAGAAGGGGAAATACTGTATGACTGCAATCTGTGGTAAGGCCAGTTTTGGTAGATGATGGGCATCCAGAAGGAATCCAGGGGCTTGGGGAGGTTGTGTTTAAGCAAAATACTGATAGTCTTCTGGAATTCCCCACAAATTTTCCTGCTGTTCTGTACAAAAATAGGTTAAAGCCATCATTTTACACAGTTGTAGCTCCACTGTAGACAATATATGAGGAAAAAGAGTACAGTGGATCTGCTTATTTCCCATTGTTAGTGCCAGATTATGGAGTCTCTCTCTGATCTCCTGCTGTGCATGCTGTGCTAGTTGAAGTTCCAGTTGTTGGGTTTGCATTCCTCAATGAGTGTTACAGTTCTTTATTTTCATTTGTGTGTCTGATACAAGTGCTTTTCCAAGATGGTATAATCAGTCTGTAAGACTTCCACTTCCTCTTCAAGGTGACTCTTGTTTGTCAAAGGTGAGTCCTTGAAGGGGCATCTAAGCTTTTTGTATTTTGTATGCTTTTCCTTGTAAAGGACAGGAGAGAGATTGTCAAATTCTTCTCTTTCTGTATTTTGCAGTCAGCTGTGAAAGGAACTCATGGAACAGAATCAGAAAATACTGTAAGATCTTTGGTAAATCTCAGCCCTGCACTGCTTTACAAGGCGCAGTCTTAAAAACGTGACTGTCTTTTTGCCTATTGAGTCCTTGCCAGTCCTGCCTGTTCTAGTTCATATTTCTTAACCAAAAGGTAATTTGAGGTCTGGATCAAGTGCTGCTAAACTGACAACCCCAGTAGTGAATGAGGTGCCTGCTAACACCCTTGTACTGGCATTTTGGCTAAACTGATCTGATTACTTTTGATCCTTTAAGAAAGCTAGGCTGTTCATTTGCTCTAGCATGTTCTGTTTAGATCAATTTCTTCTCCTTTGAGTGGAAGTCGTGCAGTCTTCTTGTGTTTTGGTTGATCATTCTGAGATTTCTCAAGGGCCTCATTCATGTCAATCAGGGAGACTCCATCCTTTTTGGACCACAAAATTGCTTTTATTAGGCTGTATGTGGCCCCCATTCAGACGTGTAGGAACCAGTCCTTTTATACTGTTTTCTGTGAAAACTGATATTTTAGTGCCTATAACTTCAGTCTGACAGTTAGGAGTGATCGATGCCCTCATGGTGAATTCATTCCCAAAACAGCATTCCATAAGGACAAGCTGAAACTTAGACCCCACACAGAGGTTTTGCCTAAATTTCTTAGTTTTTGCTAAAGTAAGCGATCCATTGTCTAGTTTTCTTTCTTAAGCCTCACTTCAACCAAAGCTGACTTGAACTCTGCACTCTCTGAGAACACAGTTTTGTTACCTGGAAAGATCAAGGTCTTTCAGAAGCTCTTCCAGACACTGTCAAGTTACTGAAATATCTACATTGGTGCCCACCTCTGTTAAATAGGTGCGGGATTCTTTTTTCTGCAGTGTGCTGGTCATACTCTCTGTGAGGACAGTAGAAATGCAGGTGGGGTACTTAGTTACTTACAGTGCAGGAATAACTAAAATTATTCCCCCCAAAATATCAAGCATCTGAGAAGTGGGTTTTCTCATTTGTTTCTTACTTGTTTCTTCTTTAGATGAACTAAGGTAGGTTTTAATTGTTGGTGAATGTGGAAGAGAAAGGGAAGGGATGATGTTGTGTTTTCTTGCCTTTTAAAAATATTGTTGGAGAGCTCTGGCAAGAGAAGCATTTTGTTCAGAGAGAAATGCAAATCACTTTATACCTCAGTGTGGGAGGTTTTTCTGTTGTTTTTAACTGTGAGGATTGATCTGTGCTTAGAACCCCACTGGGTAAGTGGACAGTTTGGGCTCCATCCAGTTCTAAGTTGAGCTGTAAATCTCATTTGCCATCTGGCCAAGCATGGCGTGACTGGGCAGTTTCAGGCAGAGATCTGGATTTAGAACAGTGGAAGAACACAGAGGTTGCCAGATTGGAATGAAAATAAAAGTGTCGGGAACACAAAACTCAGTGAGGCATGGGTTTAGGCTGACATGTATTTGTAGAGACCTAGAACTGCTGTAATAATGGTATCTGAGCACATTTATTTAGCAATTCTGTTGTTACAACAGGTCCATAAATGTTTAAGCATCACAGCTTAACACCTACAATTTCTTTTAAAGCTGAAGTTGCTGCAAGATCAGTATTGAGAAAAACTCTTGCAAAGCATTTTGCTTTCTCAGTACTAAGTGCTGACAGTATTTGACAATTTTTGCCCTTGATACATGATGTATTTCAAAACTACATCATTATGTACAACTTACCCTCACTGATGTGTTTGTGCAGCAAATCCATGCTCAGCTGATGGGTACAAAAGTGGGAGGATGAATTTGGTCAGTTGTCCACTGTCACATGTGGGATGTCACAGGACCAGAGCTGAGTCTTCAGAGTATGGCTCCTGCTGCTTCTCTTCCCACGTTTCCCTTGCTGCCAGGTGAAGGGCACTGATGAGGCTGCTGTTGCCAGCCTTGAGGGTGGTTAGCCTGGACTCCTCAGAACATTGCTTTCCTGGGACAAAAGTAAGAGGATGTCTGTCATAACTTTATCTTTCACTGAGGCAGTGCAGACAGAGTTTGTCCACATGGCCCATATTTGGTTTGGTCCATCTTGCCAAGGCAGATGCTAAAATGGATTGTCTATGGATTGCCATCCACCCTAACATAGAAAGCTCATGTAGGAATTGGTGCTTGTACCCCACTACTAAAACAGGCAGAAGGGGACTTGTGGTAACTTTGTCCACAGTTATTTGCTTAAAATACTAACATTAAAGTCATCTATGAAATAGCAGCAAAGACCACCTTCAATTTGTACATAAGACTTGCTAATTTGCAACATTAGTTTTGCTGGTTAGTGTGGGGTGTTTTTTTCCCCCTTAATTAGAAATTTTAATTAGAGCATGCTGTGTATTAAGATGTTAAAGCTTTGACTGGCAGTTTGGAATTGCAGAAGGATCAGCTGTCTCTGTAGGGCTGCAGCACAACAGGGATTAGCTCGCACCCTCCTGCCTGCAGGTGTGTTTTGCTTTTTGAGTCGGATCATCAGGAAATGTTCCTCCAGGTAGGAAACATTCATCTCACTGATCAGACCTTGTCTGTTCCGAGGAGCCTGAGCTTAGGGAAGAGCTGCAGATTCACATCCACAAGGTGTAAGGACAAAGTCTCAAACCTGAATGACAAACAGGTCAGTTGTTGGAGTGTTTCACCCTGGCAACTTTGTCCACTCGCTCCAGTTGTGCTCCCCCAGTGCAGGACGGTTCCTTTGGAGATCAGTTGCTGTGTTGGCACTTCTGCAGCTCCAATTTTCAGTCCTGTAATGTAGAAGAGCAACCTGAAGAGATTTCCCCATCCCAGAAATCCCATCTGCTGATCTGGGCTGTCTGTAACACACCATGCATAGGGAGCTGCTGGGTGTGAGGGAGCCTTGTGTCCTGATGTATTTTGAGTTGCTCAAACTCCCTTACCTCATTTTTCTTCTCTTCTGTTTTAAAGCAGATTCAAGGGGAGATAGGATAGATTCTTAAATATTAACATTCAATATTTCCAGCATCACACTTCTGGAAAGTACAAAAACTTCTGCCATGGATAATTATGGAATAACCTATGTAAGGGAACTGTTTCCCCAGTCTCCTCACACTTGGTGGGTATCTTATGTCCTTTGAGCCTGAAAATTCGTATTTTTGTTCTGTCTAGAGTAAGTGTGGGGTTTTCTGTTAACCAGACAAATACACAATCATTTAAAAAACTGCTGAAATGCATTTTCCAAGATATCTTGTGGCACTCTAACCCACAAGCTAATTATGGTACTGCAATTATAATTTGCTCTTTTGAGTTGATTTCATGTTCTGCTGGAACAGAAGTCATGATTTCCTTTATTTCTTGCTGTTAGTTTGTTTATCAGATGTCATCTGTCTTCAGAAGTGCAAATCTTTGCAAGCTCTGTTGATATAGAAAACTATCTATGCTTCTAATGGTTTTAGTAAATCAATATGCTCTTCCAAATGAAGACTGATAAGCAGAGTTTTAATAATTTCAATATTATCTGTCCCTTTTCTTAAGCATCCATCCCACAGAGTCCTGCTGTGCAAGGTCCCTGTTCTATTGAGTGTTCAAACTGATGCCCAAATATTTCGTTGTGGATTCTTCTATTAAGATATCCATGTAGTTCAATGTGTATGTTACTGGTGGTTAACTTTCACTTGTCAATACTCAGTTTCAGCCTAGATTTGGTAATATGTAAGTTCTTCCTCCTCTTCCTGACAGCTAAATTAACCTGCTATTTGCAAATCTTGTCCAGTTATAGCTCTTCCCTTTCTGGAGGGTCACTAGTTAAGCAGCACTGAGTTAGTGTGGACTTCTTTAGCACTTGTTGGATCTTTCATTTGGTTAAAGCCAGATTCTTTACTTCTGTCCTTTTCTTTCCTTGATTTTCTTGCAGAAAGTCTTTGGTAACCAAATGGTTCATGAATGTGTGTGTATAATTCCAGTATAGTAGAGGTGTACCCAGTTTTCCTTGGCTTTTTTTGGTGCTTGGTGATGACATTGATCAGGATGATTGGCCAGCCCAGTTTCAGTTGTTGCCTCATGGTTTTATCTGGTATGGAAGTAAGCTGACACTGGTCTGTAATTCCCTTGTCGTTCCCTTTCTGTTTTAAAGAAAGTGATAACTCTGGTAATTGACTGTAGTTAAGAAATGTATGTCTGTTCGTGTGTAAATATTTTAAAATGCTGTCAATAATCAGTGAAGCATTTTATCTGTCATTTTCTGCTGATTGCACACTTAATTAGTGGACTTGTCATTTTTATACCAATCAATAGAAGTGACTAAGTGGATAATTAATGAATGTTATCGAGCATCGCCACTTTTTGCTGAGCAGTTCTAGATCAAAGTTGATCACAAACACAAGTTCTAGAGTTTGTTACCTGATAGTGAAGGCAGATTCTGTTTCAATTTTGTAAAGATAAAATTTCTATTTTCATCTGAACTTTAAGCTAGCATTGTCAGAAAGCACCATGGAATGAGTTTTTTGCTGGAAGGACCTTTGCAGGTATTGTGGATGTTGAGGTGGGCACCCCTTGAGGAGTGGCTGAGCAAACCCAGTGTCACCATTCTGCACTTGGCTGCTCCTGACTCCTGCCTGTTGCAGTAACTTTGAATCCAGCATTTCACTGTCTTAAAAAGGGAACATCAGGAGAGGCTTTGCAACAAGTTGAAAATGAGCAGTGGTGTAGAAAATACACCATGATTGAAAAAAGGCTGATTTAATTAAATGTTTATGGCTGAGACATTCTGGTGTAAACAGCCTGTGGCTCCTGGCTTGCAAATTAGATGTCTTTCTGTTTGTGGCCAATCTCGTTGTTTGTGCTTGTGGTACTGGAGTTTCTGTCACTCTGAGCTCAAAATAGCAAATCCAGGTGAGTGACTTGCACATTATGGAATAGGAGAATCCCTTCACTTAAGCACAGGTGAGCAGCCTTTCCTGGAGGGGTGGTCAGCACCAGCACAGTCGGTTACAGAGCAGCAATGCCACAACCATTCCAGCTTGTGGCATTTGTGTGTGAAGAGGAGGAGCTCTATGGCTTGGAGGACAATACAATACTGTCTGTCTAAGACAGCACCAAATCCTATTGAAAGTACTCTATACTGAGCTTCCACTCTGTTTCTGACATCTCCATTTTTGTCTTGGAATCCTGTGGCTTGCTTTGTTATCAGGATAAAAATATTAAGAGAGCAAACATTTTTTCCTGTTCCATTAGCAAGATCTCTTCAGAATCTGTGATTGATAAGCATCTCTCTGCACCTTTTCAGCAAGGAGCTGTCATCTGTTAGATGTAGATAGAATGGCAGGAACTATTACGTTTAAAAGGAAATCCTAAAGTCATCTTGTCCGTCTCCCTACCCAAAGGAAGGATCGGTTGTATGTATGTTCTTTTCTGGTGTTCAGCTAACTGGGTTTTAGAGATTTTTGTCAGTAGCTGTCACAGGACTTCATTATCATTAGGGTTGTTTGGGAGAGCATGGGAACAGATTTTTTTCTCCCAGTATTTTCCTTGCTGCAGTGTAAGCCTATTTATTTATTTATTATTTATCTCTATCCACTGTGATACAGAGAACACTCTATTCCTTTTCACTTTGCAGCATTCGTTATGTACTTAAAGACTGAGCATGGATGTGATCAATCTTCTTTCTTCTGGACTAAATGTTCTTTGTTGGTACAGTCTCTCCCCTTGGGGGCTGTGTTTCCTGGACCTGGGCTTGTTTCTGTCTTCCTGAGTTTCTCCAAATGGTCAGTGTCTTGTTTTAAGTACATTTCTCTCAGAGACCTCATGAGTGCTGACTGATTCAAGCAGGATTTTAACTTCAGGGGTGTCTCAGGACATCTTCCTGTTTATGCTTCCCTGTCTGCAGGTTTTGCAGAATCAGGAGTTTATTGCCTTGAGTCTAATGTGTGAGCTCAGATCACGATGCCTCTCTCTAGGTTTGTTAATACAGGCTTCCATTTCTCATTCTGTACTTACACATTTCAACATCCCCTCTTAAAAAGCTTCTTTTTTTTTAAGATTACTGTCCCAGTTTGCTGGGTTCAAATTCTAGTCATTTCCTCTAGCATATTCATTTCCACCTGATCTATCCAGTCACTGAGATCAGTAATGAAAATATTGAATAGAATTAGCTCAAGGTCAGGCTTCTGTGAACCATCCTTAATACACCCTCTCAAACAGCATACCATTGATAACTCTTCTCTTAATGGTCTCCAAACAGTCTCATGCTCAGCCTATAATGAGTTTCTCTAGGTGACTTTTCCCTAGCTTGCTTATGCAAATGTCTTGTGGAAAACTGTCAAAAGTTTTTTCTAAATCAAGCTACCCACACCTATATTCTAGGTGATATTTTCAGTTTTTCACTCTGCTTTTGTTTGGCTTCAGCTGCAAAACTGGACCTGTGTGAAGCCTGCTGCCCCAAGGCATGTGTTTGTTTTTGGGTTTTACTAGAACCCATTTTTCGTAGAAAAATTTTAATTTTTAATGTGTAAGAGGATGTTTAGGAATGTGAACCACTTTAGTGCAAAATATGCTGTACACAGGTGATATGCAAGTTATCTTGGTTCTGTAGGCGCATTTTAATCTTGACCTGCAAGTCTGTGTTCACAGCCTGGTTTAAGTATGTTGCACTCACAGCCCTAAATCAGAGCTGTCATCAAATACTCAGCTGCCAAGCATCCAAATGCAGCCTGGACCCAGTTTCAGCCCTGCAGCTTTTCTCTCTCATGGCTCCTGCGTGAATCACAGCCTGTAAGGCTTTCAGGGCTAAGAAGCAGCAAATTTTGCAGCTGAATTAAACAACACTTTGGTGACAAGGGTGAATCCTAACAGGAGCCTGAGGAGACATTCGGGGTCATTTTCACATATGGAATAAGTGGAGATTTGAATTACAGGTTAGTATTGTGGTCCTTTTCAGTATCATGATGCTTTCAGGTGTGATTAAAATGTTTTTGTTAACATTAAAAAAATCAAATAAGACATTTTCTGATAATTCCTTCTCCTTTCTTGGCCTTGTAATAAGCATATAATAAATTCAACAGCTGACGTCACGAGGAGCTATTGGATTTAAGCCCATCTGAACATGGCGATATTAGGACGCCTCCTGCACCTTTGTGTGTAATGAATGGGTCTTAGTTATTATAAACTGCTGCACAACTTCACCTCTGCACAGGGTGCTCAGCAAACAATCCCCAGCAGAAAATGCCTGCTGTTTCCTAAGCCATGGGAAATGCTCTCTTACTCCATTAGCCCCCCTGCACTTGCTTGGTTTTTCTCCCTACTCGCTCCAAAGAGGAGGGAAGCATATCTTTACAGCCACACTAGCAAGAATTAGCCCAACTGTATTTTACAGGTAAACTAACAAATAAGAGGAGAATCTGAGCAGCCCCCAGGGACTGAATTTGTTTGCTGCTGGGCCGTTCTATCTGCAGCTGGCATCGGTGGAAACCCGAGTGCTCCATTAAAAGTCGACAACCTCTGTTGGCTGGGGCACGGGGCAAACAGAGCCAGCCTGTTCTGCAGACAGGCTGACGGCCTTTATCTCCCCCCACCCAGCTCAGGATGGGAAATGATGAGACTCTGAAACAAAAAGCTTGAAACTGGGACTCGGAGCTCTTACCCTGCAGCTGTTGTTCCAAGGAGGAGCAGAGACACAAGGTTGCCTTCAAGGGCCATGTGGGAAATTCACTGAGTGCAATGCATTAAGGGAGGATTGGGGCTCATCTGTGCGAATGGGGAATAATGCATGGGGCTGGTGTGGGCCCCAGGTAGTGACATGGGGGTGTGCATCTGCAAATCTTCGTTCCAGAACCTTGGGGATGGTGTGGGGTAAGTTACCACTCTAAGTTGATGAGGACAATAATATGTTAGAGGGTCTACCCTTTTAACCATGCCCTTAAGCAGCAGCATACTGCCCTCTCACCCACCCCAAGGAGGCTCAGGCCTACGCTGTCCTGTAGCATTTTCTTCCAGTAAATGTGACTGCTCAAATGATGCCTTGATGTTCTGATTACTCACAAAACAGAAAGTAGGGGTTATATGTACTTCTGTTCCCATGGTGCAGCAGAATTAGATTGCACCTCAAACACCTGGGGTTAGGGATGATTCATGTGAAATACCCAGTATTTGATGTTTTCATCTTTTCAAATGACAACCCTTCAGCCAGGGGACAGTGTGCCACACAGGAAGTACACTGGGCTTTGATGGTATCGTCGTCTGAAGGGAAATGCATGATAGTACTGGGAACGCAAGGGAAGTGGTCTTTCCACCCTGAGTCTGCAGATATTTGAGTGGTGAATTCATTGGTTCTCCCATGCAGAAGAAGTTATCTTGACCCCATCCTTGCTGCTTCTCTGTCCCTTTGTTCCACCAACAGTTTTTATCAGTAAACTCTTTGGTACAAAAGTTGCTGTTTGTCATAGGCTTAAGGCCTTGTTTTGTCACTAAATGCTGCTGTTTTGTTACTTGCTCTTTTCTTTTGCAGTCTGGGTCCATGTGTTGTTACTCAACAGTAACACTGGAGCATTGGGGATGTTGGGGGTTTGTGCATAGTCCTGCTATACTTTTACTTGTTAATTCTATCAGGCAATGTTATAAAATGTGTAAAGGGAGAGTTCCTTATATCAGCTGCCTTTTGTTCATCTTAATCTCTAGTCAGTGTGAGTGACCTTTAGATAACAGCCAAGATAGTAGTTTGTGCTCTAAAAGCTTGAACATAGAAATGAATGTTGCAAATATCCTTTTGCTCTTAGCTGTCCGCCCTGTGTTGGGTACATAGGTTGAATCTTTATTCTAATTACTTTTTGCAGGTAAAAGTGGTATCCCATGAACGGGATTTTCAGAAGCAGTAATCTGAAACCTATTCTTAAAACAGTCAGAGTGAGTTTCATGGCTAACTTCAGGGGTAGGAGTGTACCCACAGCATGCAGCTGAGGGCCCCAACCAAGCTGCTATACCTGGTTTGGTATGGCTGCAGGAGTGAGCTTGGTTGATCTCCAACAGAATTAGGGCATTTTCCTCTGAATTACAGGGTTTTAATGTCTTATTTGTAGGGCATACTCTGATGTCTGTTCAACAGTCTCTAAACCTCTCACATACAGAGTAAACTCTGGTATTCCTGCAGAGGGGGGGGGAAAATGAAGGGGAAACATCTGGGGAAAGTAGAACATGAGCACAGACCACTGAATGCATTTGGATGTTGTCCTTTGGTTATAACAGTGTGTGAAACCTTGGGATGATCCACTGCAAAAACAGGGCAAGGATGGCTCCATCAAAAAATACTTCTGGCTTAAAGCTTGTGCCCAGGTTTTTTGTCAATTTGACCATGGTGTTGCGTTGTATCAAAGAAAAATACAGTTTGTGATTCGCCTTTAAGCCCTTCTCCCTGCACCATGCATAGGTCCAAGCCTACTGCTTGACTTTGTGGGTTCTGAGACTTCACAGGAGTTGGAGTGGGGAAGAAGCCCAGTGATCCAAATGTCAGCAAGGATTTGGCTATCCTGCAGCCCCCTTAGCGAGTCTCTCTGGCGTGCATGTGGAATATTTTCTGCCAGGTAAGTGGATCATGTGTCTTTTTTGGTCTTAGTTGCAGCTACTTTGTGTGTGTCATCTTCGGACTCCTGAAAAATTGCCCTGGGTGTCCCATGGTCTCAAGAATACCCATCTCTAAACATTTTGGTAGATGTCTTTGATTTGCACTGTTCTCTGCCGCCTGGTTTGTGACCAATGCTTTGTCTCCCTTCCCTGTTTTTTCTGACATGTTTCTAGTCAAGAGGTTTTGTTCCTTATAGCACCAGGAGCAGAGTTAGAGGCGGAAGTAATGCAAAACTCTGATATGTCCACATCTCTCTTCAATCTGTTTATCTTCCGCAGAGGCCTGATAGTGAATGACATTCATATAAACAGAGGGTGAAAGACCTGATGTGCACAGTTCAAACATCCTGTCATGGTCTGGGCACATGTACCTGATTGAAAAATAAACACCTAACATGCATAAACATCTGATGTGTTTTCCTGGTTAGAATTTTGTGTCCCTGTGCAGTGTTTTTGGAAGACCTACAGTTCATTCTTCTATTTTCCCACAATCCAGAAATTATAACCTGGTTTTAATTCTGCCTTGAGCTGCTGGCCATGACTTGATTGATGATGTAGGCACATTTATCTGAATGCAGGTTTATGTGATATAACAAACAGTACTTCAGAGAAACACTTAAATGCTTTTCTCTTTCCAGCAGTGACCTGTAAACTTTTTTCACACAATTTAACCTTATCTCCCCCTGTCAGTACACTTGAGGGAAAGGACAGTGCTTCAGTCTAGAAAGCCACGGAGGTTGGACCAGGCTATCATTTCAAAATTCTGGAATCTCTATTCTTGCAAATTTTTCAGGACCAAACTGGATAAAGTCCCCAGGTCTGAAATAACTTTGCTTTCAGCAGAGGTTGGTGCTAGATGGTTTCCCAGTATCTTTACCAATCTGAGTGATTCTATGAATCTGTGTTAGACCATGTGCGGCCGTAGTTAAAATCAGGTTTGTTCACCCTGAAATTCCTGTAGCTTGGAAGAACATCATCCTTACATACTGTTCTCATTGCTGCTTCTTTGTGTCAGCCTCCTATCGTGGGATTTTTGACCCGAAGATCAGATGTTTCCTGGAACTGAGGGCATACAACAGATAAATTGCTGAAAAAGGTGTGAACACAAGATGCAGTAAAACTCTTCTAGAGGCATCATTTGTAGCAATTGTGGTCTGGTTCCAGCTTCCAGCTGTGCACAGGGCTGGACAGTCCTGAGCATCTGTGGTGCTGCTCTGGCTGTGGTGGATTCTCTGTGCTGGGCCTGTGAAGATAAAACTGATCCAACATAAATGGCTGGGAAATTCCTTTTCATGGCAGGAGGGTGTGTGCTCTCACATATTGCTCAGGGGACAGACCTCGGGCAAAGACATTCAAAGTTTGTGCTTTCTCCTGCATCTGGGGAAGAAGATGGCAAACCCAAGCAGCTGCTGCTGTTAGAGGGGATCAGGCTTTGAGTCTGAAAGTCCTCAGTGATGACTATTTTGGCCTGTAACAAGGCTTGGTAAGATCTCTGGTAGAGAATTACTTGTGCAGTTGACAGTTTTGCCTATGAGAAGAAGTTTGTTTTTGCTATGAGCTGCGTTGTGCGTGCTGTTCATCCCTAGCTGTCTCTTTGCCCTCCTGCTATCCTCAGCTCTTTTCAGAAACCTTAGATTTATCGCTCTTGGATTGTCTGTCTTGTTCTGGCTTTCAAAAATAAAAGCTTTTCAAAGGGCCTTTGGAACAGGCTGTGTTATTTTTGGCTCAGGCTCTTAGTGACACTCATTGCAGAATTAAAACTTCTAATTAGAAAGCAAAAAAATTGCAAGGGAAGGAAAACACATTGCTGCAAAATTAAGGTGAATATTTTAATTGCCCCAGAGGCATGGAATTGCAGTCCACTGCAGAGTTTGCTCTGCCCCAGAAGATCACTGTAGAAAATGATTACTGTTTTCCATAAGTAATCTAAAACCTTTACATTTTAAAAGCTCAAACAAACATCTCTGCCAAGATACTTGGATGCTGCCTGAGTTTGATGCAAGTGTTCTAATAAGAATCATTTAAAATTTACACATGTGGTGTTGGGAAGATGATGTAGCGGGAAAAAGTAGTGAATTAAGGATGGCAAGGGAAGAAGATTGTTGTAATAAAACAAGAGATACAATGGAGTTGGAAGTGCAGATGACCTCTGTGACCTTGGATTTTTCAAGTGATTAATTTCTCCTGTGCAAACTTCTTGAAAATTGCTTTGGGATCATCTGCTGTGAGGCTCTGCACGAAGGGACGTGTCTGTGGGAATTCATGTGGGCTCCTTCCCGGTTTAGGTGGGTGCTGCCTGATGCTGCTCTCTTTCCTTCCCATGTCATGCTTGGCCCTGGTCAAGCCCTCAGTTTTTTCCATGGTTCTTTTCACTGGGGCAGGGGTGGGAGGGTTGTGCTTATTGGTGTCTGTGTGTATTTGTGTCTGCCAGAACCCCCCTGAGGCCCCAGTTGTGCTCTGCAAAGCTGTTTTGGGGGGAGAAGAAAAAGAAACAGAGAAAAGGAGATGATTGACAGTAGCCCTTTAGATTTCTGTTGTTAATGCACCAGTAATAAGATAAGGCTTATCTTTAAATGTTCATGGAATCGAGACTTTGATGGAAACAGGCTTTTGGGTTAATATATTTTTGATAGATAAAGCAGAATGAAATGAATAGACCAGGGGAACATACAGTATTTAGAGAAAGACATATTTTTTGTTTAAATCTCTGTCCTGGCATGCTGTCTGGGTGCATGTGACACTCACACATAAATGGTGTGTTTGTAAACACATGCCGGTGCGTGTGTTTTAGGGGGATGTGGGGGCCCAAATGGGGTGTCACTGGGCTAGGAGGCTGCTGAGTGAGATGAAATCTGCCAGTTGAGATGAAAAATCTCACCTTCTGTCCCTCCACTTCCCTTCAAGTCCAGCTCTTGCTGGGTGGGTAAATATGAACAGATAAGAGTTTGCAATGTAGAGATTTTGGCTCCCTCGTGCTGTGACATAAAAGAGGAGTTGTGTGCTGGCCTCTTGCAGGAGTTTGGGCAGCAATGTTCTGTTGTCTGAGCTGCACAGGGGGAGTTTGGGATGTTGTAGTCATTAATGCATTTCAGCTCAAGCCCTTTGGATGGTCTGTTTTGCATATTTGCACATTTGGATGAAATTATCTCACAACCGTGCGTAGTACAGTGTCTGGGAAGGCCATGCCAAGGGGACAGAGCCTCCCCGCAGCGAAGAGCTGCAGCATCTGGGGTTTGCATCCCAGACCACTTGGTTGCTGCTTTTCAGTTGTGTGTTTACATCACAATTGTTGAATTTTATCTGCCTAGTTTCATGCCTCTCTTTTATACCTGTTCACTGAGGAGGCATCTGTCCTTCCTTGTCTCTCCCCGCCTGGGAACCTCAGCACTGCAGACCCAGCCATGTGAGCCACACAAGTTCATTTTGTTTGTAACCTGCCTGGACTCAAAGTGATCTCTCCCTCTTAGGCTATGCTGACATAACCCCAGCATCTTACCAAATCTTACAAAGTATCACTGTAAACAGCTGCTAGAGCATCACAGGGAATGGCTGGTAAATATTGCCTGGCAAGTGAGTGGCACAGCTGGGAGAAGATCCCAGAGTCCTCGAAGACAGACAAAGGGGTCTAAAAAACCTGTAATTCAGATCAACCTGGGGGAGCAGGAGACATGAGTTTTCATTTGATTACACAAAATCTTTGGTGTGGTTATGCCAAATTGGGGCTTTGATTTCGCTGGTTTTAATACAACCTCTTTAGCTTGGTCCAGGGTTTTGCTTGTTTTAAGGGGTTATAAAGTCAGGTCTGGAGACACAGGGTAAAAGCTTTGGTTCTTTTCAAAACTGGTGACAGAAGTCTGACTTAATGCCATACGGATTGGCATCAAATCCAGGCAAACAATTTTTCCTGGAGTAATTTTGCATAGAACAGACTAGAAGTGTAGTAGGGTCCAAATTCCTCATTCATTTATCATTTCTTGTTTTTTCAGCCTTTGACTGAGTGGTGGGCTCTGGGCTCTGACTGCCTGAGCTTGCTTATCCCTGTTTGTGGTGTCCTGCTTTCAGCTGGATGAACATATCTGTGCTTGTGGGCACCTGTCACAGGTGCCAGTCTTTGCACCACCCTGAAATTTGCTTCCTTTGAACAATTTTCATGGGGTTTGGTTCTTTAGGAACCAAATGCATTTTAGAAACCTGCATGTATTTTGGTTAGAATGTATTTATGTAGCTCACAGACCTCTATATTTAATTAACGTAAAACAACCGTCTTGAATCTAAGAAGCTATCTAGTTGCAATTAGTTCTTGTTTGCTAATTAATTACCAATGGATGATTAAAGACTTGTTTACTGGGGTTTAGCAGCTATCAAGACACACATCTAGTACTCAGGGGATTTACTATGCGGTAACTGGATTGTTGAATTAAATTCTTATTGGAGACCTTTAAACTGTGACTGAAGAAAGCTGCTCTGCTGACGGAGTTTCCTTTAATAGCTCACCCGGCTCCTCCAGGTCCTGCTGCCATGGGTACCGTGGCTCTTAAGGGGAGGGGAGGTTAGGGTGATCCTCCTGACTCATTGGGATGAGCAGCTCGTTTCCTTCTGCAAATTAAAGGCAAGAAAAACCGGGATCCCAGGTCTTGGCTGTGTTGGTAGAGCAGTGCTGCTCACACACACTCCCAAATACAGTCTGTCATGCCTGGCACTCATGGGTCACCTTTGTCTCTTCGTGGGTGCTCATCACATCTTGGTCCAAGCAGACAGCCATGAATAGAGTCTTGTTCTGCTGGGATTTGTTTGCAGACTGGCTTTTGCTTCTGCATGGAGGCTTTTGGTTTTGCTTCTTTTGACAATTTGCTGGGTGGTTTTGTTGAATTGTTTAAAGTCTGTGGGTTTGTTTCAGATTCAGTCCCTGTGTTTATGGACTATTTGGTCACCAAAACCCCAAGTTTCTGCTCACCACTTGATGAATGGGAACAAGATTTATGGTGGCAATTAGTGGCTTTTTTGGGTAACCAGCTCGAAGAGGCTTGAGAAGGTGGTGTGTTCGCTGCTTTCTCAAAGCCAAGCTCTTGAGGTGCCTGGAGATTTGCAACCATTATTGCTCACTGCTTTTGAGTGCCCTGCCCTGCACGTTGTGGATAAAACAACAGAAGCTCTTGGGTTTGCCACAGAGAGTGGCTTCCTGCAGATTGGCATGAACAAGAGCTGTCCATGCAGGTGTTGGTGAGTAATGAGGGATAGAAATGTGCTTTATGAGAGCAGCAGTTCAGAGTTTGGAGGGTTGGCTTTAAAAGCTGCCTGCAGGTTCTTTAGCCTCTGTCAGGGACTGCACTTGCATTTTGGTTTCTAGCCAGTAGGTCATGAAAGGAGGTAGGAGACCAGAAAGGGTGCTGGGAATTTCTACATGGAGACAAGCTTGGTAGGATTTCATGGAACAATTTTATCCATTCTTTCATTTTCTCTTGTGCTTTCCTTATTTATAAGCCTGAGGTTTGGATTGCTTTTCTCCAGACTCTCTCACTAAGCGGAGCTGGCAGGGGAAAAAAAAAAAAAATCAGGGAGAATGAGCAACTGTGGCAGAAAACTGATTAAAAAGAATAATTAGCATTTGCCCCTGATAAATGAGCAAAGCCATTAATTAGACTGATTTACTCCTGGCTTTTTTTTTTTCCTTCTCCCTTTCCTCTCTCATTTTTTTTTCCCTCTTTATCAAATGGCAGCGCCATGACTGCCCCTTTGGTACGTTTTCATCAGCTTTTCACCAGTTGTCAGAGCTAACACCCTCCTTTCCTGGAGCCCAAGCAGCCTCTTGTAGCTAATGGATATGGAATGCAGCCAGAGCTGATAGCTGCTAGATCTCCACTGGCTTACAGGTGTTTCCATCATTACTGGCGTATTATCTGCCACTGGTCTCCTTCTTCCTCCTCCTCTTCTTTTTTTCTCTGTTTTCACCCTTCTTTGCAGTGTTCTAGAAGTAATTACAGTTTAAAAAAAAGCTGGCAGATTTTTAAGAATTTTATTTTATGCAACACGATGTCCCAGTGATCAAATCAATTTCTTTTTTTGGCACGGTGACAAACAGCGATGCTGCCGCTGTTGCCTGTTTGAATGTAATTACCAGGATGAAAGGGAGAATTTTAATTAAGACAATTTCCCCCCACACCTTCTTCCCTCCCCCTTATTCAAATAATGAGCTGGGGGCTGTGTTTTTCTAGTGTTGGGGTTTTTTTAATATGTGCTTTTTTATTGAGAAATACTAGTAATCATCAGACTATTGCATATTATATCATGACTATGCCCCCCCCCCGACACACACTCCCACCCTGATGAGAGCTGGCTGAAGGCTTGGGTCTGTGCAGAATGGGAAAATGATACATTCACAGTCTCAAATGAGAGCTTGGCACTGTACAAGCCTATATGAGCATAAAAGCCGTGGTTTCAAATCTTAAATGGTGCAAAAGGGATCACTGGCATGTATATGGTGCTTGGAGGCTTTTGTGATTAATTATTATATGCATTCCTGTAATGCCCAGAGGTCAAATTTTTCATGCAGTTTAGGGCCCTGGAAGCAGAGACAGGCCCAAGTGGCTGCCTGGGAGCCAAATGCCACAGAAACATCACAACATCTGGATTTGACCTTCATTCTTTAGTCCCAGCTCTAAGCTAGGGAAGCATTTGAATTGTGTGCTGGGCAATGGGTAAGAGAAAGATGCTTCTAGGGTAGAAGGAGGAAGAAAGTTGCTGGCAAAGGGCAGATGTGAAGGGAAATGGGAGAAGAATATGTTGGGCTTTGTTGGAAGGAGCTGGTAGAAAGCTGAGGAGAAGGAAAATGGCAACTGGAGCTGGGAAATAAGGGAATGAGAGTTTGTCTGGAATGGGCTTTACTTTTAAAGTTCAAGCAAGTACAAATGGTAATTCTTATGAGCCTCTGTCATGGGAGGTGCGTTGGCAATGGGTTTGCAAGTAAAGACCATCAGTTAGAGTTAGGGCTTTGTGAGGAACATGTGAGGTGCTGGGCTAAGATTTTGGGGAGTAGTCAACCAAATTCCCTAATCGTTCTGTGGGTCTTAACTTTTATCTCAGGGGGGTGCATGCTGGGGATGATTTTAACTGGCTGTTGCCTTGGAGGGACATGCTACCCTGTAGTACTGTCACCTCTGTGTCCCTGAGTCTCACCACCATCTGCAGAAGTTATACAGAGGTCAAGTTCTCTGGGACTGTACCCTGATGCACAGGCAGGAGCATGGAGAGGAATTTTACTTTTTTGTTTTGTTGGTTTTTGGGTGGGTTTGTTTTTTTTTTTGTAGGGAGGGCAAGGGACACCTTCCCTGTCCTGCTGAGATTTGCCCCTATTTGGGTTCACCCCATACCATGCATCACAAACCCACTGTGCTCTCAGACACAGACAGGGCATCCTCTGCAGCCTGGCCACACAGGTCTGTTAGCAATCCAGAGTGGCTGGTTCAGGGTAATTCAAACTGCCTCCTTCCCCCAGGGCAGGACACGCACTGCCTCCAAAATATGCATTTTAACCTGCAGCCTTGGGAGCAGGGCAGCGCCATTACTTGGGACTGAAATTAGGTCTTCAAAGTGTTGGTGTTGGAAGGGGCTACAAAGAGGAAATTCATTTCCCAGATGTGTTTTTGAAGCGTGTCTCGTGTCAGTGGAAGGTAATTTAGACCAATCTGGGTGCTTAGTTTTCCAGAACAACTGCAAGTTTATGTGCAAGTTCCTTGGCTGTGCTGCCCATGGCAGGTACCCTGGGCAGGGCTGGTCCCCAGGCTTCACCCTGCCTTCCCAGGCATCACTTCAGGCATGACGTGAAGACTGCTGGACAAATAGGAAAACCTGCAGAGCAAGGTAGGTGCCTGCCAAAAAATGAAGGCATTGAGCTCTGTTTGGGTCTCTTCACTTGTTCAGTGATATTCAGAAGGGTCACAGCTCTGCCTCCCACCTCGCCTGTCTCGCCAGCTGCCATGGAGCAGTGGAGCTCAGGCATTTGGGCAGAGCTGGTTGAAGCAGCTGAAAAAAAGGAACTGGTAGAACTTGAACCTTGGCTGAATGGCTGCCCTTGTCCTCTGCAAAGAAACCATTCCTGCTTATAAAATCCATGTGCTTACACCTAGGTTTTCAAGTCCAAAGGGGGAACTTTTCTCCTTTATTCCTTGCCAAGTGTGTTGGGGGATAGGTGAGCTGTGGTGTGCAGTGTGAGGACCAAGGTTACTGGATAGAGTGGGTCAGAGGGTTTAGGTGAGGTACAACAACAGAACAGGATGGTAAGAGAGTAGGGTGGATATATCATTGTGCTTCAGGAGGCCTTGGGCTCTGCTGGATTCATCCTAAACCTGACAGCCATTCATGGGCTGACATTCACCACCACAATGGCCAGTTGTGCTGGAAGAGGTGGCTCCTTTAGGATGGCAGCCCTCGAGGGTTTGGCAGAGCTTGGATGCACTGGGTTAACGAGCAAGGATCGGTATGCATGCCCCAACCACACACAAACAGATGCAGTAATCTGAATTATTCGTGTGCAGCCCAGGTCCCCGGCTTGCTCAATCCCAGAGTGGAAATTGTGCCTGAGGTTAATGCACTGCAAAGAATGTAGGGGAAATGTTTTGCATTTTAAACAAATAAAAATCAGTGCGTATTTTTTTAACGCTTGCTGACCAGCTCTTCACATCCTGTTAAGCTAAATATTTGCACGGTGGTGGTGCAGGGAGGGCTGAGCAAGGAGCCCCTGTGTTTCGTTTGGGTGGCTCTATATTGTGATCAGCTGCTCTTTCCTCTTCTGTCTGTTTTTCTTAGCAAGGTCAGGACGAGTTTCACAGTCCGAATGGTTCACTGCAATTCTCTACAGGATATCCTCATTTTACTTTAATGGGGAGGAAATTAATGAAACATACAGGCCCTGGGGCTTCAAATACTATACATTAATATTATCCCAACGTATTGTGGTATGTGCACTCTCTCAGACTAAACTTTACACTGGACAGAGGAAGTTGTGATCAGATTCAGGTGCCTGTGAAATTTAAGTGGTGGAGGGGAGAAGGGGGAAAAAAAATAAAGGAAAAGAGAAGCTTGAAGCTGTTTCCTTCCGTTTCAGCCCCTGATCAGTGTGAGAACAGGGATGTTCAAATGGGATCAGGTCAATACAAACCAAATAAACTATCCCAGCTCTTAGGACAGGAGTATTTAGCTGTATTTGTGTATCTGAGAGACTATTCTTTTGATTTGTTGGTTACCTACTTTGGAGAGCAAATTCTTCCCATCTGTCACTAGGCCAGTAGTAATTTTAAGGCAGTGGTGGTCTTTGCAGAAGATGGGCTGCTAAAGGATTGCAAATCTTCCCACCTCCCTTTCCTCCAAGTGAAAACCACCACAAAATGGGAGAGTATCATAGGAATAAAAGAAAATTAGGTTCAGCTTCACTTTTCTTTGGTGGTTACAGGGAAAAATGAGAAGACAGGTCTGAGCACACAGCTGTCACCCCTTGTGCCAGCCACCTCACAAGCCAACAATTTCCAGGCAGAGATGCATTCTGGCTTCAGCACAGCCCAGGACCTTCAGCTGGGGGTGCCTTGCCCAGACAGTGGATCTTGATGTTATTAAGCTTCTCAAGACAACCAAGAAGCCTTGGCCATGTATTGAAAACAGCTCAGACTGAGGGTGCTCAGCTGCCATCCCACTGTTGCTCTGAGCTGCTTAAATACAGCCCCTCTTGTGTAGCTGCTCCTGCAGCTGGAGGGGGGTCACTAACACTGGGCTGTATTAGACCCATGCCTCAAAGCTGCTGACAGTGAATTCTGTTTTTCCTTCTGGGATTTTTTTTTTGTTTTCTTTCTCCTTGTGCTGTGATTTCCTCATGTTACAGCAACTGGCACTGCCTTTGCATTGAAAGGAGCAGTCCTTCACAATTTTGGTGGAAGAATGTGGAGGAGGGGATCTTATTTGGAGAAATTGGCTGCATCAAGGAAAAATAAGAATTTAAAAGGTCATCATGGTTTTGGGGTCTTGGGGGATAACAAGGCATTTTTTCTTTTTAGAAATGCACTAAAATACCGTAAATTTTATATGGGCTGAAGTAGAAAGCAAACCCCCTCCCATTCCCAAACCCCACGTCCCCAACTCTGTCCATTTGATTTTAAATGTTGCTGAACCGCTTGCCTGGTGGAGAAAACCACAACTTGAATATTACCACATTTTGCAAACTGAAGGCTCTGCCTTGGGATATGGGGACAATTTATTAGTGGAAATATCTTTAATTAATTTGTGCACAAGTTCGTGTTTTTCTTTAATTCTTCTCCCCAGGCACTTGACCCATAGTAATGAAATCCGAGAGCCCTTTTCAGAAAATTACTTTCTCAGCATTTTTGTTCCTTTTAAAGTTAAGTGTATCGCATAATGACCATGAAATGTTATCCTCTATTAGGAACACACTTTTCACTGAGAGTCTTCAAATAGAGTTTATTACCAGGAACTCTGTGGTAAGCTGCCATCCGCTGCCTCATGGTCACACAGGCCTGGCTTTGAACTCTGCACGGGAGTGTCTTCAAGGACAAGTGCTCTCGGTTGGGACTGGTAGTCACTGCGGGAAGGTAGGTCCAAGATTTGGTTCCAGCCTCAAAAGCCAGGCTCAGGAGGGAACAGAGTTCTGACATCAGTGGCCAAAAGCTGGACAATGGGCTCCTGCAACCCAGCCGTGTTTGGGAACGATGTGTGACCTGGTCCCTGGGCAGGTCTAGGTGCCTCCAGTGTTGCAGTTGGAAACCCAGACCTTTGTGTTAGCTCTGAGCAGGGACAATGGCCAGAATGGCTCTTGCTGGCCCTGCCAGTGTCATATGGCAATGTCTCAATGCTTTCTTCTTGTCCAGGCTGCCCCCAGGGAAGGGTTCCAAGCTCAGGAAAGCAGGACGTGCCTAGGGAGGTGCTTTGGTGTCTTTGATACACTTTGCCTCTCGCTGCAATCAGTCCATAAGGACGGAACTGTTCCCTTTCGCACAGGGATGGGCCAACAGTCCCCTGTGGTTTGGCATGTGGGGATGTTGGCACTGACACAACAGACACTGATGATTGAGGGGTTGTTTGGGAGTAATGCTGCCAAGGCACAATGGGATTTTTCAGTGTTTTGCAACGGAGAAAGATGGGAGGGGGGTGCTAAACAGCAACAGGCGATGAACAGTTCTGATTTATAACCCATCCGAAATATGTTATCTCCCCACCCCACCTTCTGCCCCTCAACTGCCACTGTCTAAGTCTGGCACCTTCTGATGCAACATTTAGGTGCTGATTCAGACTAGACTTGAAGGACATGGTGTCGTTGTGGAGGAGTTCAGATGGGTGTTTCTTAGAAGGTCTCATTCGAGTACTGACTGGGTTTTTACCTCCCTGGACATATGCCAGGGATTCACTGTGCTGTGACATTACTGAGTTGTCCTGGAACGGGCAGTGTTGGCCAGAGCTACAGAGCTCCTTGCACCCCTCTGACTCCAGGTCTGAATCCTTTTTTGGGGCAGTAACACAGGGCACTCGCTGCTCTCTTTGGTCTCTGATGTTCAGTCCAAGTAGATTCAAACCCCAGGGGTCAGAGTTGGTCCCCTGGAACCAATTCGCATCGTGCCCAAGTGATTCATCTTATCATAAAGATATTATTAATGTTTAGAAACCCCTTACCAGCACAGAAAGGGCTGTTTCACAAAGGGCCTGTCCCCATTGTTTCGAGGTCATCCATCTCCCTGTCCTGGTCCCATTTTCACTCTAATTTGTTTAGACCACAGAATGGGCACGTGAACAACTCATTTTGTTTTTGTTTTTGACGGGTGACCACAGGAACATTAGCCGCATGTGCTTTTTGTTTGGTTGCAGTTTAACAGCTGTTCCCTTTGAAATACCCCCTTTTCTGGCTTTATTTCTTAGCTGCTCTTACCCAACTTTTCTGTCCAGTGAGGCTTCCCCCTCCTCCCCACCCACCTGGCCCTGTTCCCTGCCCTCCCCACCACTACCCCAGGAACCCTTTTGGTTATTTCAACCTCCGTGATTAAACTGGCCCCCAATTGTTATCAAGAAGATTCAGGAAGGAGGATGAAAAAAGGAAACATAATCTTATCTGAGAATAGAAAATATGATAAGGGCCCCCTATCTGGAGGCTGCAGTGTCCCTCGTGGTGGGGCTGCAGCAGTTCCTTTGAAAATAATCACCGACACCATCTCTGCTAAATCACCTTTCACACAACTCAGGCCTTTGATACAAAGGCCCCTGGCAAAATTAGAGCAGGATTGTGTAGACCCCAGAGCAAACGCATTAAATGCTCAAGAGATCAGAATTAGGGGGCACACAGATATAATTGCTTAGGAGGAACTTGTGTTCCTGCAGGGTGACAGTGTGCCTCTGTGGGTGGATGTGTATGCACATTTGTGGCTCTGTCTGGTTGCTACCAGACGATGACTGCAAGTTATAAGGTATGACATGAGGTGCTAATTAAATGGCCTTTGTACCTTTTAATCATCCACCTAGGAGAGGAGTTAATGCTGGACTATATGCAATGTATGATGATTGAGTGCTCAGCTCTCTCAGCCTCGGATAAAGTGTGAGCAGGGCTGTGCTGGTTACATGGAAACAGCAAGACCAAGAAAGTAATTTTTGCTTTTCATTTTTGCTGTTTGGTTTTGGGGGTTTTTTTTCTGTGTTTTGGTGTTCCCCCTGCCTGTTTTGGTGTTGAAGCCTCAGGGTTAAGCTTTTCTTCTTTTATTTCAGCTGAAGTGAATTTCATCGTTTTTTATGCAATAGATCCTATTAGGCACATTGCAAAAACTCCTCCATGTGTTGCTCCCAAGAACTTGACAGACCTTTTCATGAATATACCTGGCCCAAAACAGCACTGGTGCAGTATGGGGAGGCTGCTGAAGCTGGGAAAGCAAAATACCCTGCAGGGACAGGATGGAGGTGCATAGAGTAGAATCACAGGAAATACAAATAAGTGGCCATAAGTAGTACCTACTCAAAAAAGAAAATAAAATCTCCCCTGTAATTTTCCTAAAATTCTAAAAAACGCTTAGGGATTTCAGGTACTCACTCATTTTTTGGGTTCTTGGAGTGGGGTGCATTTCAGAGAGTGGCATAAAATAGCTCTTTTTAAGCAACTAGGCTATTTTTAAGTGTTTGAAATTAGTAGCATGAAAATGGACGTTTCCCAAATCCAAGCTCACTTGAGAAAATTGTACACTGCTAATTGACTCCATGTATTTATCATCATCATGGTTTACATCCTTTAGAAAATTATTTGGCTTGAGCTGGAAAACTCTGAGCCACCACCCTGACTTGCAGGTGTTAGCCATCAGCCAGGCAACCCATTTCCAAGGTACTTCAAGGCAAAGCTTAAAAATATGCTTAAAAAACCCAAACCAAAACAAAAACCTGTGAAAACCTTCAACAGCCAAGCAATCTCCACTCCTCTGTGAATATCAGGTTAGGAAGTTTTGCTCGGGGCATAGGAAGTGCTGAAATTGTCACATCTTGTGAAATTGTTTAACTAAAGAATCCAGGCTGAATCTGGCAAGGCTCAAACTGTAATGAAGTTCCTCTGCAACATAATAAACTGGAATTAAACTCCTTTTTCTCATTAGAGGGGAAAAATACTCTTTTCTCATACATTTGTGGTGGGACCCTGCAGCACAGGGGAAGGGCATTATAGTGTTGCCACCTGGTATCTCAAAGTGAAGTGTTAACTTCAGCACGGCATCGTTATTCTCAGGCCGAAAGTTTGTAAAGTAACCCAATTTTAAGTGCAAATTGCAGTGGTGGGAAATTGGCACGAGAGGTAAGAGATAAGCTCAGAAATCCTCGTCTTTCTGCTGATCTGGCTTTCAGGGACTGGCATTTGTGAATGCAGCCCATTGAATAGGAGTGCTGTAGTCTGCTGGTCTGTAACAGAGACGTGGTCCATGTGGAATAAGGTTGTGAATGACTGGCAGAACCTTCTGTCCAATTTTTTCCAGATACACAAAATATGCCCTTTAGGTCTTTTCCTCCTATTCTTCCCCTTGACAGCGCAAATTATGGATGGAGGTGCCAGCCTGAACACTAAATTTCCTGTTCCATGTTGATTTGTGGGTTATTTGTGCAAGTGAAAACACACTGATTTGTGGAGCATTCACAGAGGGCTAAACAGTGAATTTGGACATAAATCCATTTTATCTTTCATAGGTGGGTGGAATCTTCTGTCACTTCTGTAGCTGGCTATGAAATGCATCTAAACCAGCTCCTCAAATTTCCTTGATCCTTGTGGGAAGCTTCAATCTGAGATGTCCCACAAGAGGTGTCTGAAAGAAAAATCTGGATTCACCAAAACAGCTGTGTTTTTTAATTAGATATAATTACTGATCCGGAGACACCACACTCTGATTCACTTGCAGAAGAATGAAGCAAGGCACGAGCCAGCCAAGGCAAGCCCTGCCTTCATCTGCAGAGCTCACTGGCACCACAGTCCAGGGGCATTCCCAGCCTGCAGCAGCCATCCCTGTGATGGTGACCATGTGGTTTTGTAAGGCAGTGCAGTGAAATATCTCAGGGAGCTTATCCAACTGCAGAAGAAAGAGAAAAATCCTGCTTTTGTGTGTCCTGTGTGTTTCTTGTTACAGTGGATCAGTTCTCCAGCCAGGCTGATGTCGTGGACCACTGCAGCAGCACATGGAGGGTATCACACACCGCAGGGCAGAGGCACTCGGAAGGGAATCCCCAAAACTGGAATTGCCATCAGATCTAACATGAAATTATAGCCCCAGCAAAGCAGGAGAGAAAGATTCTGTGAACAGTTTAAAGAAAAAGAAAAACCCAACCAACAGGGAAAAACTGTTTTGCTGAAGAAAGTACTTGGTGAGAAAAAAAGCAAACCTCCAAAAAAACCCCAATACAACCCAAGTCCTTTTTCATACGAAACTGTTGAAGCTCAGTCTTCCTCAGCCTGACTCAACAGTGTGGAGTGGGCCATTTTGGGAAGCTTTGCAATGCAGGAGGGGAGAGAGCGAGGCAAACAAGCAGCACCAATGAGTGCCAAGAGAGCAAGACTCAACAGCCCTCCCTCATTTGGGTTCCAGCAGCAGAAGTTGCTGTTGGTGACCACGAAGGGAGGAGAGTTCTCCCAGAGTGTCTGACCCTGGCATCCCCATGTGCAGCCCCCATTCCCTGGCCTTTTTTCTGGTTGCACCTTTTAAAGAGGGGTTCCCAGGCATTGCTCAACCTGTAACCTTCGTGTGCTTCCTGTGGAGCGCACTCTTAAATTGTTTTTTATCAAAAAGGCCCAGAAATTTGATAGGGGAGATGAGAAGATGGGTACGATCAGGGAGGATAATAATGAAGAACTGTCACTTCCCTGGCTGTAGCTTTGTTGGCCCTCCTGCTTTCTGAGATAGACACAGCAGCTGGTCTGGGTTCTATATTAAAAGGCCGATTTGGCTGCTTGATTATATATGAAATATAGATTTAAAGCTTAACTTATGTTCCCAAAAGTGAATCAATTGCAGAGTAAAGCCTGACACATTTGTTAGGATCACTAAAAAGCTTTGCTTGGCTTGTTGGTGCTCATAGTGGCTGAAGGGGTTTTAAAAAGCTGTTTGGATCCAGTTTAGTGAAAACTTACCAGTTCAGAATCTATTGATATATTTATTAGTAACATCTCAGGATGGGAATGTTTTCCTCTCTGCTATCCTTCTCCACCTGAGTTCCAGGAACCTCTCCAGAGGAGTTAAACCTCCTTTTGGCAGGTAGAAAGGAAAAGAGAGGCAGAAAAAATTCCAGAGCCAGTGTCTAAAAGGATTGTGACCCAGCCAAAGTATTTTATTTCTTCTGGAGATGACCTTGCTCAGCTTCTTGGTTAAATGCTTTGCTGGATCTGTTGCTTTAGGCTTTGTTCCTGGAAAGCTGAGTGTACCAGAGCTAGAGAAATGCTGCCCTAGTATCCCTAAATGGTTCTGGTACCCATGCAAGCTCTCATAGAACAACCTGGAGCATCTCTGTGGGTGCTGGAGGAAGAAAGCACTTTTCAGGGGCTGTGGCTCTTTGCCATGGTAACCTCCCTGGCAGCCTGACAAGTGCACAGCCAGAAGGTCAGTGCAGCACCAGGAGTTTGCCAGGAAGCGGGGCTGGAGCCATCCTGCCTTGGCTGACAGGCCTCTGGGGCTCATCTGCTCACAAATGACACACATGCAGGCACAAATAAAACCCTGGCAATCGCTGTCTGCAAGAGCCTCACTGCTTCCAGGGGGAAGGAGTGCAGAGTAATTTGATGCCTTCATTATCTCCATAACATGAACCAATTTGTCAGCAAACTACTGTGCATCCTGATTCCTGATTGCAGGGAAAACCAGGCTGGGAGAGAGGACTATTATTTGCAACTAGTTTAAGCACTGTTCTCTTGCAGAGGAATATAAATACACTGTGTAGAGCTGGCTCATTAGACACTTATCCGTTTGTATTTATGGTTTAATTAAATAACTGCACGGCAGGACTTTGGTTTCTAATGGCAGTTTCTTTCTGAGGAAGGTATTGCAGGCATGAGCACATTCAATCTGCCAGCTCCCATTCCTTGATGGAAAGAAGAAAGTAAAATACTTTAAGCCCCAATATATGGATGAGGGAACTGATAGATAAAGAGTTTCAGTGACCAGCCTCAGGTTATGCTGTTTACTGACTTCTTGTGAGAACACACTGAGTTTTCTGCTGAAAAGCAGGGCTAGGAAGTTAAGTTGCTGATTGCTCTTTGCTTCTAAACAGATGATCCCCCACAGAACTTTCCAAGCACCACTTTTGCCTGCTGCCTTCTTTTGTTACAAATTCCAAGCTTAGTCCATCTTTCCAGTCACCCTGAATCTGGTTTGTCTTGAAGATTTGCTTGTTGTGGCTCTGATTTTAACCCGAAACAGCAAGAAAGCAACATACTGGGTATGATTCCTCTGAATGAGCCCCTGCACAGAGTCCTGTGCTACTTCCCCATCCTAGGAGCTGGATTCCATGCTGGAGGTGGCAGGAACTACCTGCTAGGTTGGGTGTACAGGGTTGTGAGGTGAGTTACAAACCAGCAGAAAAGCTGCAGCCAAGTCAGGTGACCCTCTGCCTGTCTCTGAAATGGCTCCCACTCTGGTGTTGCTTCTGTTCTGGTATTGTCTTCTGGTACCAAATCCACTGGGGTTTTTGCCACACCATATTTCCTATAAAAACAGTTCCACCGAAGATGTACTTTGAGATTCTGCTGAGGGAGAGTCTGTGTCATGGCTCTGGAGTAGAGGCCAGGTAAGTACAAGGTAAAGGTAGGCTTTCTGTGTCTGCCCATCCCTTCACTTCTTGCATCAACTTGCATCTCTGGTCTCAGTTTGGGACAGAGGACAGCAGGGTTATGAGATCTCCTGATCAGGCATGCAACTTTCAGCAGTGCTTTGACTTTGAGTGTAAATTTTCTCTCTGAAAAGTCAGGGGAAATCTAAAGGAGCTGCCTGTTGCTTAGAGAATAGAGAGGAAGAGTGCTTTGACATTATATTTTCTTATTCCTAATCCCTGAGGTAGCTGATGTTTTTATTTAATATTTTTTACTCCCTTCCATGTTTAATATGGTCCCTTAAATTGCTTAAGCTTCTTTTTCTTCTCTTTAACTCAGTTAAATCAGATTCCCCTGTACCCTGAAATATAAAATACATGGAGGTTTTCTCTAAAGCATAGTTTATGCAAATAATTCCCTCTCTGCATTCCTGTGCTAGAGTCAAGCACTGCATATCTGATTGGGCTCTTAATGACTTTTGGGAATCATTTAAATATCTAGCTGACTAGCCCAGTTAATAATCAAAGCTGCAGCTTCTTGAAGCAGGAGTGACTCATGATAGAAGAAGAAAGCTTCTGGTTATTTCTAAGCCTCTCTCCTGCCCCTTCACTGCTGTGCAGGCTCTGAAGGGCACGGCCTTATCAGATGTTCCCAGGCAATGTGCATCCTTTCTGTCTTGCTCCCAGTCACACGTTCAGGTGTGCAAAGTGCCAGCTTGGTTGCTGAACATCTGTTGCCTGTGCACCCATTGCAAGGAGATCACTGGAGCTTGCAGATTAAACAGTTCAGGGGCAAATTTACTTTTTGAATTGCAGATTTTTCTGGGGGAGGGGAGAACCCTTAGGTAATTGCAATGGGGATTGTTCTTGGGAGACAACTGGCTTTACTCCTGTGTGCTTAAGTGTGTCCTGATGCTGCCGGTACTATCTGTGGATGAATCAGAAAGCAGTGGACATTGGGATTTGCCTTTGGGATCGCTTGTCTAATTCAGTGTCCTTTCCCAAAAGAGCACTACCTTATTCCGATGTTTGTTTTCATTCTTAAGGTATTTTCCGACCATGTCACCTAACAGTTCCTGAAGTTTCATTTAATTTCTACATTTTTTGTTCTAGAGTGCCATGGATCATTGTCATGTGCTGCAGCCAGACAAAAAATCTGCTCTGGTAATGGAAAAAAAAATAATAATTGCTGTGTTTCCCCTCCTCTTGCACCCCCAGATTACTCTCCTGAGCACTAGCATGATGTTAGGACTACCTTTGGCATCTCTGTGCTCCCTTTTGTGTCCTGAATGGCAGTGCTCACTGAGACTCACTGCTTCCCTGATTTATGAATCGAGATATGTTCAACCAGAGAGAATGAGTGCCTGGGGGAGGAGAGCAGGGCTTTGATCTCACTGTGCTTTTGAAATATGACTGTAAAATCAGAATTAGATGGCAATCTCTTTAGGGCAGGGACATCTCTGTTTGCCCGGCACAGTGCCTGGCATGCTTTGGGTGTTATGTTATCAACAACAGAGGTTGAGTAATGGGTGATGCTCTCAAATTGTGTCTATTGACTGTGAAGAGTTGAGGAGCTGTTCTCTCCTCATCCTATTATTAATAGTGCTTTTGTTTTCTTCCCCTGCTCCACAGTACCTGGGCCTTGCTGGACCCTCTGGCCATAGGTGTGGTGGCATGGAGCTGCTGCTGAGCTATTGCCTGGTGTTTGCACTGTGACAGGAGCTGTGCCCTCTCCTCTGCACAGCCTCGTGTCCTGCTGTAGAAACCATGGTTTTTCTGTGCTACTCACTCTCCACAGTTGGCCTTAAGCACCGACTATGGCTTCAGAAAGCCTTAAAATAGTGAAAGTAGCAAGGAAAGCACAGGAGTATGTTTGCATCTGTAGCTGCTGGGACCAGTCACAGATTTTTCCCTTTGCCAATGTGAGTGCAGAGATGCCATCTCATTCTTTCTCTTGGTTTAAAGTTTTGGAGAAGATGTACAAAGACTGTGAAGGATTTAATCACTGAGCTCAGTTGTTCTAAATCCACACAATGATCCTTTGAAATTTCTTTTCCTTAACTCTTTCTTTTTTTCCTTCAAACCTACTTTTCTCTCACCTCCAGATGCGAAATGTCAATTTTTCATCAACCTAAATCAAAGTTTTTCAGTGGGGGAGGTACAACTGAAGATGCTTCATCCGCTTCTAGAACTTCTGTTTCCTCAGCTCTAAAAGCAACACCACACATAATGGTTTCACCACAGTTTTGCTGTCACTGCTACTAAAGAGCCTGATTTAATTCACAGTCATTGCATTTGAGTGGAAAAATTGCTTTATCATTATAGGGCAAGAGGAAGGAAAGGATACTCAAGGTGTGATTGCTGTGATTCCTAAAGGAGTCATGGATTTTGATGTGGAAAGAGCTGACCTTGTCCTCCTCGACTGCATACGTGGCTTTGCTTTTTAAGGTGAAAGATGGGATTGCTGTCTGTTCTGCACCTGCTGGTTCAGATTTGAGGATAGTAGTTTCCATAGCCTTGACAGTTAGAGCTGGAAATTTGGGATGGAGGGCTGCCCCTCTCCAGGGTGCCCTGCTGCAGCAGGGAGTCTGTTCACCCTACAGCAACCATTTCTGAAGAGGGGGAGCAGGATGGGAGCTCAGATTATTTGAACTGAGTTGGCTGTGAAATACAGTCCATGTGGAAATTCTTTCAAAGAGAACTGTTCTTATCCTCTGTCCTGATGATCGTGCTTTCCTAAGAGTCAGGAAAATTGATAGGACTTTGGAGAGAAGCAGAAAAAAAGCCTTTTTTAAGACCCAGCAAACTGGGCTAAGGCTGAGGTGCGCTCAGGTGACGTCTTCAGCTCAGTTGCCTATGGTGCTCTGCTCTAAAATGGGACATGGGACATCTCATGTGGGCTACTGAACCTGTGTCCTAAAACTCTCACCTAATTGTCTTAGTTCTCCAGCTCCAAAGATTCATTAGTGGAGATGGAAATTTCTTGCCTCCCCAGCCAGGAATATAAAGGCAAAGGGTTGGGTGAAAGGGAGTGGGGAGAGCTCACAAGGAGACTTTGCTGGCAGACATCTGCAGTGGATCTTACAGCCCCATCCAGCACATCTGGCTCTCCAGAGGAGCTGATGGCACGTGTGAAATGCAGCGAGTCCTTGGGCTATTGTGTAGCTTGGGGGATGCCTGCAGCTGCTGTTCATAATTAATCATTTAAGCAACAGTAAAATCAAGTGACTTTACTGACAGTATCCAAACTGCTGACCTCAATGCATTTTAAAAGTTCGCTGGATACTGAACCTCAAATGACCCATGGATGGATCTGGAATAATAATTTTCATAATCCTCAAGTCATTATCTTAAGAGGGAACGTATTGTTCTCCTAATTAAGTCTGTCCACACGCTGTGCAGCTTCCCATGCAAATGCACTGTGCATAAACTAATTAAAAGAAATATACAGCCACAAGGACTTAAACGGTCTTTTATGCAATCTCTTTAAATTATAGTTTCCCTCCTCCCCCCTCACACACACAAACTAACAAGGGATTCAGCATCATATTCAGCAGGGAAAACCACTGAGCAGTTTTGGATCCCAGTCTGGAATCCCCCAGAATTTATTAGAAAGCTTTTGTTTTATGACGTTTTTGTGAGGGCCCTGGATGTGTAGAAGACCCTAATTAAGTGAAAGTTATGATTGTTTAATAGGAGACAGTCCCTGCCCTGAAGAGCTTACAGTCTAAACAGACAAGACAGCCAAAAGCTGAAAAAGCCTTGTTTTGCAGTTGAACAGCTCAGCCATTGAAAAGTTGAATGACTTTTTCAAGGTCATATGTACAGAGCTGGGAGCTGGAGGCACACCTATTCCAGCACTGTAAGTACCTGAGTCTTCTACCTTTAGTAATAGACCCAAAAGACATAATATACAGAAGCCTATTTCGTGCAAGAGCACCAAAGGCCAATTTCACACTGACCCTCACTGGTATTTTGTTGGCTGGGAAGTGGCTCTGAGACTGCTTGGCTGATTTCAGTAGCTGTTTCATGTTCTCTGGTGTGGTGGAGGATGTACCCCTGCAAAGCAGTATGTTGGAGGCATGTGAGCATCCTAAAACATTTTGTGCCAGGTCTCCCCACTTAAACCTCAGCAACACTGTGCAGATACAGCAGAAGCCTCCCTGGCCAGCAGTGTGTGTGTGTTCATGCTGTCTGTGTGCCTCACATTGGATCATGAGTTTGATGAACCCTGGACTGGCCTCTGTGTTTGGTTGTGAACATGGATGAAGCAAGATGAAAGAGATCATCAGGGTTATTCTTCTGTTGTTTCCCTTGGGGCTGTTGCTGACACTGCCTTTGGCTTCTACTTTACAGAAGAGGAGTGGATGCTCTGGGTGTAGGATGTTCTGCTTGCTGTTTTCGCTCTTCTTCTAGGATGTGTGTTTGCCAGACAAAGGAATACTTTCTGAGTGGTCTGACCAGAGCAGAGCACCCAGACAAAGAAGCTGTATTTGCACTGAGGTGAACTGGAGCAATGCAGCCATGCCCATCCATGGGAGAGGACGCAAACAATTGTTGAGCAGCTCAGCTGCTCTGAGCAGGTGGAATGATATCAGCTGCTAGATGAAGATGGACTGTGTAGCTCACAGCACTGCAGAAGCCTTAAGTTCTGCCAAATAGACATTAGTTGGTGTCTGCAGCTTCTGAACAATTATCGAGGCAGTGGAACTGTAAATGTTCAGAATGTTCAGAAAAAGGCCAATGGTGTGTGAATGCCATCCACAGTGGGCCTGGTTCAGGGGGAAGTGGCAGCCAAGCCCTCAACAGCCCAGGCATGGCTGGATAGGAATTTGCACATAAATTTTGAGAGAGAACAGGGATTTTCTTGCTCTCTTTTTTAGGTGGGTGTTTATGAGTGTGAAGTGGAAGATGAAATTTCCCTAGGCTGGTCTCAATTACGGTCTCATTCTTTGCATGTGGCAGGTTTCCTGACAGCATCCCTCCCGATGCAGCAGCCATTGAAAACAGCAGCTGGAAAAGGAGGGTGAGGAAGAGCCTGGCCTTGCAGCTGGGAGGCCCCTCAGCACAGGATCAGAACCGCAGTGAACAAGCAGTTCTCCTCTTATCTGATGTAGCCTGGAGAGCAGACAGATAGGACTGCAGCAATCAGTATGATGGGAATGCGGTGGGTGGACTCTATCAGGAGAAGAGAAACCCTCCCCTCTATGGATGAACCTTCATCTCTGTGTTTTCCCTCTCTCCAGTCCTCATTCCAGTAAGAGGGAGGATCTTTTCCCCATCCAGCGATGAGATGAAAGAGTGCCCCACATTTGACACTTCATGAGTTGGCTGAACCCTACAAAGTGATCTTCATAAAATCCTGATTCCAAAGCATCAAAGCCTTTTCCTGACTGGTAAAAACCCTAAAAATTCCTGGAAGAACTGCCAAAGGGCAATGGGGCTGATTCTGTCAACTGCCTTTGGTTAGAGCCGGGTTTGGTTATTTATGGGGGCTGGGGGAGGCAAGAACTTTCCAGATGGGCGGCTCAACCAAATATAACAATGATAAAAATCAATGCAGTTATGTGCAGGGAAAAGAATGCCTGTGCATGAGGCACATGCTCCTCTGTGCTGAAACATCCCTCAGCACGGTGCTGCTCAGGGCACCCCACCCCAAGCTGTCTCACCCCTCTGTGTCTGCCCAAATGTGCCCTTTTCTGGGGGGATTCTGGCTTGATTCAGTGGTACCTTCCTAATGAGACTTCACACTGACTGAGGTGCAAATCCTACTAGAAACCTGTCCAGGAGAGTAATCACCCAAATACAATGAGAAATCATCCCACTGCAGTGGGGTTATAGCAGGGCTGGTCTGTCAGCCCTCACAAGAAGCCAACAATGGATTACGAGCATGACTTTGATCTCCCTGTAAAGGTGGCAGTGTTCTGATGCACAGGTCATGCTGGGACTCCAAGGAAGCAGGGGTGTCTCTCGTCAAACTGTGCCTCGGAGTTGATGTGTGAGGGATGGAGTTTGGGACACAGGGTTGTACAGAAGCCCTTGGATGAGAAGCAAGGTGTAAAGATGAACACTTCCTGTCAGAAAAGGCTGAAGAAATTTGCTGTTGCAACGTGATGGTGTAAAGGAACTGAGAGAGCAGGAGGACAACCTTCAAAATCATCTGGGTACTTCAGGCATCCTGAAACATGAATTCTGAGTCCTGTTGGGGTGTGTGTCACTGCAAAGCTGTGAGTCAGAGTGAAAAACTGTCCCTTCTCCAAAGAATAGCAGTCTAGGCATGCAAGGGAAGAGAAAGCATGAGAATGCAGGACTTATGGAATTGGGACTGGTTGTTAGATCTTTTATACATCCAAGATTAGAGGAGGAGGATTCAGTAACTCCTTCAAGAAGGAAGCTTGCTTGCCATCTACTTTGCAAGGAAGCATGCTGAGCATCTCAGCAAGTGACTGAGATGACTAGGAGCAAGTGAAGATGACTAGGAGTCAGGACTGAGTGGAGTGTTGAGATATTTGATGAGAGAGGAAATTTGGTGGAGAGAGTTGGACTTGGTGACTGCAAATTGCTTTTGTATGAATGCACCCCTGTTTTCCCTATGTTAGTGGAATTTTGGATGTCTGCATGGGTTGTTATATAGCCATACCATTAGCCAGTCCAATATCCTCATCTTCTTAGTGCTGGTTTTTATTTTTGGAGGTATCCTTTGGTGGAAAACCTCTAGTACTCTCATGGAAAAATTGTTCCTTGAGTAATTCCTTTTTTCCCACTGAGTCCTTTTGTACTTCATAGAATCATAGAATGGTTTGGGTTGAAAGGGACCTTAAAGGTCATC
Source organism: Corvus hawaiiensis (assembly GCF_020740725.1). Classification (NCBI taxonomy): domain Eukaryota; kingdom Metazoa; phylum Chordata; class Aves; order Passeriformes; family Corvidae; genus Corvus; species Corvus hawaiiensis. The sequence goes on from NC_063223.1 coordinate 14,504,950, forward strand.
TAGTCCCAAGCCCCTGCCATGGGCAGGGACACCTTGCACTAGACTGGGTTGCTCAGAGCCCCACCCAACCTGACCTTGAGCACTTTCAGTCTGGTAATTGCACTCCTTGGCCTCACCTGTTCACCAATACTTGTTTATGCTGTTAAAAAGTTGGTGGGGCTCAGCCTACTGAGGTTGCTGTTCATCACTCAGCTCTGTGGGTAAGTGTAATTAAATTTTTTCTCTTATCCATCAGACAGAGCCTTACTGAGTTCTTTATTTAGGTCAGGTTCTACACTTGTGTGAGTGGTCCCACCACTGGGTTGCCTTTGCCCAGTCTTGTCTTGAGGGAGCCCAGCCCTGGCCACAGTCATCGCTCAGCTGAGACACTTTTTCCTCTCTGCTCCTTACCCACAGATGGAGCCTGCTTACAGCACTTCAGCAGGAGAGGGACAGGATGAGGTGAGTGATTTGTTTGCTAGTCAGATGGCAGGACCCTTGTCTCTTGTTAAAGGCCTGTAAGATAAGAGATGCCATTGATGTTTCAAGGTGTTCTTATCATAGGCCTTAGTCTGAAACCACACTACTCATCCACACTTTCTCTCCAGCTTGTTGATGAAAATAGAGAATTTTCTTCTGCTCTTACCAGTCTCTGGAATGCCCCCAGACAAAAGAATTTTTCAGACACATCATTTCCTTTTGTGAATCAAACTCTAACCCCTTAATGTTCAGCAAATAATTTGTTCCAAAGGGACTGTGTTGTATGTGATCGTAATTACATTTGGGTTTTAATAATCATAAACACTCCTGTTTTCTAAGAACCAGCTAAACTGATTTCCAAATAATTTAGTTTGAATGGCATGTTTTGTGTTTGTGTAGCATCTTCTCCCCCATACGCACTTCTAAAGAAAAACAAACAATGTATTTAAAAAAAAAAAAGCAAGTGTGGGGTAAAAAAAACCTTGGAGAACTTTAAAAGACTCTAAACCTGAAAAGGGAGGGTGGGATCAGCTAATTTGTCCCTCTTTTGTATGGTTTATTAAGCCTTTTGTTCTGGAACGCATGGGTTCAGTGGGAAAGCGGTTTTTGATATATAATGTATTTACTTTTGCTAATTAATTAAAGCAGTATTCATATGAAAATGCCGACTGATAATGGCTTTCACAGCAACAACTGTGTTTTTTAAAGTAGCAACTTTTAATTACAAATTGACTGGCAGAAATATATAAACCCAAATATTGTTCCACTGATTTCCTTTTAACTGTGTTACTCTTGCTTGATTTATCGGATTAGGGCTTTTCACACATAGTGCGTACAAGATATTGTTTTTAATGAGAAATTAAAAGATTACCAACAATACCCATAAACCATTAAAAACACAAACTCTAGATGAATGGTAATTAGACAGAATGATTTGAGGCTGATAAATTGAAAGCAATTAATGTATTTGTTTGGGATTTTGAAGATAGCTCTGGGTGTTCCAGAAAGCACTGAAGGGTTCGGGTTTGGTGTGGAATTGCATGTGGAGATGCCTTGCACTGCTTCAGGTGCCCAGGGTACCAGTGGAGAAGATGCTGACAGGGCTCCACTGGGTTCTGGGAAGGGGAAGAGGTGAGGAATTACATGATGGGGTTTTGTGGGGAGGGCTGAAGGGATGTACCAGGACAGGTTTTCCTTGGATCAAGCCTTTTCTGTGTTTCACTGTTATCTTTGACATAACGTGAGGGAAAACTTGAGGAGGTAAGGCAGGAGGAAGTGCTGAGGAGAAGCAAAATTGTCTCATCTCTGCTGTGGTTTATCAGGAATGCACCTTCTGTTCGATTCGAGCAACATTAAGTCGGTAAAGCTGCACAAGATGCTCTCTTTTGGGATATGAGGTTGCATTTGTTAATGGTGGCTTCTAACCCCAGCAAGAGCATCCTGTTTCTATTCTTTCTCTTATTCTTGGCAAAGCAAATGTTTTGGGATTCTGTTTCAGCAAAAGGAAGTACTCTCTGGTGGTGATGCCTTTTGATATTGTTCCTTGTACTTGGGTCTAGAACAGAGCTCACTATGATTTCCCATCTCAGAAGAATTTTTCAGCACAAGAAAAATAGGCAAAAACAAGTAATCTCCTCAATCAGGATAGTGATGCCTCTACTCAAAAATCTTAAAACAAAATAGTCCTCCGCACCATAAAGCTTAAAGGCCCAGGTGACATATGATCTGAACGACTGAAACATGTAATTTTAGTCTTTGCTATTTTTATTTCAAGTCCTCTCCAAGTGTAAATTAGAACATTCAAATGAAGAGTCATGGCAAACAAAAACTGGAAACCTCTCCCCCATTTTCCCCCAAGTCAGGAATAAAATCAGCCCTTTCTTAGACACATTTTTTTGTGACAATTTGAGATTTCTGATGAGGGGTGGGGTGTTTTTCATGGAAAAAAAATCTTGACGTGGAATTCTGCAAGTAGAAATCCATCTCCACCATTGGCTTATCTCTGTTCCAATCCCTCCTTCAGATGTATTCCTTCCACAAGGCTTTTCAGTTCTTATCCACTGTAGAAAGAAATGCATTATTTAACACGGCAGGAGTACGAGCCCAGTGTATGCCCTTCATGATCTGCCTTCAGCTGCTGGTATCTTGTGAGGGAAACCAGGTTTTCAAAGGAGCTGGAGTTCTTGAATGCACTTAGCTCTTGATGCTGGTGGGTGCTGAGTTCTTTTGTAAACCTGGTCATTGCATTCTGAATGAAAGATGTTGGACTGAACCAGGATGTTTTTCCTGAGTCTTTGCCTCACAAAAAAAGGTGTTTTCTATGGAAATGCTGTGGCTTTTTGCATTTTCTTACTTGTTGTCTGTCTCCAAGGTACACTTAAGTCTTGCAGGTGCTCTGAAGCTTAGATTTGCAGGAGCAGGAGCCCTGCCATCTCTCCCTGTGGCTCCATCCCTGTGCAGCACATTGTGGCTCTTGTAGGGTGATTTGTTATAGCTCTTTTACATCCTACTGGAGTCACAGTTGGCTGCAGAAAAAAGTAGGTGTTTTATCAAGAAGTGCCTTGCTTCCAACGATGGACTGGACAAGGAACCACTTCACCCAGCAGCCTTACTCTGGGGAACATTTCCTGGGTTGTTGCCGCTGCTGTGAAGTAGCGTCTTGGGCATTGCATTTCAGTACTTTTCATTCCTCATGCACTGGTTCAGCCATCAAATTAACAAATAAGGCTCTTGGAGGAGCCACCTGGGGCCTATTGCACAAGCTGGACGCCAGTAAAATCCAGTTGTGTGTAGCAAAAGGGAAAAGACCAATAAGGAAACAATAACAGAAAAGCTCTGTTAAAAAGGCATATGGGTACAATGCTGCTGGCCCAGTTAAGGAACCTGTTACATTCAGTAGTGCAATAAAATCCCAAGTAATTGCAAATGAAACTTAATGCCTTGTAAAAGAGCTCAGCTCCTTTCTCCCATAGCTGCAGCTTTTTGAATGGAAGGCCGGGTCCAGCAGGAGGTGTATTTGTGCTGCACAGCCTCGGGAGGCTTTGAGGAAACAGCTGATCAGCTGTGGGCAGTGTGAGGGTTGTTTGAAGTGTTCCAGGTTTTTTGGCCAGCCTGGCCTTCTGCAGGAGGATGTGGAACAGGGCAGCACACAGGGAATTTGACTCTGACCCTGTATGTGTGGGATCCAGGATGTTCTGGTTTTCCCACAGGGAATCACTTCAGACTGGTCCAGTCAGGACACTGTTGAGGTGATGGTTACTTTTTCGTCTGTTTTCCAATCCCTGTGTTCCATCATCATCATCCTGACTAGACCAGTGGGCTCAAAAGCCCTGAAAAGCAAGGCAGAGAAGCCCTCCTAACATTACTTGTGTGCATATTCCTTCTGGGCTTTTATCCAGACTTTTTCCTGAGTTTTTGCAGCACATGATTCTTGCCTGCTTCAAGAAAACGCCGTTTATTTGGGGAAAGAAAAGAGACTTGTGGTTCTGCTCTTTATTACAGATTTTGTATCGTAACAGTTTCTTTAAGTCATAGGGCTAAATCCTGATTGTCTTTCCTCAGGTCTCAAGTCAAACTTCCTTTATGTGAATAAGAAATATGTAGGAGGAGGGGGTTTGCAGCACCAGGCTTTCCAGTGAGGATAGTGATATTTTTTATTGTTTAGTGTCTGGTCTTTGGGAATTAAATAGCTGCTTGAGAATTTTAACTTCATTTCAAAGGCATGCTTCTAGTCCTGTGTGAAGTCCACCCCCCCCACACACCTCCCCATGTAATTTGAAAGTGTGATTTGGTTATGCCTGAAAGGCTCAGGATCCAGAAGGCAGAGAAAAACAACCCAAAGCTGATTGTTATTAAAAACAAACACCACCGTCCCCTCCCCAAACTGATGGTATTTGAATTCCTAGGTTTGCATTGCTGGTTTTGGGCCAAGGGAAATGAAGGCAGGTAGAAGCCTGACTTGCATTAGAACAGAGAAGCCAGAACCTGGTGGTTTGCTCATAAATGCCCTGAGCCTGTTCCACCTGGTGTGTGAGTGCCTGCAAAATGGTGTGAGCAAGGACCAAGTGAGCGCTGTGGAGGGGAATACCAGCCCTTAGAGAAAATCCTTCCTGCTTCCACACGCTTCCCTCATTTTTCAGTCCTGCAAAGTATGACATCTCCTCCTTCTCCTTTATTAATCAGGTTTTCATTTAAACTGCAATGCTTTGTTTCCCCACACATTCGCTATAGTTGGTAAATAAAGCAGTGAATGGCCCTTTTAAGTTCAAATGATGGTTCTAGCTGCCCACACAGTTGAAAATGTGCAGTGTCCTTCTTTCCCGGCATGAGCTAGCAGAAATCATGGGGTACACTCTGAGAAATAGCCCCTGCTTTCTTTATTGTTGTTGTTTCCTTCCTCTGATGGCATGAGTCAGGGGCACTGTCAGTCTCTGAACCAACAGTGTCTCCCTTTCAGCAATTAATCTGCCCATTTCATTGTTTGGCTGAGCTCTGGAATGCTCTAAGGTTTGTCTTAATTCTCTGTAGTTGACAATAAAGGGACAAATTTCTGAAATTCTAGGAGGATTTCTAGAGAAACTTTCTTCCCTCTTTCCAACCCCCCCCCCCCCTCACCTCTAAAGGAAGCAACCTCCTGCAAACTCATCAGCCCATTTCTTTTCTTACAGGGTTGGGGCTGGCATCCTTTGTTAACTTCCTGCATAACCATGGGGTTGACTTGGCTTCTCCCAACGTTCTTGCTGAATTTGGTCCAACACTTTATCCTCACATCCACCCACGCATGTGAATTCCTCGGTGTCATAAGTTGGTTTGGATCCATGTAAGTCATGGCATCTCTTCGTCTTTACCCCTTCGTCCACCCCTGTGAAAAATGTGTGGAGTGTAAAGTGAAGGCAAATGCAAATAGATACAAGGTGGGGATATGGAACTAAGAGGGGAGGACAGTGAAGACAGAGTCTGTGGAGTTTATTAGGCCATTTCAATAATGAAGTGCAAGACTGTCACTTAAAGCTGGATGTGAAAACTGCTGAGGCAATAGAGATGTTTGTATTGATTTCAGTGAACTCTGGATCAGTCCCTTCAAAAGCAGCAAGGAATATGGACCTAATCAGATGATGCCACTGTGGCAAAAGATAAGGCTTAGCATCTATGTAGGACCCTAAATAAGACCTCAGGTCTTTCAGAAGTGCTCCTTAGGAAAGAGGCAGATCCTATACTCAGGGAGGCTTGCAGCAGTCTGAGACCAGTGCTTTGGAAATTCTCCTCTCTTGGCTAAATGAGAATACCTTGCATTTTCAAATCTGGTTCTAGTTGTAGGCGTTGAATGAGTGAAAGTCTATTTCTGAACAAATTTTTAAAGACTGCCTCCCCTTCCATGTCAAAGCTGAGTTTTCCGAGGTGTTGTGTTCCTTCAGCTTTTAGGGCTACTCGTACACACAGTCAAGGACTTAGGAGGATCACTGATGGGAAATGAAAAATTCAGATAAAAATGGTGTGGATATTTAAATCAAGGATATGGACATTTGAGACCATTCTAAAAATGGCAGGCCAGCCAGCAGTTTCACCACCAGATCTTGGTTTGAACTCTGAAACCCCAGCAAAGTTGGGGTATGTGATCCCAAGACTGGAGTTGTCTCATCATGGAAATCACTCAGAACTCAAGTCAGCAGAAATGTATGTAAAGGCACTGAATAAATGCAGCAGTCGTGGGGAGCTAATCTCCCCACCCAGAGCTCTGGAGTTCTCAGTATGCAACCATTATCATCTAAAATATTACCTGTCCTGTCGCAGCCTGGATTTGGTCTCCTTGCATGTGGATTAGACATAAGGAATATAAAACAAAATACATGCACAAAACCCTTGTGTTTCCTTTGCAAAATCAGGCTGTGCACATAGCTAATTCTTTTCATGTTAATCTACACTTACAACCTGATAACAAGCTACAGCTTTCTTCTAACCAGGCTTGATTAAATTTGGAAGATTTCTTCCCAATAGGAGAACCCTTTCTGCTTTCATGCCGTAAACATGATTTTGTGCTTTCTGTATTTCCCTTTTTTATTTTTATTTCAGGAATTCTTTTTTTCCCCCCCTATTATTATTATTATGAATAAGCTAGTTTTAAATCAATTTCAACAGCTGGAATTAATTTTCCTGTTACTGACTCTTCACTTGGGCCTGTCACAGAGCGGGAGGCTTTCTATTAGCATAAACATAACTGAAAGCTCTGGAATTTGCATTAATGTACTTTTAACAAGTTGACAGTCTTTTGGCAAACGCTCCTGAGATCTGAGAAACAAGGGAAAAAAAGACTGTATTATACCTTACACTGGCCGGATTGTAAGAAGCTGTCAGGTAAAACCTCAGGTTTCTTTTTCTACTACAAAAATATGGGACAAAATATCCACTCATAAGCAGGTGCACATATCTGACAATTTTGCAAAGTCCTTACTGCCTTCCTCCTAGTCCCTGAAAGAGCCTGCTCCCAGCTTGGGTACAAGCTGTTTTATTCTTATTTAATGGATGTGGAACTCGTGCAAGGGGTGGAGGTGCTGAGCAAGGTATTTTACAAAGCTTTTAAAAGGTCTCAAGAAATGTATATTTTGGTGACAGGAGCATGGACCCTTTGAAAAGTGATCCAAACTCTGCTAAATAAATTGGTCGGTGTGCCAAATAAAAGGGAGTCTTGCAAGCTCTTTATTACCATGGTGTAGGAATTTAAGAGGATTCAGCGTGGCAGTTTGGCCAGCAGATGACAAAATCACAAGGGGTGACCTGAAGACTGAGATGATGGTTTTCTACGTCTCTGTTTAAACCAAATAATTAAAGTGAGGGTCTTTCCATTTGGTTCCAGCTCCTGCATGGCAAGTGAATTGTGGTTGAACTTGGCCTTCATTAACCAGAGGAACCAGAAACTGCTGTTCCTGCCAAATCATAGAATCATTTACATGGGAAAAGACCTCTAACATCTTTGAGTCCAACCTTTGGCTGATCACCACCTTGCCGACCACACTATTGCACTAAGTGCCAAATGCCATGGCAGTAGCAGCAGGGCCTGAAAGGAGGATGGTTATTAGGAAACCTGGGGTTGATGACATTTGGCTGAACTCTGCTGGCTGTGCAGTCAGTGTGCAGAAGTAACTGGGCTACTGCTGGGTTGGTATGGGCAACCAAGCAGTGGTCTGTGCACGCCTGCCTGCCTGAATGGACTCTGCCATGGCCTGAAGCTAAGAGTTAACTGAGTCCCTGCACTGCAGCCTTCAGATGTATGGGTAGGATATCTCTGAGTAGTTCTGGGTCTCTCAGTTACTAGATGTTCTGCTTTGTACCTCAGTGGAGTTGATGTGTATTTTTAAAGAATGCAATGTGTTTCCACCAATCACTTAGAATAAATGTGTTACAGTATTTGTAAAAACTGTACAAGCCAACTGTACTGACACAAGAAAAGGAGGCAGGAGAAAATATTTGGGCTGCAGATCAGACTCGTATCAGTTGCCATGCGAATAAAAGAAATACTGAGAGTTGAGGGAATCCTTTAAACTACAGGATTTTTTAAATTGAGTTCTTATTTGACTGTTTATTTAGGCCCTACATTAAGACAAAAATGTGTGTTTAGCCAGCTCCTCCTGCTGGACCCAGAGCAACTATTAGGGCTTATTTCCACAGAAATATTGCTGATTCTGGCCCCAGAACAGAGAAGAAGGAGGCCTGGGAGAGCTGCTCTGCTTAGTGGCACTGGGCTCACTCTGTGGCCAGGGGCTCGAGCAGCCCCCTTGCAGTTTGGCAAACAGAGGCCAGCTTCATGTTTACATGGTAAAGCTGCTGCCAGTGGTTTGGAAAGGCTGCAGTATTTGTCTGCTCCAGGCTTTGTTTCTGGGTTTGTCTCTTGAGTTTGGAGAGACCAAAATGGTACCCCTTTGCTCTGGAAACTATGACTCGATCTGGCTGGCACAGGAGTGATATGACGCAACTTACAGTATGGGAACTGTCTCACTGCTGGGAAAAGTCACTGAAAGGTCTGCTAGTTAATTAGCAGGGGGATTGTAAATAGCTAAAACCTGACTGAATTCCTCTGTCAGCTCAGGACAGGATCCTCCTGCCACTCCTCTTCCTGCCTCTTCGCTCTTTGACCACAATCGGTTATTCTGGAGATAAATTTTCTTCTCACAGCTTCTGCTCCAGTCACTACTATGGTTCACTGTGGCTGTTACTTGTTCCCTCTAGGAAAACAAGAAACTCAGTGCTATGGAAGAGCAGTATTCTCTCAGTCTCCTTCACACCCTTTGTAGTTTTTCCCTTTCCCAGGGAGAGGCTGAGAGCAGAGGCAGCCTGGCCAGTGCTGCTTGACTTGGATGCTGCTGTCCTCTCTTGCTTCAGCTGGTGGAAAGCACTTGAGGTAGATCTGCCTCGGCTGTAGCTGAATCACAACTTTTCTGAGCCAATCTGCCTGTGTACTTATGGCTTCACAGAGCCTGGTGCAGGTTCCTCATCCAGCCAAGAACCACAGCCCATGGCAGACTGGGTGGTGTAGAGATACCTTGGTGATATCTTCATCACTGACCAGTGCACAGGAGTAGGGAATCGGACACTTCTTCACTCAAGCCTCCAAACCCTAAGGCTATGAAATCAACAAGCCTTCTAGAAGGTTTATTTCCTTCTTCTTCAGACACTTCCAAGAGCCCCTGGAGGAAACCTGTGTTGATATCGGCAGTGCACCCTGGCTGAAAATGCATCAGAACGTCACCCATCTCACAACTGTGTGTCCTCCTTTGATAAAAAGAAGACATTTCTCATCTTTCACATAAAGATATTTTCCCTACATGCCAACCCAATCCCTTCCAATTGCATGAGCTCAGAAATCATCCCAAATGCAGTCTAAAAGTAAGTTGGAAGCAGGCATCAGCAACTGTGTTTGTGGAGAGAGGAGCTATCCCAAGTGCCTACACCAGCATTGCCTTCATTGGCCTCAACAGAGGGGCTTGTGTGAGCCAGCACTGACAGCACCAGGCCCCTGGCCAGGGTGTGAGCTCTGGGCTGGGAGGACTTTGCAATGATGGGAAGAAGAGTGTGGGAGGGGAAAAGGGAAGAGTAGTTTGGTTTAAAGATACTGTCCACAGTGCTGATTCACTGGGCTAATCGGATCTTGGTGGCATTTTTCCCCTGGTATCTGCTCTGTGCGTCTGTTGCTGTTTTTGAGAATTTATCTTTCTCATCAGAACTTGGGGTTTTTGTTGGGGTTTTTTCCTCTCTTCATTCAATGCCTGTTAGAGGAAAACATTTGAAAACAAGATGTCCTTTTCTTCAGAGCTCTGTTTGGTAGATCAGAGCTGCGATAAAGTCTCTTCTCATGTTGATTTCCATGGAACATGGGTACCCCATGGGCAGTGGCCAGCCAGTGCTACCTACAGCCTCTGCTGAATTCTTTTTTTTTTTTTTTCAATAGAAGTTCTCAGTTATCCAAACTTTAAAACTTATTTTGGGGCTATGCAGCAAAGGCTGATGGATGGCCGTTTTATGTTGAAGCATGCCTGTGGCATAGACCCTGTGGGCAAGGCTCTGGAGTCATTCCTTAAGTGACCCTATCAAATGTGGGAAGTGGCAGACTGTGATTGAATGGGCAGCCCTGATGGGGCTGGAGATGCAGAGGAGCACTGCCTTGCCTGGTCCCTATCCTCCCAGAGAAAAAGCGTAATGACAAATAGCTGAGAAATTTTTATTATAGTTCAGGTTCTGGTACAGCTGCTGGAGAGGTTTGAGCAAGTCTTGTGGAGATCCACTGTGTCCTGTACGGATTGAGGTGAAGCCATGAGCTAAGTTGAGCTCGTAATGACCAGTGTGCCAAAACTCTGAAATCTGCAGATTTGGAAAAAAGGGTCCAAGTCTTGGTTATTATCTGCCAGCTGAAAACTCCCCTCCAACCCCTGTTGTATCTGTTTAGCTGAGCACAGCGTGAGAGGGGGGCTGCTTGGGGAGTGCCTGATAAAAGAACTTTAGCTGTGCAAAGCTCCTTTGGTGAGACTTCTCCATAAACATCATCTGTTGTGAATTCAGCCTTGCATGATTACAGGCAGACATCTGTGTTGATTATGTGGGTTTTCTGGAGGAAGGATTTTAAAATATGGAAATGAACGGAGGTATTTGCACAACCGGTTAGCATCCGTTTCATGTTATTACTGAATATATGTCTCAGAGAAGAGCTTAGAGATCTTAGGTCAGAGTAGGGCTTCACTGAACAAGGTACAGAATATGCTTGAGGAGATACACCTTGCTACAAATAGTTTGAGACAGTCCTAGCCAGGGCAGACAGCTGAGCAGAGGGAGGGTGAGCATGAGGGGTAAGGTGACCTGCTCAGGGCTGCGTGCAAGAACGTAGGAACAAAGCTGGGCCAGGCTGCAGCTCTTCTGGCTCTGCCCAGTCCTCAAACACTGCTGTGCCCCCAGGCTTATGTGGGCAAATGACAAATAAGAATTGCCCTGTAAATCAGTGATAATATTGCTATAGCTCTCTCTGGTGTTTTTACCATCCTTCTCATGGTGTCTGCCTTACATCCTGAGATTTTGAGGAGATAGATGCTGCTGGTTTTAAGGATAAAGCATGATGCTAGTTTTACACCTTTACTGCATTCAGAATGAAGGGACAATAAGAAAAATATTCTTGTTTAAGAAATATCAAAACTCAGAGTGGTCTCAAGAGTGTGTATTAGCTTATAGGTCTGTATAAATCAACACATCTGCTTGTAGAAATTCAAGAACTTGAGATGAGGCAGTGAAAGGAGATCAAATACAATTTTAGGTGTAGATATAGGCTGTTCTGTGGTTTAGCACACTTTGGTTGAGATTTAGACATGAGTGAAAATCAGAATCCTCCTTCTCTAGAGCTGATGTTTTCTGCATTTCAATTTTCTACCATCTTGAACATTGTTAATGTAGGAGATCAGTTGAGGGTTATGACTATCACAACAGTGTTACCAATGGGGCTGGTTTGGGACCAGCTCCAACCTGTTTCTTGCAGGCAGGTTCTGACACAAGGCGTTGAGCCATTAGATCCAGGCACCAAAAATGTAGAAATGCCAGTTGGCAGATGCGTCCCACTAACATGGAGCGACCCTTGTGATGGCTCTGTTTTTGCTGAGCAGCACCCTAACCCAAAAGGCGCATATGGAGTTGGGAGTAGGCCACAACCAGGAGCCCTCTCCCATCTTGGGGTGAGCACTTCTCCTTCACACAACTGGCACGCTGGCAGCAGGACCCCCAATTGAGCATGGATAGGCTGTCAGAGGGACCCCAGATTAATGTGGCTTCAAGAAAACCTGTCCTCACCTTCTGTTTTTTTGTCATCACACAAACCTTCAGAACCTTTCTGTGGTACCAGGATGGCCGTTTGTTATGGTTATCACAACGGTAAAGTTGTCATGGGTAAAAACATCCCACTGTCCAGAAACACAAGAAAATAACATGGGCAAAGGGGCCCATCCTCCACACCCCCCTTCCCCTCATGACTCCTCCACACTCAGGAAGTGGCAAGGCTGTCCTGTGTGGCCAAAAACAAGGCAAAAGAACCCTAGTGAAAAAGGGAGTTAGGGCTGATTGGTAAGCCAGGCATGGGCACTGAACATCTCTCAAGAGATAAGTCTCTGATGCTTGATTCTTTTCAGTCCTTTTGGAGGCCGTGATAAGGAGGCGGCAGTTGCTTTGTCAGGGTTACTCACGCTCTTTGTGCAGCGTGTTCAGTCACTGAACTTGTTCAGATAAGACAAACATCTAAACTCCATTTCCGGAGACACACACCAGTCTTTGCACTCAGGCAATGGTTATACTGGGGTGGGCTGCTGGAGACAGGGCTGATGATGAATGCTCGTGAGAAAGATGCTCCATTGTAGCTCATGGTTCCCGGTCTCCTTTGTTTCCCTGGACCTCCAAAACTGGAGTCCCAAGTGGTCCAAATATCTGGGATGCTTGGCAAAGGTGGCCACAAGCATTGCAGCAGTGGAGGGGGAAGTACTTCTGAAAAACTCACCAAAATTCTATGTGCTTTGTGCTGAATAAAGCTGGACCCGCACAAAGTCTGGTGACATCCAGACTCATGTGTATCCCCTTTGCAGGATTTGTGAGTCATCAGCCATCAGAATAAAACTTGTTGTAGTTAGTGAGTGCTTCAGTTGCTGCTGAAGGGCAGCCACGAGGGAATAGAAACATGATTGATTAAAGAGAACAATGTCTGGGCACAATTGTTTAGGACAGACAGTGCAAGAAAATAATGTAGGCAACTGGAAATCTACAGGGAATTCTGTAAGGTGTCAGGATGTGATAAATGCCTGGGGTAGAAATCAATCTAGCTGTTACTCAGCATCCTTGCTGCAAGAAGTGCTGGGGCAGCTCTGGTCACTCTAGTTGGCTGGAGCTCTTTTCCAAACTCACACAAAGCAAGAGGTTTGTCTGGGGAGCAGTGCTGACTAGAAGGAAGAAGCACTCCCCATTCAGTGACCTTAATTTTTTCAGCTTCTATGCTTTCTCTAGAGGGTTTCCAAATAACTGCTCATCTTGGTTTTTCCTGAGAGCTCAGAGGAGTCTTTCCCTGAACTGATGAGCAGAATTGCATCAAATGGTTGGAGCTGTCCCTGCAGGAGCAGCAGACTCAGAGCAGTCCTGCTGCCTTGGCAGTGAAGGTTATGGGAAGCTGTGTCTGTGGGTGTTATATTTTCTATTTTGAGACTTAACATGAAAAGGTTGAGATAAAGCTTATGTAGAGACTTCTGGGCGAACAACAGCATCATTTGATTTTTTTTGTCCTCTTTTTTTGAGGAGATGCCTCATGAAACTGCCATTTCACACAGGACCAGTTTATAAGCCAAGTTGTGAGTAACAGACAGGTGTTACTTGTCCTAAACTGGGCTCCTAGTTGTGTTGTTGTTCTGCACTGAAAATGAATCTACTTTATATGCCTCCTGGAAGCCCTGGAGGGAGAGAGACTGCCAAAACTTTGAGAACTTGTTTCATTATTCTGTCCAAATCTCCCCTAAGATCTCTTTGTGAACAGATTTCACATAGGGAAAAGATTTTCACAAAAAGTCTTCATTCCCCTCCTTAAACAGACTTCCTCTAAAGGCCACCAAGACAGCTGGGGACCTTTAGCACTCAGAGGACCTGGTCCACATTGAAAGCACTGTCACCACAGTGTCCCTGGGGGATGTTTGTCCCGGTGACCCTGCACAGTGCTCAGCAGTTGCATCACTTAGGCATCTAATTGCATTTATAACCCAAGATGCCAGGTATAAGATGCCAATAAATTTTAAAAACCCTGCAATGGAAAGGTTATACTATATATTACCAGGCCATTGAGGATGCAGTTCTGTCAGCACAGGGTTATTCAATTAACTGGAATCCAAGCAATTAGTATGGCAGGGTTTTATTGTTTGGTTTGGGGTTTTGTTGGTTTTTTTTTTTTTTTGTTAAATTCTACTACCAGAGCAAGGATTTAAAGTGTTCCTGAATTTCAGTGACATTTTTGTTCACTGCCAGTTGCCCAGAGTAAAATATTAGGCCTAAGGCATGTGCTGGTATCATCCTGCTGTGAACACCAGCAGAAAATCCTGTCCTGAGAGGTGCTTGTTCTGGGAGGAATGAATGGACATAGCCTCCCTCTCTTTCCTCGTGTTGCACTGGATTCTCCTTTACAGGTCACCTAGCAGCACTGTGTGATTGTGTGGATTTCCCAGCTTTTCCCAGGCTATTTTCTTCAGGGGCTGGGAGCAGTTTTGGCAAGCAGTGACCTAGTCATGGTCCATGACCAAGTGAATTCATGACCTCATGGTTCCCAGTTTTCCCCTGTGTTCTGCTGATGTGCTGTGCTGGCTGGAATAACACAGTCTGTGTGCGGGCAAACCCACAGAGTCTTGTTGTCCTATGGCAGCTTTTCCAGGGTGGAAATACTTCTCTTGCTTTATCTGAACCTGCCTGTCCATGTCCCAGCTGCGAGGCACCTGCTGTGCACCTATCCCATTCAGGCTCCAGTGCCCTTCTCTCTCCTCAAGCTTTAATTCCATCCTTGCTTTCCCCATCCCCAGACCAGCTGCCTGCCCAGATGCAAGGGCTGTCTGTTCCCTTCTTGTGGAAGGCAGCTGCCTGCAGCAGGGAACTCCAAAAGCTGCCTACGTCCTGAGCATTGAAACTTTGTTGTTTCAAAGTCACTTTGACCTGAGTGCTGCAGCAAATGTGTACAGCGTCTGCTGCCGCTGCTTCGCATGAGGGAGCTGCAGTCAAATATTAAAAAGGCAGCAAGAGCATTAAATTATTCGGCAATGGAACATTGTCATTCCTCCATAAAACTATTTTGACCTGTAGTTTTCTATGGAGTCCATTGCTCTTAAATGTGCAGTGAGAAAGGAAATTAAAAATTAATCTTTATTTCCATCTCAGAAGAAAACCTTAATTCTCTGCATTGAAATTATACTCATAATCCAGGGTAATAAATTATAGTTTTTAATTGCAGCTAGTCACAGCCAATCAAATGGGAACCTCTCTCTTTCTCTCTCTCTCTCTCTCTCTCTCGCTTGCTTTAACTTTGCTATACAGAAAAACTCATGGAGTGCTGGAAAAAATTCACATGCATTGACCCAGGCTCTAATATTGTGTGGAGCAAGGCCAGGATGTATTAAAACAGCCAGGTTCTCTTCTTGCCTGGCACACTTGAGCCAGTGACCTGACAGTACCTCATGGGCACCGGCTGCACCAGGCACACAAGCACAGGGAAATTGATAAATTGTACCATTCCCACATGGGGAAAGTGTGGTGTAGGATCTTGTTCAAGGTTATGGCGTGAGTCAGTGTTGAATGAGGAACAAAATCTTGATCTTGGTTCACCTGCTTTTGACTCTGAGACAGAGCCACCCTTCCAAGCAGAGGATGGGAACCAGGATGCCCTGCTCTGGCCCACTGACCAATGTTGCTGACCTTCAGGCATCTCAGCTCTGACATCAGACCTCTTCTGGCAAAAAGGACAGCTGGTTAAAGCAGATGCTTTCCTTGTGCTTGGTGTCTGTTGCAAGTAACCTCTGTGTTCTTCCACGTTACAATGTGTTGCAGGCAAGTGGAGTGTTTCTTGGGATTTGACGTTGCTGTATTGCCTATGATGAAAGCCAGCTTGCAAATGGGCTTACTGAGGTATGGCAACCTTTAGCACAGCCAAGGAATTGTCTCTGTTCCCCAAAAACTGATGCTCTGCATGTGCCAGCTCTTTCCATTGCTATCCCACAACATCTAGCTGAGTGCTTGCACACTCACCACACTGCTGGATCATCCTGTCATCCCAGCCCTTGTGTAGTGGTGCTTGGCCAGAGGTTGTTGCCTCTAGGAGCAGCCCATAAGGTGTATAAACACCTGTGTAGTGCAGGTACCTGAAATGTTTGCATAGCACCATTCTCCTGGCAACTCGGCCTTGCTGGTTTGTGATTTTTTTAACTCCATTATATCCCAGACAATGTGATAGACCTGTTTTAACAAGGACGATTTTAAGGGTGGCTTAGCACTTCCAAGCTCAGCTAGGGAAAGGGAGAGCCAACAGGAGTGCAATCCTCAGCTGGAGGGAGAAGTAGTGGTAGTGGGAGTTTTCTATTCTGATAATTACTCCTAGCTCTTTCCTTTTTTCTTTTCCTCAATTATAGCAGTATGTGGAAGAATGGACAAGTGAGAAAAAGGATGGAGAAGTGGCAAAACCACCAGACACAGCTGTGAGAATGAAATGAGGTCCACGTGACATAAGAAGCCTTAAGTGGTTATTATCAATATAATCGCAGCAAAGGTGTCTGTTAGTAATCAGGATTAACCTAGTATGTCTCTAGTCATTGATTTGGAAAAGACTGTAAAATCTCTGCAGTGAGGATCTTCACTCTGTGGCCATTCCTTCTGTGCAGTTCAGTCCTGTTAACTGCTCTGAGAACAGTGGGGGGAAATCCTTACCCGAGGATGCATGAAAAGGTACAGACAACAAAACCTAACAATATTTTTGTGCAAAGCACTGGTGTTCTTGATTAATAGTCCCTAGATTGCAGACAGGAGGTTTTATGGGGCCTTATTCTGCACTTTTTAACACTGGCTGTTCCTAGAGAGTTTTAGGTGGACAAAAAGAAGCATTAGCATGGGCAAAACATGCTTTTGCCATTATGACAGATTAACACCCCCAGAAATTCTGCTGCCCACCTTCCCTCACTGGCAGTGAGCTGCTATCTCTGGAGGATCTCTGTGTGCTCTGCAAAGGGCCCCAGTGCAAACCCAAATGGTGCAAGCCGTTCTCCAGGTGACTGGCTTTCCTGGTTGGATGACCAGCAGCTCCACATTAGCAGGACAGGTGTGTGCTGCAGCAGTTGGGCAAAAAGGTTGATTTACCCACGTGAAATTTCAAAAGGGGGACATAAGTGGTGTGAGTGGGAATGGCTGCCCTGAGCACCTTGGGCAGAGCTTGTTCTTGCGCTCAGCTGCCTCAGCCCTAGGGCAAGCTTGAAAGAGAATTAGATGGTTACAAGGAAATAAATTTGGCATCCTGGAGTTCTTCTGCCATCTTGACTCTTCCATGCATTTTGTTAGACAGAGATCTCACAAAAATGTGTGTATTCTGAAGGGCTGCTTCTGTCTGAAGTTGTGGGGATGTTGATGACCAGTTTGCACTGAGCTGTCCTGTCCTGCCTTTGCTGCTATCAGAGTGCAAGTTTTAGCTAAAGGTAGCTTATGTGTGCTCATGTGTGGTGAGCACACCTCTGGTTTCTTTTATCTGAGCTGCTTTTAAATGTGAAATCTCTCCCTGAGCAGGATTAACCATGGCATAATGAATCAAACTGCTTGGAGGCTTTTTCTCATGATCTAGTTGAATTTGGCAGTTAACTTCCTTCCTTCTCTTCTAGTTCTAACAATTGGATTTACCTCTAAGTTATCCTTCTTTCTTGGAACATTTTAACAGGAATCAGAGCTGCATATCTTTTCCACTCTTTCATTGTTTTCCCTCCTAAAACAGTTCCTCATAATTCTTGGTCATTTTTTATTCTATCTTTATTTCCCACTTTCCCTCCTAGTTTCATAAAAACAAAGAAAAGAAAAATGTTGAGCCTCTTCTCCTAGACTGAGAGACTGTAGAACAGCATACTTGGATTGCTGCTGAGGTAAACAACACAGTTTCTTGTGGTTCATGAAAGTGATTCTTAAATTTTGAATGAGACAGCTTTGTGATGCAGAAAGCTGAGACTGCCAGTTATTCAACCAAAGCCTCTGCTTCCCAACAGGGAGCAGTCAGGGAGAAAGGAGAACACCCAGTAGACTGTGTGTATACAGACAAGGCTCCTTCTGGAAATTAAATGGTTTATCTAAAGTTATCAGACTGCTGACTGCTCTTTAAAAGAGGTACCTCTGGGCTGGGGAAAGAACTGCAGTTCTATTTGTCAAATCTGAAGGAAGAATGATCCTGGAATTTATTATCCTATGTGTAATTTTTGTATTTAGCAGAATACTGAAAGCAGGATTTATGAACTAAACAAACCTGTTTCCGGAAGATGATGGCAGCTCTGTGCCTTTAGCAGTAGTGGCGGCACAGTGAATGTATCTCACCAGAAAATCTTTTATTTTATAGCACAATAAAATTAGTGAATGAAAGCAAAAAGAGGTATAATGGATCTGGGTTTTAACAAGCATATGAATCGGTATCTCATGAGATCTTACCTGAAAAAAACATAATTGTATTTTGCTGGGAAAAGACATGTAGAGAACAAAAGGAGAATAATAGGAGAGAGAATCTTGTGACCATGGTTGGAGATTTGACTAAGATGAGTGACCTGGTGCTTTGGGCCTCAGCCAGTGGGTTTAAGTCCTTGCTCTGCCACAGACTTTACAAGGACTCATCATTTCCCTTTCTGTGTTTTTTTTCACATCACTTCTTTCCTTGGTTTGCCATCATTAAACAAAAAATGATACTATTGTCCTTCCTGCTTGTGAGAATGATGGCATTTAACATTGAGAGATTCCATGAACCGCAGGAGTGCAGACCATGCAACAATATTGGATTTTTCCACTGTCATATGAGCAATTATAACAAGTTATCCATTTTTCATTGTTTCATGCTTCATGCACAGGGCAGGCAGACTTGATTTGCCTACGATTTTGTGGGAAGGCAAAAAAGATTTATCTGATGTTTGGAAATTTCCTGTAATTGCAGCACAACAGAAAAAAAGGTCTTTTGCTTTTCCTCCATCCTGGAAATGGGTAAGAGGAGCTCTTTGGTGAGGCCATGCAGTGACAGTTCAGACTCATGGCCATGTCATTTAGTGTTTGCGTGGCTTCTTGGTGATTTGGAATGAAGGGGATTGGCTTCTCTGTCCCCCTGCAGCCTGGGGACACTGCTGTTCCTGGGCCCAGGAGCATTTGCTATGCCCACTCCCCTGAACACATGTGCTGGCCAGAGAGATTGTCTCTAATGTAGGCTGGGCAGCTCTTCCTCACACACTCTTCTGTATCAAACACTTCCCACCTTGAAAACTTCCTTGGTTAACTGCTCATTTCAAAATCGTTATTAATGTATTTGCACAGGGATTTTGGAATTTAATTAGCCTCTTTTGAACTGTTCTTAGAATGTTTGTCTAGAGAAACAGAAAATCCCTCCATGACTTGTTTGCTTTCTCCATTTGTTGGTTTTCACTGGAAGGGGAAGATACCGGCGGGGTTTGCAGGGCTGCATCCTCCTGGTGCCACTGGTGCTGCAGCTGGGGATAAGCCACAGGCTCTGCAGAGGAAGCAGCTGGTTTTGGGGTGCATCAAGGCCCCTCCTGGCCAGGGCTGGGTTCGTGTGTTGGCACAGGCTGGGCTGCTGAGCACGGTAGGACTTGGCCAGCTGGTGACAAGGGGCTGTGCAGTGTCCCAGCACACGGCTTGCCCTTACTGCTGACCCAGGCATGTTTGCACCCAGACAGCCATGCTGGCTGAACTGGGCTCCCATTTCCCTCCTCATGAGTTTCCTTCGGGAAATTCAAATCCCTGAGTGAGATCTCACTTCCAGAGACCAATTGGCACAGTGTGATTTTCATCTCACTTTTTGGAAGCACCATGTTCAGAGTAGCAGTTCTGCCATACCCCATCCAGAACATGTTGCAGGCTGTGCATGTTCATGTGTGCAAATCTGCAGGCTCTCAGTTTTCATTTGAAGGCTGGTTTAAGTTGGATTTTCTTCCTTTTGTCTGATCCTTGAGAAGCCAGGCTGGGCAGAGCAGGACGGGGTTTCTGGTGTTCCCTACTGCCGTGGGAGCACATGCGCTCTCCTTCTCTCTGGCAAACCACAGTGGTTATGACCACTGCCTCTGGTAGTGTTGTATTGGTCCCAAATTGAGGAAGGATGACTAACTTAATCACTCGATAGTTTTGATTTCTAAAATTAAACAGCCTGCCATATGTGCAACCCCGTTACTATATTT
Organism: Corvus hawaiiensis; assembly: GCF_020740725.1. Lineage (NCBI taxonomy): Eukaryota > Metazoa > Chordata > Aves > Passeriformes > Corvidae > Corvus > Corvus hawaiiensis. Next base: position 14,524,848 of record NC_063223.1, read on the forward strand.
ATGCCAGCAGTTAGCAGACAGCACCAGCCAAGCTGGAGAGGCTTTGCAGCTGCAGCTTGTGCCTGTGCTGCTGCTGCTGCTGTGAGCACACAGATGTTTCTTTGCCCTTTCCCCAAATGCAACTCTGTGGACATTTCTCCTGTGGAAACAAAAGCACTTGTACTCATAGAACTTTCTGGACACTCTTCAGCCATTGTTTTGTAAACGTGTCCTGATGCTCCCTGGTGAACCTCAGCTCCCAAGAACGGGTGGAAGGATTCAGGGACTGGATCAAACCCAGGAGACAGCGCAGCAAGCCAAAACTGAAGGCTCTAGCCCCAGTGCTCAAGCAGGGACAGCCAGTGAGCTGCAGGGGCTTCCTTGAGGAAATGGTGGGTGCTCCCCCAAAGGAGTCCCCTTGAGGGCCATGCAGGCCCCAGGGAACACATGGCAGCTGGCTGTCCTGGGTTGCCTGGGCTGTTCAGTGAATTAGGGGGATGAGATGCCTTTCTTCCACCATTTGTTTTGTAGGAGCTCAGTTAGCACCATGCAGATTTATTTGGATTCTAGGAGAGAGGAAATAAGATGAATAAGCAGTGGATAAAAGCCAAGGTGAAATGTACTGAAGTGGAAGGAGTGGACCCTTGTTTTTTGGAGGAGGGCAGACTGAGGGATGAGATGTTGGTTATTACTTTGGTCCAGGCAACATTCCTCTGTGATCTTAGACACGTTGCTTGACTTTGTTTGCTAGCAGGAAATCTGGCTTGCCTGGCAGAAGGATTAAGAGACGGAATGAATATTTAGCACTAACTAACCAAGAGTGTTTGGGTGAAACTGAAATATTTTGATGTATTAGATCTGATTTTACCAACTGACTTGGTGACTTATAGGTGCTTTTGTTTGGTGTTGAGCAAGTGTTACTGCAAAGCATTAGCAGCAGTGTGTTTGGGTAGGGTTGCATGTGCTTGTTGAGTAGGTGGCAGGAGAGGGTTTGTTTTTCATTTGCTTAGGTTTTTTATTTAAAACAATTGGAATCCTTGGGGATTTCTTTTTTGTGGAATGGAGCTATATGGATCTGGCATCTGTATGTAATAAAAGTAGAAAGTATCTCTGACCCTTAGGGCAATGTCAGATTGAGAAACCTGTATCAATTAGAGCAGAAAAAAACAAATTATTGTTAAATTTCTGTGCCTGTGGCACTCTCTCCTCTAAGGATGCATGAATGGTCTTGGGTTACAGGGATACCTCAGAGCACCCAGGGGTGACCTACATACATCATCACACTGTGCACTAACCTCTCTCTTGTCCCTGCAACTTTTGGAGATCATCTTCCATACCTGAACATCATTCCAGTGTCCATAAACTGTCTAGAGCTAGTTCTTGTTTAACTGTTGCAGCTGCATGGAACTTGCATGCACGGATCTGTTTTCATTCTGAAATTTCCCCACAACACGTAAATTCTTAGAAATTTCATTGATGTACAGAGCAAAATGAAACACTGACAGGCCACTTTTTCAAAATCTTCCCTCCAGTATTTTGGGGGGAGTGTGTGGTTTTTGTTTCAACCTACTTCCTTCTGCTCTTTGTTTATTGGGAGCCAAGGAGGAGGCTTGTTGGACTGATTGCTGTTGTTTATTAAGCTTGCTTCCTTTAGGAAGATTTTCAAGACCACTGTGGCCAGCACAGGGAAATGCCTTCCTATGCTCCACCTCTGCTCAGAGGGCAGGAGTCTGGCATAAAAAAACAAACAAGAAAACCTTGGGAATAATCCTTTCTTGAAAAGAGACAGTCCAGACTCAGAGCATTTGAAGTTTCCTGGAACCAGGGATCATAATTTCTGTGGATTCACAGAACCTTAAGATTTTGTACCTTAAAACAGCATTTGCCTGTGCAGGCAAAAGGAGCCTTTATGTTTACTGTTTTGCTTGTGGTTAGTTACAGATAATTACTTAAAATTCTCAGGTGTCTGGATAGCATGGAGTATTGGGAAAGGAGAAGAGATTCTTCTGTGCCAGAGGCAGCATGGACAGCAGGGAGGTGGGCTGGCTCCTCTCTTTGGCCTGTTGCCTTGGGTGGGTCAGACTCCCTGCTCAGTTTCTGCATCCCAACAGTACTGTGTGCCAGCATTATTAGCAGTGATACATTATAAATTATTAACATTTGGAAAAGGTTTGAATTTATTTGCAGAGAGCTGTTCTGGGCAAAAAAGATGAATAGTTTTTTGGCTTGGGTTGGGTTTTTTTATTGTTTAATTCCCTTTTTTATTTTTCATTTAGTTAGCTAGGTTTGAGTCCATACTTTGACTCATATTTTAAACAGCAGCATCAAGGATCTCACTGTTTATGCCAGCAGGGCATTTGGCCCTCTCCACTGTGCTCTCTGCCTCCCTTCTGAAAGGTGATGTGGGATGTATTGATCCCAGCTTTTAGGACTTGTTCTATTTCTGAACCCAGACTGCAGTGTAAAGTACAAACACCATTTTAAAAGGGAAGATCTATATTAGAATGACAAAGAGAATAAATTAAAGCAGCATCCCCTCTCTAATGGTCTGCAGGCAGTCATTAAGGAGGGAATGCCCAGTGCTGTCTACCTGAATGATGCTTTAGAGTCTTCAGTATCAGGGGACTTCAGTGAGCACAGTATTGATTTTTGTTCCTACATTAAGCTTTTAGCTTTGCAGATGGTTTTCTTTGAAGTCATTAACATTGCAATGTGCAGCATGAGGGGGAAATAGCTCTGCTGCTGTGCAGGTACCACCTCTGATCACTTCCTTCTTCCCTTCCTCTGTTGAGCCATCATTCAGCTGATGCACCTGCAGGAGAGTGAGGAGAAAAGGAAGTGAAGTTGCAAGCCAGGACAGCCTTGGAACGGGGTGAGGAAGAACAATTTTTCCAAAAATTGGCAATGTTTAAAGCTTTCTTAGTGGTTGTGAGCCTGGGGTGGGGGAGTTGGAACACAGCCAAGGGCTGTGGCTGAATCCTCTGGGTGTACCTGGCTGTGGGTGTGGGGAGGCTGTAGCAGCTCAGTGGGGGCTGAGAGCTGCCATCAGCATGTTTATTCCTGCTTGAACAAAGAATCTTAGGTAAATTCAGCTATCAGGTAAGCTCAGATTTTCCCACCTCAAGACTGAGGACAGTGAAGTGGTGACAGGGAAACATCAGAGGTCTGCTACTAACATCGGACTGAGGTTTGCACCGGGCCCCAGGTTTGTTAGTTAGAGGATTAACACAGCTAAATCAGTAAATCAAGATGGTTATGGTTGTTTCAGATTTATCCAGATCCCTGTTTGAAGGGATCTGCTCACAGACAGGAGCATGTCACTGCAGACACAGCTATGCTGCTTGAAGCAGCTCATTCCCTCTCTCCCTTCCCTCTGTTACTCTTCCCTCTCCACATCTGGCTTCCTGCTTTAAGGGCTGACCCTCACCCCAGGGGAGTGGGAAGGCTGCTGCAGTATATGTGGATGCTGTGGAACTGTCATCTTCTGGGCAAGATTGCAGAGACACCCACTGGTATGCCCGGGCAGGGCGGGGATTATCCACAGGGGGAATGGTCTCCCAGTTGTATTGAGGGGGAAGGATGTTTGTGTCCTCTGCTTTTGTCTGTGTACATGAGCCCTACAGCCTGAGTCCTTCAAGTCTAATGATATTGTTTCATTTCAGGACAGGACAAGGAGCTTTTGCCCTTAACACTCCTGACCTTGCTGCTGTGGTGAGTTCCTGGGAGCTAGGGATGTCTGTCTCTCCAGTTACAGAAAGGAGGGGTATGTGATGTGGTCACAGAAGTGAAAAGGGCCCAAGTCCTAGTGGCTTCTGTGTCACCCAGCCCTCATGGCTATTTTAATGTCAGTTCTTCATGGGAAGGAGGGCCAGAAGGGACATGGAGATATTGTCTATTGCCTGCCACTGCCCCAAGGTGGAATCAACTTGCTCAAAGATTTGTTTCTGTGCAACACAGCACAGGATGGGCTCTGCTGCTCTGACCAGCTCTGCCTGTCCTACTCCCACCAGACCCTGTTGGACCCCTCCTCTGCAGTGCAGATGGATGTTGCTCACGTAGGAAACTGCAGCTCCCTCCTCTCTCTGCACTGCACAGCCTTTTTGGGGAATACTGCAATGTCAGTGCCCAGTTATTTGCAGTAGCAGGTGAAGGCAACCCCTCCCAGCGCTCTGGAGTCACAACATTTGGTCTTCTGCATTGTAATCCTCCATCTAAACCAGTAACTCTCACACACAAACTGTGTGTGTAGAGCTGGAGCATTTCTTACAACTTGGTTTGTGCTTTGATTTGGTTTTTAATATTTTCTTCTGCATCATGTCTCCATCAAGACAGCTCAAATAAGAGGCGTTTGTTTTCATGGCTAGAAGGTTTCCCAGGCTTGCTGTGAGTGAGTGTGCTTCAGGAAGAGAGCAGCCTCCCACCTCAGCAAGCAGCAGAGAAAAATTTTCTTTCCTTGGTCTCCTCCCTCCCCCAGTCCACTAGTGTGTCAAAACCTTGAGTTTTGTGTAAAGTTGTTAAATAAGCTTCTAGGCAAAATAAAAGATCAAAAGGGGTCTAATTAGCTGCAGTCTGCTTAGGAATTGTGGTTGTTCACCTAGTTTTATAAATTGACACTTTTAACATTAGAACTCAAAGCAAAAAACGATGTAATTATTCCCTTTTTTTGAAGCTTAGGTTTAATGTCTTTATTGAAAATTGGGTACTTCTGTGGCATCTCAAGATGCTTTATTCTATCAAATCTGGAGCAAGTCATTTTTCATTTTGGATTGTAATGTGGTATAAATGATAAGGGCCTGATTCAGAAAGCTTTTTTTTGTTCCCCCCACTGGCAGCCTGACGAGAAAGCTTCACAGTCACCTCACAATAACCCTGAAGATAATCTAGGGTTTGAGTCTTTGTGAAGCTGCTCTCTCTAATACAAGGGAAAGAGTGAGATTTCTGAGCTCTTAGTTAGGGTGCCCGAAGCTGGCTTGTCATCACAGGATTTTTAGTTCTTTTCATATCTCTTACCAGTTGTAGGATGCCAAGGCAAAAGTGTATTTCTCCTATAACCTTTCAGTGCTGTGATCATGTCTCTGGGAGTACTTTGTGCCTAATTTAAATCTCAGAGAGGGTAGCAGGTGGTTGAATGGAGAACATCTGGTGATTAAAGCAACGGAGGAATGAGAGAGAGATGAGTTCTGTTATAAATTTTTCCGTTCTGTTCTGATATGACCTGGTCATTCATCTTGTTTCCCAGTCTCTGATCATTTGGATGTACCATGCATGAGTCCATTTCACATGTCCAACCTCACTAAATTTGACCTCAGTAACTTAGAGCAGCATGGATAAATGAGGGGAGGGTCCTCATGAAGTCATGTTAGGGCTTGGATAGGTTATGAATTTTATTTATACTGTGGCAGGACTCACAGGCTCCATTTAGAACCAGAGGCTGATGGTGCTGGTGTTTAACTAATGCAGAGGAAGCTGTGGTGCCTGCCCTAAGACCTTACCACCCATCAAGACAAATGGCAAATATAGGATTTGTGTGAGGGTGATTGCAGAAAAGGGTCAGTCCCTCAGTGAACTTTTAACTTTTTTTTGGTGTTTATCTAAAAGTCCATGCAAATGGAGGTGGGTTTCTTTGATCTGAGAACTGTCTTTTGTAATTTCAATTGCTCCCTGGCTTGTGTCAGAAATACTATGAGTGGGGTCTCCCTGGGGTTTTGCACAGCCCAGGTTTTAGCTGGGCTGGGAGGGACGTGAGGCAGGATTTATACATCAGAACAGGACCTGCAGTAAAGAAATTTTTATTGGCATATTTTATATTGTCCTAATTCAAAAGTTTCAGTTCCTGATGATCATTCTGGGCATAGGTTCAAGGCTTCATTTGCACTTGGCTCAGCTCAGATGTTCGAGGAAACTTTCATGATGGGAGACAGGTCCTTTTCCTTCAAAACCAGAATTTTTCAATAGATGGTAGGATTGTATTAGAGCTTCATTTGAGAATCCAGAAAGGATTTGCTTGAATTTTTCCAACTCTGCTTCTCTGATGCTGTGTGGTGATTAGAGGAGAGCTTTTCAGGTGTCCCTCTGAGAGTCTGAGCACAGTCTGGCTGCTTGCATCTGTGGCATTTTCGGTAATTATACCTCACTGAATGAAAAGCTTGGTACATCCATATAAAGGTTTCCCTGAGAGAATGGATATTTATTCTTTATTAACCCTAAATCTTTTTATTGGCTAACTAGCAAAGAGACATTGGTTTCTAAGCCTGAGACAGCTGCTTTGTGGAAAAGGTTCAATTGTTCTATATGCGTGCTCTATATGGACTGTGCTGCCATACAGCATAAGCATAGTCCAAGGCCTTTTCCCATTTGCTCCTTACAAGATGCCCAGTGGCTTCAGTAGGAAGAGACAGAGCCCAAGAGCAGCTCTGTGAGCCAGTGCAGAGAGAGGTGGATGCAGTTCAGTGGATAATGGAACATAAGGCTGCTGTGAAGGGGAGTTCGGCCCCTCTGTCCCACCCAGAGTGAGAGGAGATGGATGTTCTCCCTGGCTGGGTGTTGGGTCAAGGACTCAGATGTTGTGGAGCTACTCTGTGCCATCAGACTCGTTGCTAGGAGGGTTTGTGTCATGCAGAGCATCATCCCTGGGGAGCTGAGTTTGGACAGCACAGAGCGGCTTGCATCTGGCTCTCACACTGCCAAAGTGGCCATTAAATAACACTTCAGTATTTTAGAGCTCAGTGGTTTTGTTGAAGTATCAAATAAAGATTTTCTTTTAATTTAATTTAGCTTTATCATCTGGTTGTGTGGCTGACATGAGTAAGAGCACTGAAAAGTCTGCAGAATGCCCAAAATACACCAGAGAGTGAAAATCCTCATGATTTCATGAACTATACAAATCAACTAACTGGATTAATAGTTTTGTGACCTGCAACTGAGGAACATGAATGTGTGCACATGTTAGAGGCAGGAAACCAACACTTCCACCAGAATACACAGCTGCTTCTTGGGTGAGGTGAACACAATCTATGCTTTTTATTTCATCTTCCCCAGGTAGCTTCTACCAATATGCCTACTCTAAAAGTTTCATTTAGACACATGTGATTTTTTCCTTTTTTTTTTTTTCCTTACTCCTCAGGAACATGCAAGTCTTGTAAATTCCCATTATTGTTTAACCCAAACTGGCCAATACACTGGACAGCTGTCCCTTGAATCCACTGTATTGCCTCTAGATAATGCCTGGCGCTTCAGTGTCAATCCAGGAATTCCCAGGGTGTGCATCACCTGGTAGGTAATAAAGAAAGAAATTCTTATCTGAACTTGGGGTTACAACTGCACATTATGGAGCTGGATTAGACATGTTGTTATATGTATTATTGCCATGTTTTGACTACCTACAAACTAGAGCATTAATTATGTAATTACATAACTTATGATTACCTAAAAATTCTCCCTCTTCAAGTGGCTGTTGCAAATTTGTTCTTTCCTCTGATGAAATGACCTGTCATCTGCACATTGTGATTCATTTAAAATGTTGCAACTGGGTTATAATCTTCATTAGTTTCACAGAATGCATCTGAAACCAGGGATAGCCCTTTTTGTTTTCACTGAAACAAGCAGCCTTGGGTGTTGATGTGTGTCTCCTTCACCAAGAGAAGTCTCAACTCACTTCCAATGGTTTTGATTCTTGAGGGTTTCCTAGGTTTCAAGAATAAGCCTCTCGAGAGCAACATTAGCAGCATACGGAAAACAGGGATTTGTAAAACAATATTAACTTCTATTAATTTATAAACTTGATTTCAGATTCCTTTCTTTTGACCATTTTGTTTGCAGAAGCATTCGTCAGAGCACTGGGTTTTAATTTCCTTTCAACTGACAAATTTTGGAATCAGACAAGATACATTTCTCTGATTACTGCTGGACAAGGCTTGTACATAGAGATAGTGTCTTTTATTAGATGCAGCAGCAAGGTTGGAGAGCTCAGGCAAACTTTGAGGCGCACGAGCCCTCCAAATCTGAACCAGAAGCTGTCAGTGCTAAGCATATACTGAATAAGCAGCTGCTTGGGGTTAGATATGTGTGAATTAGACCATCTCAGCAGGGGGAAGAGTGCAGGCTTCTCTAGGTTATAACAGCAACTGGGAATCGTTGCCAGATTATTTGTAAGCATTGTCTGGTACACAGGTGAAGGGTGGCAGAATTGTACAAGGAAGAGTCTTGTTGTGCCTTAAGTATAGGAAAGATGTGTTTCTCTTGAGTGATCTAATAACAGCATGAACGTGGAAGTTCCTATTTCATGCTTAGAAGTGTGTGTCCTTCTGAGATTGCTCACATGCACTTCAAATTTTCTTTCCTATTAATCTCTGTGGGTTTTGCAGAAAGCTCAGAAAAAGGCTTCTACATTTACAGCTCTTTTTGCTCTGACACAGGCAGAGTAATCTTCAACATGGAAGCTCAAACCTTGTCCCTGGAGTTTCAAGCCCATGGAGAAGGTCATATATGACTGACAATGGGGAGCTAGTGAGATCTGCTGTTCTGGGTTTGTCAATGATTAGCCTGGTCTGACAAAGGTTCTACCATGAGCATTGTGGTAACTTCTTAAAGTTGATTGGGAGCTATTAAAGAGTGATAAAAATCAGATATTTCTGACCATGGTGATCAAAGGAGGAATTCGGTGATAGTACAATAGGTGCTTGGAATTCTCTGGGCATTGCCATCAGTATTGTTTAATGACCCAATGCTATGGCTATGTTGGGTAAATAGCAGCTTTGGCAGGTATAGAGACAAGAAGTCCTTAGGACACAGGGGTTTCAGAGCAATGACATAACTCATCTGCAAACTGCCCACTGTCCTTGGACACTGGTGGTTGCCATATTGTGACTGTCAGCCAGAAGGCTGACCCCTCTTGCAGAATCCTGATTTATTCAGAAACCTGCATTATTTCCTCTCAGGTTTCACACATGTTGCTTGTGGTCTAAAGGCAACAGTTCCACCAGCTGAGCTGCCAAATGTTTCTTTCTGGCTGAGGTTACACACACACACGTTAAAAGCTGCTGTCAGGTGAATTTTGCCTAATAGGATTCTGAATTTCCCTCCTTTTTTAAGAACTAGGGTAATTTAATGCTCCTGCCCTAACTATAGGAATATACTGATTTGGGAGCACAAATCTTCCACTTGCCACACTGAAAGACTTCAGCAGCCTGTGCTAAGAAGTTGGGAGCTCAGCACATGGAAAGTGTTGTGCCTGCAGCTCAGTGAGTGGATTCACTACATCCCATGGAATCCCAAAAGGTTTTTACCCTTGTTATCTTTCACTCAAAACTTGTGGGCATCCTCACACAGCTTGGAGTGCAGAGTGGTGGCTGGGGGGATGTTGGCTTCCTGCATCCCCGGCCTTTGATGCCTGAGTTCCCCAAATTCCCTGAATCTGCCATGCATTAGAGCTGTGTGAATCTCCTTGTTCTTGCTGCCCAACAACCAGCAATTTCCCAGGCATCAAGTACATGTGTGTGTGGTACTGAGTCATTTCTTTGGGGCTATTGTTTAAGGCTTCAAACCATGGAAGGAAACCAGGAGCCTGTTTAGATGTCACTAAAGGTCACTGGTTATTTTTATAGATTATATTAAAGTAAACCAAAACTGCACAAAAAGAATATTCAGATTGTGAAGTCGGGACTTTGAAAAATATTTTTGCTGCCTAACTATCACAAATCACTACAGAGCATGTGCAAACTGATTTTTCGGGGGCTCATAACTTGGCCAAAGGTGCATTACTCTTCCTGTAAAAAATTATTCCCTGGCACCATTGTGACCTTTCTGCCAAAATTTAAAGCAGTGCTCCAAATTATAGCACTGAGACAATTCAACCAAAAGCTTGCATCAGAGATCAGTTGTTTGTTGTTTTCTCTTTTTTTAACTGGCGTAAAAAGTTTTCCTGTAGTGGAAGAACTGCATTAGCTGAAATTTTCATCCTAAATTCCAGCAGGGCAGACAACCAGCATCGAAAGCTTTAATTCAAAAGATTAAAGTCTGGCAAAATTCTAAGCAACCTGAGCCTTGTAATAGTGAGTTTTGTACAATGTGGTCAGCATACCAAAGGGAAAATTTTTTTTCTGTCTGTTTTGATTTTGATGTCATTCCATCAAACATTTAATTGGTAGACACAGGATTAGCTACAAACTCATTTTGAAGCAATGAACAGTAGTCAGACATAAACAATTGGGATGGGGGCAAATTACACAAGTGCCAAACGATGGGAGAGATTATTAACAAGGGGCTTTGCAAACTGTGTCCCTGAATGAACAGAATTGTTGCAGAGCAGAAAACAGACCTTGAAATGGTCTCTGGTGGAAGGAACAGGGCTTGTATAGCACAAGGGAGTTCACCTACATAGCAGCCTTGAGCCAGGTATGCAAGTGCTTGGGAAAAGGAGGTCAGGTTGGGACTGTTCTTAGTGTGCAGGTCTGCCATCGGAGTCACCTGGGCAGAGGGTGATGGACTTTGACAGTATGGTGCAGCTGAGTGGTGGCTTGATCCAAAATCCTGCCAGCCTGCTCTCCTGGGGGAACAGCAGGATAATGTTCTGGTGGCTTAGAGGGAATTTATGAGGTTAAACTGGAGGTTATGAGGTGAAATTGGCCCCCATGCAAATGTAGGTCAAAATGCTAATATGTACATTACACAAAAACTGTGCAGGCAGGCAGCAAACTTCTTGAAAAATCATGCTAGCAGTGACCAGACCTCAGACACCATAAAATAAGGAATAACCTTTGCTAATTCTCAGACATCGCCCCTGCAGACGACTGCAGGCCAGAGAGGCAGGTGGGACTTACTCAAGGTCTTATCTGGAGCCAGAGCACAGCTGAAGGTTCATTCCCAGGTCCACGGTCTCACTGCTGGAACAGGCTGCCAGGAATTACTGGCAATATGTTTGGTTTTAATCTTTGCACTGCTCTCCAGTGAAGTTCTCCAGGCTGAAGTGCCTGGAATTTATCTCCAAAATATTTTGGAGGGGAAATGTGATCATAAAGCTAAAGCTTTGGGCTATGCATGCTTCTTTTCAGGCTCCTAACGGGTTTGAAAGGGGTAAGTGTTAGTAACCTGCCTCCTTTGTTTTTTGACAAGGAGAGTAATTTAGAAAAACAAAAACCAAAAAACCCAAAACCGTTTTAATCCCTTACACAGAGTTCATGTCAGCTTTAGCTTAACTCAACCCACGTTGCAGGAACTTTAGGAGGCATTTTATGTTTTTCTAAATTGGTTTGGGTCTCTTCCTGCTCCTATGGCTATGTCACTGGCTGGGGCCAGAGCTGTGCCACAGCTGGCACACACAGTGGGTAGCAAAGTCCTGCCCTTGGTGGCAAAAGTGAGAGACAGCTGCTCAGCCCCAGGAAGAAGTTTGCTGAGCAAACAGTGTGCCCAGCCTGTGCAGAAGGGCTGAGCCTCCAGTTCCTGTCCAGCTCCTGACACAAAACCCTGTGCTTCCTCTCCTGTATCTCTGGAGCCTCGTAAGACTCTTCCTCTTCCCAGCATATCGAGTTGCAGCTGTCTCAAGCTGACTGGCAGCAGATTGCTGCTCCTGAGTCTGCCCTTGTTTTTTTTTTTTTTTTTTTTCCAAGCAGAAGGAAAAGGCTGGAAGTTCTCGGTTTCTACAGTCACGACTGTCCCAGCGAGCTCATATCTGCCCTGTTGAGAGATGCCGGCACCCTCTGGGCGGGGTGAGAGCATGAATGCAGCTGGGGAGCACCAGTGTCGGGCGGGTATCGCGCCTGCCTTTACCAGCCTGACGGGAACAGACAGGGACAAAGGTAAAGCTCGAGGCATGAAAAGGCTGCTTGTTGCAGCGTTTCATGGCCAGTGAGCATGACCAGCCTTCAGGGCTAATTACCAAAGGAGAGAGAAGTATGTTCTTGTCAGCAGACCTACAGGGTTACTATTTAATGAAGCAGATATGCAGGTAACTTGTTCAGTGAGCAAGTGACTGACTTGTGTCCACAAGGATGTAGGTGTGTGTGACAGGACGCTTCAGGTGGCTTTCGACCCCTGGTCTTGTCTCTAAGTGGAGTTGGGCACAACTCTCAGCAGTGACAATCTGTAGCCTGTTTCCCTCTTCTCCAGTTTTTCCCCTATACCTCCTCTGCTCTTCTTTTACCTTTTTTCTCTACTATTCTCCCCTTTTTAACAACCCTAGCAACTCTTGTTTATTCCATCCTGTCCTTTCATAGCTCTCCACCTTATTTTTCCCTCCTGTTTTTCTAATTACTGATGCTAAGCAGCATTGAACAGTGGTGTCATCACTATTTCATTAGGCCTGCCCAAGTTCCCTGCCAGTGGTTTATGGAGCATGTGTGAGCTGGGAACAGCCAGTATCCTCTGTGTGCTTGCATCAGGGTCCCCCGCCGATCTCAGTTTCTCAGCACATCTGTCAAGTGTTACTTGTCCTTTTCTTGGGACTGCCCGTGGAGGTGTGCAGGGGGTTGTGAGCTGTGCCAAACCCTGGTGGTGTGCTGGCTGGGTTACAGCCAGCGTGAGGATGCCTCCATGCTGCAGGAATCTCTTTGTATTGCTGTGTAGTCTGATGCCAAAAAGTTACTTCTGTGTTAATCCGGTGCCTGTGCTGGTCTCTATAGGAGAGATGGGACAAAACATGTGGGAATTAATCAAATGGAGATTTTTTTTTTTTTTTTTTTGCCCAAGTCAGTGGATATGGACAGATTCAATGGCTCTTTCTGACTCCTAAGCTTGTACTCTGAATTCATACAATTTAGTCCTTCCAGCATCACCACTCAGACTTGTCCGGACTTCTAGACTGGAGTAGGAATTACTGGGGAGGAGTAGCAATATCTACAGTACAACACCTCTCACAGTTTTTTATGGGAATTACTCATTTACCTCACTGCAACCTGTATTTTGATCTGATAGCAGCTACACTTGGTAGAGGACCTTTCTAATACAAAGGTGATTAGTACACACATATTAGACAGTTATGGATCTCTTCTACCAGTGTCCCTTGGGTATTTACCAGAAAAGATAACTGGATTGTCAAAATTTTACCTGTACCTCCCACGGCATTGGGAGGAACATGCCAGTTGAAAACTTAGTGTGACTGCAGAGATTTTGAAGCCCAAGGTGTGGATGGGGAGCACAGACTGCAGCAGGGAGGCTGGTGCAGAAGTGAGATGCATTTACAGAAGCTCTGGGACAAGACACACCATGTCTATCTGACCCAAGCCTGCTATGCCCTACCTTTGGGCATGACCCTCAGTTTCTTTTCATTGGAAAATATGGCAATGTGAAAAAACACTTTGACTTGCATGTTCCATGGATTTTATGCTGTTTTCTCTGTAGAGAATGTTGGGGTTTTTCCTGGAATACTAAGCAAAAATGGATCAAGGGAAAGAGTCAGCCTTCCTTTTATTCTCCTTTTTGCTACATAAACCACTTGATATGAGGCATTGAGATGTTTTGGAATACAGTTGTGAGCTTGGCCTCAGTTCAAGCTGCAAAAGTGGCTGCTACCCACAGGAGAACAGGGGGCTGGGATATGACAGTCTGCACTGCACAAGTGCTGCTGGTCCCAGTCCCTTGCTCTGGGCCTCTACGGACAAGACAGGCTGTGGCAAAGCAGTCCTTGCTGGCTCCAGGACCTGTCACTGGTCCACTTGCAGTGACACCAGAAAACACATTTCTTTACAGTTGTGCTGCTTCACATACTCTGTTTCTACCAACAGGTTCCAGGCCAGCTCTACGACTGTGCCAGCCTGTACTGCTCCTGGGAAGGGTCCTCCTGCTGCGCTGGCTGCCGGTGACCTGCCAGGGGACATGGAGCTGCTGGCTGTCACAGCACCAGAGGAAGCAGGGAAGGATGCAACAGAGTCACAAACTGAGGTGGAAGGAGCAGAAAAAGCAGTAGCAATGCCAGAAGTGGAAAGCCCAGTGGGGATAGGTCTGGGTGGGAAGGTGGTCACTCCTGAAGGAGCAGCGGCAATTGTGGCAGGAGAATCGGAAAGCCCAGTGGCAGAAAGAGTTGCTGAAGCATTTGCTAGGGCAGCAGAGAGAATTGCAGTATCAGAAGTTGCCAAGGTGTTGCAGTCAGCAATAGCTGAGGTAGGCACTCCTGCAGCCCCACGTGCTTGATGGGGGAAGGGGCTGGGGGTACTCGCTCCCCTGGGCTGGGCTCACAGATCCTGAGGCATGGGAGGCTGCAGCTCCAGCACCAGAGCTAGCCCTGACCTTTCAGCCTTGCCCTCAGAACGCCTCAGGTGGATCAGACCATATTTCTACTTAGCATCAAGCAATGGGTAGAGATTTTTATTTTGGAAAAATTGAAAGCAATGTCAAAAAAAAAAAAAATCTGAAATTCCTGCTGAGAATTTGTGCTCTTTTCCCATCTGGTTTCCCTCTGTCTTTTAGATGAGCTTTTTTTCATGATAGCGGGCACTTTATCATGCCTGGTATAGTTAAGGTTACAAAGCACTCTCCATTCCAGCCCCGCTGGCCACATGCTCATCCTGTTCTGAAGCATTCATATTTGGGGATCAAAAAAGGTCCACGTGTGGTGTTTGCTCAGCCGAGAATTTTTATTTGACATTTGAGCAATTATGGCTTGTGTTGTTCGTGAGTTTGCTGAGGGTGATAAATGCACTTTTCCCATTTGAAAACCCTGTCTTTTAACATTGACGATGTGGTGACAGATTTTCAGCAGGGATGGGAGTTGGATTTGCCAGGGCTTAGTGCCACTCCAAGCGCCAGATTTTCAGCTGCGTTCAGCACCCAGCAGCTTCCCGTTGGGTGTGAGGCCTTTGGACATGTTTGTTCCCATGTGTGGAGCTCGTTTGAAGAGCTGCCTGCCTGCAGCACCACTGAGCATCTACCTCCTGCTTTCAGGAAAATCTGGATCTCATCTCCCTGGGCTCTGATTTCATTTTGGTGTGCAGGGTCAGCTTACTGCTATCACTGTTTCCGGGGCCCCAGAGCTGTCCTGAGCACATGGAATTTCTGTAGGATATCTTAACTTATCCCTCAGCTTGGGCAAGTGGCTTCACTCAGGAAGGGCTTCTCAATGTCTGTTTGAGTTTGGTGTCTGACTTCTGGTGTGTTCTCATGTGAATAGGTACCTTTATTTTTAATATCAGCAGTTTGTTTTCTAGTGCCTTTTCCAGTGTTCATGTATTTCTTCTCTTGACTTTTCAGCTCAAAGGGAAGAGGAGGAGCATGTGGATAAAGCCGAGGAATGCCACTCAGCGGGAAGAAGGTTGGATGAAAGAGGGAGAGGTGAAATGAAACGGAGAGGTGACGTTCTGGGACATACCTCCTAATGGGGAGCTTGTACCATCACGCCTGCAATGCAATAGGGTTGCCAATCACATCTCATTTGTGAACCACTATACGATTAAAAATAAATATATGGCATGTTCTGCATGCAATAGTGTTGAGGGTCTGTCAAAGGTCTTTGTGTCCTGGTTTTGTGAAAGGTAGCTCTGCATCTCTTCCTCAAAGATGAGGAAGAACAAAATGTGCTGTTCATAACAGAAAACATACTACAGGCATGAAATGACATAAAAAAGAAATACTTTCATAGAATCATAGAATATCCTGAGTTGGAAGTGACCCACTAATATCATCGAAGTCACCTCCTGGCCTTGCACAGGACACCCCCAAGGCTTAAATTTACTTTAAATATGCGGTCAAGTTTTCATGTCTGTAGGTTGAGAGATTGTCCATTGGAGCACTGGTAACATGAAATAGTTTCAAATCCTAACAGAGTGGGTGCATTTACCAGTCAGTTTGGTAACACATTGCTCCAACTCTCTCCAGCTCTGAAGTGGGTTTCTTGCTTAGATGGGAATGGTAGGTATGTTCTTTTTTCTTTTTTCTTTTTTTTTTTTTCCCTAATTCTATTTATTCATATGAAGCATGGAATGGGAAAGGTGTCTCCATCCAGATTGATAATGGTGTGATGCCAGACAGAGGAAGTCCAGAAGAAATTCAAGAAACAGGAAAAAATATCTTCAAAACAGTGGTGGACTTGTCAGCATGAATGATGTTCCCCAGGCAGTAGAGATGGATCATTAAAACAGGCTTCTGATTTTTGAGAGGAAAAAATATTGTTTGTTGTAAGATTGTTTTCTCAGCCTGTGAGGTACAGGTAAGACAGGTTTGTAGCAACAGTTGGATGATGGAGCAGTCACCATAAGAGATAAATGGTGATAAAGTGTTACAGAGTGTGGGATTAGAACAAAGCCCCTCCTGGTTATTCCAATGGATGATGATCACAACTCAGAAGTGCCTGATGCCTTCAGCAAATGCCCGTTCCATGAATTCCCTCCAGGTACTTCATGGTGTGCTGCTCCAGGTTTATGTTTAGCAGACTGAGGGGATGGGGTCAAATCTGTACTTGGATAGAAAGTTTCTGAACCAAATGCAGGAGGTGATGCAAGCACTTGTGTGTGAATTGTGGCCATAGCCCAGGTGGGGTGTCCAGGCAGTGCCTCCAGGTACTCCAAGTGAAACAGAAAGCAGCTCCCTGACTGCAGGTGGTCATGACTAAAGCCATATCACTTTGGGAAAGAGTAAAGACTGCAGGCCTGGATTGTGCCCCAAAATCCATGAGTGTATTGACAACCCATCTCTAAACTCCTGTGTAGTTGCAGCTGAATGCGATATTCTCCATATCCCTTACTTCCAGTTTCCAGGGGTGCTTCTGTGGGAAACGTGCCATTTGTCCTGGTGCACCCCAGAAGGGGCAGCAGATTACTTTCAGCACTGTATGGAGCTGTTCTCCAACAGACCTCAGAAGAGGAGGGTGTTGTTGAGGATCTGCTGCTGCCCTGTGCAAGTTGGCTGGCAATGAAGATCCATCTCCCTCTTGGGAAATATGTCCTTGCACTGCAGCAAAGCCAAGGGGTTTCAGTGCAGGCTTGTGCCCCTGCCCCTCTGCAGCACAGCCAGTGCCCATGCACTTCCACTGGCTTCTCTCTCTGTGCAGTGACAGGCTGGGGAGGAGAGAGGAGGGGAGAACAGCAGTCTCTGATTAAAACTCAGCCCCCCTGGCCTTAGATCTGAGGAGACAGAGCCCGCCCTCCCTTCCCTTACCATAATTTTATTTTATTACAAAAAGAGCCCGTATTAAAAAAGCTCATGATTATGTTTTCTGTTCACCAAGACTTTTCCTGTATTCGACCTTTGGATAACCTCCAAGGCTTGCAAACATTTGAAAGGAGTAAAGGAGCTCGTTTTATTGCAGGGCCTCAGCATACATTCTTTCCAGCCTATCTTTAACATCAGTTGACAAGAATTATATAATTGCAGTCTGTGATCCCTTTAAGGCTAAAATGTATTCGTTTTCCCTCAAAGAACACTTCAGGTTTCAGAGTTAAATGTATACTTTTTTTCCTCATCTGGGTTATTCTGTGGAAAGCCGTTTTCTCTTAAACTGGCAAGTCTCGTTCTACCAAATCACATGGATTTATTTTTTACTGTGGTTTTAAGCTCACATGTTAACAAGTAGAAGAAACAGCCTCCAAATCCCAACCTGTGTTTCCCATTCCATTGGAAAATTAGTGGGTTACAGAGAACACGCAAGGGGAATTACACTCCTCAGGTGGAATCAAATAAAATTTCAACATACCAATTTAATCAAATTAGTGTCTAATGCTAATTGATAGGCAGTCTGGAGATGGACAGGTAGCTGGATTGGATTTGATCTTGCATTTCAGAGGCATGACGTAATCTGCTGGATCAGGAAGGAATTTCTGGTTTCCTATCTGAATGGCATCTGCCACCATGTTTTAGGAAGCCTTGGACATTGGATACTTGGATAGGAGCTGGGGAAGGATGCCAAAAAAGAAGTCTGAAGATAATACCTGGAATTTAAAAGACGAACTGGCTGCTGCCACAATGATGTTCTGTTTGCATATGTTCCTCGCCGTTCAGGTTTTCACTGGTGTTTGTGCTCCTGCAGAGTAAAACAAGTGCATAAACATGTGAGTATTCCTGGAAGCTTTTCATGCCAGTTGTGTTTGTGTGTCAGAGCCAGTGATGCTTGGATCTTCTGCTCAGAGGGAACAGAAGTGATGCCACTGCAGCGCTCAGAGCACATTCACAGTGCTCCTTGAGAATGGAGTGAGAAGTTCAAAGAAACTGCAAAAGACCTCACCCCTCCAAGTATTTCTGGACAATGAAAAATGGAGGGTGAAAGTAGCCTAGCCACGGGCATGTGCATGCAGGAGGGGAAATTAAATTTGCCTCCAGAATTGGCTGTTAGGAGTGATCTGGCTTGCTGAAGCTGGCGAAGAGACTGGGCTCAGTGGACCTTTGGTGCTGCAAAGGGGTCTGGGAGGTTTTGAGAGGTTCTTCTCAATTTTGCCATGAGCTTACCCCAGATCTCAGCTTTCTTATCTGATAGAAGAGGACAATGGCAGCCCATGTGCCTGCCTTCGTGCCCTTTTATCTAAGCACTCGAGGAAGTGCAAACTTTTATTCCAAATAATGTTTGCCAGTAAAAATGGATCTCTTCTTCAAATATTTAGTTATTCTAATGCTGATTGCCCCCCATTCCCTAAGGGGAGTAGGGGGCAGGGGCAGCATTCCTGGTTTTATAGAGGGGCAGGCTTGAGAGGGCTGTAACTGCATGTCACGGGGGTTGGATGCAATAACTGAAGAGAGGGGAGCCAGTAATAGAATCCTTTTAATAAACTACAAGCCCACAGTTTATAAACTTGGACACAGATTATGCTCCTGCCTAGAGTATAAAAATAACCGCATTTGGATGTCTTTGTGGCCAAAGGATCTTATAACCTGTTAAGTTTTGCTGCCTGTTTTTCTAATGTAGGCAGGACCAGTGTAATACCCTGTGTTGCACTGAAAGGGAAAATCTCTGGTCTGTTAAGCTGTTCCCTGCCTTTAGTAGCCTCTCTGTATCAGGATTCACATTCTTGTTTCCGTTTCAAACAGGAGACTAGTTTACAAGGCAAGTTCCTCCTTGGAGATCACAAGAGGCTTTCTTTCCCCTTTCTTTTTCTGAGAGGAAGGATTAGGTCACGGTATTCCATTTGCTTTTTATTTTTTTCTTCTTTGGCTAATCTGCTCTCCAAGATGTCCATGTTACAAGAGAAATAAAAGGCTTTAAGTGAGCGCAGGATTTTTTCCCCTCACCTCAGCACTCCAGCTGAGAAGGGCGATTTATAGAAATCGCCACTCAGAAAAGCCTTAAAACAGAATTTCAGATGCTTATAAGACAAAGCAGAAAGATAGCAGAGCATCAGGTGCCTTCTCCTTACCTCACAGGGTCGTGTTCTGCCTGCTCTTAAGGAGTTTGGTGGATGGTGATTACAAATACGTCTGCACCGTATCCGGGTGTACTGTACGTGCAGTTACAGCTTTGTACAATGAGCTTGTGTAGTCCCTCACCTGCAATCAGGAGGTTTATCATTATTCAAAGACCTTTGTTTTCTATTATCTTTGTGCATTTTGTGTGCTGGAAGCATTAATGGCACCGCGGTTTAAGATGTGCTCTTTGAGCCTGGCACCTTTCCTGGTGCCAGCGTGTGATGTGCTGTGCATCGCTTGGCTCCAGTCGAGGGGAGGACACACACTGGTGCCGATCCTTCTATGCGGAAAGTTTTGGGACTCTCTATACAAAATTACTTTGTTCAGAGCATACTGAGCACAAAGATTATTGCTTTAATGAATGCTGAATTATTCTTGTTCAAATACCAGGTACTAGTACTAGTTTGTGGTAAGACATAAAGATTTTTGCAGCAGTACATATGAACATGCATTTGGTAGTTTGTACCTAGCACAGGTACGGCTTGTTCACACTGGTCATGTCACATTCGGGAAACTATGCTTAAAGGGCCAGGTCTGCCTTGATTTAAGTCTGCTGAACTTTGTGCCAGTCTCTGACAACTAAAGTTATGCTTCTCAAATGTTTTCAGCTATTTTTTTTCAGTCCTTTCTTTCCAAAGAGTTTTAGAAATGCAATTAAATGGACAGTAATACTCAGCAGTTACACATAAGAAGCTGTTTATCTAAGGAT
This sequence comes from Corvus hawaiiensis, assembly GCF_020740725.1. Classification (NCBI taxonomy): domain Eukaryota; kingdom Metazoa; phylum Chordata; class Aves; order Passeriformes; family Corvidae; genus Corvus; species Corvus hawaiiensis. The sequence goes on from NC_063223.1 coordinate 14,544,850, forward strand.
ATCAAAGTGCTTGACAAAGGTGGGTAATTCTCACAGTGCCCTTTTTTTGCAGGGTGAAATGCTGGCATGCAGAGACAGCGAGTGGTTTATCTGAGTAACAGAGTCGGTAGCAGAGGTAGTAATTAAAACTTTGGTCTCATGACACCCAACTCTGTACTGTAACCACTAGACAAACTGCCTCCCGGAACCATATCTCATCTCTATCTCCCTACATATGCACAATAAAGCCTTTGTAGTATATGCTGTACACTTGCTATTGATACTTGTATCAGCTGAAAGATAATGCTCGCTGTTCTTACTGGCTGCAAGTGTGCTCCACACAGCTTCAATTATCTGAACATAATGGTGGAGAAGGGGAGAATTTTGGATAACTGAGGGCTTCAATAATTGAAGGGGTTTTCAGTGCAATTAATAGTCATGGTAGGAACACAGCAGGTTTTGGACAGCAGGTTCGGGTACCTGGTGCCACACTGTGCTGTCAGTCAGTAATCAACATGCTGCTGTTTTGGACATTTTCTCTTCCTTGTTTTGTTTCAGTCAAAAAAAAAAAAAGGACAAATATATTTTAGATGTGTTGGTATCCCTTTAAGTTTGATGAAGACTAACATCTATCGTTTTGGTCCATGGGAAGCTGCTTATGGACATGGGTAGTTTAAGAACACCGATTGATCAGTGTTAGGTGGCTTGGCTGGCAGTGGGGTGTGGGCTATGTGGGTGGCTCTAAGTGACTGAAGAGATCATCTGAAAAATAATTTCCCCTGCATATGCCATAAACTCTGGGATTTCAAGTATGACCCAGCCGTTAATGAGTTCCATACAAGCAAACAAATGGTCAGTTACTGTAGAGACGCATTCTTTTAGGAACGTAAAAACATGATCCGCAGGACCTGCTCATGGAGTGTCTGTGCACTGCACACTGACCTTCATGTGACAGAAATCTTGACTAGGTGACTTTATTATAAATGTCCCCATGCCACCTAGGCCAGCTGCCCGTCACTGCCTGCTTTCTCTGCAAGCTAATTTATTTCTAAATGCAATAGAAGAAAAAGATGGGATAAAGTTTGCAAAGCGTATCACAAAGTGTTACTGGCCCCGTTCAGTTTTCATCACACCGTATGCTCTCACCATGACTTGCTTTTTAAAACCAGCTCTGTCCTCTGCCTCACACCAGACGCAGGAATTAGGAGCAGCCTTTACCCTTGCAGTGGTTATGAACTAACAGATTGGTGCAGGTAAGGCTGAAAGACCTTAAGGAAGGGAATAAACTTGGCTTGGTTTTTATGAAATACAGTGTTGGGTAGAGGATGAGTGTTCAGCTCTGACTGGCCTCACAGTTCATCCTGCACTGCCTCTGTTCTGGGACTGAGGCAGTTACGTGCCCCCATCAGAGAAGCACCCCCACATATTCAGATTAGTACAAACCCCACAGTTTGGTTTATTTTTCTCAGCTATTACCTGAGAGACAGGATATGTTGACAGGCTGATGTCTGACTTCTTTTTTGAAAAGATTCATCTAATCTTAGTTGCTTTAAATTACAGTCTTAACTTTTACTCTGTAAGTTTTCATTGCCTGGTCTCATTAACTACTTTAAGTGCCTGAAAAATATATATATACTCTCTTGTATGTTTCAGTGTTTACCCCAATATGCATGTTTGTGCAGAGAGAACATGCATATTTATTACCTTTAATACAGTCTGGATGCACACACATACATGATTCTCTTCCTACTTAGACATCACTTTATACACAATTTGTATATGCATATTTATAAGGGCTTCAGTGGAAACAGGACTGACACCAATATTTTATGCATTATTAGGACGAGCAAGTTCACCCTTTAAAATGACTATATTTGGAAATCTGATTCTAAACTCTTGCTGGTTTAACTTAATTTTGTGGCTTTTCTCCAGATTTTCATAACCAGTGGAAGTGATGACAGGATGGAGAGGAACACTTGCGCTCCTTGAAGGTGAGCGTTCGTGTGGACACATTTGTGTAAGGGACTGGGCAAGGGTGCTGCTTTCAGCCCATGTGATAAATGACTGCACCAAAGTGTGGGGCTTCACAAGTCAATATTTGTGCATTGCCGTGCTCTTTTTTTTCCCCCCACCACTTTGGTGGTCAAAAGTCCCATCCCTATTTTTTTTTTTTTTTTTTTTTAATTTTAAAAATTTTATTTTAATATCTAGTCCGCTGCTGTTGTGTGAATCTCGCGCTCCCTCTTCTTTTCCCGCACGGTCTCCATCCCTTTTTGGAACCATACAGCAGTGAGCTAAAGCACAAAGAGCCCGCGATAAAGCCGCAGTTTTGTTTAACAGCTCCGACAGTGAAAGTTCGCGGGAGCGGCGCTGGGAAATCGGTGCCGTGAGCAGAGCCGCTCTTGCCAGCGTGGCTCTGTCCGGCCTGGCGGGCCCAAGCACGGGCGTTCGGCGGCGGCTCAGCGGCCTCTCGGAGCCGAGCGTGTGCGCTGTGCCGCGGCCGGGCCGCGCTGCGCTGCTGCGGGACGGGCACCGGGCACCGGGCGGGCAGTGCGCGGCGCGGCCCATAGGGGGCAGCAGCCGCCCGCGCTCGGGCCGCGCAAAGCGCCCCGCGCAAAGCGCCCCGCGCAAAGCGCCCCGCGCAAAGCGCCCCGCGCAAAGCGCCCCGCGCAAAGCGCCCCGCGCAAAGCGCCCCGCGCAAAGCGCGCACCGGCCCCGCGCAAAGCGCCCCGCGCAAAGCGCCCCGTGCAAAGCGCCCCGCGCAAAGCCCGCACCGGCCCCGCGCAAAGCGCCCCGCGCAAAGCCCGCACCGGCCCCCCGCAAAGCCCGCACCGGCCCCGCGCAAAGCGCCCCGCGCAAAGCGCCCCGCGCAAAGCCCGCACCGGCCCCGCGCAAAGCGCCCCGCGCAAAGCGCCCCGCGCAAAGCCCGCACCGGCCCCGCGCAAAGCGCCCCGCGCAAAGCGCCCCGCGCAAAGCCCGCACCGGCCCCGCGCAAAGCGCCCCGCGCAAAGCTCGCACCGGCCCCGCGCAAAGCGCCCCGCGCAAAGCCCGCAAAGCGCCCCGCGCAAAGCCCGCACCGGCCCCGCGCAAAGCCCGCACCGGCCCCGCGCAAAGCGCCCCGTGCAAAGCGCCCCGCGCAAAGCCCGCACCGGCCCCGCGCAAAGCCCGCACCGGCCCCGCGCAAAGCGCCCCGTGCAAAGCGCCCCGTGCAAAGCGCCCCGCGCAAAGCCCGCACCGGCCCCGCGCAAAGCGCCCCGCGCAAAGCCCGCACCGGCCCCGCGCAAAGCGCCCCGCGCAAAGCCCCGAGCCCCGCTCGGCCCTGCTCCTCATGGCAACAGCCCCCTGCGAGAAGGAGGTTATTTGCGGTTGTTCGCTTTTTCTTTCTTTGTGTGTGCGTGTATAACTGCAGTGCAGAGTGAGGAGGCTCTGGCGTGTTGTCCTAGGTAACTTTCCCCGTAATTTAAAAAAACACAAAACAAACCTAAAGACCTATTAAAAAGAAAAAAAAAAAAAAAAAAAAAACAAAAAACAAAAAAAAAAAACAAAAAACCAAACGACCAACCACTAAGATACCTAGAAACAGTATTGAGTTGCTTGTGCAAAAATACCCCCCAAAGAACATCTGAGTAAATACGTATATAGAATATGTAAGTTCGTGTAAAAGCAGCTTTTTGTTTGCATGTGGGTCCATATGAAACCCAAGATGATATATCATGTTATGCTCAGATTGTTGTTTCAAGATACAGCTATGGGTAGATTTCACGATGGAACATCTCTTATTTCATCGCTTCTAACTTTGCTATTTTCAGCACATGCACCCTCAGTATTAAAATCCTGTGATTGTTACTTTTTCTAACTCTCTCTTTGCCTATTAACAAGATTCTTTAAAAACCAAACTAAAACAAAATCCTTTTAGATCCCACGTGGATTTGTTACTCTGATGTTGGTAGCATCAGTGGCCAGTTCTGAACTTTTCTGGCAAGTACAAGGGCGAGCTGCTTGCCCGGCTGAGTTTGCAGCCAAAGCCGCTGCTGCTGCCGCCGAAGCACCGACCGAGCCGCAGGAAGGACCGAGCAAATGGTTACAAACGAGCGCTGCTCCTCAGCTCCACAATTTTCTCTTCGTCTTAAATGCACTTTATTGCACCTTTCCTGCAGTTTGTTCTGAGAACAGCCACACTAATAATCCTTATCCAGCACAGAGGAATCCCCCTCCTGGCTCTCAGCTTGAAGCCGCGGCTGGCATTCTGCTGCTCTGATTTGTTGACTTTGATATTTTAAAATTATTCTTCTCTACTATCTCTTGCTGGTGCAGCTCACCTCCAGCCACAGTCCAAGGCTGGCTAACAGTTGCTATGATGTAGCTTCAGCCTTTCCCGTCCCTGGATTTTTAGGGCTGTGATTTCAGCAGAATACATGGCTCGTCATTTCAGTGTGGGCTTTCAAACTGTGCGACAGCCGTGAAAGTGAAGAATCCACGAGAGAGGCTGTGTGTGTGTATGATGGTGGGGGTATTGGATATGGGCAGACTCTTTAATACACTGAAAATGTTATTTTTGACTTTTGGTGCTCTGGAAGATTTTTATTCTGTTTTTTGATGATGGCTTGAACTATTATCCAAACTGAAAGTAGTTGTTTTTCATGTATTTTGACAGCAGCCTCTAATAAATGGAAGTCCTTCCCAATGTTTAGAAAATCAGTGTATTGAGTGCATGCTGAATAGCAAGAACAACTATTTTTGAAGTTGTTCTGCATTGTGGAGTATCAGTGTTTGATATGTTCAAACCAGTACGTGCAATTCCTCGCGACTGTTACGTTCACTTTAAACAATGAGGTCTTTGCTCAGGAATAGTCCTGGGTTTGTTAGGGAATCAGTGCAATGCTGGCCCCAATCAATAAATGAAGTTTGCTTGTGGCAGGACTGATGCAGCCATTATATAAGAGGGAAGTCCATGTAAGTATTTGATTATTTTCTTAAGGGTTTCATTTGCTGGTTTTCAGGCAGAATAGTGTCACTTAGAGCAAGTATTTAATCTTTTTTTTTTTTTTCCCTTTAAAAAAAATGGAACTCTGTAAACGACACTGAAAACTTAGCGCTGAACCTTGGTCTTACAGGATTAGTTCCCATCTACTTCACTGACTTCATCCGCAGGAGAAAAGGCCACAGGAGAAATCCCACACAGGAAAACATATTCTTTGCCCTGGAAACCTTGTTATCTTATATGTTCCAGGTATGAACTGTTGGTTCATTCCTGATGCATGAAGGGCAAATTCCTGCCTTTCTCACTCTGACAGGGTTTTGCCAGGGCAAATTTACTCCTGGCTTACACCATCTGTAACCATGGTGGGAGCAAAATTCAGCCCTTTAGCTCTAATGGGAGCCTGTTTGATCTCGTCCTTTACTGCCGAGTGGTATCAGGATGGGAGCTGGGCACAGAAACGTGACTACCACCGAGCTGCTATTTGTTGCACTGCATTATCTGTAGTATCCTTGTTATTCTAGAAACCTTTTTTTTTCCCCCTCCCTGGAACATTTTGCTGCAGCAAATGAAGAAGGGAGGAAAAAAATTGAAGAGACCTTCATTTGGTGGCACAGAAAATTTGCATAAAATATCGCTCTAAGCATTGAAGGATCTTATTACATAGGGTTTTGATGATAATCTTTGTTGAAATAATATTTAACACATGCTGCACTTTTAATTAAGTATCTGAATAATCTCAAATTAATACCAGAGGTTTAAAAATAAGTTTTCATTTTAGTGAACTGTAACATAATAGCAAGCTGCATGGCAACCCCTTCCTTTACCCTTTGATTTAATTAAATGCCCTTCTGTGTGCTTCTTCTCACTTCAGAAATGCACATAAAGAAATCAAACCCAGTCGTTTTATTTAGGATTTTGCCACTTTTCCTTATGTCTTTGTTCATTTATTTGCCCTACTTCCTCTTGGGCTTTGATTAAGGTGTTTCTTCGGGGATCAGCTCGTCTTGGGCTTTGCAAACTGGCCTGTGTGTTTGAAAGGGGCAGTTGCAGCGTGTTGGGGTTTCCGTGTTGGTGGTGGTGACACGCAGGTCCCTGTTTGGAAGCAGCCAGCTGTGGCAGGGAGGTGCTGGGTCCTGTACTGCACATGTCTGTGTGTGCCATGGGGAGGATGCAGCCGGGTAAATCCTGGGGCACCTCACACAGCGCAGTGACACGCTGGAGTGTGTTATGCTCCTGGAGTTTGATTATAAGGTAAAAAGGAGCTTAACAGTGTAATGGCTTCAGACAGCAATCAAACTGTTGCGAATAAATCCACGTTTATTCTATTTTTTTTTTTTAATTTAAAAGGTCTGATCCAGCCAATTTGTTTGCCTTCCAGTAAGGCGTGCTTGACAATCACTGCTTCATTATTCCATCTTAAGAAATTCCACTAACCAAAGGAAGGGAAAACAGCCCTCGCTCGGATCCGTGTCGGTGAAATTGTTTTGCTGGAGCCACTTCGCTGGGCGAGTGTGGGTGCGGGCTGGGGGGAGGCTCTTTACTGCCTTTATGGAAACATGCTCCAGTTTGGGAGCGCGAGGATGTGAAGCAGGCTGGCTTTGAAGGCTTTCTGTTAGATTTCCCCCTTTATCCCTTTCCATCTATCATTTTAAAGGAGACATATATAACCACCGCACTTTGTATATTAAGGGGAGCTGCCTGCTTTTTCCCTTTGCTGAGATAATGACACTGAGGGTTGTTGACTGCTGTTATCTCTGATGACAGCCTTATCTGCATGCTCTGATTCCCGCTCCCGGAGTCAGAGATATCCAGTCCTTCGGAAACTGACCACTGCTCCCACTGTGGCCAGGCAGGCTGGAAAGCAAATACTTAGGGGTGACAGAGTTCTTGATCAGATGTGCTGTTTGCTATGTTCACCTCACCCACAGTACTGAAGGGAATATTGAAGGGAAACATTGGGGGTGAGAAGAAATGAGAGCCTCAAAATCAGGATGGATAAAAGGCAAATGCCACCAGCTCTCCTCAGACAGCCTCTGGTGGGGACAATTTTTGTTGATGACCAATTGTTGAATGGTGTTGGTGAGGGGCTTGGCTTCTTTGCACCACAGAGACCCCTCACTAATGGACCTGGGGATGATATTGACACAGCAGAGGGACTGTTACACCCTCCTGGCTGCACCAAGTCAGAATCCAGGCGTTTATTTTAATTCCTCTAAACATAATAATCTGCAGTTAATTGGCTAACATTCACTGTGCCTCCAAGGTGCACAGTGCTGCCATGGTTTGGCATGCTGCAGTCCCGTCCCTTGGAGATCTCAAAGCAAACTTCAAATATTTGTGAATTTAACCTCTTAACGGTCTTGAGAAATGCTCTCATTTTACTGCTGCAGAAAGTGAAATACAGAGATAGTGTGTGCACCTGACTGGGATCCCCCACTGCACGTGCAGTCAGCCATGAAGTCCAGGTCTCCGAGCACCTCCCTGGCCCCCTGCCCATCAAACCCATCCAGTCGCCCAAGTTTTACCATAACAATCCTTAAAAACAGACAACTGTTCCCATTCTCCAAAGCATGGGTTTCTGCAAGCCCTGCTGTACTAAAAGTACCTTTCAGGGTGGAAAAACTACTAGTTAATTCCACCTTAAAGCAGCTCTGAGCAGGAGCTCGTGGAAGCTGTGGAAGAGCCCAGTGATGCATGAGTTGAGTCAGGGATCCCTGCCCATACTCTGCCTCATCTTCCCTGCAAATCATCTGCCCTTTCTTAAATACTGGGGGATATCCAGAGCTCTTTTCCTCCCTGCCATGTCTTATAATACAAGTGTTTCAATCTGAACACTTAGACCAATTTGATTGATACATGATCCAGCCTGTCTGTACCAACTGGCACCTCTGCTGTTGGTGCTCTGCCATCTGGGCTGCCCCAAGCTGCAATCTGAGGCTTCCAAGGTGAAGTGTCAAGTCAGTGTTACTGAAAATACACATTGCTGAAGTATGCAGATGCTTTTTCCCCCCATTTAAAAACTGTATTGTACTGAAAACTGCTGCCAGGGCAGTGGAAATACTGCATTTGCCCTAAAAGTATAAAGAGATGCTTATTTTTTCAGTGCTTCAGAAGAAAGCAAAGCATTTTTTAGTACTGAAAAACAAATATTATCTAAAAAGCAGAATTGGTACTGAGAAAACACTTTCATTTAATTTTTAATTTTTTTTCTTGAAAAGGAAGCAAAATGTAACTGAAAACTTTCTGTTCAAAAAGCATTTTTATTTGAAAAACTAGTTTTGTCATGTAAGGAGTTCTTTTTTTCCCACTCCCAGTACGGCTTTGTGCAATATAATGTGTGACCACCCAGGGTTCCTTCTGCACTTTCCCCATGGCTAACTTGTGGGGCTGTTTTCCTGAGACATGCAAAACAGTACTGATCTACAAATATTCAACTAAGAGTGTAAGAAATCTGTCTAGGATGTTATTAAATTAGTAGCAATTTCAGTTGCAGACCTCAGTTCAGAATATTCTTAAACACATTGTTTGAAGAGGAGCTTAGACATTGATAACTTGTCTGTTTTTTCCCCTCCAGTGCTTCCAGCTGGTCTAATAAAAGGGAAAACCTCACCCTGTGGATTTTGCTTTGCTGTTGAATGTGAGGATGAAATATGTCAAGTGAATAATACTTATTTTCCAAAGCTACAAGGGACTGAAAGGGGTTAGGATGGGATCTCACTGTGGCAAAATTGGGATTACAGGCTTGGATATAACATTACCTTTTACCTGGGTCTGTCTAGGGCTCTGACTCAAACCTGCTGGCTCAAGGGCTTCAGAGACAGAGCCCAGGAGGGGCCCTAGACACGGAGGTCCTGGCTGCTGGCTCCCTGCTCACGTCACCAAGACACCTCCTCCTGCATCAGTCTCATCAGCTGTGCCAGTGTCACCGGGAGCGGAGCTGCACAGCGTTGCCTGCCTGAGCTGAGCTACCTGCAAGTAGTGCAAAACCCTGTGCTAAAGCCAGACATCATCTCTGCTGGGATTTTAACCTGAGCTCACAGACAGAGCAGTAATTTGATCATTCAAGCGCACCGTTACGCAGCCCCGGTGATGATAAGGGTGGTTCAATTCCAGCATTTGCAGGAGGGAAACTTTTTCCCTGGTGGTTTCTGTGTTGCGATTCCCCCACCCAGCAGATGCCATCCTTGACCACAAACGTGCTCATTTTCCTGTATCATTTCCAGCCACCCAGCACAGCACCACTGTGGCTCCTCTCCCACACCGCAGCCCCGCTGCAGGAGGATGCCCCTGTGCGTTCAGGATCACGGTGGGAGCAGGTTTTGTGTGTCTGCAGCTGTGGGAATGTGTTCTGCCAGAAGCCCACATCTCCTGAGCATTAATTACATAGCCCCGTGTGCTCCTCTGTTCCCAGGTGGAAAATGGAGATACCCTTCTTAACTCATACCATCATTTTCTTTCACCACAGCTCACAAGGTGCTCCTGCATCCACAGAGGGGAGGCACTGGAGAAGTGACAAGGATGATTAATAAGGAGGTTATTAACAAATGCTACAGGTCAAATTCCACACCAGTTCCCAAGTTTGTGCTTGACATGGAGGTCAGTGCTGTGAACAGCTCCCCATGCAGCTGGGAGCTGGACTTGACCTTTGGATGTAAAGCCAGGATAGGCAAAAATTAGGTTAAATAGATTTGACCTGCACCTGATAGGAATGTTTCTGAGGGAGCGAGGTGCTTTCTGTGGTATTACTAGAGTGTAAAACCATCTCCCAGGCAAGTCATGAGGGACTGGTGTAGTTGTTTTGCAAGCTGGTTTATCTAAACTTTTGGTATTTGAGGGGCTGTTGACGAATGAAGCTTTTGAATCTCTGATGGCTTGGGCAGACAGCAAACTGTGTACTTGCTGTGGGGGAAAAGCACTGCTCTTCTGGAGTGTGGTTTCCATTTAAACATTCGGAGAGTTCCTAGCTCTGGCCTGTGTTTATCTGTGCCAAGTGTGAATGGGAATTGGAAAAGGAGAAAGAGGGAATGGCTGTGTTTTAAAAAGCTAATTTAAAAGCAGGCACAGTCTTCTGTAAAGATGATTCTGATTGTCCAGAGCTCTTTTAAAGGAACAAGGTTAAATGCATTTTATTGAGAATATAGGATTAGACACACACACAAAATGAACAACATCGTCTTTATTTATTTCATACTCGTATAGCTAAGTCAGTCAATTCCTGATGATTCAGGAATGCAAGGGGATTTTCTGTATTGTTTTTTATTTCATAAAGCTCTTTATCTCTGGCTCTGTATACTGGCTGTTTCTATACTGCCAGCAACCTCCCCCTGACCACTATCACCATGTAACCAAAGGGGGAAGACTGGCATTGACTGGAAACAGGGCAATCAGTGGAAGCTACAGGTAAAATGCTCGTGAGCCTATTCCCATGTGCCCTGATTTAACAGTATAAACTACCTCGCATGGGAAAGGCTGATGCTCACACTGCTCTTCCACACAAGATGACCGTGGGTTTAAAACAAACCTATGAAGCAGGGAATCACAGTATTATTTACAAAGTGCTCATGTTTTGGCAAAAACATGAACAGATCCAGTTCAAATTGACTGCAGTCTGTGTTCAAAGCCATGTCTGGAGCAGGATTGCCTTTTCTTGTATATTTTTACTCTGTGATTTTTATCTTGGCTGTGTCTGTTCATTGCCATTGTAAAAGGAAGACATCATAATTTAAAGAAAAAGCGTGGGGAAGTGGGAATTTCTTTTTCGTCAGCTTTATACTCAGGGAAACTGAGGCATGGAGAGGTCCTGGAGTTTTGTGAATGAAGAAGGCCTGTGAAGCAGTGGAGGATTTGGAAAGAGGGCCCAGGGCCCCCATGTCATGTCACTGGCAGATATTCCCCATGCACAAGGATCACCGGAGAGCAGCCCGAAGGTTCTTCATTTGATGGAGTTTGCCCACACACATCAGCAGCACACAAGAGCTAAGGGGAGGAGGAGAGTGTGCCTCATGAGTTAAGGTTTTGTAGCTTGGTCTCTGATGGAGCAGGATGCTCCAGACTTGGATCATTTCTCAGAAAAAAAATGGCTGGAAGCAACTCATCTTAAAACTCCTTTTGGATGAGCACAGCCAAAAACTTCAAGGGCTCTCCACGTGGGCTCTTGACAAAGAGAACTCCAGTCTCAACTACACATCAGTGTCCCATCAGTGGAGTCTCTTCCTTTAAAAAAAAAAAGAAAAGAAAAGAAAAAAATTTTTTAATTAATATATTAATTCCAGCTTGTCACGGACTGTCTGCCTTGTCTCAGCTGTCTGTCTTTACCCTCTCACCCTCGTTTTAGTAGTGTCATCTCTCTAGATCCTATCTTACCTTTCTGGAGCAAACACAGGCTCTTGCTTATGTAGACGGAGCCAGGATCTGTGCTGCAGAGGAGCAGCGTGTCACTGTGTGAGTTCAAATAAGCTGTGTTGAGTCATGCCAGCTGAGGATCCTGCTGCTCGGGTTTATTGCTGAGAAAAAACCAAAAGTGAATGCCCGGCACAAGGGAGGTTCTGCCTTATGTGCCCCATAGGCTTAATTAATATACAGATTCTTGTTCACTGCTAGTTCTTAAAACCAAAACCACTAACAGACAAATGATGCAAAGGACAAGGGCAGAAATGCTGTGTTCATGGCTTTTTACTGTCTATATAGCACCAAAGTTGGGGAAGGCATTCTAAAGCATTTAATAGACATGATGGCATTAAATGCTGAACATAATTAAGCCAGATGGAGCTTTGTTGTCAATTTGACTGGAGTCACGACTGCCCTTTCCCAAGAAGTTCCTGGTTTAAGGATCATTCTTGCCTTGAACAGAGCTTCAGCAGGCAACAGGATTTGGATCTGCTGGGCAAGGTCGTGGCTTGGAGGAGCCTCAGATGGTGAGCATGAGCCCCAAGCACTGCAGAGCTGTGCTGGCTGGGGTGCTTCTCTCTAGCAAGGGCATGTCTCAATGGACCTACGACTACTCAGACATGCTGGTTGAACACTTGCTCTTCCTGCTGTTGGAAATACCGTAACAAAAATAGCCTCCTACAACCTGGACCTAAATTTTCTGTACACTCCTGCTTATTACTTTGTTCCAGGCTTAATCTTGGCAGTGAATATTACAGGATTCCTGTTCAGAAGAAAGGGGATTTATGCTCTTCTGCAAATCCTTGGGTTGAGTCACTAAAAATGTGTTATTTTCTTGCTGTGGTGCTGTCCAAGATTTAGAGGTTGCAATCCAACATTCAGGCAAAACAATGACCTTGGCTTGCAAGCAAGAAGGGTTTTAAAAGGCTGATTTAATTGCTGGAGGTTCTTACCTGCTCTCTGTGTTTGAAACCATAAGGGTACTTTAAAAACTACATTTTCATCCTTTTCCCAAAGAAATGAAGGCTAGATACTCTTTTTACCTGTTGAGGAATGTGAGGTTATTTGTAGTGCTCACCTTGAGACACCTGTCTTAAATACCTAAGTGGGGAAAATATTCTTCCTAACGTCTTCATGCTCCTCTGAAAGGAGCATTTAGAGACCAACCTCCCAGAGTTAGTTATCCAGGTCACAGTGTATATGACAACCCCTCGCTTCTGGTTTCACCTCATTTGTTGCCTCTGAGAGCTAAAACTGAAGCTGCCGGGTAAACCTTGTGTCATATAAGCTCACTGTGAGCTTGTGGTCTCAAGCCAGCTACAAAAAACTAAGAGTGGAAGAGAAGGCCAAGCAGAGCTGTTTCCCAGAACAGGGAAAATATGGCTGCAAATATGGAAAAATTGAGGTTTTTTCACTACCACTTTTGACTGCATTTTTACCCTTGTCTGGTTCCTGTGTCTGTTTGTACCAACACATTTCACTGGCATTTACTGTTTGGCTGAGTAGATTTGACATCAGTGAATATTCAACCCTTCCCACAGAACTGAGAGGGAGTTCTACTTATCCAGCTAAGAAGCTGTTTCATGTGCCCATGTCATCCCTGATCACACCTAAGCAGCACACCAGTAGCCACAGTGCAAGTGAGAATTGGAAATGGCAACCAATAAATTTCAAGGAATCCCAGTTCACCCATAAGATGCTCTGTAGCCATAAAAGTAGGTGAGAGTCGTCGTGCAGATTTTTCCAAGTAACAAACAATAGGATAAGAAGAAACAGCCTCAAATTGCATTGGGGAGGTACAATGGGATTGGATATTAGGAAGAAATCTTCACCAACTGGGCTGTAAAACACTGGAACAGGCTGCCCAGGGCAGTGAGGGAACCACCATCCTTGGAGGTATTTAGAAAATATGTAGAGGTGGCAGTGAGGGTCATGGGCTAGTGCTGACCTTGACAGTGGTGGGTGAACAGTTGAGCTCTATGATGTGAAAAGCCTTTTCCATCCTAAGCTATTCTATGGCTCTGTATCTCTGACATACTTCACTCCATCTGTTCTCTTGCATCTGCAGGGTTATCTGCTGCAGTCCCATCCAAGAGCTGTTGAGTGGGATTGGGAGGGACATAATGGCTAAGTTTCACAGTGCTCAAATCCCTCCTTCATTGTTTTAACATCTATGTAACATTTCTTTTTGCTTTTCCCTTCCAGAATTGAAAGGCCCTTTCATGGAGCACAGTGACCTGCCCCGGAGGGCTCTCCCCAGCCTGTGGTTTCATGCTCTGCAGTCCCATCCAAGACAACTGCATTTGGGATTTCTCTTCCAGCCCATTTCCCACAGAGCAATTGGGAGCGGGTACATTTCTGTAGTGTAGGACTGAGCCTGGAGAGCACTGCAGACCATGTGTGGGAAGGTGTCCTGTGCAAAGACTGCCCTTACACGAGAACATATATGAATAATAGGAAATTGTTTGGGTGTGGGATGCTGTTGGGATTCATTGTCACTGTAAGTAGTGGACAGCACTGCCTTGGCAGTGGTGCAGGTTCAGGCTCTGTCCTAGGGCTCTGCTCCTGCCACTGTCCCCGTGGCATGGGCACACCCCTGCTGTCCCCTACAGCAAAGGGGTCGGCATCAGGGTGAATTGCAACGTGTGGAAAAGCTTGTAAATACTGCTCGGTGGTTTGAGGCCAGCGGGGAGAGAGCAGAGCAGCGGGGCATTAACTGAGGGGCTTTAGAGGATTGGGAAGGACCTGAAAGGGGAGGATTTGGTGGCGCTTCCTCTGGGCGAGGGGCGCTCAATGCTCGCACGCTCCTCATTGTATGGCGAGGATAAAGCGGGGCGGCCGGAGGGACTGGGGCGCGGGGTCCGGCCGGCGCCAGCCGAAGGAGCCCAGCCCCAGCGGGAGCCCGGCCAGCCTCAATAGCCAGCCCGGCTGCCTCCCAGGCCGCCCGGCACACGGCCCTGCTCACTTTGAAGCCCCTGGTGCTGCAGAGGGGTGCTTTCTCTAGCTCTTGTTTGCTGATGATCCCTAAATTAAGAAATGCAAATCTATTCGGGGCAGATTCCTTTTCCAAAGGCAACTTGCCTCAGTTGCTAATTCCCTGCATGGCTTCTATACAGACCCCTCAGTTTCTATACAGACCCCTTACAAACACCTGCAGCTTTTTTTTTTTCTTCCTCTCCCCCTTTTTCCAGGGAGGGGGTGGCAATGGGGAGTTTATTGAAAATCTTTGTTTTCTCTGTTGCAATGAAACTTGCTTTGCTCTTTTGCCTCCCTTTCTTTCCCCTTTTCACAGAATAAATACAGCTGATCCATCTCCAACCCCTCTGCACGTGCCAGAAAAATAAATCGCCCGCCTCGCCTGCAGCCCCCTCCTTTAATTCTTTCCCCCGCTGCTGTGTTTGCTTATTCTCACAGCAGCTGTAGTGCTGGTCGCAAGCGTGAGTTGACCTATTGCTGGTTTGTTTGGCACTGGCTCTGCAGAGACATTCCCCCCAAAAAAGACTTTGAAATCAACTGTTAGAGCCCTTGCTAGGCTTCTTTTTTTTTTTTTTTTTTGCTCCTCCCTCTTCTTATTATCATAGCACTTGCCTTTTGTTGCCAGTACAAATACAAATACACACACACACACCACACACAGGCGTGCAAGCACGGGGGAGTGAGGAGAGTGAAGCCCCTGAAATATTGCACTGTCCAAAGTCCACGGGTTAAAACAAACATCAACACTGCGTCAAATAGTTTGCCCGTAAGAGTCTTTTGTTATGAAGATAAGCTTGTTATCTCTTTCATTCAGATTTTAATCTGACAGGTCATTTGCATACTGCCAGCCGACTTCAGGGTGTGCATTAGATCCACTTTGCATTTAAATCCTCTGTCAGTCAGGCAAATAAAAAAAAAAGGTGGGGGGGGGGGGGGGGAGAGAGAAGCAAAGAACCCCTTTCAGATGCTCCCAGTTATTGCTACTACTTTTTGTGCTGATTGTTGGTGCAGAAAAGTTCTCCTGGCTCTTGAGGCTCTGCATGTTTTTGGGTAGCCAGGATGCCATGAGCTGCATCACTGAGGTCTTGCAAAGATCCCATTGTGACCGCTGGGCCCCTTACTCACCCAAATCCCTCTTCAAACCCTGCTAGGCAGACTCTTTCCCCACACTGACCTCTGTTGCCCCATAAAACCTAGACCCTGCCCTCAGTCAAGTTAAGCCTGTCCTGGGCTTGCATGAGAAGGGATCAAACCCTTGGGAATAACAGGACAAGGAACAATGCCACAATGCAGTTAACAAGCCACCTATTTAGCAACTTCCATGTAAATATGCCTTTTCCCTTAGTTATTCTACTTGTTTTATATGTCTCTCTATATTTTTTTTTTTTCTCCACCTGAAGCCTGATCCTGTCTCCTTACTCCTGAAGCTCCACCACAGGTGCTGGAGGGATTCTAGGGACAAGGCTGCTCTTACAGGTAAGATGAATTCATTGTATGACTGTGAAAGAGAGAAACTGCAGGATATAAGTCTCCTGTGGTGCAAATGCAGGTTGGTGGGGTTGTGTTGCACTGTGGGCACAGAGAGCTACAGCAGTTTCTGGTGCCTGGTACCATAGGCACAAAAACCCAAACAAACCAACCAAAAAACCCCACAACACTTGGTGAAGGTGTTATCAAAATGTATGACAGCTGTGGATCTGTGGTTCTTACCACTGCATTTTTCTGTGACAGCACAAATAGGGAATTTCAGTTTCTGGATCTGATTCCTCTCACATATATGTTTGAACATATTGCTCACACTCACTTTTCTCTTCCTGACACCAGCCAAAATATCATCAAGATTCCTGTGTTTCTCGGAGATCCAAGCACAGGTTCCAGCCTGCCCTGGTTTGGCTGTCCTCACCATTTGGCCGTGGACCACCAGGTCCTGCCACCTCCTGCCAGCATCTCCCTCTGCTCATGGTGTTTCCTGCACCTCCTCTGAGATGCTGAAACAATGAACCGTGGACAAGATTAAACCTGGTTCAATTCTTGTCCTGTGCGTGGACGTGCACCCACAGCTCTGTTGAAGACCACAGAAATTATCCTGGGGTAAGTGAAAGGCAAAACTATGACTCTCTTTCCTGAAATACAATGGACAGCCCGTGAGACAAGGCCACAGTCCCCCTACAGAGAGGGATGGTGTTCCTGGGGATTGTGTCCCAAACCACAGCAAGCAGAGCTATAGGAGAACATTTCCTTCAGCCCCAACGGGGTTAAACATTGGATCTGATGAAATCAGTGTATCCAAAAGAGAGGAGTGAATAGTTGCAGGGCATTTATTCAGCTCTAATGTGACACGTTCAATTCTTCTGTTCAGACCCAGTAATTTTCTTACATATATTAATTATTTGAAATAATTCTCTGAATAACATCTAGGAATAATTCAGGCAATATATCTTGATAATGAACCTGTTACTAGTGAATGGTTGAAATCTCAGCTGTGCTGGTGACTTTGGCTTGGGTGAACATTCACACAGCATTGTTTCTTCTCTGAAACACTAGTACGTGACTTTCAGAACCAGATTCGGGTCTGAATTGCTGTGCTTATGAGGTTTCTATTATTTGCCATTTCGATAAAAGTTCCTGACAGTAAATTCTATTGTTAGAATATTATTGGTAAACAAACATAAAAGCATGTGAATGCAGGCAGACAAAATTTAAACCATTTATTTGAAATGACAGTGGGGAAAAAGGTTTGAGATATGTAACCACCTCCAACCTTAAAGGAAGGTGCTGGGAGAAGGGTTTCTCTTCACAGCTGATATCTGATTCACTCTTTTCCAATTTCTTGTCAGGATTTCTCAGGACAACCCAGAGCAGCAAACCTTTCCAAGCAAAGTCCCACATAATGCCACAGTAATGGAAAACCAGGAGCATTCCCAGTCCCCTGGCACTCTGGGATAGGCTGCTCCACGGTGTTTGCATGGGGCCATCGTGTCCCTGAGCGTGGTGTGTGGTACAGGCAGGAGAGGGGTGTGCTGCTCCTGCTGTGGCTGCCATTTCTGGAGATGACTGGGACAAGGTGATTGAGATATCCAGTCCATGCTGGGGCTCTCAGGCAAGGGAGCTGTGCCCTCAGTTATTTACCATCTAGCAGCACTGCCAGTATTACCAGGACTGAGGCAGCCCAGAGCAGTTCCCAGCGCTGCTGGCTGAGCAAGGAGTGTCTTTTGTGACGAGGAGTGGCAGCAGATCCATCCCCAGCCAGCAGCAGGGAGAGCTGGCCGGGCACTGCAGGTGTGACCGTGCTGCCAGGGCAGGGCCAGCCCTGCTCCACTCCCTGCTCCAGCCAGCCAGACCTGTACACTCACAAGCATGGGAGCACTGGAGTTTGGGAGGGATTTTCTGTCCAAAATCTGGACTGTTCGGCGAAGGATGGAGTGGAAAGGAAAGGCAGAGACACCCGTATGCAAATAGGGGAGAGCTCCTTCTGCAATCTGGTTTCCAACTCATGCCCTAAAATTGACAACACTTAAGACCCCTGGACTAAGGGAAATGAATGCAAAATGAGAAATCTGCAAAATCCCTTGGTTCAAGGCCAGCTCTCTTGCTTTGCTTTGCTGCTCCTTGGCATCAGTCTTTCCGCCAAGTAAGCAAGTCAATGGCTAGCTGTATTGCCAAAAAAATCTTTCTAGCTGTTTTCCATATAGCTAATGAAAATGCAAATGTGCTCATTTTCCAGGCTTGCTTACAGCCTCTGCTGCTTCCTTTCTATGGATGGCACCTCAGTGTCCTTCCTTTTGCCATGTGATCTCATACATCACGCTGGCTGGTTGGGTTGTCCTTGTGTTGCCAATGAGAAATTGAGTGTTTTGAGTGGAACAACAAAGTAGGAAGCAGAGCCTCTCAAGCACCTGCTGTGCACTATCCTTCCACATGCTGTCCCTGGAGAGTTAAAGAAAGACCAGTTTAGAATAAGAAAGGCAGACAAGAAGGTCTTTTTTGTAAGTTAGATGTCACATCAGAGCCAAAGTCACATGGCATGTGGGCTTCAGTGAGCCCACGGTTGGGCAGTGTAGGGCATCTTTGCTGGGGCTCTCCTTGGGAGTTTTCCCTCTTCTCATGAGCAATCTCTTCCGTACTTACAGAAGTAGTGTTGCTTTTCTAATCCCCCATCAAAAGGTTTCTCATTGGGCTCACAATGTGATAGCACTTAGAGCTGTGATCCCTTCAGAAATGGAGTGGTGACTGTACCTTTCACTGTGCTTCTCTATTGAAGAACAGAGCCTCTCTTGACCAAAATCTCTTGTTGTGCACTATAAAATCAGCCTTGGGTGCTTTTCAGCTACCCAAGCCTGGACAGAGTCCAAGCAGTGTCCCAAGCCCTGTTTTTCAGGGACATGTCTCTTGCCTGGCTCCCTTTCTGGGGATGTTGGATCAAAGATGAGAGCTCAGTAGCTTGTGGGCATTGTTGCATCCTCTGTCCTGATCGGCACTCTGGACTCTTCAGGGACTATGGGGACAATTCAATAAAGGGACACAACGTCTGCATAGGAATTTTTTCCATGCAGACACACACACTTCATCCCTAGACAATGCAGGAACGCTGCAAAACGAGGCAAAGCTGTCGCCTCCTGAGCATTGCCCTTTTCTCATCTCTCCCATCTGGTGTATGTCTCCAGATTTGCCTCCAGTCTTTCACAGAGCTCAGGTTCCTCTGGCTGAGCCTCCCACTCTGGCCACCAAAGGGCTTCCTCTGCCCTGAGAACAAGTCCCTTTTAAAAGCAGCCTGACATCTTTCTTTTGTTCCTGGCTTTCCACTAGGATTTTCCATGATGCAATCCCGTATGGGGTTACTGGCAAAGAGCTGTTAAAAGTCAGTAGCTCTGCCTGGAGCAAACCCATTGTTCTGCCAGCGCAGAGCCCTTCAATGCCGCTGACTCCTGCGTGGCCCTGCTCCTGCTCCCCAGCCCCACCGGCGGGGAGGGACGTCCAAATCCAGGAGGGAAACAGCCATAAACGCCAGGCACAGCACAAAGAGCAACGGGTGATAAAACGCAGCCACAGCCCCGGACCATCACTCCGGCCGTGGCTGGGGACTGGGCTGGGACTCACCAGATGCATCTCACTTTTCCTGGGGAAATTCACAGGCTGCTGCTCCAGCCGAGAAGGGTTATTTTGGAGTGGAAAGTGAGAAGCTGTAGCTTTTATCCTTTTGGAGGAGCAATTTGCAAGGAAAACAATGCAGGATTCTCTGGAATAAGGAGTATTAGCTGCATCATCTTTTAAAAATAATTTAGCCAAGTGAATGTTGGCTGGGGATTAGCACCCTTGCAGGCGTTTGGGCTGCAGTGAGGGGATGTTTGCTGAGATTTATTGGTGTTGGAGATTGTTCCAAATGCATAGGTGACATCTAATGCCAAAGCAGCTCCCTGGCTTGTTAATGAGATAAGTCAAAGGCTCTGCAAAGTTTTCAGCAGTGTAGCCATTAACCCCAAGACTACAATATCCTTTGTGTTTTTCCAGTGTGTTCTGCCAAGATTTCGCCTTAAACAGAGAAAAGATGGAAACTGGAGCGTCTTACAGCTGAAAACTGCTGTCTGCTGTGTTGTTCCCTGGGACAGAGAAGAGCCTGTGTATAATCAGCACTGAGCAGGGAAACATCCCTGCTGTCCAGCACAGTCATTTTCTTCAGTGTTGGACAAGTGCAAAAAGGACAGAAAAACCACTGACAATGGTCCTGTCTAGGGAGTTGCAATCTTACATCCCCCACCCTCCTCTGCTTCTGATGCTCAGGTTTATGGAGCTCCAAACTCAAGCTTCAGAAGGGCTTTCTAGGTAGTTACATCAGGTACTTCAATTTCATTCAAGCAGGTCTTGTTATGGGAATTACTTTTGTGGTAGTAATGAGGTTTTCATCTCTACCCTTTACTAGGGATTGCACACTTGAAATGGAGACAGGCTGCAGCTGAATTCCAGTAGTAACTGACCAAGACTGGTGATTGGAAAAATCCCTCAGCTAAGATATTTGTAGGAAATAAACAAATGCTGTTTTAGTGATGCTGAAATGTTTAGTGACTTCACTCTGATGTGCCTCTGCTATTGTGTTGGAAGGACTTCAACTTTTATGTTCTGTCTTCTCCCACAAAACATTAAACATTTATTCCTAGAAATTTCCTTCAGTTTTATTTAAATCAATTTTTAAAAAGTACCTCCCTCATAAAAAAAGAAAAAGTTTAGAGTTAAACCAGTACTTCTGTTCTGCTCCAAATTTTTTAAAAATGTCAACTACATCAAAATGAAAACCAACATGATCTGGATGTTTGAAGCAAAATTGTTTTCTTTTACTCTCTGTAGTTTCTTGGTGAGGAATTACTTCTACTTGGAACACTTAGACAATGATTTGCAGAGTTAAAGGATAAAAAAGGAACAGCCCAGGGTCATAGGCATGTCAGTATCGTGGGTGGGTGCTGTGGGACTTCTTCCTATATTTCACTTGTAGAGTTGAAAAAACCGAGGCAGTGACTCAGTGGTGAGCTAATGAATTATTTCCAACCTTCAAGGAACAAAACCAAGTAGTTGTGATAACAAGATAACACATGCTATGTTATTGCTAGAAGTATGCTTCAGTCTCATGTGTATGCTGAATAAACAGCTTTGGTCCCTTTGCAATGAGAGAAATATTTTGTATCACCCCTTCTACCATAAATAAGTGGTCTCCTGACCACCCCTGGGGAGGTGATTCCAGTGTGGATCAGTGCTATCTCAGACTGGTCGTAGTCGATTCGCTTGACAGAGCCATTCTTCACATCCTTTCTTTAGTGTCCAAAAGGAGCAGCTCACCTCCCCTTCCAGCCCTCTGGAAGAGGCAAAGCCATCAGCAAGACCATGGACCCCCTACTGTGCCACTTCAGACAGTGCCCAGCTTTGTTTGTGCCCAGCTTCGGGTTTTACAGGATTGCTGTTCCCAAAATACACGTGGGCCATGCCAAGGATGAGTCAGAGGGATGCTGTTAGTGGTGCATTGGGTGGTGCAAGTTAGCCCTTGTTCATGGGAGTCCATGAGCAATTAAAGGATGAAAATTGTAATTAATGCCAATCAGCATGAGTTAATGGAAAATAGAATGGGATGTCTCTCTTTGGTTTTGTTGATAAAAGTGATAGTAGTGTACAAGACTTCTGTGAGACATTTGACTGGGTACCACATGACATTTTGATTAAGGATCTAGAGCAGTATAAAACCAAGAGGGTGTGTGTTAAATGGATTAAAACCTGGCTCCCTGACAGGTCTCCAAATGTAACTGTAAATCATCTGCCAGCTGTGTTTGTAGCGAAGTCCCTTCAGTATTCTTGCTTTTAATATCTTTATCAATGACATGGAAGAAAACGTAAAATCACCACTGATGTGGTCTGTTGATGGTGTGATGAGAAGAGAACAGTAAATAATGGAGAGGGGAGGTCACTGATAGGGAGGAATACACAGCGCTTGGGGAGCCAGGCTCAAGCAAACAACAAATATGGTGATGCAGGTGAATGCAAGAACAAAGAATAAAAGCTGTATTTATAGGACAGTGAACTCCAGGAAGAAGGATCCTGAAGAAGCTTTTGGGAAGCTTTTTATTTTTGGAAAAGCTTCTTCACCAGCCAAAATCAGCTGACTGGATGGTCTTGGTGCTGAGCTGTAACTGAGCAGGAGGACACTTGGAGGTAGAAAGAGCATAGGGTTTCTTCAATTTATTTCCTCCTGATGGCAATGCTGCTGTGGTGAATGAAATCATCAAAAGTTTGGAGAGCATTCAGGAAAGAGGCAGGAAAGTTTTGGAAAGATGGCAAAGCCCTGAGTGACCCCATTTGTTAAGCCGCCAGAGCAAAGCTGAGGATAGAGTTGGTCCCGGTTTCAGATGTGGGAAGTGAAGTAAATACTAGGATATTTTTTTTTCTGTAGTAGACCACTGCACAGAAGCTGCGTGTGGAGGCAGTCAGATGAGAAAAAGGCTTCAAGGAGTCAGCTTGATCAGGAATTAATCTGTGCTGTCTGGGATCTTTGTCCAGGCTCAATAACTCGTGGCATACCTGAGTGCAGGGCATCAGAATCTCAGCCAGATTAAACCAGCACTGCTACACTGGCATAGCCAAATTGGTGACTGACACCTGTACGTAAGTAAAAGCTGAAGCCCTGCTTATGTTGAAGTCTGTACCAAAAGTGCCAGTGGCTTGGGGGAGATAGAACTACCCTTGTGAGCTCTTAGGCACCTTTTTATCCTGGTCTGTACATAAATGTGGAAAAACCCCTAAAGTATTTTTAAACTAATGTAGTACAAGTTCTTGGATGGACATCTCAAAATTTATTTAAAAGTGCTGTAGATGGTGCTGGTTGTAACTCCAAATCTTTAGATAGGTGTTCACAATGTAAGCAGCTGTGATAGCTGAAACCTTACCTTACCCACAAACAACAGGTTCTTGTCCACCTCAGCTTGAAAAGATTACATCCATCAGTGGTTTGTGGGGTGGCAGCCTCTCTAGGGAGGTGACAGTGAGCATTCTGCAGTCAAACCATCAGCTAGCACTGGAAGACAAGGATATCGATCACAACCTGTATTCACAGTATGAACCAACGTCTAGGACTGATTTAAGTGTAGCTGCACTGACGTTGCTACGTATTTACGAAGTTTGTTAAACAAGATCTATGGCAGTTCAAGTTTCATTGAGAAGAACAAGCTAATGCCAGGGATGGCTTTACTGCAGCTTGAAGGTAGCTTAGGCTAATGAAGTTTATTTTGCAGGATCAGGCTAGGAGAGTGCATTGACAAGTGGCAGATCAGTCACTGCAACTGTTTATATCCTGTGAGCAGAAGAATGCCCCAGGCAGATTCATTTGGGTGTTTTATGCCAACATAATGAGGCCCAACGGAGTCTACAACTGACATAATTTACACACCGTGGAGTCAGAAGACCGATGAACACTGAATCCAAGAGGGACCTATTTTAACTTACATTTGCTTACAAGGCTTTGGGGAACAAATTCATGTTTTGGCTAATCCATCTAGCTGGGCACTGCATCCAAAAGGGGCAGCTCTTCTGCTTCCAGCCCCACCTTGTCTCTTGTGTTGTATGAAGTGACCATGCAACCATTTGAGGAGCTGGGTTTGCTTGCTGCTTGGGCAGACTCTGTTTCAGTGAGCTGGTTTCAAATTGGGTCCCATCTACTTGGAAAAATTGTAACTTTCAGAGTGGCTTCCCAGTAACTACAGTGCAAAAGAGTGGGTGGGATTTTTGCAGCAACCTTTGGTTAGAAGTGGATGGAGCCTGTTCAGTAACAGTTGATTTTCTGACTTGGACTCTTTGAGGTGGGCATTGCATTATCTTAAATCCCTCTTCACAACAGCAAAGCAAGTTAGCAGCATATTCTAATGAGACAAATTGTGCAAAAAAGCAGTGTGCAAGCACAGTGACCAGGTTACACAGGGGCAGAGATAGTGGGCTAAGGAAAGAAGGAGAGTCTAGATTGAAGTAGCACACAGTACTGTGCAGGTTGAAGAGCTACAGTAAGAGGCACAGCTGCGATTCACAGATCTGTGGGGTCTATGGTGACACTGGAAGAGCCATCATTTTCCTCTTCCATAATCTGTCACCCATCACTGCTGCCTCAAGCATGGGAAGTTTAATTTCCTATGAATCATGGTGTGACTTGAGAAGTTTAATCCTACATCTTTCTGAGCATCCACTGACAAAATAGTAGAATAAGTCTGCTGTGGTATTCCTGCCTGCTTAGTTGTTGTCGGAAATTGTCCTCTGGCTGTTGGTATCTTCATTAGCTTCAGCTTCACCTGCAGGCTGGACTGCTGTGGTATCCCAGGTTGGTGGATTGGAGATGTTGGTGAAAGAATTGCTTGAGTTAAAGGCAAGCGTCTGATGTCAGGGGACTCCTGCCAGTCATTGTTCTGCTGCCTGTGTGAAAACAGGCTGAATTCTGTGGTTTTGCTATGTAACATTCTTATGTAGCTGGCTGAGTCGCCAACATGATAAATGCAATTACTTTTTCCAATTGTTATTTTTGCCCAAAGCATGAAATTGACACTGAAGTCTGCTGGGCAGAAGGGGAATGTAGTGGCTGCTCACATCCCCGCAGTGGCACGATGATGTGAAGGCATGGACTGCAGTGATGGGAAGCAAACGCTGCGCATGGTATGTCAGGCATCCATCTGTGTGTCCATCAGTCCTATCTTTGGGTGTCGGTGGTTGGGGGGTAATCTGCTTTCTTGGTGTCATTGAAGGGGGAAGGATGGAGTTTCTAGGTCAGTTGTAACATGATTTTCCCTGGGAAGGTGGGAGGGAGTGGGATTTGCAATGTAGTCGAAAGGAGCTCTATTGCACCACCTGGGAGGGGAGAAATGGCACCAAAGCTGCCTCCCTCCTCCCTGTGCCCACCAAGGCCAGCTACGTCTCCAGCTCCCAACAGGAGCACTCCCGAATGGGAAAAAGGATTTGGGGCCCTTCTCCAGAGGGAGGCAAGACTTAACTGGACCCTGAGCTTGGGAGGGAGCACAGCTCTCTCATAATGATGGGGATAAGAGTGCTTTCACAGAGAGTGGAGATGTGCTGGCTTATTTGGTTTGTCTGCATCCTTTGGGAAACCAACACTATGGGGTGACTGGTGCTGTGGGCTCCCTACACTGTGGCTCATTCAGCTGAGTAAAAGGACAGCCCAGTCAAGCTCCCACCGTGGTGGTTAAAGTTTGTTTTAGCCACCTTATCTAATCTCTCCCCTAACTTTTGCTAGGGGAAAGCGTTTATTGCTTATATCGTGTTACTCCATGAGCACTTGCTGGCTGCGGCTGTTTGCGTGTGTATATGTAGATGTGAAGCCAGATAACTTCAGGCCTTGCAGTTTTATGGGTCAGTCAATCCAAACTGCTTCCACTGGCAGATGTGGGGATGTGCTGCGTTCGTTACCTGTGGGCCATGTGCTATCAGAGTGTAAATCAGCAAAACAGGGCTCTGTTTATACACATAAATTGCCCCAATGTGACAGCTTAATACCCTTTTGACTTTTTACCCTCTGTGGGGGAGAGCCTCAAATGTCTTACGGCGCTGCTCACCCCCGGGATGACGGCAACGCGGGGAAACCAACCCTGCTATAAAAGGAGGGAGCACGCTTTGCTCCCGTGTGTCTTCAGGCTTGGCTGCGTAGCCAGCAGCTCCCCGGAGGGGAAAGGCCCTTCCAACAGACCAGTCCAACAGGAAATTATCTGCTCACCCTTTGCTAAATTACTAGCTGGACAGCCAGTCACAGGGTCCCAAAAATGCCAGCTCCATCTGTTCCCCTACGGACATGATTCCCAGGCATGCAAGATCCTGGTTTGGTCACTGGGAGGGCAAACCCACCCGTCCGTCCCTTCCCTGCAGCGCCTTGCGCAAGGCTCGATTTCATCTCTTCCGTGGGACACGAAGGTCACATGGGCGAATTTTCCCTGAGCAATCACAGGGTAAAACCTGCCAGGCTTCCTTTAGCTCTGGCTGAAGGGTTTTCTTGCTCCAGGAGATGCTTTATTTTTTTCAGCAGATGAGAGGGTGTTTCCAGTGAGATAATAGGGAGTTGATGAGAGGGAAGAAGTGACAGGACATTCACAACAAAATGAATATCACAAAATGTTGTGATATTCTGAGGAGATTTCCAAATTTAAATGATGTGGGAGCAGGGCTAAGATTGTTGAAATCGACATCCTCCACATTAAAAATATCCTCTGTTGTCTCCATCATCTTGGAGAACAGGAGCTCGTGGCTGCATCCAAACCTTTGGTAACCCTCTTGACTTTTTTCCTTCATTTAGTGCATCCTAAATCTGACTGCACTAAACCATCCTAAACCCAACCTAGTGAAAAGGAGACCGTCTTAATCAGGACACTTTCTTCTGCTGGGCACTGAGCAGCCCTGGTTGGGACTCTCAAATTACTCCATTGTCCTTTTCAAGCCCCTCCTCATCAGCACCTGAGCTCTGTTGGAGTATGGCAGGTCCCAGATCACTTCCATGCTCCCACCCCAACCAGGAGCATCTCCATGCCCTTACATGAGAGAGAGACATCTGAAGCAGGCCTTTCCCAATCTGCTTTTAAAGTGCAAGTTGAGCCTGAAAATTGATGCTGTAGGAGAGTGACCTTGTGAGAACGTCCTTCCCTCTGGCTGATCCCAGGTCAAATGCTCTCAGTTTATGAGTCACTGACTCCCACAGTAGCTAGACTGCTCCTACCTCTACTTCTGCTCACCCAAGAAGCAGGAAAGACTCTGCAGCTGGGATGTTGCATGGAGCAGAAGGTGACCCCATCCCTGCTGCTGGCCTTGAATTCCCTTAATGCCCAAGAGGTGGCTTTGGTGCAGGAAGGGCTGAGGACCAGCTTGGGTGGCTGGAGAGCAGTGCTAGTGCTACCCTGTGCCTGCAGGCACCTCATTTTACCTGGCTGGGACTCCTTCCCATGCTGACACTACTCTTGCAGCATTTCTCAGAAAGAGACCACGACTTTAAATTCTCAGCCCAAATGATGCCATTTCTACAGGGCACTCAGGGTGATTCAGTGGACTGCGGCTTCCTGCAGAGAAACGTATGAGGCAACCCCAGGTTGGATGCTCTGGTGTTTAGTATCAGGAGTGCCCGTGCTGCAGCCTTTGTCTCAGTGTGGGTTCAGTGTTCTCTTGTCCACCCAGCTCTGGCAAGACTTGAAAGTAGTTGGTATCTTTGAGGACTCTGTCCTTCTGGTAAAGTTGATTGAAATCAGCCAGGGAGTTCACAAGTTTTATTAGGGAGAGAGACAGACACACCCACAGCATGATCACAAAAGAGTTGTTTCTCTAGGAAACTAGGCTGAAAAAAATGGTTGTTGAAGTAAGCAAATATGTTTCTTGGAGACACTAGAGCAGGGGAGGTGGAAAGGGAAGTGTGTGTTTATATAGCTGTTGACCCAACCGCCCCTTAAGCATTAGTTTCTTGGTTTAAATCTCCTTATCCCTATTTATGCCCATTTTTATCATGCTGGTTATTAGTCCTAATGACTTGCTCTGCCTTGTGCTGCCACCTTCATCTCAGCAACCTCCCGTTTTGCTGCAGAACTCTACAGACCACTTCCCTGAGATCAGCCCATCCAAATAACTTCACACATACAAACAATGAACCCAGTGAGGGAGAGGGGATTGGTAGGGCCCCGCAGGGGCAAGGCAGAGATGTGAGCAAAATTAATCGGTCACTCAAGCTCTCCAATAAAGCTCCTGTTTCAGGATTTGCAAACTGGTTTCCTCTATCAGCTCCAAAGCATCAGAGCTGCTAATCCCAGGGCAGTAAAGGCCTTTTTGGTCTGAGCTGTCAGCCAAAAATTCAAGTGCCTGTAAGTTGTTCTAGTTTTTCCAAAAATGGGTGAAGTGGTCAGGTGTCCCTTTGATGCACTCCTGTTTATTTACAAAGAGACCGAAAGGTCCCATTCGCCCAACGGTGGCAGGAAACAGGCAGGGACAGAATTTGGTACCTTGTTCTTCCTGTTAGGGCTGATCTCACATGAGTAAACAGCTGGTGCGTGGTGAGCTGCAGCGAAGGCTTTGCTGCCTGAACAGCCACCCATCCTCCTGTTTTCCAGTGCTGGATGCCTGTGTGAGTCTCCCTTTCAGTTTCTTCCTGGCTGGCTCTATGCAGGAAATCAGACTGATTAAAAACTAAAGTGGAAAAAAAAAATTCAAAAAGAGAAGAAAAATGTGTTTCTTTAAAAGCAGAAGAAAAAAAAATTAAAGATCATTTTAATTAGGTTTGAAAAATCTGCAGTGCAGTTGACAGGCGGGCTGACAGGGCTCCCTTTCACTGGATCGCCCAGCTCAGGGCTTTTCATCTTGTGTGCAGAATATTTTGACATTTGTGCTTTCTTGGCTCCATTTGTAGAGCCCAGTGGAACCTGCAGCCTAATTAAATGTAACAATTCCTGAAAATGAGGGTTGTTATTTTTTTTCCTAAGGATAATAATAGAGGTTTTATTTAAAAAAGAGCTAATCTATTTACTCTAGGCTGCCTGCTTCCTGACCTGGCCTCAGTACCTGAGGGGACAGGAACAGAATGAATTAGACAGGAGCTTAGTCACTGGAAAAGATGAGGGTGTTAATGTGTATGTGTGTCTGCATATGTGTCCTGCATGCTCCACTCGATGAGTTGAGAGGTAGAAGGTTAGGAGGTTCAGATTTTCCCCGGCAGACTTTTTTCCCTTACTTTTGTGGTCAGGTGCTGGGTTTTAGCCAGTGCCAGACCCTGCAGGCTCTAGAGGGGCTGCACCTTCCCTGCTCTGGCTTGTCCACAGTGGGCACCACGGCCTTTGCAAACCTGGAGCTGTGCAAGCCAGGGGGTGATGACAGAGCCTTTGTGTAGGGAGCTGTGGTAAACAAGGAGAAGGAAAACACAAATCGGAATTGTCAAGGTCTGGATGTGCCCAACTATGCACCAGCAATCTGCACCCCTTGGTGCCCAGAGCTTTCCTTCCAGGGCTTTAACCACAGTGGTTCATTTTTACCATGGTGTTACTCCTGCTCCCTTGAGCACATCTCTGCATCCTTATGACCAGTGAAGCACAGGCCAAGCTCCAGGAGAAAGACGAGCCAGAGAAAGTTACTGGTGCCTCTCGCTGTGGGTTCCCGGGGCCATTGTGCCTCAGGTCTGTCAGCTTCCATCGCTGCACCTGGGCAGCACTGCTCAGGTGTCACTGCTCGTGGTTTCCTGGGGGCTGCTTGGCACTGAGAGCACTCCAGTGTGAGAGCAGAGTCCCTCTTTCATCTCAATGTGCAATCTCCCAGGCTGATGAGGAGATGGTGGTGGCAGAGGCTGAGGAACACTCCTTCCCGTCCCGTACATGGTGGATGGCTTCCTTGTGCCACTGGGTCCAACATTGCTCATCAAGCCACCTCAAAGCTTCCCATCAGCTGATGTGCCCATTGCTCAGCCAACAGCAACAGGGTAGGACACCAGTAGTGCATACCACTCGCAGACTTTCCCGCTCCCCACTTCCCCCTGCAGCTCCAGGGAGGTCCCCTCTGGCACAAGAAATCAAAGCTTCAGGGGCACTTGTCCCTGCCTGGCCACAGCAGGACTGGCTCATGGTGCCCGTTGCCTTTCCCAGCTGGCAGCCTGATGGCAGCAATGAATCAGCAGCCAGTGGACTTGTCAAAGGCATTCCTCCACTTTAATCCTATTGACAGGGACTACTGCCTGGAACAGGAACTGCGGGGTGAGCCATGTCAACAGCAGATTCTTATTACAGATAATATTGATGGGGCCTTTTCTTGAATAATGAAGGGAAGAGCCCTCTGCTTTGACGTTTGTCTCCAAAACCTAGAATTACTAAGAGTTTAACCATCGGAGGGGAGCTTAAGATAGTTGCATCTTAAAGGATCTGCTTTCTTGTCGCATTCAAGGCTGGGGAAAGGAGTTTAGCCCATACACTGGTAGCTCCGTGCTGACCTTTTCACTGCTCTTAATAAATGTTACAGTTAAATAAAGTCGGATGGATTTTTCTATCTACTGTAGTGTGTTATCCACTTTCTGGGGAAAAAAAAAAAAAAAAAGGTAAAAAAACCCCAAATCCCTGTTTAATATCACTGTTACTCATTATCTTTGGTAGCTGCAGGGCGAAAGGCAAGGAGGAAGGACAGGGGCAGGATAATTCAGGCTGTATTATCAGGGTAATTCCTACCATTGCACATGATTATGTGTGTCTCTGTAAAAGGGTGAATTGGGGCTGTTTAAATCCATTGTGATCTTACTGCCAAAGCTCAAACCAGGATCAGCAGCTCTGGAAATATTGGGGGAAAGTTTTGTTCGTTTGGTTTTTAGCTTACTTTCTTATTTTCCACTCTTTAAAAGAGCAAAAAGCCCTCTCTGTCTGGTCTATATTGCTTGGTTCCTTACAGGAGTGGAGGCACCAGAGCTGCAGGGGAGAGGCTGCCTGGAAAGTCAAAAGAGGGCAGAAAGCATCAGCTGTTCAAGGAAATAACCTATCCTTGCACATTTCCTCATGTTCAGGCTTCAATATTGTGAATGCAAACGCTGTGATGAGAGAAGGTAAGGAAGGAAGATGGGACTGAATAGTGGGCATTCTTGGATTTTAGAGGTACCCAGGAGCTCAAAGGTGTCCCTCTGACGTCTTATACCAGGGACATCTCTAAATGGGGTTTGGACCTCTAGCTCCTATTGGGACAGATGAGGAAGACAGCAGGCAAAGTTGTCTTTTGTCCACGTTTCTACCTCCCAGATCCTAGAGCTGGCCCAGGACTGAACTGGCAGGTGGTTTAAGTTAGAGCAGCGCTGTGGCTGCTCTAACTTAAGCCAGCTGGAATCTCTTCTGGGGCTGGTTCTACCAGCCAAGGTTTGCTGGATTATAGCAGAGCCCTGAAAGCCTCCAGCCCATCACTGCATGGCCTTCACAAGAGGACCAGGGAGCAGATGACATGAAAATGCCAGGGCAGCTCCCAGCTGGTGCTTAAGGACAACTTTAATTCCTTCACACTGCTACAGAAAATTAGTATCTGTTCCAAGGAAGCCTGTTCTGACAGTATTTTTAGTCTGATTGTGAAGACCCTAGGAGTTTTGGATGGCCCTTAAGTTTCTGAATATTGGGCTTTCTGACTTGAACAGTTAAATATTTTCCATACATAAACAGCAGCCACAAAATTTCAGGTTGGATGTCTTGTGTTTTAGATTTTTTAAAAAAATGAAATGCCAGAACAAGACAGAGGAAAAGCAAAGTCTCCAAGCAGTTCAGCTGCTCTTCTTGTCTGAGTACATCTTCTCCCTCAGAAACATGTTCTTGACACAGGGACTAAGTGGCCTCTCTTGGCTCAGTTCTTAAAAGTGCAAAGACCCAGCAAGTACAGGAGGGACCATTCCCGGAGTTGACTGATCCCCCAGCACACGATGGGGTTCGTGAGTATGTGCCCATACTCTCAGTGTGCACTCTGTACCTCTCAGCATTGTCCAGTGTTTTAACCTCCTTGGATCTTCTGATTTTCCCAGGAAAAAACATGGCTGACCCGGGCACTTGTTTTCCTGGAACGACAGACCCCCCAGAACCATCTCTCAGAGCAACTTTGAAATCCCACTAAGGTGCAATCTTCCTTCTCTTCCAGCCATGATTTAGTCCTTTTTTGTTCCACAAGGCCAAGGTGTGGGGTAGAAACTTAGCCCTGCTCCTAAAAAACGCGACATCTCCTCATCTCCATGTTTTTGCATGGGGATTTGAAATCTGGCCTGTGCACGCCACTGGTGATACCTATGGAATTAGCTGATCCTTCATCCCAAGGGCTCAAAAATCAGTTGGGTCATTCTGATCATGAGAAGTTTTTTTACTCACCTCTTAAGGAAAAAAAAAAAAAAAAGGTGATAAATGTTGGTTTCTCCATGCTTTCTTTTTCGGTTTGGAGGTGCCTTAGGATGCTCTGAATTTATGTTTCTCAGCTTTTTTCTAGAACCTGGAAGTCCATGAACTGCTTGTTCCTTTTTCTTCTCTTTTAAAAATGAAATCTGAGATTTTTGCATAACACATTGAAGCAAGAAGCTGGGGAGGGGGTGAAGAAAAACATCAAGTACTGTGGGATTAAAATTGCAAGAGTTGGCAACACTGATTTTTTTTTGTTTTTCTTTCTGTTTTCCAGAGAAAAAGAAAACCACCCTCCATTTTGCTGAGCCCCAGCATTGCAAACAAAAAGAAAAGGTGCTTCAGGGCAGGAAGAAACTGTGAAGAAATAGGTTTTCAAATTCTGTTTGTATTGGATTGTCTGAAAATTGTCTCAAGAGCTGCCTTTTGGAGACAGCCGCCCTGTTCTGAGGGAGGGCAGAGACGTGTGGGGAGAAGCTGCATGGGGGTCTCAGGCTGGGACAGGACTCAGGTTGCAGTTGCTTCTGATTCTTCTCAGGTCTCAGCAATGCCAGGTTCTCAAGGAGGACAAGGAGAGGTCAGGTGTGCAGAGGAAAGGCTCCATGAAACTCTTCCTCCCCACAGGAGCATCATCTTCTGCAAGAGAGGCCAGTCCTGGCAGGCAGAGAGGTGGAAGAGGACAGGCTCCCTTCAAGCTGGTCACCTGGAAGTCATGGCAATGCTCAAGGAAAACATGCAGAAGGACCTGAGTCTGTGCTGGAGGTGTTCATGAGGTGGTGGTACCCAACCACACCTCTGCTTGCAGGACTCCCAAGCCACCAGCAGCCAGAGGGATCCATACATGGAAGCTCAGAAAAACAGGATATTGCCCTTAACACATCCCATCCCAAGGGATGATGTCCCTGGGAGGAAGGATGATGGTGTGGATCTCTGCTCAGGCAGCCACAGCGGATATCTGCTGCAGGCTGTTAAGCAGCACAAGTGACTGCGTCTATCTCGCCTTGGCTGCGCAGGGCCTGCACAGGGGGACTGTTACTTATTAATGGTTGGCAAGTGCTGCTGGAATGGAGGTAGAGCTCCAACTGCTATTCCTGCCTGTCCTCCACCACTTGTGCTCATATCTTTCTCAGGCTCACTCCCTTTGGGTTGAAATTTTCCATGCTTCGTCTTAGCCCAGCGACATATTTTTGCTGAAGGTGTGGACTGTGCTTGTTGGAGTCCTCTTTGTGGAACTCCTTGCTCATCTCTGCCTTGTGGTCCATCTTTCATGTCTCAGGAGACATCAGGCTGAACAAAATCCATAGAGGATGGATGTTACTTTATTTATTTGTTTATTTATTTGAAAAAGTTACTTAAAATCTTACATTTCAGTCAACTAGAACTTAAAAGGAAATCTCTTGTTTAGATCTTCCCCAGTGGAAAACTAAGCAGCTCTGGCAAAATTAAAGTTTTTCCATGGAACATTCAGATTTTGTAAAAAATACACTTTCTATTGAAAAAAAATATTTTGATCATTAGTTTTTCATCTGCTCTACTTTTTAAGGATGATTCAAAAACATAAAGGCAAAAATCTCCACTTCCTACATCTAATGTATCAATTTTTTTTTTATCATTACTTCAACTCCATCTCCTTAGCGAGGAGGCTAGAAAAATTATTCTGCTTAAGGAAAAGCATTTTATCGGTTATAAAGTTGTGGAAATTTAAAATGGGTATCTTAGCGCAAGTATTGGATTTGCAGCTCGCCTTTCTTGCTATCTGGGTCGAGGATGCCAGACTTAAAAACCTGGTGTTAACTTAGTTAAGGGTATCTCTGGTAGGAGGCTTTTGGTTTGTGGTGGGGGTTTTTTGTTTGGTTGGTTGGGGTTTTTTTTAAGGACAGCTGAAATGCAGAAAAATCTGTTTAGGACTGCAGGATTAAAAATTACCTCTGGGAACTGGGAGATCTCCATTCATGGTGATTCTGAACCAGTGATTCCAGGGTTGAATTTATCATTTATAGGAGGCTTGTGGTTTTAATATGTGTTTTTCCTCAGGATTTTCAAACTTAAAGATTGTTTTCCTTAGACAACCTTCCTTTTCTTAGAAAGCTAGGGTAACCAAATACCAAGCTTAACTAATTAAATCTTCAAAAGTTAGCAAGTTCCAGTCCAAGGATTAATGGCATTACAGAGTTAATACAAGCTCATTGTGCAGCTGTAGAATTTTCTCTTTCCCTTTCTCTACCCCATTGTGATGGGGCAACTTCTTGAATGTTCAGAGATTCTCCCTACAGGTAGATCTAAATTTGGCACTTTCAGACATGTACATACATGTACAGAATCAGTGTAGACTATGCACAGAGCACAAGAAATAGCTCCTTGCACAAAAACCACATTCAAAATGGCTAATTTCCAAAATACCCAGGATGCATCGTGGTGGATGACTTGACTTGAAACATTAGAATAGGTGATAAGAAGTCATGCTATGGAATCATTTATATATATTTCAAACGACTCCCACTTAAAGGGAAAAAAAGTCTTTATAATTAACACGACAGATAAGAGCAACTGTGACACTAAATAAATGCAATGGATTTGATTTTGAAATAGAGTTTAAGATTCTGGGGATGTGCTGAAGAGAGAAAAAAATGTGTGCTCAGAGTTGAAAATTAAGATATACTAGAGACCATCTTTAAAAACTAAGCAGCCTCACAGAACTCCCCTGTTCCTGATGGCCTTCAGCACAGAGCCTCCTAGGAAATGGGAGGGGAATTAATTTAATGAGAGCTGAAAAACAGAGGCCTTACAAGGGAAAGTTTAGGGCTTCTTTTCCATGCCAATAGCCATCCAAGGAGAAGACACACAAAAATCTAGTCATGGTGGAAATAACTCTTGAGGGCTGCTGCATCTCTGCAGATTTTGAAATAAATGCAGGTTCAGTTATGGGTTAGATGTTGGATATAATGGGCATTATGTTGGTCATTGGATGGAGGCTTGGCAACCAGTTCAGTGTTCAGATTTGGGTGTGTGATCCTAGGTCCTGTGTTGGGCTAAGTTCCTATGGCTCCTTCAAAGACACATGGGCAGGAGGTAGAGGCAGACAGAGTATAACAGAAAGAGGGGAGTAGGTATTTCCCACCAGCACTCTAATCTGCAGAGCCCATGACCAAGGTGAATTAAAAAATATGGATTTCTGCAGCACTGTCTTCTCATTTCTTAGCTGTTGCTCAGGCAAAGCTGTTATTAATTCAGGAGGAGGCTGCCTGAGCAAAAACTCTCCAGAGTCCAAAATATTTTGCAGAGAGTAAATATGAGAATTATTCACCTACCACAGAACAGCATCAGCCCCTGGGTGGAATGCAGGAGCTGTTTAACAGAAACATTTCCCCAAAGTTTTGGACAGGAGTTGAA
This sequence comes from Corvus hawaiiensis, assembly GCF_020740725.1. Classification (NCBI taxonomy): domain Eukaryota; kingdom Metazoa; phylum Chordata; class Aves; order Passeriformes; family Corvidae; genus Corvus; species Corvus hawaiiensis. The sequence goes on from NC_063223.1 coordinate 14,579,935, forward strand.
GGTTTCTGAATGCCCAGTTGAAGATACAGCTGAAAGAAACAAGCAGTACAGGCCCCCTCCCTTACCTTGGTACTGGATGGGTGTAGAAGGGTGAGCATCACCCACCCGAGTACCTCTTCCTCTAGGACACTGAGAGATTTTTCTGGAGCTCACCCATCTGCCCCAGTCCTCCACATGAGATCTGGCAAGTTAATCACTCCAAGTGTCTGGGTAAGTACTGTAAAATGCTTCAAATAAATGAATAGAAATCATCTGCTTCATAAATGCCAAGGGCTTTCAACATGTCGTTTCTTGGTAAACAAAGAATTTCAGCACGACAATATCTTAGGATGTTATTGGCCATATTTGTTCCCTCGTGCGTATTGAGGCAAATGTGAATAGAGTTGCACAGCTACCCCTTACATCCTCCTCCAGCTGGGGGGTTTTCTCCCTGCTGCAGTGGAGATGAGGGGGTTGATCTGCACCCAGTCCCCAAAACTCCAGTTTCTGTGATGGTAAAGGGCAGGAGAAAGTTCTGCTTGTGCTTGGTTCTGCACAAAGTGCCGTATACTATGACTAGAAAAAAACCCAAACAAAACAAAACACGTACTTTTTTTTTTTTTTTTTGCGGATATTAGAACGCAATAAAAATATGTGTGTGCTTCCCCCCTCGCCCCCCCCAGCTAAATTGATTACATCTGGTGGCACGAAAAAAATAGCCAAAATGTCAGACTGAGTCACACAGCCCCCTTGGGTGATTATATTTATTTCAGGGTTGAAGCACTCATCAAAACAATTTATCCTTGGCTCTCCCTCTCTGCCTTCCCATCCCTGTGCTTACAAACTCTTCTCTGTTCCCTAACACTTGTATTTAGCCCCAGGTGCCCTCCTTCTTCCAGTCTTTCCTTTCTCCATTTTTTTCATCTCTGGCCTGGCTCTGTTGCTCTCCTTCCTCTTTGCTGCATCAACTCCAACAAACCCTGTAATTTGCAATTCTCCGCTGGGGATAGCAGGGGAAGCTGGAGCACAGAGACAAGCCTTGATGTTTCTAATGCTGTGTCACCTATTTAGTGTCTAGTTGCACATTACTTGGGGTGAAGTGATGTGATAAAATGTGTGAGTGAACTCCCTGCTGTGGTTTCCATCATCGCTGTGACCAGTGGAATGGGTGGGGTGGGACCATGCCTGCTGGAATGGACACAATTCCATCCCCAGCCTTACCTGCTATCCCTTGGCTGCCCTGACTTGCTGCAGTGGAGGAGGAGGATCTGCTGGCTCTCTTTTGATAGATTATTCTTTTGGCTTGATTCACCTGTGTCCTGTTTTCTCTCTGACAGGGAGCAGCACCAGAAGCATCTGTTTGGTGAGGAAAGTCTGTGCTGCAGCGGGTGAGAAGAACCTCATTGCCAAGAACACCAAACCTCTCTTCCCAAACCTCCTTCTGCCCAAATTGCAAGGAGAATGGCCGTGTCATCTTGCTGCACATCTTGCTCTATAAACTCCATGGTGATCTGCTGTCAGGTTCTGCCTGCTTTCATGTCCTATGCCAACCACAGTTGCAAAATACCCAGCATTATAGGATCCTCATGGATGGAAATGGCTGCAGAAATGCTTTTCTCCATATTTACTCCATGATGATGAAAGGGCCTGGTCTGGCAGGAACAGGGACTAAAGCTCTTATTTGCTGTTTTCCTTGGGCTGGAGGAATGCCCTGCACAAGAAGACCCCATTGCTTTCTTTACTACTTCTACAGGGATAAAGGATAGATGAAGAAGACAGGGATACTCTCCTGGGGATACCCTTGGCTGGGAGAGGATTTGAGAAGCTCTTGGCACTGCTGTCCCACCCATTGTGTCTCCAGCTCCCATCCTGGGCAGCAGGCTCCTGTTGTACAGCACTACACATTTTTCTCCTGTGGTAAATCAGAGCCCCCTGGGATCTGGTATTGTGCTTTTTTTTTTTCCCCCAGGTATTTTTGTCTGTGAACCACAGAAAACTGAATAGGAGGAAATGAAGTGCAGATTGAGAACATGGTTGAGTGCACTTGCTAAAATAAAACATTGCGGGGGGGAGGGAGAGATTCTTTTATAATAGAAAATGAAGTGTGTTTACTTTTTATTGATGAAGTATTTAATTGTACAGAGGGTTTGAGAGATGTTCTTAGCAGCATCTCAGACCGTGCATGGACAAGAAATGCCTGTTGGTTTTTGGTACAAAAAGCAGGCTAAGTTAAATATTTTGTGACTGGGAAGGGCGAAGGGATGCCATGGGGTTTTTGGTGATCTCTGACATGCCACAGCTGTGCCAGGGGAGCCAGGGAACTCCAGTGGTATCTTCTTAAACAGGACTGGATACTAAGATGACCCAAGACTTGTTGAGTGGATGTGTTTTGACAACACAAGAGAATGTGCTGAACTCTGTACAGCATGGCATTGTGTCATGCAGCTGTGCCACAGAGCCTTAGAGCCAGCCTGCTCTCTCTTATGCCTCTGGCTTATTTTCTTAAGCAAGCACAAGCAAGTGCAGGGTGTAGAGATAAGGCTGTGACCTTTTAGATTATTCTGTTACTCTACTATAAATACTGGATGGACCCAGTGAGGCAGCTGGGTTCTTTTGTGAGGTTAAAATAATTTCATTAATTCAGATGTCTAAAAGTAGCAACCTACAGTCATCAGTGACCTGGGCTGCTTTTTTGTTGGGGGACAGATCTCTAGAGTCCACATCCAGTCTCTGGAGCTGACCTGTTCTCCCTGTGTTTCTGAATCACTGTCTGAAAGACTGTAAAAGTTTGCTTGATTCAGTGAAGGATCATAAGGCTTCAAAAGCAGAGGAGACCAAGAAGCTTGGAGTCTCCATAATAGGTCTGTGCACCTTTACAAGAAGCATGGGTGCAATCAAGAGGTGTATTCATGATGAATTAAATGGGGCTGCTTTCATTTGGTCTTAGTTATGTAAAGTGTCCAGGGAAGCTCTTAAGCACACGCCAAGGTCAGTGAGAGCTAACCACCTTTACAAAGCCTGCCTGGATCAGATCCTAAGCGTGCAGAAGTTGAACACACTGGCTGCTTTTCAGAGCCCCTGTTTCCTTCAGCCATGAGAGCTGATGGTGCCACACGGCACTGCCTCTGCTTCCAGGTGAGATGGGAGCTGGGGATCTGCTGGAAAACCTCTTCCACCTGTCCCTAATGCCATGAAGTAGGGCATTTAGAGTTGATCCAGGCCTTTTTGTCTCATCCATCTTGCCTATTTACACCAATTTCTAATTCAAAAATTCCTGTCTTGACAACACCTTAGCAAGGGAAAATGTCCAGTTATGCAGCACAGAGACCAGCCCAGCAGAGGAAACCTCAACTGCAAGGGAATTGCAACTTCATTTGCCTTCCTTGGGGATAAAAGCCTCTCATCATCTTGTGAGCTCCCACAAGAAGAGCTGGATGCTGCCACATGGGAGTGGGCACTCCCAGTGCTGACCAGCGTGACAGCAGAAAGTGAATTCAGGCAGAGAAGAAATTCTACAGGGGAGAATAGATGCAAGAAATTCCTAGGAATGTTACAGAAATCAACACTCCCCCCTTCTGCTCCTTCCAAACCAACCCACCTAAAAAATGCCGTTTTGTGGGCTATTTTGGAAAGGAGTCCATGCCTGGGGAATTTTTGGCTGATGCTTATGGCTTTTAGAAATTTCTGGGAGATCAGACGAATAGAAACAGGAACCAGATGGGATTTCTAGCTGCTAGAAAGAAAGGAAGAAAAAAAAGGGGGGTGGGGGGGGAATCTTTTCCTTATTTGAGATGTGAAAAGCACTTGTTCACTTTTGGGGAGTTTCCCCATTACCCTGGATTTCTTATTTTAAAGTAATTTACTCCAGTTCCATGATATTCTCTTAGGACATTTATCTCTGTTCTTGTTGTTGCTAGGAATTTTTCTTTCTTTTGCAACAAAACCCATTTTATTCTTAGGAGAATTTAAGCCTTTGCTTTAACAGATAAAAAGAGAGTCAGTGGTTGGTTTTGTTCTTGCAGCAGCCTCAACATCCCTTGGCCATTTACTTACTGAGTTTATCTTTGAGGCTGCTAAACATGGAAAAAGGCAGCAGTAGTGGAGAGTAGAGAGAAAGTGAAGGTGGAGAAGGTGGAGACAGCAAAACCTAGCACCTGTGGGTCCTATTTGAAGTAAAATGCCATGAAAGGGAGAGTTTCACCATACTGGAACATACAGTAAACCCAAATGTGGACCTTAAATGCATGGGGCCTGCAGCAGCCCAACTTCTCAGGCATCCTGTTGGATTTGTGGTGTCTTGGCTGCTGGATTTTGGGGTTGTAAATCCAAAAAACAGGCCTGGTCGAGTCCCAGGTTCCATTTTATCAGACATTGGCTCTGCAGCAGGTTCAGTTTTGAAAAACATCCCAGAGGTGGAATAGGGGCCAAGGAGCATTTTCCAGCTCCTGGGTCCAAGCTGGACTCTGGCTGGGAGTCGTGGTCCAGCCATGATCTGACGCCGTGCTAGGACTGGGCTCAGTTGTGCTTCATCCTTGCAGCCTTTTGTTCTCAGGTTGGTGGGCACTGGGGGACCAGTGTGGGGGTATCTTACAGTGCCCTGCTCTACTCAGGGGAGCCATGAAATCTTGTTGCCCAGATGGCAGGGAGGAAGCAAAGTAGAGACTACCTCATAGAGAGAGGTGGATAAGACCTACTTGTGGACCTTGTCACTAATCTTTTTTAAGGGTCTGCTTTTAAAGAATTCTTTAAAGTTAATTAGGAAGGATTTTTTCCTTCCAGTTTCCCATTTACTGCTTCCTGGGAAGTTCCCAAGTTCCTATCTTGTTTTATAGTCTTTCCTTTCTTGATAATCTCTTCATACTATTTCTCGTGCCCTCTGAACTGCAGCCTTTCCCAAGATAGGGTCATTAGCCCAAGGCAATGACCCTTGATAAAACTTCACCCATGGTTTTTAAGTCGATATGAGAGAAAATCTGTCCCTAGGACTCAATACTGTATGAAGTGTATTTCTAGGGAACTGATTGGAAGCTCCACAGACAACATTAGGACTACACAGTGTGCTATAATACTTATTAGTGGTGATGCACAAAGTCAACTGTAGATATTTTAAGACACAATAGCAGATCATTTATTTGTGTTTCCAAGCGTGTGTACTTTAGAACACATGGCTTTGGTTCCAGGGTTCGTCACAGATGGACCTAACTGAGCCAGCTGCTTGAAGCCTCTATTATGGTGACCAATTGATTACACTAGTTTAAATGAAAAAAATGCACCAAAATGTAAGGCTTTAGGTTTGAGTGTCCAATTTGAGTTCTGACGTTTGTGGCTTTCTTTTTTCCTTTGGCTCAGGCTGGTCCAGCAGGATGTCCCATATTAGAATGCTGCTCAGTTGTTGTTTTTTGTGGTTCCAGTGAGCTGTTTTTTCACAAATGTCTGGAAGGAAAGAGACATAGGGGACTTGGTTCACAGGGTTTGTACAAAAGCTTTTATTTTTCCTTTTTTTCCCCCCCTTGTTTTTGCTTCTCATGGATCTGATATGCAAGTGTTCTCAGGAGTGACACGGTGGAATTTTTAAAGCAAAGTGCTTATCACATGACTCAGGTGTCTGCTGTCACAGTCAAAGCAGCATCATCCCAGGAATTTTGTTTGAATTTAGCTTCCAGCTCAAACAAAAGTCATCTGAGTAGGCAAGCTTTTACTGGTTTCACTTTGGCTTCCCACGTAGGTTTAATTTGGCCCATGTTTGCTCAAAATGTCTCCAGCTGTCTAGAAACTTGTTCCTAGCTTGCTGGAACATTCACAACCCTTTTGGCCAGTGTGACCTTAGTTATAAAGGCTGGCTGTGGTTTATTTCAGATCCTTTTTACCAGCGTTATTATATATAAGGCAGCTCACATAATTGAAAGGGACACATGTGTCGGGTGCTGTCCCTGCAATCGCAGGTTATAAGTGACTGCTGTCCACAATGTTCAGGCATGAGATCTGCCAGAGAACACCACCTCATTTTGTTCCATGGGAGCTTTTGCTAATATTTTCTTTTTTATTATCACTCATTTTGTTTCTCCGTTGGACAGTTTCCCTGTGTTTCACACTGAGGACCCAAGTGTCAGAAGATTAAAGGACTGTCTTTTTGCCCAGCTAATACGAACTGGATGCTAAACTGTGCACTACTCAGAAAATGAAATGCCTTCTAAAGAAGTAAGTGGCTGGAAGGAGGCAGTGAAAATCCATCAGATTTGCATGACTAATTAGCTTATCCATTAGTTATTATCCTGTGTTTACTTGTAATGAGTATCTTGAAAGATTATTCTATATTGGACATGCAGATAATTTTTTGCTTATGTAATTTTTTCCATATTGAGATCCTACTGTGCTGTGAGCTCTACTTTGACATATATAATTCTCTCTTAGCTCAGTTGTCCATCCCCTAAAGAGTCTCGATCCTGTATCCATCAGTGGGAGATGGACTGAGTGCCCACACAACCCAGACAGTATGAGACATTTTATCTTTGCCCCAAAACTGGGTCTGAATTTCTGAATTTCTTGGCAACCAGAGCCCAACTTCATTTCATGAGATGCAAATATTTCTGGATATCAAGGTCTTGTTTTCAGTTAGTGTACCTTGAGTTATTCTGCTTCTCAGTTCTTAAACAAGGGCTGCTTTTGTGAAAGTCATTAATGTAGGGAGAAATTATCTCTGTGTGTCTTCTGGGTGTTTCATATGATTTCATAAGGGAAATGTGACTTCTGTAGTTGTTATTTTCAGATCTTCCTTACTTATAAAGGTTGAGAGGACATGAATTACCTTATTTTTTAAATCAGCATTCATTTTTAACTAGGTTTACAAGTTTTTGTATGTTCTGCAACTATTTATTCATTTGGGGTGGGAAGCGGGAACGTCCATATGCCCAAAACAGGACATGGGTAGCAGGTTACCTTTGAAACATTGGGGCTTAAAAGTACAATTCTGTGGGTTTTGTTTTGTTTTGAAGACCCTGCTATGTCATGCTCTTAGAAGCATTATTAGAATTGAAAAAGAGGATAGGTGCAATAAAACTGACTTTTGACAGATTTTCCCAAAGAGCTGAATTTGGTACTGTTCTCTTCCTGCACGACTCAACCATTTCCTGTTTTCTGGCATTTACAAATTTCCACCGGACATACAAAATTTTGCATTTACCACAAAAAGTCACAAAACTAAAAATCAAAAACAAAGAAAAAAAATAAGACAAAGTCTTTTGAACCTGATGAGACTTTCCTCTCTACAAGGAATCAAATGAATTTTTTATTTGTGACCTAACCTGTCAGCTTTAGGAAAACTTATGCCTGAGCCTGATGTTATTGTGGAAGCTGATTTTGCCAGTTCAGTGGTATTTTTCCTTTGCCAACAACCTGCAGGGATGTGCTGGATGCATTTTGTCTGGAATCAAAGTTCCTGATACGTTTGGGACTTTTATCATCACCTATTTCAGACTGGATGAAAGGTGGGAACTGCTGGCCTCTCCAAGCACTTGTCCATCATTTCCGAAAGTTTGCCAAAGAGCTTATAGATAATACTATCTCAGCATTGCTTGGAGCCTCTTCAGAGTGTTTGCTGCCTGCATGGTGAAAGCAGTGACATTATTTCCTTTGAAAAATGCCTTAATTTCCGTGGTGCTCTCCGTGTCTTGGTTCTTGCAGGTTCCCTGAGCTGGAGTTTCATGAGGACGTTCCCCATCCCGCGGGCACCTCCCCACAACGGAGATGGAGAGAAGGACTGCTGGAGATGACCACAGGTCCAGCTCTGCTCCGGGAAAGCGACCGAGTGAAGCCCACCCATCGCTCATGTCTGAGTGCCCGAACATCCCTGGGAAGAGACGTGTCCAGGGGCCGTGGTTTAAGTGCTTTGCTGAACTGGGGCCAAGGTCCAGCGCGGAGCCTCCCCGCTCCCGCCGACTCCCGCTCTGGCGCCGCACCGTGGAGTCAGCCCTGGGCTCGCATTGGAGCGCGTTACGAAATCCTGGCCCTGACAGAGAGCAGATGCATTATTGGGAAGCCCTCGGGTCATGAGAGGGCTAATAGTCACATTCCTGGCTGGGATGGCGAAAGATTTACGCCGGGCGTTCGCTCGCCTCGCCCTGCACCAGGCCAGCTCCCTACTTCACCGGCCCCCTCGGCTTTAATTGTTGTGTTAATGGCCCTTTTATTTGAAGCAGATCCCCTGGCTTACAGAGGAGAATGTCATTATGTCGTATTTTAGATGTATTTACATTCTCCTTGCCACAGGGATAACGTTCTAATTATTTTCTATAGCTGACAGCACCAGCGTCTCTGGTATTAGGGACCCCTTAGACCTGATTACATGGTCTGGTTTTCCTCAAATCACCCACAAATGACAGTGTGGAGCAGGTTTATTATCAATTGACGTACCTTTGCTTAGCGCAACTCGCTCCCGAAACAAATGTCCTGAAAAGATAATCCATGTTTAGAGCATGTGTCTTCCCTTGCGTGGAGGCAGATGGGCTCAGGAGGTCAAGCCAGCGGCCTGACCTCTCCTGACTCTGCCACGCACCCTGGGCACGGGAGGCAGCTCCGTGTCCCGTGGCGTTTCCCATGCAGGCCGTACCCAAAGGCGGTGGGAAAGGACGCTGTCAGCTTTGCAGCTACTGTGCCAAACGCTGAACAGCAGCATGGGGAGGGGTGGTGGTGCAGGGGAGAGAGGGGAGAAGCAGAGGATGTTGGCTTCGTTTTGCAATGAGGTGTAGAGAGGTACCAGAGTCTGGTCCAGGTGGGGTTGTACCTGTGTGAAACTTGATTTTAGGGGAGAAGAGCAGGCAGACAACAACGGAGAGAGCTGTGTAGCAGGCTTGATGGGCAGGGAGGGAGAGGAGGCACTGCCAGGTGAGTGGGGCTGGTGGATGGAGGCTGGGAACTGCATGGAGAAATGAGTTGCAGTGGAAGATGAGACAGGAGAAACCTGAGAGCTCAATGAGAGTAGGTGGGATGAAGACCACTGCAGAGTTGGAGACAAGTGAAGTGACTTCAGAGCAAAGGGTGATGCCCAGGAGTTGGGAGCACATAGAAGTAGGGACAGCAATTGAGATAAGGAGAGTGAGAGACACAGTTATTAGAACAAAATGATTTGATTTATCCTGAGTCATTTATTCACCAAATTTTCCCCTTGAGATCTTAAACAGACTGAAGTGGTTTCAAATGTTGTCATTATTTAGAACAATTCAACAAAATGTTTGTTGCTTTGAAAAAAAAAGGGAGGGGTGAGGAATTGAGAAAAGAAAGAAAGGAAAAATAAAAAGCCTGGATGGTCTGGTTTGCCACATTTGAATTTTATTGCCGAATTGGGATGAGTCAAGAAAAATCACTCTTTCTGTTCTCTGAGCAGGAATTTCACTTACAAAGCTGCTCTGATGTGATGCATACCGAAGCTCAGATGCAGTCTTCATGTGTATTCTAACATGAAATGACAAAAAGCAAGTATTTGTGCTAGTGAAACCCTGTCGAGGAAATTTTTCTGCACCAGGACATCTCAAGATGGAGACAACTGCATTACAAAATTCAGGCGCGTCCTCATGGAGACTTTTCTCCCTGCAGCTCTAGAGATTATATTTGGAGCTGCTGGGCACATAGGGCATTTTAAAAGCAAATAGAAAGGCAAAGACACTGCCCCAAGGGAATTTAAATTTAAGCAAGACCAAAGCAGAGTGAAAATGCTGGCTGCATTTTATTAAAAACCAGAAGGTGGACACTTTTATTAGGAAAGCCAAGGATTCCACTAAGTAATTTAGTTTTCCTTGTGTGCATGCATGTCTTCTGGGGTAATTTTAAGCCTTGGCATAAAAGAAATATGTTTCACTCCTTCTCTCAGTAACACTGGAGCCTATGTGCAAGGTTCAGTGAAAGATGGCAGGCAGGTAGAAGTCTCAGAAATACTGTGTTCCTGTTTTGTTTTGTTAAACTAAAACACTTGGAGAAGAGGCAACCAAACCATTATTTTAACCAAAAGAAAAGATTTTGCACATGCAGAAGCAGTATAATTAGCATAAAACGATATGAGAAAGAGGAAGAGAAGGGTAAGGTATTGTCCTTCAGCCATTGGAAGTGTTTCTGTCATAACACCTCCATGAGATTTGTACCTTTTAGGACACAGGAAAATTCAACCATGGGAACATGAAGTTCAGGAAAACAGGGTCTTTATTTCCACCTCCCTTGAAGTTAACTGTTTGTTTTGAATTCGCCTGTGTGATTGCATGGGTGGCAGTTTGGAGATGCTTCTTGTGGCTCAAAGAACCCTGAATGAGCACATTATCTCCTGCCTCTCTTGAAGAACATTTTGGGAGTGGAGGTGCTGATGAGTAATCATCCAGTTGGCCAAAGTGAAAACAGGAGCTTGAGAGAGAATGGGTTATAATTTTCTTACTGCTGTTTTTATGTTGGACTGAGTAATAGAACTGAGTACCTGTTACCTGGTTTGGTCAATGTGATCAATCTGTTGGTATGGGGTGAGGAATGACAAAATGTGGGTCTGGTTCTGTCTTTTTTGCAGTTTTACTTGAGAATATTCAAGTATGTGCGTCCCATGCAGATTTGCTGCCCTGTGAATGTCTGAGCTGTAATGAGGTGAATGCTACTGGAAAGCAAAGGTTTAATTAGCTCTGCTGTTTCAATACGTTCCTAAAGTGCATTTCAAATGATAGGCTTCGTTGTGAAATCAGTCATCAATGCTGTGTTTGATGGTTACAGAAATGGTATGGTTTTCTTTATCTTTTTTCCTGAGGAGCCCCTGATCAGATGACTTAATTTTCAGAACACGGCACAAAAGAATAAATTGCAAGTACTCTGTGAGTTATTAAAGGAGAACATTATGAATAATTTCAAAGAGGAAATGCATGCTAGAATTTTTTGTCATGTTGGCTAATTGTCCAGTAGCTGAAAGGAAAAGAAAGGATAAATCGATTAGTTCTGATTGTTTATTAAAAGGTTTTTGCTGATAACTTTTGGGTAGTTGCACTTGGCAAACTAAATATTTGTGTGAAGATCATACCAGAAATTTGGGAATTTGGTTTATTTTCTGAAGTAAAAATTAATAGATCACAGCACTGATTGATAGAGAAGTGATGTAATATGATTCTGTAGGGCTTTTCTCTGAGTGAGTCACAAAGTGTGCTGATACAGAGCTCCCCTGAAGGGGTCAATATGTGGCGCAACAGAAAGATAAGAAGGGCCATAGTTTTGCCAGGAGCACTGCAAGACTCTGGACATACACACCAGGACATGCAGGAGTGAAATTCTAGAAAAGTTTAGGATTCATAAATCACTTGTGGCAGAGCCCAGGAATGGGAGCACCAGCAGGAGCTGTGGTGGAGACAGACCCAGGGCGCTTTGCCTTCACCACGTCAGGAATCCCCTTCTACACTGTTGACACCATCGTTATCTCCACCCCAGTGGGGTCTTGGCTGGTGGAGCCTCACAAGTCACACTTGTGCATGGAGCTCACTTTATCTTCATCGGGAGGTGGAGGCTGAGTCAGCCCTGCTGGGATTTGCACCAGTGGTTCCAGGAAGTCTGGGTATTTCAAACCTTAGGCTTAGACCTCTAATCATCCCCTTATCTAAACTGCCTAACATCTGAGTCTGCAAAATTGGGTTGGAAATCTCACACAAACATGCTTTCCCCAGCGGCATTTCTGCGCTTGTTTGCCAGTGGAGCCCAGGACTGCAGAAGGGCACAGGAGATTCAGCTTTGAAACCAAAGTTTTAATCAAAGTGTTGTGTGAAGACCTGGCTCTTCCTTGATTGATGGCTTGCTTACTGCTTGTTGACAACTGGAGAGGTTCACCCTTTGGGGCAGAAAGTCACAGTTAACACTCAGGCAAGCATGGACCCTCTTGGGCCATAAGTTTAGAGGAACCCAGTACTTTTTAACTAATTTCTGCATCTGCGGGGGATGGAAGGAAGGTGTTTATTGGTTTCTCATAACTTATAAAGAAATGGTCTCATCCTAAAAGTCCTACTGCTCAATAGATGTGGAAATTGTTCAACCCAAGAATTCAAAGACAAATAGTGTGGCGTCCTACATCAGGCCTACATCAGGCATCTCTCAATCCCTCCCCAAGTGACTTCTTCAAACTCATTTGGCAGCAAAGCCTAAAGAGCTCAGACATATGAAATTCTTACAGGCTTTGTGAGAATAGCTGGCTGACTGGGGATGACAGACTAAATTAGCACTCCTATTAGGAAACAGTTGCAGTGTTAATTCACTCCTTATCATACAGCAGAGGATCCTAAGCAGAGGATGGGGTCAAGGGGGAGGCAAAGGGCTCTCTGGTGTCCCCCAGCTGTGGAAAAGCTCCAGTCAAAAAAACTCTCACTTTATCAACCATCTTGTTGTGCAGTGGCACCTTAAAGAACAAACAAACTGGCTTTTTTTGTTCCCTTGTCTCCCATCTCTCAGAGCTGCTGGCTTGTATGCCACTTTCATTGATAACTTGTGACAATGTGGAAGTTCTTTATTTTCACTTTAGTCCTGTCACTGGAGGGAAAGGAGCATCCTGTGGCTCAATGCTACATCAAAATGGGGTGATAAAACAGAACGGAAATTTTCCAGTTTTGTCCCCTAGTCAAGAAAGAGCACCTGGCGTATATAATTCCTCACAAATCAGTGCTTTGCTATGTTTGGCTTTTTTTTTTTTTTCAGAGTATCTGTGAGCAGATGCATGCTACATTTCTTATTTCAACCCACGTTAGCAAATCTCCGGAGAAACCAACTGCTGTTTGCTGCCCATCTATAGTAGTTAAGCCAGATTCCTCTGTTCTGATTTATCAGATAGGGTGACTGATGATGTTTGTAAATGTAAATTTTAAGTTTCCTCAAATTCTAGTGTGTAAAGCTTCAAAACAGTCATTTTCTATAAACACTGTTGCTTGAAAAAGTCCTGCCACTTGAATATCTGGTGAAGATGAATGCACATTGCATGCAGTGTTGGCAAAGAGGCACCCATCTATAAACATAGAGTTACTATTCATGGAGATTTCTTTTATCGTCTTTCCAGTTGTACAAACACACCAGCACCACCACCCCCGGCAATATTGCATTGTAAATTACCTTCCTTTTAAAAGCCCTCTCCCCTTAGTGCTTTTCATTCAGGAGATGGGAGACAGCCCTGGGCTTGTTGTCTTCAGATCAAATACAGGCTGCAGACTCTGGGCATTCACCTGAATTATATGAACCTCTGTGCTGCAGCTATTTACTTGTTGTGATACATTTCCTTTGCTTGATTAACTAAGCCCTGAAAAGACACATCTGTTTCAGCATTGCCCCCTCAAGGCAGTCCATCCGCCCTCTGTCCTGTAGCATCTTTTTCTCTCACCTTTTCCTTGCCTTACCCTCTGCAGTTTGCTGCATTTTTTGTCACGCGTTCATGATTTGAGTTGAACTCCCGGGACAGGGACTGTCCTGTGGTTGTTGCCTGTGGAAAGCCATCTATCCTGCCATGGATATGAGAATCATTCAGGGATATGCAAGAGCTGCAGCCCATTTTGGGGCTGAAGCCTGAAAGCTTGAGCTGAGGGCTGTTTCTAATTAGTTACACAGCACCCATCTATTGCTTCCTACAATGCTCACAGGTCTGGTTACCCTCAGTTTCTTATTAACTTTGCTGATGTTCAGCATCCTCAGCACCAAGCAGGTCTGGTCGCCAATAATGTACTGATGTACCAAGACTCTTTAGTATTTTTTAATATATGCACTGAATGCTACTTTTATTAGAAACTGACCAGCACTGTGATTTACAGTTAAAATAAATACAAGATAATTTATTAGAATATACTATTGGAGTCACAGCCTCCACGGGGCATCTTTCTCTGTTATACTATCCAAGTACTGGAAGAGTTTATTACAAGGTTTACTATGTGGCATCCAAAAATCCTCTATAAATAGCTTTTGATTTGCACCTAGGGATAACTTTGAAGAGAAAGGAAAGCCGGAGCCCTAGTTCTTTGTAGGAACACCAGTGTTTCCCTGACACCCTGGGCTGGAGCTGGAACCTCTGTACAGCCCTCACCATGGTCTGTGCCCCGCAATCCTCTCTGCAGCAAGAGCAGCGAGGAGGTTCCCCAGGCGGTGGTGGCCGTCTGTCACTGTATTCTGCTCTCAGGCCTCTCTTGCCCTTTGAAGATTCCCCATTGTTTGGGCTATTAACATACTTTCAGGGTGGATGTTTATCTTTTTTGAAACTTTTACAGCAGGCGCATTGTTAAAGCAAAGCCCGAGCTGCTCTTTGCAAGAAAGCTCCACCGCAGCCCTTTGGTGAGCGCAACGCAACTCCGAGTAACTCTTCCTTTTATTTGATCAGCTTCTAAAACCCAACAGTTCTGTGAGTAAACATTTATAGATCAAATCAAAAGCTCGCAAAAAGAAGCACTCTCGATAGATTAGAAGCTAAACTGATCTAAATTAGAACAGATGCAGAGATAACCTTGCCTGGCTAAAAAGCATATACTATCGGTTGCACGCAGATAATTAAATGAATGAGCCCTTTTTCTATTGAACAACTGATGTGCAATTGATAAACTTAATTAATAATTAACTTTTTAATTAAATATCAATTAAAAACAAGTGTGGTAATGTGCCACTCGCATTTAATTTTGCTGCCTTTTCTTCATTACAGAACCGTCATTAGGCTTACAGGTATCGGTTTAAGATGCCTGCATGCACTGCAGAGGAAAGAAATGTGTCCGCTGGGCACTCGCCAGTGAAGAGATGGTGATAAACAGCAGCAACTGGAGACAAAGCCAGGGAGCAGCTTCAGAGAGTCAGAAGGAACCACAGATCCCTGGATGCAGCTTCCTTAGCAGCAGAAGGACTTCGGTTTATGCCCTTGTTGCGTATTAACAGACGTGGCAACAGGTACAGGAGAGGTGATATAACTGCTCATAACTGCTCTCCAGGAAGAAGGTTCTTCCCAGCTTTATGAATGAAAGGGCTGGATGGAGCCAATACTTAACATCTAAACCCTGGCCCGTGTTTAGGGGGAAAAAATCCACCAGTTATTGCCTTGTTTCAGCAAAACAATCCTGCCTAAGTGAGGGAAAGCTGCGATCTTTTTGCATGTGTCTTCTCACATGATGCCTTAGTGCAATTCCTATTAGTGCTAATGGGGTAATTGGCTCCCCTCAATGTGAACTCCCTATAATGCATCCACGTAACTTGATTTGAGAGTGTAAATCCTATTAGCCTGAATGGCGATCTTTTCTGCCTCTAATTTACCCATTTGATCCTGCAAGCACTAACAGCCGATCTCGTCTCCCTTTGAAAGCGATAAATAGGCATCTGACTTCCGCTAAATGGTGTTTGCAAACGTTCCTGGTGGTATCACACCTCGGGGACGCTGTCCTGCTCTGTGCCCCCCCTGAGCCTGCCTTTCCAAACATCTGTGCACAAGGGATATTCTGCCGGGCCGCCAGCGAGCGCCTGCTTTTCGTCTGGCTCCCCAGGGCAGCCTCAGCTCTGGACCACATGTGGCGGCTGCGTGGCTGCATCGTGCAGCCCGGGCCAGCAGCGTGTGCTCGGGGCTCCCCAGTGGTCTGGATGCTTTCTGGGGGTGTGGTGTGTGCCATCAGATGCCTTGGTGCTGGAGGCAGAGCTGCTGCTTGGTCCACCGGCTGCTGCTCCTGTGGGATACCGGACATTTGGATACTGCAATAAACACACTGCGTCTAATGAGAATGATAAGGGAGGTGATGGCTTCTCTGCTGCAGACTTCCCCCTCTACCATCCACTGAGTCCATGCCTCATCCTAACTGTACTCCTCTATTTTTTCCCCTCTGTTTAAAATCTTGCCTAGGGAGCTCAGCTGTGATTTACATACCTAAATACAAAAAAATATATTCAAAGCACACAGCTCCTGTGCAACCTTGGCATTTGGTTCCTTCTACCTACCTAGTAAGCACTCATAAGGAGCAAAGGAATACTCAGAAGGCAGGAAACTGGGTTTGCAAACTGGGGAAAAAAAAGATGAAAAGCTGCAAGAAACATTTCCACCAACTCTGTGCCTGCTAGCAAGAAGGAGAAATATTTGAGCATCTCACTGAGGATGTAAGAAAATCTTTCCACGGTGGAGAATCTGAGTGAAGATCAAGAGTTGCTTTTTTTTCATTTGGTTGTTAATGTCTTGATTTGTTTCCAACCCAAATAAGTAGGGTAGAGGATAAACCAGTGGGCTCTTGATTGTCCTTCTGCAATGTGGGGCTTGAAGCCAACTGGCAATGACTCCTCAGAAGGTACCATCATGGACACGGCACCAGACACCTATCCGGTCGGAATACACTGCCGATGAAAGGATGATTTCTTTTCCTGCTCTGCCTCATAAGAGGATATTCTCGCTTCTCCACATGTGAAGGGAAGATGGGTCCCTCCCATGGGGAATGTTACTGCTGGCCACCACTTCCTCTCTGAAAGCCCCATTTGAAAAGGAGGAAATAGTTGGTAGAGGAAGTTCCTGAAAAGGAATCTTTCAAATCCTTATTTTTGTCAGGTTTTTTTTTCAGGGGACACCCAATATGATGGAAATAATTGGTAGGGCTGCCTCAAGTGATGGAAAAATTGCAGAAAACTGCAAAGAGTGTGACAGCAAGAAAACCGGCTTATTCTCCATTTATTGTACAATATTTATCATCAACCCGTTTTGTATATTTTGCTTTCTTTTGTGTAATCTTATCATCACTGGGGTTGAAAACGATGTAATTTTTGCTCCTTTGAGTAGTTGCCAAAAAAGCACTTACGTCGGAGTATTAGTGTATCATTTGGCTAGCACATCACATAATGGTTTTTTTACAGCAAGTATTTAGCCGTGTTTTCATCCTGTGGGAAAGAATGATGGGTCTGTTTTGTAAAAATAAGACCTTGTGGCAATGTGGACATGCAAGAGATAGAAACATAATGCAACAAATTAGTTTCAACACAGAGAAATGAAGTAGTCCAGGCTCCATATACATTCAGCAGTGCTGGTTTCTTTCTCTCTCTTTTGTCTCTCCTTTTTTTCTGTTATTCTGAAATGTATTGTTGGATTTTATGGGAGAACTTTGCAAGCAGAAACTATTTGAATTCAATGAGCAGTCCACTTGGTTTGGGCATGAAGATGATGTTATACTTGTATACATACTTATGTTTATGTAATGAATGCACACATATAGGCAAAAATAGTAATTATGAGCACATGTGTGAGAGAGAGAGTAGTTACTGGTTCAAAGTAAGTATGATAAAATTCATCCTTTTTTTTTTTAAACTCAATGCAAGTTCATGGTGTCATAGCAAGAACCAAATTTCCTTTATTATAGCCTGAACATGTACTTCAGGTTTTAGCAATGGAAACAGTACTGTGAAGCAAAGAAGTCTGATCATTCAAATTTCCTCACAGAAAATGAAGATCTGGAGCAAAACATAATTTGCCTTTAGAGGCTTTAGAAATAATTGAGCAGTTAATCATTGCAGTTTGAGGTGATCCCATCATATCCCTTGCAAATAGTGGTTAAGTGAATTTCTATTATAATCTGAAACCCAACATCAACTTGCAAATCATTCATACTGTGATCCCCATCTTTCCAATCTATGTGTTTTACAACCTGCCTCAAATAACAGTCAATCTCACCTCTGTCACAAAAATGTTAGAGTTGCTGTTTTGAAGTTCTCCCTTGTTTAAACTTTATTTATTAAAATATCCCAGTAAGTTATGACTAAGATTTCTATTTCTTTGTACGTAAAAATTCACCAGAATATCTCCCAGCATTTGCCAGGTAACTATATAATCTGTTTGATGTCCACCTTCCTTTTTTCCAGCAGTCACTTACCCATTTGTGCAGTTACACGCACATTTGTATTTTGTCATGTCTGAATTCAGACACAGAGTCTGGAGATGCCAAGTACGTGCCTAACTTATGCAAAAAGGAGTGGAGTTGAGCATATGGCTACATGGCTCTTACGTGAAAAAAAAAACAAACCAAAATGCCATTCAGCAAATTTATTAGGGCTTTATAGTTAGTTATCATCACTAGTTGTACTAAAATACAACTCAGAAAAAAGATTCCATAGCAGAGACTGCATGATGGAATAGACCTTTTGCATGTCTTGCTGTTGCTAATTTACAGCCTTCCATGACTTCCAAAGACATCTATGAATTGTTCTCCGAAAGCCTTTCATCCTGAAGGGTACTGGGAAACCACACAGCTCATTGGTGTTGGCTGAGTCAGGGTGCTCAAAACATGCCCTTTGGGTGCCCAGGTCTTTCCTTTGAGTTAAGGGCTTTTATTGTAACAAAAACATGCTTGGGAAGGGTTTCTCCGGGCTGCCTTAGTACTTTGGGATTATTCTGCTTTGAAAAACTGAGAAGCCCCTGCTGCATTACCATAAATGAGTCATTAGAAAAATGAGATGGGGGAGAGGGGGGACGAAGATTCTTCTGCAATCCCAGTAAGGAGGATGCATGACCTGGGGCTTGCAGGAGGAAGATGCACCCAGTGTTTTCCAAACATTTGATTTCCTAACCGAGGAAGTGAGCAGAGCTTCCACCTCTCCTGTGCTATTTGAAGAGTGATTAAAAGCAAAGGAGAGAAGGTGAGTCAACAGTGACTAAAGACCATGCATAAATTCCTGACAAATGGCTGGCAGGGGAGACACAGAACAGAAACCTCAAGCAGCCTGGTTTTCCTTTGAGCAACATTTTATCTTCACTGAGATGTCACCGCTGTGTTACATCATTTCCTCCCCAGGTATGGCCATGGAAGAATAAGACCTTCCCATAATGGGGCAGCACAAGCAACTGGGATTTTTTTCATGGTTGCCTTGGGAGTGCCATCGGCCATAACAGCACGAAGATTTGGGGCAGGAGGTGTAATGCAGGGAGAAGAGGTAATAAATGACCTTTGCAATAGTGTGACCAAGTCAAGCCCACCAAAAAATGATAGGTAAGAGTTTGCTCATGAGCTGTGTCCTGCCCAAAGGTCACAACCAGGCAGTAAGGTAGATGGGAGCAAACTTGCCACACTGGATTTTTTTGGAGGGCTTGTGTTACCCTTGATAAAAATCTTGTTGGTATTTGGAGCAGAACAGCTCTGATGGACACTTAACCTGACTCTTGCTACACTCTCCCATTACTACTTTGCCAAAATCCCAGCATAGAGTTATTCTTGCTCAAAAGAAAAAATTCTTCTGGCCTGGATACATCTCCCAAATTTTCAGGCATTATTTTTCAATACCTATGCAGAAATGACTGTTCCTAGTGAAGCTGGGCTCCTTCAGGATCCCCTGTCCTTGCTGTGCTAGCCATGTGTAAGCTGCTGCTAAGCCCTGTGCCCCGCTGAGGCCCCAGCATGTGGGTGCAAACCCCAAATGTGCAGCCTGGACACACCAGTGACTGTCACTGCAGGGCTGCACACACCTCAAACCTTCCTTGTCAAAACCTCCAGAAGGAATGTCTTGTGCAGAAAGAGCATTAAATAAAATTTAGGCTTCTAGAAGCCACCTGGTTTTGGGTTTTTTTTTCATTTTTTCCTGGAGAAATATCTCCTTACCCCCAGTGAATTCTTACTGATTTTTAGAAAAATATGCTCTTTTGTAGGATCTTGTGAGATGGCAGGAGCCAAAGGGCTCTGCAGAGCCTTGTGTTGCAGTCAGAGTTCAAAAAGGTGAGTTCCCCTGAGAGGGAAAGATTGGTTTTTTTGTTTAATGCTGTCTCTTGTTTAAACTTAGAGATTTGAATAGGCCATTTCTCTCTTCTTTTTTTTTTATTTTTTTAATATGTTTATCTTCATGTCTGAAATATTTTGTGAACTTTGCTTTTCTATCCCTGTAAAGGGTATCTCTTAGACAAGTTCTTGTTTCTTGCATTTTCCATATAACTGCAGAGATGTAAGAGGAAGAATGTGCATTTTCGTAGAGCAGTGATTTGACATGAAGTTATGGTAAATGTATTTTCTCTGCTTGTTTCCTATTTGTATTGACTTTCCATTAATATCCTGGCATACACATGCATATATATGTATATTAATATGACTGGCAACAGATAAAACAAGCTAATGGCAAAGAATGTTGAGGGGTGAGGGGCAGCTTTAAACTCTTTTTAGTGTGTTTTCCTAATTTTTTGACCACCTAAATGGGCATGTGACAGGTATGTTTGCTAGGAGCCAGATGAAGGATTTAAATTTCAGTTTTCGGATGACAAATGCTGCAATGAGTGATGCAAGTCAGGAAAATTAGTTGCAGAAAATTAAAAAAATGTTTCCAAAACAATTGCAGACTCTTTACTTGCTGTTTGCAGGGAGAAAGCAGAACTCATTAAATAAATAATTTGATCCAAATGATTTGTCCAGTTGCTGAAGGAGCTAGCAGGATGTCAGGACTTGTGAACTAGTTTGGTTACAGCTATAGTGATGAGGAATGCAATGAAGAAAAGCTGAGGGTTTTTAAGAAGGAAGCACAAGCAATTCCCAAGATGCTATATTGTTTTCTTTAAGTTTCTGAATGAGTGCTGCTGAACATCGGGACTGATGAGCTCAGCAGAGAGCTCAAGGCTGGTCGTCACCGAGGGCAAGGCACGCTGGGGCTGTGCACACCCTGTGCAAGCGTGTCAGGAGAGCTTCTCGTGGTCCCCTCTGCTGCAATTCAGAAATCTTTCTCATCCTTTTCCACCGTGAAAGTGGAGAGAGATGACAGAAAGCGCTCGGAGGGTCGTTGGCACTGCCGCTTTGGGGACGGGCGGGCATGGCTCTGCTGGCTCTGCTGGTGCTCTGCGTGCTCCAGCCCCACCACCTGTGTCAGTAAGAAAAGGCTTTTCCAGTCTAAAAATAAGCAGCTGGTGTCTGGAGTCTGTTTGCGGGAGCGTGTGTCTGATACGTAATTTGAACTTGATTGCGAGGGCCTTGTAACCTCTCCTGGAGCTGCTGCTGCCACCACGGAGCCAGCTCCCCTCTCCCCGAGGTGTCCGGGATCTCTGTGAACCTGGGCTCCTCCGCCCAGGCACCTCCAGCTCCTCACCCCCCCATCCGGGAGTTATGGGGCAGAGATGACTCACAGCACCTTATCCTGTTTTAACTCCTCTCCCACTGCTTTGCACGGAGCTACTGAAACCCCTTTATTTGGCAGCCTCTGAAACTTGACACTGATGAAGATGATGAGCAAAGGAAGGGAGAGACCTGTTGTTTCCAAGAATGACTCTTAACTGCAAAAGCTTGATGTTTGCTGCAGAGCACTTTGGGAAAGCTGTTGGTGTCTTGGGATGCTGCTGTTATGAATGGGGCCAACTTGGAAATTCATTTTTGGATCTTATCTTCCTTGCCTGGAAACTTCTGAATCTGCAGTGTTGACAAGGAAATCACAAGGAGAAATTTTTCCTTGTGAATTGCTTATGTGTGCTGGATGGGACCTGTCTTCATCCAGACTTTGGATGCAGCCATTTAGTTAGAAGAAAAGTAGTACTAACAGGGAGATGGACCCATGAGTTGGGTGTTGATCTCATCACCAGAATGCTGAAGTACAAGCCAGACTGTAACTCCGCTCATGGTACTGGCTGAGGAGGGTTTCTGTGTAACTTGGATAAACTATCTCCATCTTGGTCCTATTTTAGAGCATGGAAATAAGAGTGGGTTTGGAATATGTAGTTGGAAAACCAGGTGCAGCATTGATCCAATTTCCATTTTATCCAAATAACCAGATCTTGGAGAAGTGGTTCTAAGGGAAATGGGTTTGGCAAGCAATGAGAAGAGGCCCAGTCAAATTTCTCCAGTACCAACAAACTCCCCTGGCCTTCCACATATTTCAGAACCATCTCTCCAACTCAGGGACCCCCTTGGCTATGGGTTTTCTGTGTCACAAAGGCTGGCTCTGGCAAACATTTTTAGAATCACCATCTGTCAGCTTTTCCTTCAGGGATCCCCATTTACAATAGCTTGTATCCAGGCCATGTGCAAATCCCACTGGGCTGAAACTTGGCCCTGCACAAGGTTGGCCTGGATGCAATTAACAAACACAAAATTTATTCAATTTAGTTTGGCCAAAAATATAAGATTCTTTTGTTCGCAGATGCTGAAGTTTAGATGCCTTTCCAAACTTATCAAGGACAAGGGAACCTCTTTGGAGAAAATAACAGCCAACCAACCACTTTGGAGAAAATAACAGCCAACCCCAAAGTCATCCTATAATTCAAATTGAACTGGAAACCTACGCACCAAGTAGTTTGTGAAGCTTAGAAATGAAGTTCATTTTTCCTGAACCATTTTTGCTGCTGTCTCTGAACTTCATTGCTCTAACTGGGCTCTAGATAGAAACACTGAAGTATCAGAAGAAGAAAACCAGTCCTTGCAGTATCTAGGGGGTACAGCAGGAAGTATCAGAAATCTTCTGGGAATTGTTCAGTTCCAGGAGATGTGGAGAAATATTTGACCCAAATCCCAGAGTTTAGGGGTTAGGATTGTCTTGGGAGCATGTCTAAACTGCTTTGGTCTGGAGATGTGGCTAGAAATCTTTTAAGGTCAAGATCTGTCTCTCTTGATTTTACATCCAGACTCTCCAGTTTTTAGGTCTTATCTGCCAGACCCAAGCATGATAAACCCCCTGGTGCCTGATTTATCTCTCTCAGAAAGACCAGCAGCTGGGTCAGCCTTCACATCTTTTTTTTCCCAGTTCTCACCAAAGCAGCAGACCACTTGATTTATTCCCATCCTCCATGCAGGTACCCTGCAGGACTCCTACTTAGGACTTGTGCTTCCTTCAAGCTTCCAAGTCCTGTCTGCTGCACTGACCCTGGTCCAGGGAGGCTGCAATACTTCTTCCCGAGATAAAGGGTGGGATGAGGCTGAAGGGTCCCCTGCACACACCCAGCAGCAAGCAGGCCTTGGACAAAGAGCAAATGCAGTGCCTGGCACTAAATACTTGCACATAAATATCCCCCAGACTGTGTTACTGTCAGAGAAGTAATGCTGGAGTATTTGTAAAGATGATTTGTATAAGTTAGAGGGAAGCTGCCCCAGCCATCTCCGATGAAGCAACACCCAGAGGCATTGGGGGTGTGTGGCCACCCCTTCTCCGTACTTCCCAAACCTCCCTGCCGTTAGAGGAGGGGAAGCAGATCAGGTTTGATAAACCCACCCAGTGCCCCCTGCAGCAGCCAGCCCTTCACTGTCAGAGGAGATAGGGTGCTGTTAGTATGCTGCGAGTATGCTGTTGGTATGCTGGGGCTGTGCAGCTCCTCTGCCATCTTCATTCACCTTAGAAATGTGAAGTTTGAATGGTTTATCTCTATTAATCACCAGCTCAAAAAGCTTTGTGCACCAAGGGCTGCAGATAATTAACTTCACTATACTGCTTGTCTTATCAGTATCAACCTCTTGTCCTCCTGTGAAATAGTTAAAACCATCAGCCCCTTTTTACTTTTCCATTTAACTCTAATGCTTTAACACTGATGTTCTAAATGGCCCTGCGATTCATACTTATTAGACAAACCTTTCTGTCTGCATCTCTTATATTTTTTTATAATTGGCCATGTATGTTTCTAAGGGGATCAACAGCTTTTCGTGCCACAATACTAATAATTAAAGATTTCTTACAGTCTTTCAGGTTTCTTTTTACCTTCTTTTCTTTGATAAGTATAATTTGCTGTTTAATTGGGGAGGGAGGGGGGGAGAAAAGATGTAGTAGCAATAGGGTGACTGCATAGGAAAAGGTTTTGTTTAACAAAATTCTCTAATTTAAAAAAATCTATGTTGTTTCCTATTTTTGTCCCTTGTCTTGCTGAAACTACCATTCTTCCAGCACTGTAAAAATGTTGTAACTGTCCAATGAGAGGAAAGGGGGGGGCATGACACGGAAGTCCCACGGTGCTCCCTAAGGGCACCATCCTGCATCTGCAGAGGGTAAAGAGGATTTTAGACAACGTGTTGGACCTTTTCTCAGCTCCAGCCAGAGGTGAGTTCCACTGTGCCAACAGAGAGAGGATGTTGGGTCTGGAAGGGCCTCATTACTTCCATGGCCATCTCTGCTTCCCTAGACATTGCTTGGCTTGGGAGAGGTGTTCTGGGAGGCTTGAGTTAGAGTTATGGGGGGAGGATGGGATGTGGAATACAGAAACTCTGCTGTTCTGACAGCCCATCTGGCTCCATTTGCACAGGTGAGGCCATTTGAGCTCAGAGGTCCCAATGCCTTCAGTCTTCACTAAAGCTACTCTGAAAAATATTACTCAATACCTCTCGTTGTAATTTTAAAATTAATTCACTCTTCCCATGTGCATAGGTTAAAGTGGCATTAATGCCCTAGTGGGACATACCTAGTGCACACTTCTAAACCCCAGTTCTCAGAGCTGTGTGATGGGAGTCTCTTTAGCTTTCCTTCAAAACAAAACATTTATGCAGCTGAGCAGAGAAGGATGGAAGTGTGACTCTGGTGCCCTGAAATGATTATACAGAAAAAGTCATCCAACACTGTGTTTAAGACTTCTGATTTTTACAGCACCTCTTAGTGTGGGGAGGAGGTGGGAGCAAAGGGAAGAGTGAAGAACTGATCAAGTTTTCGACTGTTGGATATGGGCAATGAGGTGTTGTGCTTCTCCAGTCATTGTGCAGCGACCATTTCTTATCAGTGCTGGTGTTGAATTGCAAACCAAGTTCATGCAGAAGTCATTCACTTATTTTTTGAGTGAAGAATTCATACAACCTGTGATCTGTTCCGGGATTATTCCCCAACAGGGAAGGAAGAAGAAAAAGGCTGGTGGTGCCTCTGTTGTGAATAATTCATCCCATCCTACCAGCCTGGGTGCTAAGTGACCCCTTTGCTTGGCTCCTACTGGGGCTGGGGAGGAGGGTGGGATGCCTCCCATATCTCCGTTAGCTGCTGGGGTTAATAGGGGCACTCAACACACACAAGCACACTCTAAGCAGGGTCAGGGGGCAGCCAACACATTGTGACCTGAAATTTGACAGCTTTTACTCATTTCATGTTAGGTGACCCCACTTCTCCTTGGGCAACCGCCTTGCCCAGTGCCTGTGCCTGGCGTGCACAGTGCTGTGGGGGCCTGGCTGGTCCCCTCTGAGCACTGGGGACAGCAGTGTCCCCTTGCACAGATGCACTCTTTGCCCTTACATTCCATATCCCGAATTGCTGCTCAGTATCACAAGGGGAAATTAAACTGAGTGACCAGCCCCCGTCTCTCTGCCATCTCAAGATGCTTGAAGATGCTCATTTTCAGATAATTTGTATTTTATCCCACCAGGTCCTGGTGCTGTGTTGCAGCATGAGAACCCTTTCCAGCTCACCACAGGGTCCTGACAGCATCCGGGCTGCTGAAACACCAGGGACCTGACCCTGTCATGCCCACGCTTTACCATTCGTCTCATCCAGGCATTTATTTTTGGTAACTACAATGTGAGTAGTGGTAAGATTTCTACTTGAGCTCCAACCAACATCCCTGAGAATTCTCACTGATGCTTCAGTTTTCTCCCCTTCCCCTGAGACAAGGCTTTGAGGGCAATTCTCTTATCTCTGCTTGTTTTGTTTTGGTATACTATGCAGCAGGGTGTCTCGAGGTGTCTCTCCTCTTTCCTCTTTTCCAGTTGTCTGTCTCCCTCCAGCACTTTGTCACCCTCAGCTGCTTGTTAGTCTCTCTGTTTTCCTCCTTGTCCCTAGCTGGTCCATTTGTCATTTTTCCTCAGTAGTCCGTGCTCCTTCCTCTCCCACTTCTTCTCTGCCTCTTGTTTATCCCTTGTTTCTCTCTTTCGTTTTTTCCCCCCTAGTGTCGGAACTTCTTTCTTTGATTCCCCCCTCCACCTCCCACCCTTTATAGTGCTGTTATCTGTGATTTTGGCAAAGAGCACATTTATTGGGGAGGAATATCCCCATGGCAACGCAGCAGATGGTGACTTTTGATTAACTTGGCTTTTTTTTTTTTTCCCTGACTGCCAAATCACAATCCGTCTTTGAAATTAAATCAGGCTGTGATAGCATCAGTTGTTCTGGAGAGGGGACGAGAGAGAAACAAGACTGAAGTATTACAGCGGGAGCCAGGATGTAATGCAAATTCGTGTTTTTTAACCCCAGCAATAAAAACCCCTGTTCATTGTGGGAACGGGAGGAACCACAAGAGAGGGAACAATAAAATAAAAAAATTAGATTAAGAAAATCTTATCACCCCACATGGTCTCCTCACTTTGACCACGCTGGAACGTGTGTCTCTGTAACACCGATGTCACTCCTTGCCAAGTCACTCGATGCTGCTGGGCCTCATTCTGCAGCTGCTTAAACACCATTGAGGGTTTTCCTCATGCCATGGGTAGTGGGAAGAGGCCAGGTTCTTAACTGAGCAGTTCAAGCAACTATTTATTTACAAGAGTGCAGTGTCCAAAGCGGGAAGGAAAGAATTTGCAAGCAGCAGGAGGGAGGCAAGAAAGCAGCTCCTGGAAAGCATTGGAGGGAGGTGAGAGGAATTCAGGGTAAAGTGAGGAAGCAGAGAAGCTGGAAGGGGTGGATGGCATCACTGAGCCAAGATGCTGAGTGATCAAGGGCATGGGAAAGTGAAGAGCTGCCTGTGGTGGCACCAGGGAGGTCTGAGCCTGGGGAAGGAAAGGCACAAAGTTCTGCCAGCCACAAAGAAAGAGTTACAGGGCATAGCCCCATGGAAGATGGGAAAGCAGATACTAAAGTCAAACAGTAAAGAACTTTCTTGAATGCTTCAGAAGTGGGTGGTATTCAAGTCCCATGAGCTCTTTTGCCTGGTGCTTTTTGGAGGGTGACCAAAGGTGAATGCAATTGAGTGCTAATCATAGCCAAAGATAAAGGAGGGCTTGAAAATGAAAGCTGGAGGAGATGACTAATGACCCAGCAATTTCATGGGGACTGACGAGTTGTCTCAGGCTGGGAGGCTGCTGGACACTATCTCCAATTACTAATGTTCCCCATACAGGAGGTTACAGAACGGTTGTCTGGTCTCAGCACTGACTCCTGTGGATGCAGTGAGTTTAGCAGTTATGGCTAAAGGCAAATAAAGTCACATTTGGTCTTGGTGAGGTTCAGATGAGAGAGTGCAGTTTTATCACAGAATCACAGAATATGCTAAGTTGGAAAGGACCCACCAGGCTCATTGAGCCCAGCTCCTGGCTCTGTTCAGGACACCCCAGCCATCACACCATGTGCCTGAAAGCAAAATCAGAAACAAAGTGCCTCAAGGGTTAATAGCCTTTCCTCTCTGGGGTTGTAGCATGGTATTTTCTGGTACTCTGGAGAGCAAGCACACATGAGCACTTGGTATGCTTTGTGTCAGCTTTGAGACGCTCATATTCTGTCACTAGGCTCTCTTCTGCCTTCACAAGGAGCCTCTAGCTTTCCATAGTACAGCCTGATAAAAACGTTTCTCCTAGAGGAGCTTTTCTTAATGTAGGATTCAAACCTGTACCCTTATGCAAAAACTTTAAAGATACGGGATTGTCCTGCCCCTTACGTTAGAAGAAATAACAGAGAAGCTCCCACTACACTTTCTGAGAAGCAGTTCCTATTTTCTTACTCACTAGGAGCTCTGGGCCACCACCATGTCTCTCCCACTGCTTATTTTTAGTCAAACTGGTGCTTGTTCCTGCTCTGCTCCAGGGGACTCTGCAGGCTCTTACGTTCTTCCAGGATAAGCTTTGTCCAATAGATAAAATTTTGCTGCAGATGTTGTTTCTTCTGTTGGAGATCTCAGTTCAGGAGTGTTTTGTGTATGCCATGTGTTAGATCTGGTGTTCTTTGAGGAGAAGATAAGATTTGGGTGCAGAGATGAATCAGGTAGGGATGCCACTGGAGCTTAATTGGCAAAAGATATTGCAAGACCTTATTCTTCCCTGTGAGACACAGGCACAAGGGAGAGCTCCAGTCTGCAGGGGTTTATGTGTTGGTAGGAAGTATCAGAGGAAGGTTTTGTGAGCACAGCGGAATCTAAACCTCTGTTTAAATCTCAGTTTGCTAGACAGGGGTATCTAACCCATGGCTCATTCTGTTTAGATGGCAATCCTAGTTCAGACAAGCCTTTGTAGCTGCTGGGTGCTGTTTCTCCCTGTTTTGGTCAGATTGTCATTTGGTTTTGTGTCCTAGGCAAGTTGCCAGCGTCTGTCTTTCCCCAAATCTCCTCTTGCCCTTCACGAATGCCTTGCAATCATGCTCTTCCCTCGCGTGCAGCCCCCAGGGTGGTTGGCATCCAGCGTGCCTGGGTGTAGGAACCGCATGCCGCGTGCCTGTGCGCTTGCTCTGCCCCCTGGTACCGTGGTGCTCCAGGATTTGCTAACCTCCAACGGGGTGAGGGAGCTGCTGATGGATGAAAGCCAGGCCTGCCCTGTGGCCTGCCCTGCTCAGCTCACCCCCTTGGCTCAGCACACACCTCCCAAGGGCCCCGGCACGGCAAGCACGGGATCCGTGGGGCCGCGATCCAGGCCGTGAGCCGCACAAAACAAACGGCTGCGGCACCACGACGGAGCGCTCCAGCCTCTCCGGCTTGACACCACGTCGTTATATATTGATGCCATGACACCAGCGCTCAAAATAGAAGCAGGACAATTTGATTTCCTGCAGATCTCAGGATGGGGTCATAAAAACGGAGACTGTTCTGGAGAAATGGGATAGGGTGGAAATGTTTGTAGTGACATCACAGCCACTTCCATGCCAATGGCCTCCTACTGCTGCAAACATGTGATTGTGATTTTGCTGCACGCTCCATCAGAAAAGTGCCAGACTGGCCGGGGAGGGAGAGAGAGGGAGGGAGGAGAAGGGGCGGAAATTTTCTGTTCTTGTATCTCAATTCAAATATCTGACAACAGTCTTGCAGCCCAGGGTGCTAAGTGATCAGGAGTGGGACCATGGAGCTGAGACTGTTCCCAGATCAGCAGAGAGCTCAGGGCGTTGCAGCAACCTAACTGGGGGCTGAATACGGACCTTGATTTTACAGTGGAGGGTCTTGGTCTGCATTGGTGTGCTTCAGTGGAGATTTGGGTGGTCTTGTTGTGCTCACTCTTCCTCACTGGTCCCATTTGCTTCCAGTGTCACTTTTCTTGGCAAGAAAAACCTACAGGCCTGAAATGTGGCTACAACAGCAACTGCAGAGCTGTTGTCTTTCAGGGGTTCCCATTATAGAGAAGAACAGATCTCAGTGTTGGAGTTTCACCCATGAAGCAGAGAGCAGCAGGGAGGGATTTAAGCTGGGGATACAGGAGGAGAGAAGGGAGAAAAGAGAGGGAAGAAACAGAAGTCATCACTGAAAATAAAACTAGATTGTGTCTGAGGACATCGCAGGAGGAAATCTCATGACAGTTGCTCCACAAACAGCACTGAGGGCTGCAAAGCCCATCTTGGTGGCAAGGTCCTTCCCAAGCAACAGCCAGTGGAGCCCTGGATGTGTCCAGCACATATAACCCGGGGGGCTGCGGAGGGGAGCAATATCTGCAGGGGCACTGGTGAGCAAAGAGATCCAGCTAATGCACCCATCTATCAGATTAAGCTGTCAAAACCTAAACCACTTCCATCACTGTCCGAGGAGAGACTCACTCCCTGCTTAATGGGATGTCTGTCCTGTTGTTGTCACTCCGGGGAGAGAGGCTGCTGCCACCACAGTGTGCAGCCGGCTGTGAGTTTAAAATCCTATTAAACAGGGACTAACAGTTGCAAAAAGAAAGCAGGTATCCCCTAGTGGGGATTTAAAGATGTTTAGACATAATTTGATTTCCCAAGCAGATGTCATTATTGTTAAACAGTTGCCCACTTGATATGTTCAAGTTGATGGCTGTAATTGCTAAAATTAGCAGGTCTGCATAGAGCAAAGGTCAGTCGGTTAATATCGTGATTTAGTATTTTATGAAGTAATTCCAAATGCTTTTATGTATGTTTTTGTTTTTGCAGCCTAAGCCCACATTAAAGTAGTTGTGGGCCCTGCTAATAAAATAATGACTCAGCCTCTCAGCACAGGCTGCTGGCCGTGCTCGGTGACGGAGTTCCATCCACCTTCGCTCCCTGCTCTGCTGGTGCCACAGGCAGCCAGGGCCACACGTTTGGGTCTGGAGCTGCAGTCAGAAGGGAGGCTTCCAGCTGCCCCCAAGTGTGACATCTTCAAGCAGAGCTGGTGCTGGAAATCAGCCCATCAAGTCCAGCAGTCACTGGAAGGATGATGGGCTGGTTTCCATCAGCAGCTGAGCACGAGGGTGTGCAGCTGGTACCCCTGGTCCTCATAGGGGGATCGACTGCATGTGCAAGTGCATGCAAGCACCTTCAGCCATGAGCACACCTAAAAGACTCACCACTGACCAGGCAAGGTCCCAAAATACAGGTTTTTGGAGGGAAGAGGCATTTTTGGAAGAGGAACAGAGAACTGGAATTGGGCAAGGCAAAGACTCACAAGTTTGTGCTGTGGCTGGTTAGACATCTGGTGCTGCCTCCTCCGGTGCTGCAGCTGCTAAATGGCATGAGAAAAAGCTTTTTAAAACTCCTTGAATGTGTTGGTGTTTTGTTGGCAGGCTCAGTGTTAGTCTGATCCAATGTCCTGGGACAGAACAGGGTTTGCTTCCAAGACAAGGTGTGTTGGGGTTCACTTACCTTTGTGTGTAACAGAGACACAACCCATTCCCGGGGTGGTTTGGGCACACCTGGCAGATTGCTTGCTACTGCAGGAATGCAGGACTTTGCTAATGCAGATTGACCTGCTCTCTTACCACCAGACCTTTATGACTGTCCTGTCTTTTTTTTTAATCTCAGATATTTAGCTCACAGAAAGTGCTGCAGGGTGTTCTGTGGTCTGCAGTGCACAGAAAGAAACGGAAGAGGATCTGCAGGTCCTCCTGGACTCAACACTTTCTGGGTGAGCTGGGTCTCTTCCCAGTCTGTGTTCCCATATTTGTCCCAGCAGGTTTGGATATGTGCAGCTGCCAGAGCTGCCCCAGGAGCTCTCTGCTACTGCAAGCAGCAAGAGATGCTCTGACCCAGGGATGGAAAAAGGAAGAATTTGCTCTTAGGTGCTGCTTTAGATACCAGCACAGGAGAGGGAGCTGCTGACCCAAGGCAAGACAGGTCTAAGAGGTATGTAGACTTGCATACCTTTGTCTCAGATCAAGAAATATTGATGTACATAAATAAACATTCCATTAGAGACAAGACTGAAGCAAATTTTTAGCCCTAGGAAGCTGAAAATGTTGGAGAGCTGAGAATTCAACTCTGGTCCAGATTTCCAAACATGTTATTTTGATCAAAGACCATTTCAGTTTCCGATCCAAAATGTGCAGTTTGATATTTATTGTTGTTGTTGTTGTTTGGGGTTTTTTTGTTTGTTTTGGTTTTTTTTACCTTGGACTTCCTCTGAGACAGCATTACATAAATTCAAGAAGCCGTGTCACATGAATATGGTGTCCACAGGAGAGGTATCGGTAGAAATATTGACTCATGTTTGCTCTGACCAAAATAATCTTGCTGTATCAAGCTCCTTAAATATTTGCAGTTCTCAGAGTCCCAGTGCCTGCAGGACTGCTGGTGGCTCCCAAACTGTGGGGGAGCAGCAGACACGGTTTGTCCCCGCATGGAGGTTTTCCCTGCTCCCATTGCCACTGGCCTCCCACCATGTACCCAGCTTGCAGTTAAGCTTTCACTTGCTGCCCAGTGCTGTCTTCTTCTCACTGGGAGAGGGGCTTAACAGCCCTTAACATAACAAATACAGTTTTTGTCTGTTTTTCCAAGCTGGACATGTCATCAATTGCTAAGGACAGCAATTTAAGCTACATTTGTCTTTACAAGAGAAAACGGCTTTGAATAAGGGGTGGCAGCATTCTGTCTAATTTAACTTATTGGTTAGTTCTCCAAGCCCTGTACTAGCAACACTACCTCACAGTCTCTTTCAAAGCAAAGGAGTCTGTTACTCCCATTTTACAGCAGAGGAAACAGATGCAAAGACCTGCCCAAACGCAGGCAGCAATTGCAATCTGGATTAGAGTGAAAATGTCCCTGAAAACTGCTTCCAGTCTCCAGGGAGACATCACTGGGCAGGGAAAGCTGGGAAACTCAAGGGGATGTAGCGTGGGACCGAAAATAAGAGGTGTGTAAGATTTTAAATGCTTAAGGTGACCTGGCCAAGCAAGAAACAAGGCTCAGCAGTTCGTGCCAGCCCAGGGGAGGGCGGAAACGTGGGGAGCATGTTCCATAGCTCAGTGGAGGATGAGAGCAGTGTGCTGGCAGGCCGTGCAAGAAATGCATTGTGAACTGGCTCTTGCAGCTGTGAGCAAGACAATAAGGATGGTAAAGCACCATCTAAGTCCCCACATCCAGCTTTGCACAAAGAGGGAGCTAAACTCAGCCCCCTGGAATCTGTTGGCTCATGGCTTGAATTTAGCTCTTTGTGTTTGAATGACTCCAAGCAGAGAGGGAATATAGATTGTTCCAGTCCGAGAGCCAAATTCTCACCTTTTCCCTGCTCACTTTCAACCCCCGAACTATGCAAGACTTCCATCAGGATCTCTGGTCATAATTTGCAGGGCATTCTGAAGAAATCCCCAGTTTTCTTTTACAGTCTGAGGAATGACATTTTCTTCCTTCTTTTGTTCTTTTCTATGCCATTCTCTCTCCTCTAGGCTCTCCATGTCCCACTGACCCCTGCCTATCTTCTTGCCAGTATATAAAAACCTTTTTTCTGTGGATATGCATCTTCTCATACACCAAAAGTAGGTAGGATCTTCTTCCCCTAGTGTCAGGGTTGTGTATGAGGGTCACACAAGATTTTATTCATCCAACTGGTAGACTTTAACATTGGCATCTCAAGGAGTGGGAAGGGAACCTATAGCCTTGTTACAGGGCTCTCTTACCTGTCCATGAACCAGCCTGTCTCCTATTGCTGTATTAATCCGCTTGGTCTCTTTGGCAAACCAGCAAGGTGGCTTTCACATGTATCTGTGATACGTACTTACTGAACAATCACTATCTCTCCCCTCATTAAGGCTTTGTGGAGTCACACTCTTTAGTTTAGCATAACAATATCTTTACCTGCAAAATATTTTGTTCCCAGCCATTGAGAAGTCTGCAACATCTGTTGTGTCATGAACTCAGCATTTATTAATACTGCTTGTAGTTGATCCCATCAGTTGAGCTATGAGAGCACATCCCACAGCTTGCAGTTAATGCTTGTGCTGGTGACATTAAGAATTCAGGTAGTCTCTCCCGTTGATTATCACAGACTTCAGTTTGCCATCTTCTTCCACTTCTTTTGTCTCCTGCCCATCTTCAATGATTTTCCGGGTGGTGATGGTCTTGCCATTGACCTCTTCAGTAGTGGTTATCACTGTTCTGACACCATATGGCCCAGCTGTGTTTTCAGTAAAGGAGGTGGTGGGGTGACCACTGGAACAGAACGAATTCCAATGCACAAACGGCTCCCTGGACCTTCCTCCTCTTCCACTTGTGCTCTGCTGGTTTTCACCATTGATTCTGATGTCAAAAGGGTTCAAGAAAATACATGTAAATGGATACATCCTTTCAAAGACCTCTTCTTGATGGGGGAATCCATGATGGGAACCAAAGAAGCTGTTATAACCCGCTGCAGCTCTTTCTCTGTGGACTCTGCTCTCCTCAACAGACTTGTCGTAGAGTGATCGCTTCTGAGGGTCAGACAAAATCTCGTATGCTTCAACAATTTCTTTGAATTTCTTCTCAGCTTCCTCCTTGTTTCTGGGATTCTTATCAGGATGCCATTTTAGTGCCAGTTTGTGGTAGGATCTCTTAATATCATCCTGTGATGCATCTTCTTGCAGTTCAAGGATCTTGTAGTAATCCACCATCTCAGAGGAACGCTGGGGTTGTTTGGAAGATGCCTGGTTACCTCTTTCCTACCAAGGTTGATCAGCATGCAGAGACTCCTGGACACCCAATGGCACTGCACTCCTCAGGGGTGGGGAGCTGCTCAGTCCACCCCATGAGCTGCTCTGTCCTATTGCAGTGCGAGGCCACTGAGAGCTGCTTGACCATAGAAATTCTTTTCAAACCTGTATCTCACAAACCATAAGATTGTGACCTCAGAGGGGGTTCAGCCAACCCCGGCTCAGTTGTCCTGACCACATTCTAGGGCAGAGTTGGTTGTCAATGGCCTTCTGTTTTTAAATGTAGATCATGCCCATGGTGGTGTAGTTGCTGGATGTAACTGTGCTGACACAGCTGTGATGTAGGACTGCCACAGAATCATAACATGGTTTGGGTGGGAAGTGACCTTTTTTAAAGGTCATCTAATCCCCACCCCCTGCCATGAGCAGGGACTCCTTCCACTAGATCTGGTTGCTTAATGCCCCAACCAAACTGGCCTTGAACACTTCCAGGGATGGGGCATCCACAGCTTCCCTGGGACAGGTCTTTCACTGTTTTACCACCCTTATCACTGCCAGATTACTTTTTTGCCTGAACCTGCCCTACAGTGGGGTTCTCAGATACTCAGTGTTGATTGGTGTGCAATCCAGGGAAGTGTGGTGTAGTCAGGTCATACTATCCCATGGGACATAATTCCCTATGGCAGTGGCTATAGGGAAGCTGCAGTTTGGCTACTCACAATTTGGAAAGAGTGTTGATAAATCAGAGAAAGCCCAGGGAAAGGCCACAAAATGTGACTAAGGGATTGGAAAATATGCTCTGGAGTGAGAGACTTGGGAAAAGAGGAAGTTCAATGCCAGCTACATCACAATCAGCAAGAACTTGCATGGGAACAGAAATTCAGTGCCACAGGGATCTTCAGGCTCCCAGGAAAAGCAGTTGGAAGGTGTCATTAGCCAAATTTAAACCCAAAAGACATTGCACATCCTTCTTTATGAAGGTAGCGAATCACTGGAACTTCCCCATGTGGCCATTTTTAAACCCTGTGTGGGAATTTTTCCTGAAATCATGATTAGATGGCCATCATAAACTTTTCTGAATTTATAGACAAGCCTAACACTTTCAGAAGAGCCTCATTTTCATGTTGGTAGTAAATTAAATTCTCAGAATTACCACCCTTAGCCTCTTTTCTATGTGCCTTTCTGGATACCTGTCCCAAGGTGTGTATGCATGTACAACAGGGATGGCCCAGGAACTCGACACAGACAATCAAATCTAGGGTTATCCTGCATCTGTTCTGCTCCTTGGATTTGCCATTCTGGTGGGAAATACAATATCCTCAGAGGGAATCATCGCATGAAGAAGGTCTCCAAGGAAGTGCCAGTAATGAGAACTCATCTGTGTATAATACAGTGTCATAAACACCTACTAATAGCAGCATGTGTTGCAGATCGCTGCCCTCTTTTCCATTATCCCACACTTTGGGAAGAAGTCAGGAGCCAGCCAGACCAAAGAGCATGTGCACAGCGTATGAGCTGGCTGCTGTCCTAACACACACCCTCTGGGTAGGGCTGTGAAAGCAAGGGGCAGCCATGTCAGCCTGGAGACAGCAGTGTGACAGAGGGAGGAAGGCAATTGAGCTGACACATGTTGGGAAAGATATCTGTACTGCTGGTGTTCTCACTGGTCAGTGATGGGGCAGTAGCACAGAGGTACTTGTCAGATTTGGGCAGTAAAAGTTGCCGCAGGGCAGTGCAGTCCTGGGGGTTGGACCTGAAGGAGGTGCAAAGGAGCAGAGGAGCTCGTGGTCCTGGGGGCTCACCCCACTGGGGAGATCTCAGCTTTTGCCTCCTGTGGCACAGAAGTCTTCTTAACCACAGGGTGGTTGTGCCACCTGAATTATTTCTCTACTGGGTGTTGTTTGTTCTGTAGAAATGGCAAAAGTAACCTGGGCCCAACAGCAAGCTGCTGCTGCCTATTTGAGCTCAGAGGGCTCTTTGCATTCCCAAAACACCCTGAAGTGGTCTTCTACACTGAGGGCAGAGCTAAGACTTGATGGCTGACTCAGACTGTAGTCTTATGCTTGAAATCTTCACAAAAGGAACTAGATTTTTTAAGGATTGTCCGTTGGACTTGAGGGTGATCCAAGCTTACACCCCACAAGCCCCCAAAAGGTGCCAACAGCTCCTAGCCACTGCCAGCATGGTCCTTTTGCAGATGCTTGGCAGACATTTCAAGAAGTATTGCTGTTCCTACTCTCTATTACCCAGAAGGGAAAATGGGACATCAGAAAAGTCTGTTGGAGAGGGTTCCAGGCCAGTTATCAACTGCGGGGAGTGGGCCTGTGCACAGAAGGAAGGAGGTGACCCTGCCTTTTGCTGTGTCTTTGCAAAGCGTCTCCTCCCCGACTTTCTTTTGATGCTGAGAGCCCATCTCAGACTGGCTGGCGGACTGGGTTATCTGTCTTGGATTTAGTGCATCCTACCCAGCTGAAAAGTAGGGAGTGTTTTTCTCCTGTCATCCCTGAATGGAGGATGCTCACTGCCTGTCTGTCTGCTGCCTGCAGCAGGCGTCAGTGATTAGCAGCCGTTCAAGACAGGCCACTGCTGTGAGCCAAAAGGGTTTGCAAGGAAAAAAGAAAGGGTCGAGGAGAGGCAGGGAGAAAGGGAAATTAGACATGCACACATCAAGTAACTAGACCCAAACTGGCCTGGCAGCCCCATCCCTAGAAACCAAGGCTTTGAAATGAGAAATGTTTTTCGTATCTTAAATCTCAAGTACAAACAATAAAAACCAGCCCAGACTGTGTTCTTTGAAGAGAAAGTACGAGTGACCTGAACAGTGGTTATCAGCAGCGTCATTAAGATAAACCCTTAACATGATTTAAAGCATCCGAAACTGAAGGCAGCACTTTCAGATACTAACAAAATGGTCTGACATTGGGGATGAAAATCAATAGTAATCTGATGTCACTAAAAATACTCAAAAGTGTCCCATGGCTGATGGAGGTGAGATTAGTGTAAATATTTGTATTCTAATCAGTGGCACGCGAGGGCTGGAGGCGGCCTTTCTGTCTATTTAATTAATGGAGTGGCTTTTTAAAAGGATCCTAATCATATGTGATTGTATCTGCTTATCAACATTTTTGCTAATTAGATGATATGGAGGCAGTCACTCTGCTAATTCCCTCATCCAAACAGCATATCCTGCACAGATAAAGTACAGTCTCTTTTTAATAAGAAACAATCATGAGACAGACTAACCTTAATGGTGCTTATTATCTGAGGATCTTTGGGATTTTCTTTTCTACCCCCCCCCTCCTTCCTTTTCCTTCATTCCCTGCTTCAGTATGCCAGATGGATGTGGACGTAGCAGTCCCTGTCCCCCCCAGTTCCCCACTCCAGGCACCACCATGTCCAACCTTCTCTTCCCTCACAGCCAGACACTGGGTCTGTAAAAGCAGGGATTGTCAGACAGGTCAGGATAGGGAGCAAAGCAGAAGGCACCACACAGTAAAATGTCCCAAGCTTTTGGTCACCCAGATGACAGGTGACCCCAACCACGCAGCCTCAATCCCTGATCTGGCTCTTGGCACCCCAGTGAGCCCTAGTCCAGAAAGGATTGAGTACCTCCAAGTTGTGAAAATATTTTTCTATTATTATTTTGATTAGACTAAATATTAGGAAAAGTTTCTTCAATGAAAGAACTGTCGAGAATTGGAACAGGCTGCCCATGACAGTGGTTGACTCACCATCTCTTGAGGTATTTAAAAGCCATGTGGTTGTGGTGGGTTAGTGGTGGGATTGGCAGCACTGGGTTAACAGTTGGACTTGGTTATTTTAAGGTCTTTTCCAACCTAAAGAATAATTATTATTGTTGTTGTTACTGTTTTTTTCTGTTTTAAAAGCGGCTGAGGACAGAGGAGGTCTACACAAGTGATTTCTCATCAGCCCCGTCGATTCTGGGGTCCCGTAATCTAAACCAACACAAGGCAGAGACATTTGTTCCAAGTCCTTTGACTATCCAAACAAACATGAATCGTGCTTTGCTCCACCAGTCAAATTGTCATTAGATGCCTCCCTGCAGGTCAGCCCTGTAGGAGAGATGCTGTGCTCAGCCCTGGAGCCACGTTCCCGGGGATGACAGTCAGGGATAGGCACACTGGGCCGACCTCCCGCTGGGGCGGCACAGAGGGACCTGCCTGACTTCAGAATAAGGCTAAAAAGTAAATAGAGAATTTGCCCTGAAGAATGTCTCCTCACCTCTCAAAATACAAAAGCAACATCTAGATAAGGAGAACCCATCCTGAATGTGTGTAGCTCCCATCCCTAGAGAATGTGGGTGGAGCAGTGGAGAGGGGTAGGTGCCTGTGCTTCGTTTCAGGAGATCGGGAGTTTGCCTGCTGTTTTTCTTTTGTGAATGTTGAGCAGAAAAGGCTTTAATGACACAGATTCCCTACTCTGTACAGGAGGGAGCGTCAGCATGTTCTGTGCATTGATCCCGTATTCTGAGCTCAGCACGGAGGTTGGATGTGGGATGGGAGATGGGGTGGCTCTGGGGGGTGCTGACTGGAAGTGGCCCCCAGAGGCTGGGACACAGAGCTGGGTCTGTTTCCAGCTTTTCTGGGACTCAGGTTGGGGCTTAAGACTAAATCAAGGTTCAGGCAAGAAGACAACCGTCTCTTCTGAGTGGTAGTGAGGAAGGGCAGGAACCTCACAAAACCATTCTTTTTTGAGATATGAAGACAAAGAGGAGGCCTGGCCCTACTTAGTGGAGTCAAGAATGAGCCCGGTGTGTTTTTTATGTTAGATCATGCCCCTTATCCAGGACTGGACCTTGCTTCCGTCTTGGAAAGCCCCAATGCTGTTGTAACTCATGTCCATGAACTCCGACCCCATCAGAACTCAGAGAACTTTGGTTGCACTGACTGGGTCATCTCCACGTGTCCTCTGCAGTATCCTCTCCAGAAATGGCTATGCTGAATTGTACTCAGCAACACAGCTGGCCAGTCCTTCTACCACTCCTCCTCTTTGGCACGGTCCCTGGCCCTAAATCCTCTCCATGTAACACACAGGAATTAATCCAATATTGACCACTTTCCCACAGGAGTTTCTCATTGCTTGTTCCATGACTGAGGGCTACAACTTGAAAAGAGGAGGGACTTCTGGGGCAAGGATTGCATTGCAAGCCGTTGAGTCCTGGGGCTTAATGAGGCACTGCTTATCAGCAAAGCATGCTTATCTGGAGCCCGCTGCCGGTGTACCTGCTCCAGCCCCATCGTGAGCGAACATGTTTTACCACCCAGTTGCAGGGAGCCAGGAGCACGGTCACATGGCACAGTTCAGCTGATGTGTGGTAACTCGTGAAGCCACAGCAACTTTATCACTTCACAACATCCATACATAGCCACAGCCTTGAATCTTCGCAGGGGAAGAAAGGATGATGAGTTACTGTTCTGGGATTTTCTCCCTGTTTCCAGTCAGTGGGAAGTGGTATGTGGAGCATTCATTTAATAAACCAGAGGGGAAAAGCTGTAGATCAGCTTCTCATTATTTCAGTGCTGGCTCACGCCATCACTTGGGCTCGTGCCTGACAGATCAGTGTGTTATTTGAGGCCACTCAAGCATTCTGCAGAAATGATGCCACCCTCCTCTGAAAGTGTGGGGTTCATCCAAGCAGGGAGGGCCTGACTCCGTTAGTAAGTTTATCAGTGCTAATTTCATCTCAGTTTGAGGCCTGTTTACAAAGAAGGTGCTCACTTTGAAGACTCATCCCTGTTTAGATGAAACCTTCTGGAGATGTTTTACTGATGTGGAATTCTGAAGCAAAGCAAATCTGGATGGGTAAAAAATGCACCAGTGGTGCTGGTTTGCAGGGTAAGGAGGGAGTCCTAAGTGGTACAAAATTTAGGTGAGGGTCCCGGTGATGTGCACAGACATGCAGGAGGCATGGTAAGCGTCTGTGCCCCCATATTTTCTAATGTGCTACACTTATGTCTAACAGGGGGGGCCTGGGCAACCCAGGTAGCAGGTGAGGGACTGACCAATCACCAATTTCTTTACTGGGAGTGGGGAACTGGAGAAGAACACTGAAGCCATCAGGAAGTGTGTTCTGGTCCTGCCCATGGGCACCTTGTACACAGGGCTGCCGGGAACAGTGAAATTTCCACACTGCCTCAGCAAAGGTTTAGTCTGAGTTTATTGCTGAGATTAAAAGACTGGAGAATATAAATTGTAAATGTGATGACTTAAGAGCTCATAAATTCAGTATACAGCCCCATTCCAGAGAGCTTGCATGCAGTGCAGCCACATTGCCTTGGGCTCACGAGTTGCCCTTGCTCCCATTGCTCAAACCCACGCCCTGCAGGGAGCCCTTCTGCCCTGCCTGGCTCCCAAAACGTTGCATGTGCGTGTGTGTGCACAGATGCTGGAAATACACACACACACTGGCCAGGGATGCCGTGCACGCTGGGGGTTTGCTGCTTATGTACAGACATGGACTCCCTGCTGCTGCTTCAGCCCAGAAACCAGCACTAGTGTGGAACAGTATTTGCCCAGAGTCACTGCAGTGAGGGAACAAGTAGAGGTCTTTGAAGATGAGCTCCTGGAAGGAGGGACAGTCCCTCCTCACTGAGGAGCCATTTGCTTGCATTTATCTGTGGTCCAAGTGTCCTTGCTCGGTGCTTGCAGAGGAGCTCCATGGTCTTACCCCTGTCCTTGTGTGTGAGCAGCAGGAGTTGTGTGGGCAAATTGGTCCCACACACGGAATCAGTCGAAGCAGCATTGCTTCTGATCTGCAGTGGAGAACTCCAGAGTGGGAATGATAGAGCTTTTGAACAATGCACAAGTCCCTCCCCCAGTTTTCCACTTATCCCACTTGTGTCCCCCACCCTGGAGCTGAGTTACCCCTGTGAGCGGAGAGCTTGAGGAGAGCTTCTTGGAGCAGCGCTTAACGTGTCGAGCTGATTCTGAGGTGGGTTGAGATTAGGTTTCTATAACTGATTTGCAGCTGTCACTGAGTTTGTCCAGGACAAAGTTCCTTGGATAAAATGCCTAAGTGTTGTAAGCACCTTTGGCATTATGTGCTTTTCCACTTTTTCTAGGAAGATGGAGAACTGGAAATGAGCCTGCTTCTAGGATTCATCCAGCCCATGCCAAGGACAAAGCTTTTGGTCTTGAAGCCCTAATGTGGGGATGTAACACCCAGTGCCAACCTACTGTCCTGCTGAGGGCAGAGTTTATGACAGTCTGAGCAAGGAGAGCTGGGAATAAATCCTGGGGGAGCACCAGAAGATGCAATGGGATGCCTTTCTTCCCAGTCAAGTGGACCAAGCCCTCAGCACACAGTGAGTGTGAAGGGGATGGGCTTGGCAGTTGGTTCCCGCAGACCTTGTGGCTCCCTGTCCTTGCACAAGCGTCCGGGGCTCAGTGCTTGGGGCAGGCTGTCCTTTGGCTGTCTCGGGGTAAGCCGCAGACTGCTTTTTGAAGAACAGTGCCCTGCAGCCCCCTGTGCACAGGCCCCAACTCCAGTGGCATGTGTGGGGCAGCACACTGAGGCTCCTCTGTGCACCAAGGTTCACTTTCAGGGTCCAGCACAAG
The DNA here is from genome assembly GCF_020740725.1 of Corvus hawaiiensis. NCBI lineage: Eukaryota > Metazoa > Chordata > Aves > Passeriformes > Corvidae > Corvus > Corvus hawaiiensis. The sequence continues at coordinate 14,621,328 of NC_063223.1, forward strand.
GGCCAAGAGCAGCACCTGCAATAATGTACACCAGCCTTTCAGCAAAGCCAAGTCCTCGAGTTCCTGATGTGTTTCTCTGAAGAAAGTGGCTTGGACCTCCCTGAGAGCATTGCTGGATGTTTCCCATCTCCCAGGGTGGAGCGTGCCCAGAGCAGGCAGTTTTGGCAGTGTTTTGTCTCAGAGATAGTTCTAGTCTGTGGGGACAGCCATAGGTGTTGAGGGTGGTGTTTGGTACACCTGGCGTTTGCTCTTTTCTCAGACCTTCTTTTACCAAATGAGGAACAGGAAAGGGGGAGATGATATTTTTAAAATACTTTTTAATCACTGTAACATCCACATTCCTGCTCTTTTGCTTTTGCAGTAGATGTAGCTCTGTTGCCACAAGAGCATGTGCGAATGTAGGGCCATGGGTGCCTGTGTGCATGGCTGGGCAGATGAGGCTCGGGGTGCAAGCCCAGGGCAGAGCAGACTCAGGAACACACTGCATATATTGGCCAAACCATGCTGCATTTTCCTACCCTGGCTGGACTCTATTTGGCAGGTTTGTGGTCTGACAAAACTGTCTTCCCTTGCTTCCCTCCACCCAGACCCTTGAAAACTTTGGAAATTTGTCTGAAATATTTGCCATTCCTCAGCATCCCATCTGTGTGACCCACCAGAACTGTCCTTTCCCGGGACTCGGTTCTGAACGAAGAGCAGAGATAACGTTTAACAGGCAAAAGCAGATGAGAAGGAGATAAAGGAATAAGGGGAGGGAGGGGAGGAGGAATGCGGAGGTATGTGGCTGCATGTTGTACTGTGTTTATGCATAAACAGGCTTGCTTATCGATATCCAGATGTAAGCATGAGTGCAGGGTAATATCTCCCGAAACAATAGGCGCTGCTCGGCTCGAGGAGCGCTGCCGGAGCCTCCCTGTCAGATGCTGCCCTGTTATCAGGTTGCAGCAGGCGTTCGCATCTAATCAGGGATCTGAGCCCCGTGAGCCGCACCCGGGGGTTTCGGAGCCTCTCCTCCAGTCTTCAGCCCACTCTGCTCTCAGAAGGGAGAGGGCAAGAGGGGCCAAGCATCTCCGGAGGTGATACTGGTGTGTCTGGCTGCCCGGCTTCACGCTTTGGCAGGGATGCAGGAGCTGGTGTTGCCGCCACATTTTGGCAGGGATGGCACCGGGGTGACTCTTAGGACTCGGCTAGCCCTTGTGAGGAGGGGAAAGTCTGGCCAGCAGCTTGTTCAACCTGGGGCAGAGCATGTCACAAGGACCAAACCGGCCACTTCACCCCCATCCTCTGTGCTGCGACAGGACAGGAGGTGGCCCGGGGGCACCGCTGGCAGCCAGGGCTCTTTTCTCTTTTATTTTCTTCTGTGTTTTTAAGGAAGGCTCCAAGAGCAAAAAAACTTACAAAACCTTCTTCCCCGCCGCTCCCTAGCACCAAAACGCAATGGCCACTAATCTTACGTGGCTCATAACTGCAAATAGCTCTGGAACTAATTAATTTGACAGTACCGCGGCTGCCTGCCTTTTCCACCAAAATCAATTAAGAAAACGCACATTACTCCTTCTCCTCCCGCCCCTCCCCGCGCCACATCGCAGTGAGGCAGAGGGGAGAAGGCGCAGCCGGGACCGGGCGCTGCTTTCCCAGGGCTCCCGGGGGTCAGGGTGGGGAGCAGAGCGGCGAGAGCTCAGTGAAAGGGGATTAACAAGGTGGGGGGAGAGACGCCGCTCGTTCTCCACAACAGGAGCTGGGATGCTCCCTGGGGACGGGTGGCGGTGGGAAAGCTTGATTGCCACATGCAGCCACGCTGTGCCGCGTTCCTCCCTCCCTCCGTCCTGACTCCCTGAAGACCCCTGTGAATTGTCATTCCTTGCCAGTGCAGGGGGGGGGAATGGCCATCGGGCTCTCAGAGCATTTTTTATTTGCATGGCTGATGAGCCACTCCAGAAGGGGCTGCAAGGGAGAGGCGGGTGGGAATTTCATCACTGTTTGCTTGCCAAGCGAGGGCAGAGGTGTGTGTTAAAAAGGATTCGGCAAGAAATTTAGGGAGACAAATTTTGCATTTTGTGGGAGGCAGTGGTAGGAATCGGAGTGGGGTCTCATGCAATTTTAAGGCTCCTGACCCTGGGGCTCCTTGCCCAGGCAGGTAAAGGCAGGGAGCGTGCCAGAAGGGCTGCGGCTCCCTCTGCCCTGCGCTGGGTGTGGGGTGGGAGAGTCTGAGCTGGGGCGGTGCATCAGCATCGCACTGCTTCCCAAAAAATCCAGCAAGAACAGGACCCCCCTCCACGCTTTTTCTTCTGGTTCCACTTCCAGATGGAAAAGAAAGCCAGGTCTGGGGTAAACGAGTTGAGTGATAGCAGGGCTCCATGAGCATGCAGCTCCCCAAAAACTCTCTTCTCAGGGAATGCAAGACAACTGTTCTTAAGAAACGGTGGTGGGACACCTGGCCAAGCTGGGTAAAACCTCCTGAGCATTATTTCTGTAAATGCCTCCATTTGGTCCATATCACCTCCTCCCATCTCTGTTGAAATGCCCTTCTATTAATAAATAACTCCATTCTCCATTACCCCATCTCCACAACTCACGTTGAAGTAACTGGGAATTTGGGTTTGGTTTTTATAGACATTAGAAATAGATTTTATCTTTATTAAGGGCTCTGTCTCCACCACCCCAACCTTTGCTCCATTGCACAGAGCATAGCAGTGGCTGGAGGAGAGGAAGCAGGTCCCTGGGCTGAAGTCAGCAAGGGGAGAGGAAGGAGAACCTCTCCCTGGCTTTGGCCAGGGCAGAAGGAGTTTAAAAGGGCCAGGTTCTTCCCTGTGCGTTGATGACCTGTGAGTATGTCTCTATAGCATGGTGTAAAGTGCTTGAGAAAACAAGGGAGAAAATGTGAATGAAGAATATTTAAGAAAATTTGTATCTGAAAGATTTAATTCTCAAGAGTTTGTTTGTTTTGCCTTTGTAGTGTCTTGAAAAATACCTATCAGGAAACCACCTGAATGTAGTCATAGTGCTGAGCCTCCACATGAATTTGGGGAAGATTTTCTTTTTCTAAGCTGTGGGTTGCAAACAGTCCCTGGAAAATATTTGAGTTTTGAAGTGCATCGGTTGGCTGTGATGGGGCAGGGAAGTCACAGGACAGCATTTTTATGCTGGTTTGGACGGCAGCATGGTTTTTGGCATGGAAATCAGTGCATGTAAATTAGAATTGTGGTTTCCATGAATACTATCATATATGGATTGGAAGCTGATTTTCCAAGAGCAGTCATGCCAGGAAAACTTGTGCTCTCACATAGCCCCAGGCAGCAAACACAAGTGACACAAACATGGTGAGGGTGAGTTCATTTACAACTGTGACTGTTCAAAAAGTATTTCTAAAATTTGCCTTCCCTGCTGTTCCTCCCCCATTCGTCCCCCCTTCCTCCTCCCCTCCCAGCTATGCCAGAGTGAGCTCGGAGGTTTGGTATCCAGCCTTACGCAGCAGCTGGTGCTGGGCTGCCGGGGCTCGGCGCCACAGCCGCACACCTGGGCGCAGGTAAGGCTCCGGCAGGGTGGGGACTGGATTCTTTCCCGGCCCCTCTCAGCAAACAGCTCCTGCCCTGGAGCCCTGCGTTCCTCTGCCCTTATCTCCCTGTGCAAGGCAAAGCTATAAATGTTATTGGCCATGAAGTTATTCATCCCCTTCAAAGTTACGCATATGCAAAACAGGCTCTCCTGCTGGAATGGGAGTCTCCGTACCAAGACTGAGTGTTTAAAGATTTTTTGGGGTTTTTTTTTAAATAAAAACCTCCAAGAAAGAAGCATATAGCAACATTAACAGCACTGGATCTGTATAAACCTAATAATGTATGTTAGCACAAGTAAATAACCACAGCATTTCTTACAAGGTAAACATACTGTAGCTCCAGGGATAGCTACACTGACGTGCAGAACAATAGCCCAGCTCGTCTGTGCAGCTGGCAGTGGAGACAATAAGGAGGAGTTTGAGTTGGGACATAGATCCTGCCTTCATCACAGGCACAACTTGCCATCCCTGTCCCAGGGATGTGGCATTGGTCCTGTCCCCGGAGTGCTCTGCAGCCACACTGGCACACAGCAGCCTCCATCCCAGTTGGATGAAGTGATATTCCCACCAGAGCAGCACACAATGGTGGGGGCTGTCAGCAGAGACCAGAATTTCAAAACTCAGAAGACCCTGCTGCCCTCTGGGAGTTTATGAAATTCGTTCTGGTTCATACCTGCTGTTGTTTTAAACTCATTCCTTTCTGAGGAATGACTCAGCTCAAGAAAGAAAGCAGCTATTTTACTTTACTGGTAACTAGGAGAATTCAATGATATATAAAGGGATGGGAGATCTGTTACATCTCTCTGACCTCTGCAGCTGGAAGAAGCCATTCCCCCATTTATGGCATGTCTCCTATTTTATTAGACTCATGCACAGGCTATATCAGTTGTTCCCTGTTTTTCCCCCATTCTGTTGATGGCTCAGACCAAGACCTTTGCAATGCTTCAAGCCAGCTGAGCCTGCAAACCTCTGGATGATCCAAGCAGCAGTTCCCAATCAGTCCCATCCCCTTCCCTTCTCCTGCTGCAGGGCAGCTCTCTGCAGAGGGTGGTGGTGCGGGAGTGAAGCAATGTGGGATAGGGCTTTTTGGGGAAGCAAATGTGAGACCCCGGACAGATTCTGTCCCACATTTCAACTTCCGTGGCCCAACATCAAACATGTCACTGCAGCCTGAGCCCCCACGGGTCTGATGGAGGAGCAAAAAGAGAGGGCTAGAGGCAGCAGATCCTAATCTTTATTAAATAAGAACAAAGCTTATGCCGGCTAATGAGAAAAACAAACCGATGAAAGATCCGGCGAGCTCCTCAGAAGGACACAAAGAAATTCTCTCTGAACAAGAGCAGGCTAAAAATATTCCTGAATATTTATTTTGCTGGCAATGTCTTCACAGGCTCCAGATCTGATGCCGCCTCTTTGGGGATTGGCATGGCCGTCACAGCGATTTCAGAGGAGGGTGCTCCAAGCTCTGCGTGACGCCCAGAGTCAGGGCAGAAACAGCCAAGACGCGAGAGCACAAACTGCCTCGGTGCTGTGAGATGACAGCCAGTCCCCATGCACTTCTGCTTCTCTACAGGCAACAGAGTGTTTACCATTGGTTTATGTCCATCATCTTGTTAGGAGCCAGTAAGTAAGAGCCAGATGCCACAGGCACTTTTCTCCAGTTTCATTCCCCTTCTCAACACGGGCCATTGTGCACAGGGTGCCAAGGCTTGCACTGGTGCTGAGCATCCTCTGCGTCACGACTTCAGACACATCAGGGACAACTGGCCAGAAACGTGGGGCACTAGTTGTCTTATCCAGTTTGAGCCCACAAAGTTCCCCCAAAAGATCTCCATGACCTGCTGGCCTTATCAGCCCCAGGTCTCCTCCCTGCAGCGAGCCACAGCCTAAGGAGCCGTCATCAGCCAAGGTATGAGCATCGTTTGCAAGCAAACCCAAGACCATGAGAAGATGCCCGGACTGCACACCTAATATTATGAATTCCAGAGCACAGACCGTGCCTGAGGAAACCATCAGGCCAGAGAGTGTTTTAGGAGGTTGTGATCAGCCTGGCATGTGCTGTGAACCCCAGTGAGCAAAGCTGCACCCACGCCGGGGTTTGCAAAGGTTCACCCAGCCCAGCTGTGTCATGTCTCCTGCCCTTGCCACTTCCCCTGGGCCCCCATGAACCTCTGTCCAGCCCGTTATCTCCAGAAATAGTTAGTGGGAGGCAATGCCATTGCCGTGCTGGGTCAGACCACCCAGCCAGGACAGGCAGCTGTGGGGGCTGCTAAGAAATCAACTCGCAGCTTCACAGCTGCACCCCGTTTCCCATATGGGCTGAGCCCCAAACCTTAGTATTGAGTACCCACTGAACTTGGCTGAAAACATCACTTCTGAAAGCAAAAGCAAGGCAGCAACAAGGCCTGCAGTTCCCCCTCTGCTTCTGCCTTCACTGACCATGAAACTTCAGCCCCTGCTCTTTTAATGTATTGTGGCTGAACTTGCTGCCAGCAGGTCAAAGGGAACATAATTTACTCAGGCTTTGATTCATTTGATACAGTTTGGGGTGAAAAGGGGGAGGGGGAGGATAGGAGACGAAGGGAATAAGTGGTGGCAGGGAAGGAAAGAGGTTACCTGTTTGTGTGGGAACTGGATTAGTAAGAAAATGACAGAACCATTTTCTAGCCAAGAGGGATTTAGCAATATCAAGAGCGTTTTGACCAGAGCAGGGGCTCCCTGTGCTCAGATCGGCTATGGTGGGCAGGAGGCAGCCTGAGCATTTGTCTGCAGGGTCCTTTTTATCTCTTTCCCTGATTGGGAGATTGGCAAGGGGAGAGGGGTGTTTGTATTCTGTATTTCCTGGAGAGTCCTTTTACTGCTCAGGCAGGACCGTGGGATGGTCAGAGTTCCCTTCCTGGCAGCTAGCTCTCATCATGTTTGCATCTCCTTAACACCCTCCTCATCTTAGACCCTTTACCAGCTCCATCATGAATTTCCCTGCCCATTTTCCTGCTGGAAGGAAGCTGCAAGGCTTGGAAGAGACAAATGAACCCACGTGGTGCCACAAGTGGCTTTTTTCTAGACACACATTAGAGGCAGTGATTGTCCTACCAATACTTGGAGCATGGGGAGCTTACAGGCACCAAGGATGGACTGAAATCAGGGGAGCACAGCCCTTCCCTCACATTGCTTCTGGCTGTACTTTTTCATGGCAGTCTGGTCCAGCTCAACTCACTAGCCTTGTCCCCACTGGTGCTGTGCAACCCCCAAAATATTGTAAAAACCCCCACTCTCTGCCCTGCTCACTCCTCTAGTCATCACCATCAGCCTTGCAGAAGTCAGGGGCTATCCTGTGCCTCTCGATGTAGGTTTTCCTTCAGGTACTTAAGCTTTTTTTTTTATCTTGGCTATGGGCTTCAGGACAGGACTGAACTAAAAGCAGGAGCCAGCAGCTTTTGCAGAGAGTCTCTCCTGATGGCAATGCCTTTGGGTCACCTCACTGGGCTGTGTGCACTTGGACCACTCTGATGCTTTCAAACACAGATTGCTTCCCCCTTTTTTGTGGGGGAAAACAGAGGGAAAGGGCAACATTCCTTGTAAGAACCTAAATATTTTACTCTCCTGCTTTGTCCTGACTGACTGGTGTTTACACAGGGGTGAAGAGGCCAGGAGGAAGCAAAGCAATGTGGCTGCTGTGGTTTCAGTTCTCACTCCACCTTGCTACTGAGAAACTGGACCCGTGGTTTGGTTGGTGGCTGGGGGGGAAGAGGAATGGTCCTTGGATCTGATCCCTGTTGGGAAGGCTCTTTCAGTCCCACAGAGGCACCAGCAACACGGAGGGGGCGGGAGGAAGAGGAGAGAAAACCAGCTCCCCAACAAGCCCCAGTCCAGCAGCTCACAGTGCATTAATATTCACCGCAGAGCCAGGGGTGTAAATTCACCGCTATCTCCTCGGAGTTTGCCGTTTATGCCGTTCATTTCACATAGATGTCACTACTGCCTTATGAGCACTCCTCCAAGCCAGCCGCTTAAATGGATCCAGTGCATTATAGTAATGGAGTAACTGTATAAAAACAATGAAATCCAATCTCTTTAAACTGATTTGATGTCTGCCTGAACCACAACATTTCCTGCTAATGGCTTCCTTCATTTTGTAACCGTGATCTCCACCTGATCAGATTACAGCTGTTTTTAATTACAAAGCTAATAGAGTTTGTAGGCAGTGTCAGGCAGACAGCGCATGCCTGTGTTGGGCACAGGGTGGAGTGGAGCCGGCGGGGGCTCTGGGTGACTGTTAACACACTCAGCTCATCAAGATGACTGTCAAAACACTGGGAGCAGGGGGCAAGTAGGAGGGACAGTGGTATTTTTCAGCATGGAGCCAATATGCTGCTCTTCAGGTCAGTCTCTGTGACAGCAGACAGCCTTGGGTTGTGCTCCTGCTCCACGTTTTTGCCACCAGGCCGGGCAGCTGGTGATGCCCACAAGATTCGTGACATATGTTGGTGCTCCTGCAAGGTAGGTGGCAGGGTCACAGGGAGGCATGAGAAGGGCAGAAAGAGCTTTTCTTGATGATGGAGAAAGAAAAGAAGAGAAGAGAAAAGAAAAGAAGAGAAAAGAAAAGAAAAAAGAAAAAGGAATACATGGTGCCATTTGACTTCTGCTACTGATGGGGCAGGAAAGAGCATCACAGATAACTGACAGTGGAAAAAGCCATCGAGATTGATGTCTTTCTTATGGGATAGTGCAGTCAGCTGCTGGGTCTGCATCCTTCTCCTCAGCCCAGGCAGAGGAACCCCAGGGATTGTGTCCACAGCACGGCCCTGTCCCCACTGGCCTTGTTTAGTCCAGCAGTTCATTTGTGTATTGATTACTCCATCTCTCTGGGTTAGGGATGTGGATCAGCACAGCTGCAGGGAGAGGAGCAGTTTCAAAGAGCTGTTCCCAAGCAGTGCTGGGCAGGGAAGTTTGTATCCAGCAGACCATGTGCACACACTGCAGGCAAGCTCCAGTTTGTCTCTCTAGTGGTGGGAAAAACCTCTGTGTGTGTTACAGTGGTGCTGGGTAGCTTGTGTTGATGTTCAAGATTCAGCTGAGGTTGTGCTCAGTTGAAGCTGGGTGAAAAGTCTTGGCAGAGAAACAGCAGCATCTTCCTCTCATACCTCCCTGTCCTGCCACATGAACCTCTTTCCCAGCGTGGGGGAGCTACTCCTGTCTACCAGAGCATAACGCCAGGCAAGTGGGACAGCTGGATGGTGAGGTACCTGCTCACAGAGCTGGAGAAGGGAGGAACAGGCAGGTGCAGCACCCTGAGGCAGCCCAATCCCTGGGAGGGTGTTCCTGGGCAGTGTGACCCACACCAGAGTTGCCCTGCTCTGTTCACTCTGCTGCGGGAGCTGCTCATCCCTCGCTCTTGCCATGCCAGAGCTGCACATGTCTGGTGATGCACCAGCCTTGTAAATGATTTAGGGTCCACATCAAGAGCCCATCAATTATGTACCCTGGGGCTTAATTATTTAGCTTGACAGGAGTCTCTCCCCTTAATTTCATTGTCTTCTCAGTCTCCTGTTTCACAACAGAGCTGTGGATGCTCTGCTGGGAAGGGTGCATTGTCACATGTTTCTGCTTCTCCTCCGTATTGCCCAAACTCATCTGTTTCCCCCTTCCCTCAGCAGATGAGGAAAACGAGACCCAGACATGATTCCAGGGCCAGGTGAGGGTCTGGGCCCTTTCACCATCACTGCTGTTCTCTGCCCTTGACTTGTGTCAGGGACTGGACTCTGACACTGGTCTAAATGAGCAAATTTAGGAGTTTTTGGGGATGCTATGGGTGAGATGGATGCTGGAATGAATTTTTGTGGTTTCTAAAGTCTTTTCTGCCAGCTGGTCACACACCAACAGACAATGAAGAGAGTTCCAGCAGCCATTCCAGCAGCCCTTCCAGGTGCTCCCTGGCAGCACTGGGAATCCTGCCTGGGGTGGTGCCTGCCCATTACACCGAGAGCCACCAGCACATGCCGTAATTCACTCCTCTCTTCCTCCTTGCTCTTTTCTTCCCTTCTATCTCTTTCTTTATCTGAACTTTTAAACTCCACGTCTGGTGCAGGTTTTTACAGTAACTCAAGCCTTTGAGAATTGTTAGTGCTGGGCTGTTTTCACAGTGACATTAATATGCACTGCAAAAATGCCGGGTATCAGAAGTCGGTCACTGCTGCTGGGTCGTGACAGCCACAGGAGAGCAGAGGTGAGGACATGACCATGCTGGAGGGGTGCAGCTCAGGCAGGCAAGGCCCTGGATTTGACAGGATTTTCTCTCCACGCCATCTCTTTACCACATCTTGGCATGTTTTTAAGTGTGTTTATTTTTCAACCCTCAAAAACTACCTTTTCCTAAAATAAATAAAACTAAGACCGGGAGTCTAGGATTTTAAAGCAACCCTACAATAACAAAGCAGTGTGTGCAGATCAGTTGTCACCAGCAGCCCTACAAAAACAAAATAATACACGCAACCCTATACAGCACTGAAACAACTGCTGCGGGCATGTGAGGAAGGAAATATATTTTCCAGTGTCAAGCTTAACAAGACTTTGTTCTGCAGTAAACTCAGGGGTCAGAAGGGGGATGTAAGGACCAAAACACCTTGAGTGGAGTAACTTTAATGTCACGCAGCAGGCAGGGTCGTGGGACACACGGCAAACACCACTCTGTTAGCACGGGGTTTAATAGTCTGGAAAAGGAAAAGAAAGCGAGGGTTTGTGATGAAACAGGAAGTTCCCTTGAATCCTGGAGCCTTTGAAGAATTGTCAAAGGAATGAGAAGTCTGAATGTTTGAAAAGGCTCTGGACTGTGGAGCCAGAGGGGGCAGGGGGACACGGAGAGGGAGGCATCAAGCACAGACCTTCTCCAGACCCACACTCCGCTCTTTGTTCCTCTTTTCTTTTTTTCTTAAATTATTAGATTTTTCTTTTCATTGCTTATTTTTTTTCTCTCTCTCACACACACACGCAGTTTCTGAAGCCAGCAAGAATTTTCTTACAGTTTGAGCCAAGCCCCAATCCTGCACCATGGCGTGGCATTGCCCACACCTTGCTGCGGAGCAGCACATGGAAGTAGCTCTGTGATCCAGGCTCTGCTCATGCATGACGCACAAACCATTTTTTTGAGGAAGTATTTAGGGAGTTTGAAAAGTTCTGGTTAGCTGCCTTTTTTATATTTTTTAATTAATTTTTTTCTGCCTCGTCTATTTTTTGGGTATGGCATTTCTGTGTGGCTGCAGGAGCACACAGGCAATGCCTCCACTTCTCCTAGTGCCTGGTCAGCCAAGAGTCACCAAAGAAAATTCCTGATTTCCAAGACATTTGCTCAGCATTTGAAATGCAAATATGCTGAAAAAGAGTAGTTCAGTGGCTTAGCTATTACTAGAAGGAATCTGGTTGCGCAAAACTGGTGATGATGGTGATAATAATGGTGATGATGAAAGACTGGTTCAGGGTTGAATTTAATGACCTGTGGTGTGCTAGTAAAGGGGACTAGACACCAGACCTGAGAGAGATTTTCAGCCAGTTGAAGGCATCAGGAAGATGCCCAGTGCTGGAGGGATGCCTGCAGGCACATCTCCACAGGGAATGGGTTTCACTTCCTTTCAAGCCCAAGGTGAGGAAGACCAGCGCTTTCTTCGTATGTACTGAGGGAAACAGGATCTGCCCTTCCCAGGCAAAAACTGCTGGTGATGAATTGCCTTTTCACCTTGCAGGGTGCCCTCCCCAGTGCCCAGAAATGCCAAGACACAAGCAGTGAGGTGGCCGAGAGGGAGCACCCAGCTGCTCTGAGGAGAGGGTGAGCCTGGTGAGGGGAGGCTGGAGGGAAAGCCAAGACACTGTCACGACACTGTGCTTTCCTCTGTGCTAATTGTACGCTTGGGACCAAATTTAGACTGGTGTAACTCTGCTGAAGTCACCAGGGATTAATTTGGCCTCTGGTGGCTCCATTGTTTCAGCTAAATGAGTCAGAAGAAGCAGCCTATTCTTATCTGCGCACAGTGGGGCAGTGGCAGTAATGGCTCAGCCAGGCAGACCCCAAAAGCAGCGTGACTGGGACCTGGGATCAGGGCTTCCACGAGACGAATGGGGCTGCAAGAGGAAATGTTTTGACATTTGGGTTATAGATGGAGGCAGGCTCAGCGTGGGTGCGAGCGGCGCTCACCGCTGCTGCAGGCGGAGGGGAAGGGGGCTGGCAGGTTCCCTGAATATTCGGCAGCGCCGTTTGGAGTTCCTCAATTCTTCGGCCACCGGAGAGGGAAGCTGTGGCTCTGGAAGGGGCACGTGGTGTCAGAGGGGACTTCACACCACTTCCCGGCCCGGTGAGAAAGGGAGCCCAGGCTGGAAACGTTCAGAAAGCACCGGCTGCATCCCTGACTGTTCGTGGCTGGGTGTGGGGAAGGAGTGATGGGGCTGAGCATGGGCTTGCACAGGGCTGGACTAGATGTTTTGGGCAAAAGTTTTGACTGCTAGCCCAAGGCAGTGTGCTGGTTTAGCATGTTATGAATTCCCTCAAACTTCTGGGAAATTGAGGATGATTTGGAAAACCACAATTTTTCTAGCCCAGGTTCAGTACGAGCTGTTTCCAAGCAGAGAGATGTTGGCTGGATGGCCTGAGGGAACTGTGTCAGCCAGCATCCAGCCTTGTGGTGGGCAGTTTTGGAGGGGAAATGGAGCAGGCAATGGAGAGGAAAATGTTGTTCCCCTTCCCATGCCTGTTGCTGCCCCATCTCCCCTTTTCCTGCTGTACCCACTGGGCAGAGAAGCACAAGACTTCCGTCTCCAAGGCTGTCAACCTGGCACATTTCGCCATGGCCAAACACTCTTCAAAGCGAGTACAAAGGCACATCTTCTTCTGAGGATGGAGATAACAATAGGTAGGAAGGGCGGGGGAGAGCAGACCTGGAGCCTCGCTGCTCCCAGCGCTCCTGCACCTCCACAGCTTGAACGGGCGCATTCCCAGCGTCCGGGGCCGGATAATAAGCAGAGCCACAGCAGCTATTCAGGAGGCTCTGACCCTGGCTAGGTAACTACATAATGAGCCTGTTTGAATTGCTCCCGTCCCTGCCAAAGGGGTGGGATCGAGGGATGCTTTTGTTTGCAATAATGAACCTGTAATTATGCTACATTTCTTGGTTTTAGCCACATTTTTTTGTGTGTGTGTTGTTCTCTTTGTATTGACAGATTTATGGCCAGGATACTCCACTGCACCAGCAGCCGTACGGCACCGTGTGGAGACTGTCTGACTGTCGGCTCGGAAAGGTGTGGGGAGAGGAGGAGGAGGAGGGGGGTCTTTGCACTACCTCAGTCCCCGAAGGGTTAAATAAATGTATTTCAATTAATACAGATGGCGCAGGTGCTGCCTTTCCAAAAGTCACAGGTTTCAGCAGGGCAGGAAAAAATAAAATCTTTTGGGCTCCAGGTGAATTAAAATTTGGAAAAAAAAAAAAGTAGGGAATGAAATAAATAAATAGCACATACCAGATTTCAGCTCCAAGGCGCTCAATAAAATTACACTTTGAAATGCAAGGATTAAGCAGAGTAGGTGACAAGGTAACTTTGTTAACAGGCTAATCTCTTGCCTTAACAGAGACAGGGGATTTACATGTGACTGCACAAAACTGCTTTATGGTCTTTTTTCCAGCTGGAGATGGTAGGAAGGGGGAAGGAAGAGATGGGACAGGGTTGGATGTTTTCGAGCCATTTGTAAAATGGGTTTAAACTATGTTTTTCTTATTGATTTAGGTTTCTTTTGTGGGTTTTTAAAGTAAGTCTGCATGGAAATGTGTCACCAATAATCAGCTGTTTCCGAAAGGTCCAGGTAGGGGATGATGAAGATGTCACAGAATAATGAATAATTGGGTAAAACCATTTGTGGCACCATTTCTTCCTGAATGGTTCTATTTTCTTTCTTATAAAAAGCCAACAAGTATCATGGGCTATTCAAAATGACATATCAGGACATTTTGCCCTGAGTCTTTATCCAGATTTGAGCACTTCTTTACCAAGGAATGTGTGAATTCTAAATTCAGAGGACTTTTTTCAATCGGCTCCTCTGTTCTTGGGCAGGGAAGGGACAAGGGGATAAAGAAAATTAAAAATAATAAAAAAATTAGAACTTTAGGTCTTTATATTTCTGTCCATTACTAAGATGAGACACTGATGAGCAAATGAACATGAAATGAGATCTGGATCCCCCTGTGAGGGTTTGTATCATACAGTACCCACTTCTCTGTGCCCAGGGTCCAGCCACCCCAGCCATCCCTCCCCCTGCAGCAGGCAGAGTGCCTCTGGCTTTTCCATTTACCTGCTTTAAGTGTCAGTGGGGACACTGGGGTGAACCAGGGGAAATGTGGGGAAGCAATCCATTCAAACCTTATCCAGGCTTCTTTGTTTCTGGATAAAAACGACAATGAGAAAAGCAACTCCTCCATAGGGTTCATCTGAAATTCAACAGAAAACAGGCTGAGCATGTTCTCTGGTTTTAAATAGATCTGGTGAAAGTATTTATCATGTTGTATTTGTTGCAGCATATCTGGGGTGTTTGTGGTGACTGCAGGCAGAGGGACAGATTCTGTATGGAAACTTGGTGTCAGATCCTCAGCCCATTTACAGATTCATGTGCTGGACCGTTTCTGGATGAGATTTCAGCTTTTTCAAGTGGGTGAAGATGATCTCATCTATGAGGGCATGGAAACAGACATTCTAGTGAGGGAGGGGAAAGTTGCTTTTCCCTTTGCTTTGATGCCTGGGTAGCAGGAGGGAAGACAGTTTCATTCAGAAGGGTTGTGCACCTCAGCTGAGTATGACTGTTTAAACATTTCCAAGCAATCATCCCAAAGAGTCTTGTCTACTGATGCTGAAAAAAATTTTTTAAGTATGTAGTTGAGCATTACCCCTCAGGGTTACATCCAGTCCTGCATTTCAATCTACCTTTGCAGGAAGGCAAGTGTAAAGGCTCAGCAGTCCATCTGCCCCAATCAGCCATGGCCAGCTTGTCCATGGACATGCCAGGAGGTCATGGAGCCGACAGGAGTACAGGCAGAGGTCAGAACTGCACTGGTGTGGTGGGGCAGGAAGTGGAAGGATGGGACAGGGCTGTCACCCAGCATGGCGGTCACCATTTCCCTTGGGGAGCCATCCAACTCCCCCAAGAAAATATTCAGCTTTGTGTTGAATTCAACAAACTTGATGAAAGAGCTGGTCCAAGCCCCAGCAGTAACTTGGCCAGTGAGGACCTGCAGTATTGCACTTAGTCCCCTCTGCCCCTCTGGATATCGGGGATAGCCAGAGCACATCCTCCACACAGTTTTCAGGTGACAGTGGAACTCATCTGCTCACCGCTGCCCAAGGGTTTGGGATTGCACAGGGGCCATGCAGGCAGCCGTGTGCCAGGTCCTAGCAGGGCTCATCAGAGGTGGACTGCTGATTGTGACCACACCAAGCACTTTCTCGAGCACAGACAGAAGAGAAAGTAAAAATTACTCACTTTAAAAATCAGGCACAACCTCAACTCTGAAGTTTATCCACTGTTTGGGTGCTAAAACATATTCAAACCTAGCAGCAGACACTTACTCTGTGCAGGAATCTGACCAATTGTTTCCCTTCTCTCTCTTGTCCTTATACCTTAAATCATTTTGACCTTTAATTGGCCCTAATTTGCCCACAGACGGCCCTGGGACCCTTCAACACATTTGCTTGTAATTGGGTCTCTTTGTTATTTTTCCAGAGAGCCACTGCTGGTTGTTTCTTTTTGAAAACACTGTGGCGTATCATTGAGAGCGGAGCCGCTTTTAAATGAGCCCTGCTGGAGGCCAGGAGAGCCCTGTGAAAGCCCAGCAGAGAGAGACAGGGCTATCTAAACGCAATTATCATATCACTGTGAAAACGTGAAACCAGCCTGAGCTTAAGCAAACATCACCCGCCCCTGGGCTGAGGGTGGTAAAAGCTTTGCTGGGAGGTGCGGGGTTGAACCCATGGGAGAGGTTATCCTGCCATCACACCTTTCGCCCGGCAAAGCAGGGAATGTCTCTCTGCCTGTTGCTTGCTGCGGCTGGGCGTGTAACTGGGCCATGTGTTTTCCTTGGTGGTTTTATTTAAATTCACCTTATTTCAGTGTGATGGTTTGCGAGGGATTGCTCTGGTACAGCCACGGGCCACTGCTCTGCAGAGCAGGAACGGGACAGCCCAGGAAAGGAGCAGCAACAGCAGCAGGCGACTGCGCCAGCAAGGCAGCACTGCCCCAGCCAGGCCCTGTGTGTGCCACTAATCTGGCTGTGGCCACAGTTTGCCCCTAGTCCTGCTCATAATGTCATCAAGATCTTAACTGTCCACAGCGAAGTTAGGACAGCGAGGGATAATACTGCAGCCAGATAACATCTGCGCTGCCTCCTGCACTAATGGACGCTTGTTCTGTAACCGAGTCTCCGCTCAGTCAGCCCTGCAGCAGGAGACCTCTCGTTAATATTCGCTCCATGCAGACCTTACAATCAAGTTAAGCTACAGGGCTGTCGAGCCTCTGACCACAGGTTGTTGTGCCCATGGTCCTCTTGGAACTTGAAGCTGGTGCTCAAGAACATGGGAACTGCGGTGTGTCCCATAAAGCCATTTTAGTGCCAGATCCCAAACAAATTTACCTTCCATGGCTTACAGCATTCATGCAGGCAGCACCCACAGACTCCACTGCCTGGGAATAGGTCAGCAAACTACATCTCACTTTGTACAGAAAGTCAGGTGAGCCAAGGCTGGAGCTAAGGCTGGATTTCTGCCCTGCAGAGGGGAGTTTTTTATCGAGTTGTCTGTTCATGTGTGGCTCCAGCAAGGAAAAGACACTGCTGTTTTCACCTGGCTGACACTTGTGAGGGTCAAATGCAACTGAGGAGGACGTGCTGCTCTGCAAAAGTAGCAGGTATGATGATGCCTCCTATCCCTCGAGGTCATGCACTGAGACAGGCATGGCAAGATGGTGTAAAATGCAAGAGGCACATGTTTGGAAGGAAAAGAGTGCTGCCCTACCAGCACAGCTGTTAAATGCAGCTGAAACCAGCAGAGATGGATCTTTAGAAACAGGCAAACCTCCAAAGTCCTCCGTTGCCCCTGGATAATTCTCGATCTGTGGGGCTGGAAGCTGTAGTTTCTAATGATCAAGGCATCTAATTAGAGTTAGACATCTTATTACAGGGATGGAGTTATCTCAGTAAAGTGAGTCTTAACAGTTGGCAGCAAGACTCCTAGTTATTTAAAGTTCCTACCATAATTTGCCAACACATAACTGGCTTTCAGGTGCTGGGAGAAGAAGCCCATCAAATTGTCCCCTGTCCCTCCCAGGTCAGATCATGCTCAGCCAGAACCGCGTGAAAGGGACAGGACTCCTTTGGCCAAATCTCCACCAGCTGGGGCAGCTCACCCAAAATACCAGGCTCTGAATGCAGCTGGCACAGAGAGACTCCAGGTGTGACTGGAGTGCTGGTTTCAGCCCAGGGATCAACTGCAATCCTGCAGCTGCTGTCAATGAAGGCTCTTTAGACCTTTTCTAAAGGTAACATGGAGCCAGCAGGCCTCGGGGGGAGGTTTGGGATCCACACAATGCACCCAGGCATGGCTGGGTCCTTCCTTGGAGGACAGACTGGGCACAGAGAGTACAGCCTTGCCAAAGGGCTGGACACTCTTGAGTCTGCAACACTGAAGCTGGGAAGCATTTTGTAGTTGTCTTCAAAACCTGCATCTCTCCCTTGACTTTACTGTTATTTTTTTTCCTCTGTTCTGATGTTTCTGTCCAGGTTGCTTAAGATCCAAGACATTTTATTTCTGCTGATGAGGTTCTGGTCAGATGTTGGCTCTTGCTGGGGTTCAGCAGTGGATCCCTGTTGTAACACCCCAAAGCCTTTACAGTGTCATGTTAGATGCCAGTCCTCACAAGTATATTTAGGTGTGGGATCCTTGCCCTTGACCTCCAAGTGCCCAGGGTTTTTGCATATGCAAGTATTTGCAAAGTCAGGGCTCTGTTTGTATTGCTTGTTTAATAATTTAAGTTTATATTTAAATTTCTGATGCTCTATTCATTTCTTTTAATCCAGCCATAATTTTAAGGAGAGGTTTCTTGCTTTGCTTTTTAAGCAGATGTCTGATGTGTCACTCATGAGTTCAGTGTGTTGCTGCAGTAGATACAGAGTCTGGGCCCAGTGGCTTGAGCCGGGGTGATGAAGTGATGCAGGAACAGGAGAACTGTACTGTACAGAGTTAAATTGTCCCATCACCATTCCTGATGCTCCTTTGTCCCAGTGGCTGCTAGGACATGCTTTCTGCTGTCAGACCACTATACAGGTCTGTGATTGGTGCTGAGTCAGAAACCTGGTCAGCTGTCCTGCCTCTGAGCAAGACAAACACACCAGGACATGCCTGCACATGCCAGCTCCTCTGACAAGCCAACATTTCTCAGGGGGCTTGGATGCAATCCCTGGCATAGGAAGGAGATGTCCATGTCACTGACACCCTTTGCAACGCCTTGGTCAGATCTGGAGGAAAAAAACACAGAAGGGACAGTGGCATGGGAGTTTGTTCCTGCTGTTCTCCGACAGCAGTGCATGGAGCAGCAGAGGGTACTGGTTTCAGGGCTGCAGTTCAGCACTAGAAAATTCCCCTATCAACAATTCTCTGTTTTATTAAAACAAAAAAGCTTGAATGCTCAGGCAGGAAGAAGTAATTTTTCCAAAATAGACAGTGATGAATTTGGGAAAACTGGAGGGAGGCCAAGGAGTTACAGCAGACTGAAAGCTGGGTGACTTTCCTGGGAGTGACCAGGGAAGCTTTCAAAGCCACCAACCCCCCCTTCCCCACCACCACCACAGGAGAGCTTGGCGGGCAGAGGAGCCACTGCCACCACTGCTGCCTCCTTTTCTTGCTGCCAGATAAAGAGGACAGACTCTCCTTTTTCACCCTATTCTGCTCACACAATGGGAGAAAGGGATCAGCGCCAAAATTACAAGTGTGAGCCCTTAATGCATCAGGTTGAACAATGGGCTTTGGAGGCTCTGCCTTGTCGCAAGAAGCAGTACAGCTAGTTCTGACTACCCAGTGCCATGGAAAAAAACTTCATTGTCCTGGCAAAATGTTCCCCAGAATGAAAACACCCTCCTCCTTCTTTCTTCAGCTTCCTAATGGGAAGCAAAATAACAAACCAGGCCCACAATTAAACAAACATGCCACTAACCAAGCCGAGCTCAAGTGTAACAGATGTTGTTGCAGTTGGACCAGGCTGGAGGCCGGGAGCAAGCCATGCTGGCTGGCTCCTGCTCCCAGGATGCTGTTGCTGAAAGGGTTTCTTTGCCACACCACAGTCTCCTTCCACCAATCTTTCTTCCTGTTTCTCTGGTATGCTTTTTTCCTTGCTCTCCTCCTTGTCCTGGTGCATCCCCATCTGCTCTACTTCATCACGTCTCACTCATCACTTCATCAATTTCACTTTTTAGCACTCAAAACCACAGGTTTTATTTCAGAAAAGCTCAAGAGATGGGGAAAAGCCACATCAATTAACTTTTTAGGTCATGTTAGTATAGGAGAATAAAACAATTCTTTTTCTCCATTTCTTTTCTCTTGATCTGTCTCCTCACTGGCACCTGGGCTCTGCAAGGATGCTCAATGCCACCTCCCAGGTCCTGCAGTCCCCCCCAAGTTTGATGTCTGTGGTGCAGGTGACTGTGAGGCTCAGCACACCTGTAATTCCCACCCCAAAAGTGCTTCTCCTGCAAATACTACAGGCATCTCTGCAACACAAGAAATTTGGTGTTTGAGAGGTGACAGAGACGGCTAAAGAAGGGCAAACAAAAGGGAAATTGTGTCCTTTTCATATCTGGCTGAATCCATCTTCTCTGCGGCTTCACAACTCTGGTGCAGTCCATGATGGGACTCTCATCACCTCCAAGGCTTGAAGTCCTTGAATCCCCACCTGGCACCAGCTGACTGATGCCTCTGATGGCCCATGCACCCCCTCACTCACTTGGCTCCGTTCCTTCCGACTCTGCATCAAAGGGATCAAAATAATTTGGCACATGGCAGGGTCAGAGGCTGCTTGGCCTTGCTTGTTCCCCAGCAAAGCTGTGCCAGGGTTGTGTCACTGCTGGAGGAATGAGAGGGACTTGGGGCTGGGTGACAGCCCAGTGGCACTCCAGGGCTGGGGACAGGCTTCACAGGCCTTTGGGTCACTCCCTAGAGCAAAGCCTCCTCTCGTCGGGGAGCCATGGTCACCAACACCTTGCTGAGGTGTTTTGAAGAGGAATACAGGGCTGTACATTGGAGCATCTGTGCCCACACACATCTTTGGCTTGTCTTTTGTTCTACTTGCTCTTGCAATTACAAGGCCCTGTGCAGTGGGGTTTTGTTTTGCCCCAGGTTGCTGTAGCACTGCGACTTCTGTGACTATTAATAGGAGTATAAGGAAGTAAGAAAAGTTAACTTCTCTTTCTCCTTCAAGCAGGGAAGCTGGAAGATCCCTGAAATCTTTCCTGAGGTGTCTCAGAACAGGGACTGTGCCAGTACAGAGGCCCTCAGAGCCACATGTCACCAGCCCTGTTTGGAACTGGAGCATCCTCCACCTGCCACGCTCAGAAATTCTATACAGTGGAGCAGGTAAGGAACTCAGAGTGAAACCTTGCTTGTACCCTGTTTGTTAGGCAGGACAGGCTGCATACCCTGGGCACTGGCAATATTAAGCCACCACATCTCAATGCTCTGCTGTGGAACCAGCCAAATACACAACAGTTATGGACCAGGTCTGCCAGTTCAGCACTCTGATGGTCAGAGTGAGAGCAGCACAGACACGGAGAGCTCCAGCCAGAACAGGCTTTCACTGCTCCCAGTGCAGTGATGAGTGGTATTTCCACTCATATGATAAATTTATGAACAAGCAACAAGGAGCCTTTGGCAGAAACTATCCCTGTTGTCAAAACCCCCTTCTAGGTGAAAATGAAAAACAGTTCCAGGTGAACATCCAGGTTTTCCAGACCAGGGAGGTACTGGAAGTAAATCACAGCAAGCCAACCAACCACCTATCTGTTTACCTAAGATTTGGGACTTTACACTTTTGAGCCACTTACACTGAGATAAAGCACCTCAGATGGAAAATTTGATGGAGTTATTGGGTTTTACTTCCTTTTTCACAGTTGATAGACATGCATGCACATAATGTGACTGCACGTTTGATAAAAACAGCAGCAATTTGACAAGGTTGGCTTTTTAAAACAGTTAGATGACATGAGCTAAAATGACTAGGAATTACCATCCAGAAGTGGATGCAAAATTATCAGACTTCAAGTAACTCAGGAGTTATCCTTACAAAACAGTGGTGCTTTGTTCAAAAAATGCATCTTTCTTCTCACTGCCCTTTATTCTTCACTCCACCCCCTTTCTCTCATTTAAAACACAAATTTACCTCTGTTCAGTTCCTGCTCTGTTGCCCACAGCATCTTCTATTTCCACAGCAGCTTGGAAATGCAGATTTTGTGACTAAAACTTAGAGAGACACATCTTGTTACAGCAATGTATGGGCTGTGGCTGCACAGCAGCCTCCTTCCTCTCACTGGCTCTGGGACTCACTGGATACTGCTCTGAGCCTGTTCAGGATGCTGAGCAGCAGAATGAAAGCAATTCTTGGTTTTGTTAGGTTTTATGCCAGCTCAGTGTATTGAGGCAGTTTTTTACAGGGTCAAGTGAGAAGGAAGGGAAAAGAGGAAGACCAAGTAGGAGAGTG
This sequence comes from Corvus hawaiiensis, assembly GCF_020740725.1. NCBI lineage: Eukaryota > Metazoa > Chordata > Aves > Passeriformes > Corvidae > Corvus > Corvus hawaiiensis. Next base: position 14,642,648 of record NC_063223.1, read on the forward strand.
TGCTCAGCAGAGAGGTTGGCTGGGGATGCTGCAGAGCTGCTGCCTCCAGCCCTGTTTCTTTAATGCTGGTACCTTATATGTCTTGTATGGATGCTTGTTCTGGTTCTTGCTCAATGCATTGACCTGAACATGCTGTTTAACAGCAGTTCTTCCCTTAGTCCCATGCCAGTGAAGACCTCTGTGGTATCTGTATTTTAAAGCTGATTTAATTTCAGTCTGCTGTAAGCAGGACTATTTTGGTAGAGCCGGGGAAGTGATGACACAAATAGTTGATAGCACAAATAGTTGTGCTGGCAGATCAGAAGAGGTGGCAGCCTGTGGATGAGAGCCATGAAAAGCAGCTGTGGACAGGCACCTCTGCATGGAGTTTGGCTGCAGCTGGAACAGGATGCACAGCCTAGAGCTCCAGTCACCATTCTATCAGGTCAAAGGAAGGGGAAGGGTGAATCAGTCCAGAACAAATGAAAACTATTCTGGATGCTGCCTCATAAAATGAAAGGGAACTTTTAAAAGCTCAGCAAAAAAAGATGTGGCTAATCTTCCACTATTCTGTTATTTTTGTTGTCAATCTAGCACCTGGTTTAATTCCCATCCCAGACAAAAGTAGAAATACCAGGATACCACCAAGTAGTTGTTGGTTCTGTAGCTCTTCAAGTCAGGAAGAAGCAGAAGTAGTGGGCATTTCTCATGAATTATTCTCCCAGTTTCTAAAAGTGCATCTGTGCAGTCTTGAGTGTGTCAGCCACTTCTAGAGCAGACACTGTAAGGCACCAGCAATAGCACCATTTCTGATTGTGACTCAGTCCAGTTTGGCTGCAACATCTCAGATGCCTCATCCCATGAGCTCTGGAGCTTTCTATGCATTGCTTCATTTCCAAATGAACATTTACTGGAAAGAGAAAGTAAACTGAAGGGGAAGCACCCCCTGTGACACAGAGAAAGAGATTAAGGCAGGACTGAATGAGATTAAAAGTGCTGTGTGGTGGCAATTCTCAACCATCGTAACAGCCCTCAGGAGAGCTGCTACAAACCAGAATTGCTTATAACAGCCCTGTGGGACTAGGGCCAGAGCAAGGAAGGTATCAGCCAGCTTTGTCCCCCTCACAGAAGTGAAGTTTAGCATGACCTGGAAAGCAAAAGATCTGTTTTCTCTCCTTGGAAATGGGGGTCTAAGGATGCCAGATGATTAGGGCTCTTTTAACAGGAAATGCAAAATAGGAGTATCTCCTAACCCTGCAACCTGCTCACCTTTCATCCAGAGATTACTTTCTCTTTTAGATCCTTCTTCTGTCCCTCCTGGATGGAGCCCTCACTTTTGCAGAGCACTGGCAATGTGATGCCATGCTCATGCGGGCCTGGAGGAGCCTTGCTTTTTCCAGTACCACCATCAGGATGAAAATGTGACCTTTTGCTGCAACCAGACCTGCCCTTAATCCTCAGGTCACTGGTGACAGCATGCCTGACATCCACGTATACCTACAAACATTCCGGGAGATCTCTCTGATGCAAAGCCCCTTTGGCCATGTGCTGCTATGTGAGGCAGCCTCCGTCTCTTTGCATTTCAATCGAATCCATCTACAGCCAATCATCCGGGAATCTTGTCACTTGCATGAAGTCCCCTCTGCTCCATAATTACAAGGGCCACACTAAGGTCTTTAAATGGCTTGTGAGGTGATCCAGGTGATGAGGATGTGACCTAAGGTATCAAGACTTCCAGCAATAAAGGGGCATCATCGTTAGCTAACCCCCTTCAGGGGCTGGTATGTGGCAAGCACTGGAATGCACCACTTTTCTTCCTCCGGCTTGATATAATTACTTTCAGTGTTATTTAAAGCTCTGACTAATCACAGGCAATGGCCAGGTTTATAATGCAACAGTGTGTAGCCTGGAGCAAATTCTGACATAATTACACTGTATAAATTCCCCCATTAGAAATGACACTGCATTGGCATTGTGTACAAAGCAGCCATGGTCCAGTCAACTGGCTCTGTGAAAATCTGTCTGACAATTGTTTACCCTGTTGGTATCTTATTGACACTTCTTACAATGATGAGACTGTTACATGACAGCAAATGGAAGCCAAAGGCTGAAGAGTCTCTCCTTTCCTCTTGATGGCTTCAACTGTGGTCGTTTTCTTGCTTGGTTTTCTCTGGGTGAGGCCTTGCTCAGCTCTGATCGCTCTGAAGTAGAAAAAGAAGCATGTGGTTACAGTACAAATCACAAAAGCCCATAGAAATCCTGACTGGGGTTGCATCATCTCCTCCAAGGAGCAATTACTCCCCTAGGTCCTATCCCTTCACTGCAGTGGGATTATGGGCCATATTAGGATTTGTTCCGACCTGGCATTGCCTTGCTCCATGGCAGGGTAGCGAAAGCTAAGCTGCCCTCCTGCTGGTTTTAGCTCGTGCCAACAGAGCAGCAGGGTGTTGTGATGGGCTAATTTGTCAGATCCTGGTATGTTACTCTGCAAAATGATTGCATGATATATTTGTTTCCTGCTGCAGTGTCAGGGCTGTGGCACATTTGGACGGCCTGGAAAGAGGGAGACTGCGCCCTTGGTTGGGAGGAGGATGATAGAACTCTCAGGACTGTGGCCAGTGCCACGTGGGCAAAGAAAACCAAACACATTTCCAGTTTTGGAGCACTGATTCAATGTAGGTCAAGGAAGGATTTTGACCTTTTCGGCCATTATCTTACATAAGGATCAGAAAAGAAAAAATAATAACCCGAATAAATTCAATGAATATTGGTTATAAAAACAAAAGCTTGTAGAGAACTTCAAAGCAGTTTTATCACCTCCCTGAGGAAGGTTCAGGAGGGACCCACTGAAAACATATCTTAAACAACAGACTTTCTAGCAGCAGAATAGCAACAAATGGTGATATGGTTCAGAGGTTGGGATAGGGCAGTATGATTCCAGCCTCACTCTAACCTGGGAGACCTGAGCTAATTTCAAGTATGGGGAATGGGATCTGGAGCCTTTTCAGATCTTCAGTTTCAAGCTGGCTCAGGAGAGCAGGAGGTCTCCAACACTGGCAAGATAAGAGATAAATGGAGGGAGTTTTATAGTTATAGCTGAAAAAATATTCCTACCTGTAGAGGATTATCCCTTGCAGTATGTTGTCTATACCAGTTAATTTACAAAATCCCAAAGACTGAGTTTCTTTGTGAAAAAAGTGAAAAAGACTACTCTTTAATGGAGGTATTGACACAACTATTGGGAAATCTTTCGGGCTTCATGCAATACAAGTAATATCGGTGGCATTTGTCCATTTTCACCAGCTAAGAGATGAACTCATTAACACCCACCCTCACCCCAAAATTGGGGGCAATAATGCCTGTCTTTTGTTTGCTTGTTTTCAGCATCATCAGGAAAGCTGTGACCCAGATGCACCACACAGTCTCCCTCTTAAGCAGTAAGTAATGCCTCTATGAGATTCTTCCTAATGGTATTCAGAGGCTGGAGCAAAGTACTGAGATGCTGTTGCATGTATGGAGACAGTGGGGTGGTCCCCTGCTTGTGTTTCCAAATCCCAGTGTCCCCACACTGAGCTCCACACTGGGTCCCTACGGGAATTCAGTGTTTTCCCCAGTCCCCGCCTCTCTGGGGTGCATGCCCTTGCCTGGGCCAGCAGCAGCATGGAAGAAGTTAGCACTGCTGTTCCCTATGGCAAACCAAGCTGTGGCTAAAGGAGTATTTGGATACCCTGGGCTGCCAATTCAGAACTTTCCTAAAACCAGCAGTAAAATTTGCCTCAGATTCCTTTTTAGGAAAAGAAGGCTGTAGTATAAAGTCCCATTTTCTAGGCATTAAAAGTTTACAACCCACACCATTAAAAGCAACATTCTGTGTCTAACTTAATATTTGGTCTTCAGGAACAGCTAGGAGGAAAAGAGAAGGTTCTCTGTTTGTTCTACAAAACAGGAAAGTGGTTGCTTTCTATACTGTAAATATGCATTAGAAAGCTCTTATAGGCTCGTGCTGGGGATTTGATGTTTTTAACTGGCTACATTCCTTACATTTTTGTATAACTGCCAAGAAAGCTAAATAAAATGGCTTTTTTAGTGTTTTCTCTAAGAATAGCCCCGCTTCTTTGTAAATATAGCAAAGGAATTGTTGATAATAATTCTTTGGGAGAATAACTGGTGTTATTGATGTTAAAAGTAGAAAGATTGCTGTTTCTCTGTCTCAGAAACAGAGCTAGCCAAGTAGGCTGGGACTTCAGAAAGCCTGAGCATTCCTTGGCCAGTTACTGAAATTAGGCTGGTTTCATTCCTGTGCCAGAAGGTGTAGAATCAGAGAAGACCAGCACTGAAACTCAAGTAGAAACAAAAAACCCAAACCCTAAGATTTGCATTTTCTTTCAGGATGCAAAACTAAACTTTTTTTCCTCCTTGTTTGCATTTCTCCATCTGCAGATGGTTCTGCCTTCTGCCAACTTACCCTGAAAAACTGGGGTTAATTTACTCAGTCTGATTCAAATATGTACAATTAACACTTGGGCACCCTTAAACCTTTGCAGTGTTAGGTGAAGTCCCACCCTCCTGAGATACCAGCATGCAAAGACAGTCATTCTCAAGTTGAGCCAAAGTTTAGACTACAGGACCCTGGCTGTTGCTGGTTTGACACCCATCATATATATGCCAAGACCTTAGATGTGTTTTGTAATGCCATGCAATAAACTGGTGGTAAAACCAGGATAGCAGCATGAGAATTTGAACCAGCCTGTGCAATGCTTTGACTGCTAAACATTCCTGCCATCCAGGATTATGAGAAGGTGGAAGGCTCTTAATCTACTTGTATGTCACTTCCAGGGGGAAACAAAAAAGCTACAATTATTTTTTTAGGGTTGACTGAAAGCATCTGTCTTCCCTGCAGTTGAGACAACCCCTCACAAAGGCTCCCTGTCATTAACCAGACCTGTCCTTCAGTTGAGCATGCAGAGATTTGGTGCTTGTTCAGCCGGGCTTCGTCAGGGCTGGTGGCCCTCGTCAGGATTATTTTTCAAAACAGAGACTTGGTGGGGCCAGGCTGTAGCATACACTGCCCAGACACTGCCTTCTGTTTGTTCTGAGTCTGCCTCCTCCCAGCTTCCCCAGTTGCTCCCTACTTTTGCCATAAAAGCTGCTCAACAGTTGTTCCTGGTTCACCTTTGCCGTTCCACACAGCATTTTATAGCCCTCTACGATCATTTACTCTCTCATTTACTTCCCAGACTGAAATGCCCCAGTCTCTTTAGTTATTCCTCATAGAGGTATAGTAGGTTAAAATAGGGTAATTTTAGGAAAAGCAGTAAGCAGTCAGTGCTGTCATGGTTGGGGTTTTTTCCTCTACTGTCACTTTGGTTACTTGCTCTCTTTGTCAGTGAGATTTCCACTGTGCCAGATGGCATTTGAGACCAAGCATCCTGGCATCTTTTGAGCCAGAGGAAGGGTTCTGTGTTTTACCTTCAAGCCTGTGCTTGTGCCACAGCTTTGATGATATCCAAAGCTACAATAGCACAAATGACAAAAAAAAAAATCATGCAATCTATAAGGGAAAGGCTTCTCATCATCTCTACAAGCGACTTGTGAATGTGAGCTGGTGAAGGATGGAAGGCATAGTTCCCACCCCATAAGGACTTTTAAGATTAAAAAATTAAAACAGCTCCTAGTGGTCCCTGTATTTACCAATTTAAGACAATAAAAACCCAACCAACCAAAAACCAACACCACCAAAACCCACTTTGTGTTTATCAAGATTGAGAGATGACACACAGGCTGACTACAGCATTAATGAGCTTGTCTGTGGTTTAGGAAATTCAGATTCAGATCCTTCTACTGTTGTTTCCAGTAGGCATCTGGGCTGGTGTCCGCTCTGCTTGTCTTCCTAGATTTCATGTTACCACTACTAGTTCCAAATTTGGGTGGATTTTAGCAGATAGGACTTTGTTTGGGTCTGAATAGCAGCTAATTTAACAGGCTCATAGAACTTCAATCCCAGTTGAGGACAGAATTATGAAAATTGATTGTCCTATGAGATTTCTGCCATTCAAAGCCAAATTCACATGCTAAGTTTGATTTGTCTGTTCCTTTTATTACTCTTTGGAAAAGTCTGAGCACTGTGATAAGAACTGTGTGGAGTAGAATGAGAGCAGAATAGGTTTAATGTTGCAGATGTGCTCAAATTTGGGTTAAGGAGAGACCCCAACCTGGGATCCAAACCGCTTTATGACTTCTGCATAACTGGATAATTGAGATGTAATGGGATGCAGAGTGGTTTCATGTTTGTCTGCCCATGAGAGGCACAGCTTCTTTTAAGTTGCCTGGACTAGAGGCCCAAAAAGATCTTGTACTAGCTATAGAATAAAATATCTGTTGCCTCCCTGAATCCCTCCATGCACCCGAGTAAGAGGGATGTGAGTGAGGGCTGAGTTCCCAGAGTGGGTGCAGGGAGCACAGTGTGAGAGCGTGCAGTGCTGTTCAGAAACATGGCTTAAGGTCAGACTCCACTCTAAAGCTTCCCCAGAATCCCAAATCCTCTTTTTATATGAGTTTCACTCAAACACAAACAATTAAAGAATTTCATCTTCTCCTACTACGATGGGAAAGCTTGGATGCTTCTCCGGTCTCCTAACTTTATTAAACAGCCCCAGAGTGTTCCCTAGATGAGGGTCCTGCTTGGCTTCAGACGACCCAAATCTTTGTGTTTGATGTGGGTAAGTTGGTCACTGATGCCAGCTGGCAGTAGGGAAGAGAAATAACACAGCTTGTTGCAAAGAAGAAAAAAATGAGGGGCAGCTACAAGCTTTGTGTCTGCTGATGTGATTGGAATGATGTGACAAGGACTCCCATCAACGGCAGCGTTTCAGAGACCTCAGCACATCTCCACTATATGTGTCCTTTTATGTTTCCCCTCCTAAAGACAGCACCCATGCCAGCTTTGGAGCTTAAGCACCATATGTTCTGACCCCTGCCTGGAGCACGGGGAGGTGCTTTTTGTAGTTTTAATTTGGGAATTTGCCCCATTAATAGCCATGGTCTGGTGGAATGGAGAGAAACATTCCTCCTGGGCGGGATTGCTCTGGTCTCCAGCAGCTCTCTCATCACCAGGGGTTTGTCAGGGCGTGCAGTATGCTAACATCCTGCCAGCTCACCTTTCGCAGGCTGACTCAAAGGCATTAGTCCTACCAGTGCAAATAAGGTGTCTGCCACATGTCTGCTGGTTTCTCCCTGGTGCACTCAGGCAAAGCAGCCTTTCCTTGTCAGTCATTGACCAAAACTGTTGATTCTGGAACAACTGACTGTGCTGGTTGTAGAGGATCCAAAACCTCTTGAAAGCTGGGAGGCAAAGGTGTTTTCTTTTTAAATGAATTAAGCTGTAGAAGGAATTTTCCTGAGAGCTTATTTGATATCTGGAATAGAAATGGCTTTCCTTCTCCAACTCCACCTACTCAACACTCTGAGCCACATCCAGAGAGCCTTTAGACACATTTCTCCTCTTCCTTTCCAGACTACCAGCATTGGAGTTCCACAGCATTTATTTCTAGACAGCTGACAAATATTCCAGGTGAGTCCAACTTGAATTTGCTTGCTGAGTTAGTGTAATGGACTTAGTCCAGTCGAGGGCGAGTGTAGCAGTTGGAGGGCATTTTCTGGTCTATCAGACACTTCTATCAGGGCTGAGCTGGAGGAAGTTTGGTCCAGTTTGATTAAACTGTTAAAATTGCAGCCAGTTCCTGAATTGCTTGTTAAAACTCAGGTGTGGTACCACCCACTTGATGTAGGTGTTTTCCAGGGACCCACCCCTGCTCTGTTTAGCAGACAGTTCCCCCCTTCCACTCCCCAAGGGCAGGCTGACAGGGATTTCTGGGTAGCTCCAGGCCCCTGGATCACCCAGACACCTCATGACCTCCCTGCCTCCCAAGAGAAACACAGCTGTACCAAAGGAAAGCACAGCCCAGCACCTGCATATGCCCAAAGCAGCACAGACCTGTCATTGCTAAACGCTGTCGCAGGTTCTGTGACTGAGGAAGGGCCTTGCATCGCAAAGGGTGCTTTGCAGACACATAGAGAGCAACCCCATGATAAGACAGGCTTTTAAAAAACAAATCTTATTCAGAGGAGTGGTAAGCCCAGCTCTATCTGTACCTAAAGACACAGATCCTAGTGGCACTGATAAACTGCTGGAGTGAGAGCCTAATGCCCCTTGGCTTCTGTAGGAAATAGGACCTCTGCTAGCATCTGTAAATAAATATCCCCCTGTGTCTTTATACACTTAAATACCTTTGCAAACCTGGCTCCTTGCCTGCTTCCCATACTTGGCTGCTGCTTCTTAATGTTTGCAGGGTAACAGGAGCAAGAGCTCAGCTGTAATTTGGGGTTGTATTGTGCAAATGCTGTACAGGCACAGAACAAAAGACCTCTGACCCTTCCCAGCATCCAGGTCTTGTTGTTTTAAAAACAACCTCCCCTGTTTTGTTTGTTTGTTTGTTTTATCTTTTATTCATTGTTTTCTTGTTTCCTTTATATTCCTGATGCCTCCAAGCTAGAATACCTTTGCTGAGCTCCTGACTGAGCCAGGCCAAGCCTGCCACATGGAAAGGACTTTTTACCTGTGTCCTGCTTATCTGCAAGTGGTGAGCGTGGCTGGAATGAAGCTGCAAGGGTTGAAATGAAGGGTGTTAGGGGTAATACTGCACAACAGACTTTGTGCTTCAAGATTCCCACTGGGATTAGGGAACATGAGCACTGCTGGAATAAAAAGCAAAAGTTTAGACCACAGAGAACTGAGCAGATGTGAACATGTGACACAAAACTGAAAAACTGTGCTCCAAGAGAGGCAAATGCACTCCAGCTGTGCCCGGAGTGGGTGGGTCATGCTTTTCCTGTGCCCAGGCTGTTTATTCGACAGCAACTACCAGGATGGGATTTCCTCCAGGTTTACGTCAAGGAGCTTCATGTTGTGTCTCTTGACCCTTAACTAGGTAAAAGTGACTGTATTAACAATCAACCAACCTTGGGTTCCAGACTGAGTGACAATTTCCATCCATCCCCAACTTACATAAACCTAAACTACCATACTTTAAAGAAAAACTTCTTGAGCTGGTGTTTCCTGTGAAATCTCAATAGGACAAGTGTGTCTTCTGGGTGCTTTGATGCATTTCAGGTTCATTTTGGGGCTCTGTAATTCATGGCAGCTGGTTCTCTGATTATTTTATATTAAGGACCAACTTCCAGTAACATCAGTGGGAGCAGGATTTTAGCTCTAAAGCTATTATTAACTAATGCAGCACAACAATGCCTGGCTTTCGTTCTGTTTTGTTTTCTCCCAGGGTCGGAACGTGTGTGTATCCCATTAACTCTGTCCTCGCTGCTCTCAAGATGTTCTGCACAAATGATTTTATTTTTTTTGTAAGAAAATATATTTTACTAGGCAGTTTTATGAGAGCTGACAAAATGCCTCGTAAATAACCCAGCAGGAAATATGGGGTAAATAAAATTTTTACAACTTTATCATAAACCTGAGAAGTCTTTGGTTCCTTTTCGAATGGAATGAGCAAGGTATTTCATTAAAGGAAAAGACATGCTCTCTAAAGCCCAACAATTATAGACACAATGCCTTTTTAACCTGCAATTCAGTCAAACAGGTTTGGTGGCAGTGGAAAATGTTAAAGGCCCTGTTTTGACACTTTGGGTCATGCTCCCCACAGATCAATTTGTGCTGCAGGTTCCCAACACAGCAGAGTTGGAGAACTGGTGTGTGCCTGACCTGTCCCCAAAGTATCCAGGACCTCTAAGGAAATACATATCTGGGAGAACCTGCCCAGGACAGGCTGAGGCTTTCTGCTGCCTTTGTACATCTCTGGGTATGGGGCTGTGCCTGGGCCCCTAAATGCAAAGGAAATGCAAACAAATATGGTCCTCAGGTCTTCAGCACAAGCCTGAAATGCAACGATTTGGTCAAAGACCAAGAGTCTGAAATAGAAATGCTTGGAACAAGCCTCAGTCCTTGAACTTTGCGTGAAGGGGGAATTCAGCTCTCAGCAGGAGGATCTTTGACGTGTGATATTTTGGTACTGTGGGAAGACAGGAGGGGGTGTCACTTTTAAGTTCTTTTCACTAGTAAAAACTCATATTGACATCCATGCCTATTCTCTACTTACAGTGAAACAGAAATTGGGCAAAATACAACCTGGTTTTGGGTGCATAAGAGGTAGGGAAACCACCTCCCAAAAGAAGTGATAAGGTGCCATTCTAGGCCTGCATGGTGTGATGAAATACCAGATGAGGTGATCTGTAGTGAAGGTCTTTTCCATTCCTCATGCCTCTAGTTCTCTGATCCCCACTCTATTTGTGTCTCCAGCCTGGCTAAAAACTTGAGAGAGAGCAATCCTGGAAAGGCTGGGTTTCACAGAAGCGTTGGAGATGTTCAGATACCCTTGTTATCTTCCCTGCACTGAGAGCAGACCAGAGTGGACACCACCACCCAGGCCTCACCTTGCTGGCACCACAGGTTGTACTGTGCACCCATGGCCCCCGCCTGTCCTCTGGGGCATTCTTGCATAAAGCCCACCACCCAAGGTGGTATGGGCCCCACCTTCCCTTGGAGGCACTGCTGCATTCCCTGCCTTCCCTCCCAGTCCCTCCCTGCTAGATAGACCTTCCCCACCTACCCACCGGATTGCCTGGGTCCTCAGGACATCAACAGCAACTTCCTGCAGGAATGTCATTTGAGGAAAGCATCTAAAGCTTTTGCAGCTGAAATGGCATGTAAACAAGGAGGTAAGTTCACACCACCCCACACTCAAAAGCTCTTGTGATGTTTATTTTTTTAATGGCCACCAGCCATCAAAAAAATTCCCAGCCACACTTTGGGAACAGGACACCTTCAGGAGAGCTGGTCCCTGCACCAACAGGTTTGCAGTCCTTCAGCCTGATCCTCCATAATGCTGAGTACTCAGAGCCCCAGCTGGCTTCCAGGCCAAGTCAGGGTGTCCCTGGGAGATTTGCCTGTATAAGGGCTCCAATGTCTGGCATGTTGTCTGGAAAGCACTGTGTAAAGAGAGACAATTACCACAGCCCTTTCCCGAAAGGAAATTCCATCTTGGCACTAAACAGCACGGTGGTATGGCAGAGCACAGCCCTGGCAGAGCTGGCCAGGTTGCGTGCAGGGCTCTGCCCTCACCCAGCAGTGGCTGACAGCATGTCAAGGGAAATTGGCTTTTCGGTGGGACATACTGCTTTAGTGAGAGCCCATATGTTCCTGAGTTATCTGTTCTGAATCCCCCTTATTATCCCAATGCCTCTGTCACCACCCCCATGCCTCTACCCTCCCCTCAGGCCCCCACCGCGATGCAGAGGTTAAATAAAATATCATTTCCTTCTAATTTAGCCTTTGTCCTTGGCAATCAAAATGCCCTTCAGGCCCCTGTGGATTCAACCTTCCAGGTCAGGGTAGGACATGGGAAACCCCTTCCCAGGCATTTCACTGTAGATAATGTCGTGGCTGATTCATGAGATCATTCAAAGCGCTGCTTTCCGCTGTGGCTGCTGCTTTTGGTGCTTGGGCTCTACCTCCTTTTCCCTCCCCACAACACCACCTCTCCTGGCCAGATTTTGAAAACCATCTCCTGGGAAACTGGGAGCCACAGGAGGAGAAGAAAAATAAGAGCAGGTTATATCTACTGCAGCGAAGTCTCTGTGCACAGGAGAAAAAAAGCTGTGTGAGTCCAGAGAGCAAGAGAACTCTCCCTGCTCCAGGAGGGGCTGAGCCACGGAAGCAGCAATACTTTGCAATTCTGCCACTCCTGTTTGAGCCCTTGAGTGCCAGAGTGAGTGGACAGAAGAAGTGGGAGGACTCACATTGTGATACTGCTGGGCAAATATAGCAAGAGATGGGGGAACATACACAAGTCTGCCTCTAGAAGCATCACCTGTGTGTTATTCGTTAGGCTGAGGGTGCAATACAAAGCAGCGGCATATATTTTTATTTTTTTATAAAATCCAGTATCCTGTTCAGCATCTTCCTGGAGACTCCCTCTAACATAACACCCAACAGAGATAATGCTGGTAAAAGAACCAATGGTGTAAAAGGAGGACCTATAAAGGACAGTATATAATTTATAATGGAGTGTTGTTATTTTAACCTCTCCTTCCTTGTGCAGTTTTATGTATTTGAGTTGAAAGTGCAGAGGCACCAGGGAGATAGAGAGTGTTAGCTTCACCCTGTAACATGCAACATCAGTAAAAAGGGAGGGAGGCTGACTTGGTTCTGGCTGGGTTTGTCCATTTCTGACATGGCTGAGTGTGCAAATGTGTGGCTGGGGAACAGATATGACTGTCATGTGTCCTAGGACTTGGCCCCAAGTATCTCCTCACTGTCTGCTCTCGGCAGGAGACGCGGTAGGGATGCAGAAAAAGGCAAACAATGAGTAAAGGACAAGCTATGGGTTGTTTGTGTGCATCCATGGTTATCCATGGATTAAGAACCCTGTATCATTGGTGGATGGAGCTGTAGGGAATTAGATCTCACGATTCTTTCAGAAATAGAATCTATCTATCTATCTATCTATCTATCTATCTATCTATCTATCTATCTTAAAGCAGCAGCCACCTAAATAACTATTTAAAGCATTTCAAAAAGCCAAACTGGCAAGACACGAAAATCAGAGGGAGACAGCAGGGTGGGGAAAGCGCCTGAGAGCCGGGAATAGAGGACAAATGGTCCCCACCCCTGCAATGGTCCCAGCCCCCATTCTCACCCTGCTAACATCCCTCCCTTTGGTAAACAGAGACAGGCAGGTTGGCACCTTGTCTCCTCAGACAAAGGAGCTGGCCCTTTGTTTCACTGTGTGACTCCCTGGCAGATGGGGGCTGGAGGGTGCCTGAGGGGTCTTGTTCAAGGAAAGGCTCCAGTATGCAAAACGCGCCCACAGGCAGACAGGAGAGGGGTGGGTTTCCTCCTGTGAAGGAGCTGGGTGAAACAGTTTTTGTCTCCTGATGGTTCTTTTTTGACTTTGAGAGGACATAAGTAGTCTGTAGTTTTACTAACTGAGCCTTTTGTTTTTATAAAGGAACTGAGAGGGAAACCTGGCATCTGGAGCCAAACTTTAGCTCTGAAGAGGGAGAAAGCCAAAATCCTGACGTCAGAAATGTGCGCATATTTCAAATATTTAAAATTCTTGCGCAAAATTTCTTAGGAGGTGAGAATCTGACCCATAAATCAGTGAGATGCAAGCTTTGCAAAGTCCTAATATTTGCCAATCCTGGCTTCCAACCCCAGGGGATTTACTGGTTTCTATTCTTGTTGCTTTCAGTGGAGGTAAGAGAGGCAGACAGAGGAAATAGCCAAGCCAAGGTACAAGAGCTGATGAGAAGCCCATGGTTAGTTGGTCAGTTCCTCTATCACTCAATGCTGTGTTTTACCAGGTCTTCTTCCAAGGCCATTGCACCACATGTGTGGCCTAAACTGGCTGTATGTGCTGTCTCCAGCCTCCTACAAAACAAAAAGCCAGGCTGAGGCAATTACATCTCTGAAAACATATTGATTTCTTGTAGGAAGTGTTAGGCACTGCATGATTCATTTCCATACCCATCTCTACTGTGATGGCAGCTCAGATCTGCCCCTCTGGATGGGGAGTCTCTGGGTTGAAAACAGTCACCATCAATGGATCTGTCATGCTGGTTTGGAGGTCTTGGACTGGCTGGTAACAGGAAGATGCCCACACTGCTGTTGGCACGATTTGTCCCCTTGTTTCATTATTTTCCTTCCCTACTTTGACCTATTATTAACAGACCCACCTTCTACCTAGTGTTTCTGTTTCCCCTGATATATTTGTAAAAGGCCTCTTATTCTCCTTAATCCCTTTGGCTATAATTAACTCATTCTGCATTTTTGCTGCCCTTATCTTTTCCCTGCAAGCCTTAACTGACTGAATATTCTTGTTTGGTTGCCTCCCTGTTTTCCATTTCTACTAAAGGTTTTCTTTTTAATCCTTAGATCTCTGAGTAGGCTTATTTCTTGCATTTTTCTTCTTTATTTACTCTTCTTTTCCTCTGCCACCTTGCTGTGTGTTTAAGGACCCCATCTGCCTTACACATATGTAGATCTCAGGACTGACTCACATGGCACATTACTCCCTCAATTTCTTAATTCCCTTCAACTCATTCACCTTCTTCCTTTGTCACTATGTAATTTTTTTTGCAATGCTGGATTTGCCCTTCCTTCTTGGGAGATTCTTACCTTCTCAGACAGTTCCTTTCTTTCACTCAATACCTTTTGTTCTACAGAAAACATGAAATAAAAATTATTTCTTTTTTAGAAAATTTTATTTATGCAGGGTTTATTTTTGACCCAGAAAACCAGAAGGGATGAGCGTGGACTCAAGAGCTCTCCAGCACTGTGTGGCTGTGGATTGGGGGGGTAAAAGCCCACAAGGAATGGTGCAGACCTGTTCACCATTGCTGTGCTTAGGTAGCCTGTCCTGCCTGATATTTTAGGGTGCAGAAGGAGGGGGCTTGGGTCACCCTCTCATTCCTCAGCCCACTGCTACCACCTGGCTCAGGAGCAAGCATGGGGAGAAGATAATTTTCCTGCTAACAGAGATGAGATATAAACAGAAGTGCAATCTCCAGCCATGCTTTTCCTCTCCCTCCCAAGGGCACCCGAAGGAGAGGCCACCAGGCCATGCAGGTACACCGTGTAATGCAGTGAGTGGGGATGGGGATGAACAGCCCATTCTTTTGTTCCTGTTATTGTGGAAACAGAGGCTAAAGCAGACGCCCTTGGTGGAGAGGGCCGGCTGCCCTCTCCACTCCATGCTCAGTCCTGGGTGAGGGCAGCAGCAGCTGCTCATGGCCATGCCCACAGCCAGTCTTGCTGGCCTTGGTCCCTGTCATCATTCTTTACAATGCCCATGGCCACTTTTTTGTCCTTTGCTTTTCTCCAGTTTCAGGCTCTGCTGCTCTAGCACTGCGGTTCAGCAGGGTAGAGTGGGGGAGGGAAGGAGGAAGAAGTTTGGGGGGGTTGCTTTACAGAAAAAAAGAAGAAAAAAAAGGTGAAAAGGCAGTTCTCCAGGGCCTGGGCATGTTGGTGGTTTTGCCACTTCCTTTGCCTGATCCATCTTTTCAGACACGCATGAGGAGACTTCTGAGAACAGCCCCGAGCCGGCCCCGAGGGCTCCGGCGTCTCGGTGCACGGGCCAGGGGACACGAGGTGCCCGGGAAGGGGAACAGCGAGGCCAGGCTGCTCCCAAACACACACTCACGCATGCACACCTACCAGCCTCCCTCCACAAAAGAGGGTTCTTTCATTTCCTGCGAGAGGAGGAGGTGGGAGAGAGGGAACTTGAAGGCTGCAAATTCCTCAGCCACATATCTTGCCTCCCTCTCCTTTTCCTATGCTGCCTGCCAGCTCCACGTTCAGGAGCTGCGGCTCCTGCTTCCCATACAAATAGGCGAGGCTAAACAACTGTGCTTTTAAACCTTGAGAGACATTCTGTTGCTTTGGGGGTTGTTTTCTTATCACAGCATTTGTGTGCTTTGCCTCTCAGAGCCACCTCAAGGCTGCTCTAACTCCATAGGGCCAAGTTGCTGGGTAGCTGGTTTGGAGCACAGGCGTGCCTTGTGCTGTGGTTTAAGCGTTTTTTCCACCCAAGCTGCCCCCTTCTTGCCCCCAGCCAGCCCCAGGAAGCTTGTCATCATGCATATTGACAATTGCCCTGTGCTGGAGCAAGGCTTTTCCAAACCTTCAGCGCTATACCTGCCATTTCAAAGGGATATTGCTGTCAAGCACCCAGCTTGTCACAAAACTGTGAGCTGGAGACACTAAAGCAGCAGGTGGTACCCAGGTGTGTTAGGCTAATCCTCAGCTTTTCTAAGGCAGGGTTAGTTTCCCTCATGTGTAACTAGGACAAGCACAAGAGAGGCAGGCGGTGTTTCTGTTTCAGGCTTGCAGGCTTTCCCTTACTCTTTATGAGGTAGGCTGTATTGCTTCTCCTGTGTCAAGGACAGAGACATTAGGGGTAATGGGTGAGATCTTATTCTCTCCAGAGGTGTGGCAAAGCAGCTCTCACCAGCCACCCTAGAGCTGGCGTGGCTGTGAGGTGGTGGTGGTTCTTAGCCCGTTCAGAGCATCCTGATGCTGTGCTGTGGCTCAGTTAAGAGCCACTGCTGGTGCAGGAGGGAGTCCAGCTGCCTCTTCTGTTTCTTTGCCTGACCCTGCAGGTATAAACAAGTGGTATCAATCAGAAACAATGCCTGAAAATCAAGTAGATTTGGCGTTCATCTAAATAGGGGAAATCCTGTGCACTGAGATTTCAGGACCTGGTGGCTGGAGTGCAAAATGCATGGAGAGAAAGTGCACTTCTGCAGAAAATTTCCCAAGGCATCCAAGGACTATCTGAAACCCACAAGCCTGCCCTAAAACCACAGCTGCAACAAAAGAGGAAGAGTCCACAGCAGAACTGGGAGCATATTAAACCTGCAAAATCGGTCCCTTTCTGTGGTGGGGAGCATGTGTATAAATGCATATGTACATATACATGGAGAGAGAACTGTGCTTGTTCAGCATCAGGGCTAAAAGTGATGGCAGAATGTAGGAATGCTGAGCAGGGGTGGTGATTTCAGGCAGGGCTGAATCAAGTGGAGTGGCCTGAACCAGTGGCTTCACAAGGAGAATGACCAGTCTTCCCAGGACCTAGAGGATTTAAAGGATTCTGGGTGGTTTGTGAGCCACAGAGGTAAATTCAGCGAATGTGTAAATGAGAGAGTGAACCATCAGAAAGAGAGCAGCAAGGAAGAGGGTGCAGATGAAAAGATGTCGAAAAGGTGCAGAGTACATAAGGCAAAAGGAGTGTAATTTCCAAGTGACACTAAGGAAGAACATAGGAAAAGAAAGTTAAAAGATTGTGTTAAAATATAGACAGCTGTCTAACATTCCAGTACCATCTCTGTTCTTATCAGTCCTGACAACACTGAGTGCAGCCACTGTTGAGTTCCGAGTTGTGCAGGGTCCCATGAAGGCAGTGTTCAAAACTTACCCCAGTGAGACTCTGCCCAAAGTGGCTGCTTTCCTGGGCATTGAGTCAGGAGCTCAGGGTTAGCTCTGTGGTGCAGGACCTTTGCTGGGCAGGTGTGTGTCCCTCCTGAACAGCTTTGCTGGAGCTGGAATGACTCTGGCCCCAGGGATCTTGACAAAGAAAGGAAATTCACAAGGCCTGTGCCTGGACACATTGTCTGTAAGAGCTGTGGCTTATATGGACAAGCCTCTGGGCCCATAGTGCTGGTGCATACTTCAGGAACGTGCCTATGGTATGGTTTGCAATCAGAGCTGCATATTTTGCCTGCTGCATGCATCCAGATGCAAGTTTCTGTTCTTCACATGTGACCATGTCCAAGGCGTGCACTAACACAGATTAATGGATTGCCACAACCCTACATGATGTAGAAAAATCCTTCCTTAACTGAGCAGGCACAGACAGTAGGGCTCTGAGTTAAGCAGGTGTGGAGCCTGTTCTAAATCTCAGGAGTCTGAATGTCCTGGGCACAGCACACTCGCCTCCTGGAGGATTTTAGAAAGCACAGAAGAAGGAAATGCATGGGAGGTCCTTGCTGCTATCTCAGTTCTTCTGAGCACAAGTTCAGAAGAAAAACAGCTACTCCATGCTATGTCTGGACTGCAGGCAGACAGGCTCCACTGGGCAAGCCACAGCCCTGGTTCCCTGACCACCTCATTCAGGCCAGGGATGTGGTTTGGAGCTCCCTGACCTCCTTTAGTGCACACACCCAATCTTCCTTCCCAGGAAGTCAGATCAGAGCTGCTGTAACCCTCAAGACGGAAGGTCCAAGGAGGGGCTGAGATCAGGGGTTACAGCAGTCTTTCTGTCTTGGGGGTTATCCATGTCTTGCCTTCCACTGGAGCAAAATTCACTTTCATACCCCTCAAAGTCAGTTTGCTGTGGAATTGGTGGGGAAAGAGAGTAAAGCAAGAAGATAATGCAGTGGGGCAGCATTTCTTTGCTCTTTCCTGGGTAGAGGCATTGTCCCCGTTCCCATCACTTGCAGGACCAGCTGTGATTTCTGGCAATGCCAGGCACAGCCATCACTCTCTGGGTTCCTTTCCCTTTCATTGTCCCTCTGGAGAACAGGACTCCTGTTAAAAACCCTGCAAGTATCATTGAGAGCCAGCTCTATTATTCACTAGCCAGTGAAGCAAGACAGGCATACTCTCCCACAACCTAGGGATGCCCCTCTGATCTATTAGCAATGGGGCTATCTTTAATGGGATCAGAGCCTGCCCTTTTTCACATCCCACAGGGACAACACCTGCCCACCAGAGAACAAAGAAGAAACCTGTTGTGATGGGAAAAAAGACAGAGTTCTCTCCAGAGAGGCATCGAAGCTGTTTGATTAAGAGCATCTTTCTCCCAGCCAGCTGGTTTGCTAGCAAAACAACCAACTAGACTTCATCTTTATGCAAGAGAGAAAATCTCTGTGAAGCAAATGCGACGAGTCCCATTTTACACGCCTATATAAACCACAAGAAAGCTGGGGAAATCTTTGCAGAAAAAGACTGTAGGAGTAAGAGGGAAAATATTTCTGCCTAAACCCAATATTTTAAAAATATTTTTAAGGGGTAATTTCAGCACAACATTTGAAATTCTGCAGCAAAGAGATCTATCTAGAAGCTTCATCTCTAGGTTGTCTTCCTCAAAAGACACAACAGTTACCATTGCTGTACGTTTGTCTGTAGCCCCAGTCTTTGCAGAGGTGCAGCATCCCAGTCAGGCAGGTCTGATTCCAGCTGTGTTTTCCGCATGAATGTCCTCTGGAGACTGTCCCATGTGTGCGTATCTGCCCAGGAGTGCCCTTCACCTGTAGTACTCCCAGTCCTGAGGCAAGAAACCAGGACAGGACCAAACAACCCCCATCTCCTTGACAGTGGTGCCATACTCCCATACCAAACCATGACTTTTTTTTGTCTGCCTGTTTCTCAAATTGGAGACCAGGCTTCATTGCTGGTGCTTATCCCATGAGCTGCCCCGAGCAAAACTGGCATATGAGCACAGGTGCAAGTTCCAAGGGGGTCAGAAGAAGGTTGCCTATGACCCAGGGGCCTTTGTGGTAGATGGTTCATTAGCCCTGTCCAGAGTTGGAGTGGAAGAACTCAGGCATGCATCCTAGTTTCTTTGGCAGTTTGGTGACTCTGGCAGAAGTGTAATTGTGAGCAAAGCTTTATTCCAGTGGATGCAGCACGTAGCAAGAAGTTCACCTTCAGTTAGAGAGGATCTTAATATGACCTTCTCTAAAAAAGGGGCATTGTTTTGAGTTGTTAAACAGCTGCTGTGTTCCACCCCACTAATGGTTGCAATTCAGGAGTGAATAATATAAGCCTTAGATAAACAGCTGGTAAAATAATTTGGGATCTTTCCTGGTGGGGGAAAGCAGGCACATTACTCAACAAAAAGAAATTATTATTCTCACTGCCTAGGAAATGAAGTGTTCTCCTTTTCATCATCAAGTGGGCTGTCACACAAAATCTCTCCCCGCCCTTCTGGAAACAGCCCAAGCCATTTGCACTGCTCTCTTGCCATCTTCACTCTCATAGGAAGCAAGAGACAGTTTTAGTTTGGATTCACGCATCTTTTCTGTTTTTCCTTCCAACCTTTGTCTCCTTCTCCATCCCATCCCCAGTCTTCTTAAAAATAACCCTCTCAACTGCCCTTCTTCTGTTCTGTATGGACACAAACACCATCTCCTTTCTTAAAGCAGCCAACATGACCGCAAGAGAAGCAAAAGTTCCCCCCAGCCGCTCCCTCCTGCCAAGCTCCCGGTGTCTGCTCGGTACACGCTGTGTCTGCTGGGCTGGGGCAGGACTGCAAAGCACCGGGCCTTGGGTCTTGGCCTCCATCGGATGAACAATTTCCCGTTGAAGGTTACTCACTTCCTGTTTTCCGTATTTAGACAATCTGGGCCTATTGGGAGCTTTGATTTGTTCTAAACTTCAGCTGTTTTAAACGTTAAGTCGCAGGAGACTGAGGTAAGGGGGAGGAGGGGGAAAGGCATGGAGACAAATTAAGGCTATTTAATACCCGGACTGTGTTCTCTCCGCAGTGTTCCAGTGACCATTAGAGCATGTGAAAGGAAGGTCAGGGGCTGACAGCATGGGAGATGGCGAAAGGGCTGCTTCACAATGGGCCGGGGCTGGAGGCGCTGCGTGCGGCTCTGTGTGTGCGTGGGGCTCTCCGTGAGTGCGCGCGGTCAGCGCTTGGAATCAGCCGGGGGATGCACTCCAGTGACTAATGTCTCCAGTGTGTCATTTGTGCCACAAACAGCTCTATGGAGGTGGTAACAGCCATGCAGCAGCTCCACAGAAAAGGCAGGGAGGAGTCTCTAACCTAGAGAGTGTTGTGCCCTTTCCCTGTGCCTATCAGTGCACACCACATGCTGACATTTGTCAGAACTTGCCCTGAAGTTTGCTAGGCTAGAGCAAGTTGACACTTGTATGTAGCTGATAGGGCAGGTTATGTCTTCTTCATGCCTGCTTTGCATGGGTAAACTGAGGCATGGAGCGCTGTAATTCTGCTTTTTATCAGAAAGTGAGTGTGTGAGGGAATGGGGTGAGTCCTGGCACCAGTCAGGCAGTGGTCTGCCTCCAGAGATGTGCTTTTTCATCGAGAACATCTTTCATGTGCCAGTGGGAGTAATGCTTGGAAAGAGAAAAATAGTGTGCAGTCCAGAGTGCCTGTGGGCTCAAAGGTTACGTGAAGGATTTTGGTCTGTTCCTTTTTGTTCATCTAGTTCTTTCTATAATTAACTCTCCAAATTGGGTGGTTTTACTTTCAAATTTTTCAAGGATCTACAAAAAAGAAAAGAATAAGAAAATAATGGATGGGCTGAATTAAAGCAGGAGATGGTAAATTGATCTGAATTTTACAGCAAAATCCAGTAGGGATTGCCTTGAAATCACCCTGGCAGTATAACCTGCCACCTGAATGCCAATGTGGGCAAGTGGGAGTGAATTAAAGAACCAGAGATAAAACATCACAACCAAAATAGACAATAAAATGTCCCAGGTAAAGAAATCTGCCATGTACTCTCTGCATGACAGAGAACAGGCAGGACCTGAATCAAGAGCCAAAGGAAAATAAAAGCACTGGGGAAGACTCTGGTGAAGCACTGAAGTGTTTAGAAGAAACAAGGGTCCATGTTCACACTCTGGCATTGATAGGCCCAACTCCAAATGATTTACACAGGCTCTTGACCCTCCTGAGCCAGAGTCAACTTTCCCCCAGATAACTCCCTGCAGCCCAGAGTGCAGAACCACAGAGAGAGGCGCGTGCAGGATACAGGCAGGTGGCTGGTTTCTGCCTGGCACTGCTGCACAGGCTAGGTTAACATTATACTTCCCTGATTCAGGTTTTTATAGACCAAACAGTAGCAGTTCCCTCCCTCTGTGGTATGTTGAAGCCTTTTTCTGAAGGAGGGATTAGTTCTCTATTGTCTTTCTGCCTGCTGGATGTTTTCTCTGCTGTATCTCTCACCCTGCGACCGCATTTTGTTGAGATGCACTTTTGGTGCTCAGAAATGCAACTTAGTTCTTACTGCAAATGCAGGGCAGTTCTGCAGTGTCTCCCATAAGTTCCCTCTGATGGGAGTCCTCGACCTCCCAGCAGCACGTTGGTGCAATGTGAGCCCTGGATTTAGGACAGGCTCTGGATCTGACATAGACACATCAGACTGAACCACCAGGATTGACTGCAAAGCCGGCACCATGGAGAATTGCACCCAAAGCTGTTCCGGCAAATGGTGTCTCTGAATTGGCACCAGTCGGCTGCCCTGATGCTGAGGTTTGATCTGTTAGACCCAGAGCAGCCTGGTTTGCACTCATATCACCATGCTTAAAGAACAGTCACTTAATCTCACTTAGAAATGTTTACTTGCAAGGACCAGATGGCCCAGGGAGTTGGACTAAACAAAGCATTTTACTTCTAGGTCATGCATTCTAATCCAGTCCAGGTTGGTGATAAATGAACATACTCACCTGATAGCCACTCTTGGCTTCATTTTGGTTGTTTTTCAGGCTAATTTCCAAGGGGAGATGCCACTCCACAAAATCTCCCTCTCTGCCCTGCCACAGTTGGTACTGATTTGACTGTCTCTGTGGAGAAGCCAAGGATCAAATGCTCCATGGCGCCAGACTGTTTTCTTTTGCAGCCTGCAGGTAAGGGGAAGTTGTCCTGTGTCTGGATGTGTCACGCCTGCTCTGAGGATGGGCAGGAATTCAGTTTGTAAATCTGCCACTCCAACTCCCTCCACCAATGTGAAATTAATTTTTAAAAACCTGGGAAAATGCTTAATTGCAGTTGACATATAGGCACTCTCTGCTATGAACTTTACATGCAATCACAGATAACAGCATCAAAATTAATGCCTGCTTCCCACTTGTCCTGCTATAAGCAATAAACGTTTGGCAAGTCAGTAAATAACAAAATTCTCATGTGGCCATCTACAGGTCACCAGGATACTTAAGAAGTTTGCGTTAATTATACCATGTTTGCCATCAAAGAGGGGATATTAACCCTTTTGAGCTGTTGCAGGAAAGCACTGGAGTCATTTGAAAGTAAGTAAATGATGTCTTGTCACTAAAAGTGCAACATTTGCAAAATAATAATAATAAAAAGGGATGTTTGAAGCAAAAACCTCACTAAACATCATGGAAAATATAGTACCTTTTCAGCTTTCCTTTTATTTATTTTGTATTTTGACATCAAACACTCCCTGTAACCTAATCTTCTTGGCTTTTGATGTGGCCGTGGAGACATGACAATTAAGCACGGCTTAAAACAATAATCCCAACAACAGGAACCAAAGGCAAGTAATGTCAGGGTTCCCCCCTCACAAAAAGCCTGTCCCCCAGTGTTTGGTGGTAGTGAAAGGACTATAAATCCCAGTTTGTTGCCTCGATATCTGTTCTGTGCTTACACTTTACGTTGAACTTTACACACTTGCTCCATTTCCATTCCCTGCTGTTTGTTTTTCTTCTGCTATGCAAAATGTCTGGAGACAAACACGATACACACATTGCAGAGAGATGGTTTGATCTTTCTCAGATTAGTGCCACCTGACAAACACGGGATTATTTATTATCTGTGTTGCAGGAACTGCTGAAGCCCCCTCTCAGAGAGGCACGCTCCTCCAGGCGCAGGGGGATGCAGCACCCCTCCCGACAGCCTGATGGATCGTGGCCCCAGTTCTGTCAGCAGATCCCACCAAACCAGCAAAATACCGGCAGAGAGGCAGCCCCCAGGTAAGCCACCATCACAACCTGAATGGGATGTGTGCTGTGCAACCAAAGCTAACAGCTTGATTATTCTATGTTTTAAAGAGATGTCGCTAGTTCTGCTTTCTCAGATATTCAAAGATGGAGGGAGAGAGCTGAGATTAGTTATAACCCTGTTTTAAACCTGTCTGAAAAAGAACATGTTTCTTTTTAAATGAAGCTTGCATGGTATGCTATAAACTGCCTCTTTTTTTTTTTTTTTAATGGGTGTTTGCACTAAGCCTTGCTGAACAAGTTGGAGAGATGATTAACTCGTCTGAAATGATGCGGGAAGGCCTCGTCCCAGTTGTGTGTTCTTCCTTCAGCACATCGAGAGCTGCCGCGACTCTGTGGTATTCACAAGCAGGGCTTGCAACCAGGGCTGGGCAGGAGGCTGCAGGGGGAAAGAGGCACTGCTAGAAAGGGCTGGAATTTACACACACACACACTGAAAAAGGAACTCAGGTTATTTTTTCCTTAATGAGTAAAGAGTTATCCCCAAGCTGGTTTCCACAGAAGTGAGACACATCTCCCAGAGGGTCAAAGGAGGAAACCCAAAGTTCATTAGCAATTTTCTTGAAAATATTGTTGCAGCAGCAGCAGTGCCCACCCCTGCGTGTGGCAGGGTGACTTTGCTTCACTTTGTAAGGCCCCAAGGAGCTCCCTGTGTGGGTGAGACTCGACTGTGTGATGAAAGCAGCTGCAAAATTTTTGGTCATGGGAAGATCTGTTTGGTAAGAGCTTTTCTCCATCCTCACATGCCAGCCCATGTGCACACACCCTGCACCCACGGCTGCAGCCCTTGTTCCCAGGGCAGCACTGAGCAGCTCCAGGCTGGCCATCCCCCCTTGCTCCCTTCACGCCACTGATAATGACAAATGGCAAGAAACAGGTTTCCAGTTTGAGAGTGCTCCTTTGGAGAACTGTCTCTGGCCTAATACAGGTCCTGCCTTGAAACCCATTAAGCAGCTGGCCACTTTTCTGCGTTTACAGTGCTTTTAAAATGTGTTTTTAATGTAAAAGTGTTTCTCCAAACACTTTAAGAGAAACAGCACAAAAAAAAACTCAAGAGAAACCACAGTTCATCATCTACAATGCGCCTGCTGCCTCAAATTTTAAACTAGCTTAGAAACTTTAGCGCACTTAACTGCATGACCTCGTCACCCCAAAACACTGGAGAATGAGCTTTTGTACCTGTGCTTCTAATACTAAATCATTCTTTAACTACCTTTTTTTGTCCTACCCTGTTAGGTTTTTGAAATATCAATAAGTGTTCTGCATAAAGTATTAGCTAATAATTCTACTGGCAACAATGACAATAATTTTTCCTCTCTCCCTACTAAAAGCAGCTTTTATGACATGAAGCAGAGCACAGGTAGTTTCACAAAAAAGGTATTTTATTATTCTTAGCAATATTCACCTTGAAGGAATATGAGGAAAGCATACACTTTTTACAGACAATATATAAACATGTTGTACATAATTAACAATAACTTAGTTCACTAATCCAAAAATAAGCAAAATAAAAATTAAAATAAAAACAGAAAATACTGAAGAATTTTATGCTGATACAAGTACAAAATAATTTAAATTTCAACTGCTGTTGTCTATGCTGCAGTGACTGACAATATATTGCACTTTGTCAACTGTATCAGTAATCCCTGTCTTTCACCCACATCCCTTCCCCTCTGCCCAAATCCTACAGAAATTTGAGTTGGGTACAAATAATGTACAACTGTACCATTGTAAAAGGTAAAAAGTAAAAAGGACCTAATTTTTTACCTCAGTAGATTAAAAATTCATATGATTTCTCCAAACCAATTTAGTTTCCCATATATTTCCACTTCTTTACAAAGTGCACCTATATGCCTACGCAGACCAAAAAAAAAGGAGGAAAGCAGGATTTTCATGGCTGCTTGGTTCTTAATTATAAAATACTAGAATTACAGGTTTAAAAAAAATTTACATACATCCATTTTTTGTTTCATTCTGTTTTTTTCTTTAAAGCAGGACTTTTGCAGTAAAGATACAATTTGGCTTGATCCAAAAAAAAAAAAAAAAAAAAAAAAGAAAAACCCAACAACAAAATAGTTAAAATTTAGAAAAATAAAATAAAAAGCTTGTCACAGAGTTAAGCTTACGTGGTTTACATTATCAAACCCCTCTGTTCATTGGGGCATTTTCATCAGAAGTATAGCTAAATATGTACACTGTATGTTATACTGGAGCTTGTGTTCACGAGAGGCATCAGATCATAACAATCAATAGAATACACTTCACATTGGCAATAGCTTTGTTTTCGGTCATTTACGTACAATACGGTTTAATAATGGGAGATTTAAATTTATTTTTTTCTTCTTTTTTTTTTTCCATATAAAATCCGCTACGGAAAACAGACGTTCCCCTTAGAACGATGCTTTCCCCTCATCAGCTGTCGCTGTGTCTGGGATTTGACGGATGTGTGAAGCTCAAACTGATTGTCTCTCTTTTTCCCCTCTCCAGTGATCTCAACCTCATTTCTGCCCTTCCTCCCTGTGAAGTCCACCGGGGCCTGGATGCCTGAGACAGCACGCGCTGGCTGCGTGTGGACATGGTGGCCACACTGCCCAAAGTTTACCCAAGCAGCTAATCTGCATTTTTAAGCGACAGCTGCCAACACAACAAAATGCTTCAACCTCTGAAGTCTGGGAGCAGGATGGTTTTTGTGCCCCGTGATGGTTTTGGCTGTGCTAGAACTTAGCTGCGACACAGTTTTGGTAAATGCCTGTATCTCACCCCTTGCTAGTGCAGGATTGCCTTCCCCAAAGTTTTCCCCAACAGTTTGTCTGACCTAGGTTGTCTGGTTTGAGGAACAATAGGGTAGTTGGGAGAGGGGCTCTTTTTTAAAATAAATCTTTCATGTTAGGGAGAAGAATGAAGGAATTGTGTCAAAATAATCACCATCTTGGGCATATTAAAATCCCATATTACGGCTACATTTTTGCTTTGTTCCTCGCCCTCACAATCTTTTCCCCCTTGCTAGTAACTTTGGTATGGAAGATAGATGGAGCTAATCCAAGAGGGCTGTCGAGTACATTTCCCCTCTCCTCCTTTCCTCCTTGTTTTGAAGGCAGCTTTTCTTACAGGGTAGCCATTGCAAATGACAGCACAAAAACATGCAATCAGAGGGGCTGAGGCTTTTTGTGGAAAACAAAATAAATATGACTTTGTGTCTGATTTTAAAAATTACAGTTTAATAAAGAAGTCCTTTTCTTTCTTTTTTGTTTTCTTTTTTTTTTTCTTTCTTTTTTTTTCGGGGGCTTTTTTTCTTCTTTTTTTTTTTCCCATCCCAAACAAAGTCCGCAATAGAAATCCAGCATGTCTGGCTTCCAGTGAGCCAATTCCATCCTGGGAGGCTGCTTATATCTCTTTACAATATTCACAGTAATAACAAAGAGAGAAAAGAAAGGAAAGCCAGTTCCAAGCCTTCTCCTTCAGCTTCTGCCATCTTTTGCTTCCTGCTGGACCATTAAGTATCAAACAGGTGAGTTCTTTTTCCTTATACCTGAGGGGGCAAAGTGCATTACAGGCACCACTACACATTTCTGCAGAAGACCCATCACTTGCAAAGTTTTAGTCCAGCATTAAGAGTTAAACCACATGGGAGCAAAGGTCTCCTTTTGCCATCCCTACATTCTCCTCTTGGCAGAACATTGTCTTACTTGGTGTCATCTTAGGCAAAGTCCCATGTTCTTAATATCTGGGTGGGTCTCTTGGTCATCAGGTTTTATCCCATGGCTGTAACCATGCTGGATGGGTGTGGGTGTCCAAATGAGATGCTGGAAGATGGGTGGATGGGGGTAGGTGTTGGTAGGATGTGTCCAGAGTGGCTGAAAGGGGGCAAATGCCCCATGGGTGCCATGTGACTGGCAAGGGCAGCAGCGCTGAAGGGAGACGACTTCTCCTGCATGCACTTGGACAGTTCCTCAAAACACTCAGAGCCTTTCTTGCTTTTCTTTGATTTGTTGGACATTTTCCTATTCCTGGTCTGAATTCCTTCCTTTTTCATGGTCAGAGGCCTGTTCACCTGCAAGAAATGAGAAAATCAGGCTCATGCAGACAAAATGACCTTATTGTGCAAAAATGAAAATATTTGGACAGCCCCCATGTGTTTTTCCTGGATGGAGACCTTTTTCTGGCCAAAAAAAATGGTGTTTCTCTGTGCAGAACTTGTTTATATTGATTTGTTTAATAAAACCATACACAAAAAAAACCCCTAGACATGAAAAACAAATTGAACTGAATTTGGCAGCTGATGACTCTCTTTCCCGTAGGCTTACCCTCAGTCCTCATTCATTTCCTAACAGAAGATCAAACTAGGAGGCACATGCTGACCCAAATTCAGTCCTAAGACATGAGCAATCGTATATCAGTAACCTCTGTTACTTACAGTGTAAATAACGTTCCAACGTATCAAGTGTTCCTGCTTAGGATTAATTTCTTTAAAAAAAAGTAAAATAATACAACAAAGCCTTAGATATAATTACTTTTTTACAAGTCAAAATGAAGATAGCCCATCAGGATTAATTTTTGCACAGAGCCCATTCCGAATGGCCTCCGATTCTGGAGGGAAACGGCACATAAAACCCACTTAGTTAAAACCAAGTGTGGCAGCTCTATTTTGCCTGGTTTGCCCAAGCGTTAGAAGCCAAGCTAATACATTGTAATGTCACTGAACTTAGCATCACTATGCTGACAAAGAACGGCTGTCACTTCCCAGGGGAACCTTAGAGACGGGGGGTGGGGGGAAGGAATAAAACAACAACCAAACCCCTGAAACCAATAAAAGCCTAGTGTACACCATGCAGTTAAGACATCAATCCAGGCTAGGCAAGCAGCGACACATGAGATGAGTAAATACTCACATTGTGCAATTTATAGTAGAGTCCACAGGCATTACAAACTGGGTCCCCGTTTGCATTACGTCGCCATAAGGTCGTGGTGGTTGTCTGACAGTTGGCACAACAAGTCCCTGCCCTCCTGGCCGCTGACTAACCAAAAGAAAAAGAAAATTAAAATGTATCACCAGGCGGAGGGAGAGCACGAGAAAGGTCAAATTGGACTCAATATCTAGTTTGGGGAGAACTAGTTACTAAGATTTTACAGAGCATCAGGGCTGGAGGAAAGCTGCTGTCAGTTTTACGTCTTATGGCCGTTACATTTTTGTTTAAATTTAAATATTCTCCTATGCAAACTGCAGTTTCAAGCCCCATGGCACTCTGTGTGCAAGGGAAGTAAGGAGAGAAACAATGAATCTCCGATTCCACAAACAAAAATTTTAGAGGGCGGAAAAATATTCTTGACTTTTTCAAATTTTCCCTTTGCAGGATTCTAGAATGCATCATGAAAAAGCATTTGCCTTTTTTCTTTTTCCGATTTAGTCTGTGCCAATGTTGGGACTGTGCTTGAAAACAGGCAATCATTAAGAATGTGATTTTTACCCCTACTCTGGCCCTTGAAAGATGGACACAAAAGAAAATTAACCACATTACTTAGCTGGGTGCAGTATTTATCAGAGCCATCACTGAAAATTCAGTTTGCATTTACAAGTGAAAGGGAGAAAACAAAACTGGCTCCAACTTTCTTTAAATATTTAGCAAACCAAATTTCATGCCTTGCAGCAATGATTCCGCTGACGCTGACCCGTCTGCCGCCTCTGTCCCTACTTAGTTCCTTAGCTGACAAGCCCTCAAACAACTGTCTTAAAATTAAACAAAACCACCAAAAATCCACCACCCTTTCCTAAAACTATTGTTCTGCTGAAACCAAGGTGAGGGGAAAGAAAAAATGCCCAAACATTCACCCACATCCCAAAACAAGAACAGGAAAAGTAGAACAGCAGGCGGCTGTGATTCCTGGATGGGCCCTTGTCTAGCAGACCCCACGATAAAGCGTCCTTTGTGCATGGACAGTGACGTATAAAGTGTTATGGACAGCCTAACTGCACCCCGTATTTTGGGAAATTATTTTGTATTAGAAACCTTCAGCCCTGCCTCTAGAAGTGGTCAAAATACCAAGTCCATTTTGTACTACTGAATTAATGCTGAGGAGCTCAGTATTTTCTTAAATTGGAGTTTACTTCCTAGAGCGTATCAATCGTGGTTGTTCCCCAGGGGCCTTGATCCCTGGATATTTCTGCAATTAGCCATGGAGAGCCGTGGGGTGAAGCAGCAGCAAAGCTCACTGCAAATCTCCGTGAGCACAGAGCCAGTCCCGGGGCAGCGGGATTCCCAGAGAACTCCGTGCGCTCCCTGCTCGCCGGCCCCGGTGGGGAGCTGGCGCCACTGGACACAGCCCGGCCCGCTCACCAAAAAGGAGCACAGGGTTCTGTTCTCACTTGCTCCTGATTTACACCATGGCCCTCTGTAACTTTCCCAAAGCTGATGGACGGCTCAGCAGCTTTAGGCAAGAATCAGGCCCTCAGAGACTCATATATTTCAGTGCCTTACACGCCTGTGAGAACAGGCCAAAGGCAGAAAGAGGGGGTACCCCCTACTGCAAATGCACTCATGCAACCCAAACACAATTAATGCCAGACGTCCAAACACTGACATTATTAATACGATCACTTTGCTGTTGCATGGCAGATGAACAAATTCCCAAAGATGGCCATCTCCTCTCCCCCGCAAACAAGCAAACTACAGTGGAAAAAGGGGCAATAAACAAAGCTGTAAATCAATTAAAACAAAACAAAACATTTAAACAACTACACTAAAAGAAAACCTCTCCAGTGCCCCCCAAACTTTGCACAGTGAGCTAAGTATAACAGTCTCCCAACACACTGGACGGTGGAGACCTATGTTTGCATATTTGAGATGGCTAACTGATACTCAACTATGCTGCTTAACTCTATGGCCTGTCCCATTCAGTCTGGAAAGCACTTGAGCCTGAGAGACGATAATGTTACACTGTTGTCTTAACATTTTTCTATATGTCAGTCACTTTAGAAGGCAAGTCATTAAGAAGCTTGCATAGCTGAAATTCTGACTCACGACAGAAATCTTCTGTATCCCATCCCAGTGTTAGAACAGTAATGCCAATTTTCTGCTCTCTAAACCTCATTGAAACTTGCCCACGAATAGCTAGGAGACTTAGGCACCATAAATCACAAAGCTCCAAAAAATATATTTATTATTCTTAGCATTTTACGCATTATTTGTGGAGTAGAGTGTATTAGAAATTTCAAAACAGCAAGCATGACTGGCAAGGCTTGCCTATAGAAACTCTCTAAAGCTTTTAGAGTCAGGAAACAGATACACAAAGTTTCCTTATCTTTAACGTACAGATATCCGGATAGGAAACTACTACCAGGAGCTTAGAAAGGACTTTTTTTTTAAAATCAGTCAAATGAAAATACAAAGTATAGGTGACTCCATGGAAAAATAATAGGATTTTTTTTTAACAGTAGGGGATTGTCTGGGGAGGGAACCAATATTAATATTGCCAGAGAATATAAGAGTGAAAATTACTTCATGGCTTTTATACAAATAATTTTTAAGTAGGGAGCAGTAGCTTTGACTCATCTGATTTGTTTTGCTTTTCTGGAGCTGGAACTTTTTTTTAGTACACGGTGGAGGACATTCATGCTCATAACCCTTTCGCTCCCAGTGTGTGCCCAAACCGTCCCAAGAGGCCAAATAAATGAGGAATTAAATTAAAAGCTGTCATCTGAGGATAAACGGGGAGACAGACACACGATATCCCGCATGCACTGTGAGTGGCAGGGAGGCTGGGGACGCAGGCAGGCTCGGTGGTCTGAGCCGGGATGGGGCGGAGGGGTGGAGGGGGAGATGTGCCCCGAGGCACGGCAGTGACCTCGCCGTGACTGACCCCCGTGTACAGTACAGCTCGGCTCCACGCAGGGGCTGAGCAGAGATGAGGCACGATTGACTTGTGCCTGTGTGTGGTCCTTTTGCCTTATTTATCCCCAAACCCAGGAGAAATAGAGACACCTACCAGCCTTCGCTTGGGTTTAATGAGAGGTCGGTTTTGACCGTTCATTTTGTGGTAGAGCCCGCAGGCGTTACACAGGTAATGCCCGGTGCCGTCTCTTCTCCAGAGAGGGGTAGCAGTGGCTCCGCAGTTCACACACTCTCTGCCTTCTAAATGGAAACACGAAGAAACCGGATTTCTTTCTTTAAAAACAAATTCACAAAGTCTTTTTGCATTATCCTTTAGGCATTTTTCAGGAGTCAAAACAGTGTGTTAATTCTGTTAATTAAGCACAATCAGACAGCAGTGACATCTACAGCACATGCAGCAAGGAGCTCAGTGTTTCGAGAACTCCCAGGCTCCAGTGAGTATTTTATGTCATGATCAGGAACAGGCAGTGCTCTCTGCAAGGTGAGAAAGAGTGACACTCGTACTGTGTCAGATGGAAGTTATGGTTTCAGCAAGGAGAACTCCCTCAGTCTGCACTGGGCACCACTCCCCTCCTGTATCTATTGCACTCCGGTGGTGAAATCCTGTGTTCCCCTGCCACAAAAACACCCGTGCACGTGCACACAAGCACACACACCTGCAAAAACACAACACGTTGAAAGAGCGAGTCAGAGGTTTTCTAGAATTAAATCTAAGCAAAAAGACCTCCAATTTTGCACTTTCCTTTTTGTTGCAAATGCTACAGGATGAGAAAGCAGAGCCAAGCAGACTGGGAATGGATACAGAATACCAGAGACTCAGTTATGATTTTTGTTCTAAAGGCAGAAAAACGCTGTTAATGCTGTTCATTGAGAAAGTTCAGTTTCACTGGGTATTACTGTAAAAAACAGCCTTATGAGTGCTTTTCTGTTTCTGTGATTTTTCAACAATCCAGTTTGGATTTGGTAGAGAGCAGTTTACCTTCATTATTAGTGTTAGTAGTACAATGTGATAAACATGGCATTGTAGAATGGCTGTATTAAATAAAACACAACATGTAACTCCTAGATATCTGTTTCTCCATCAGAAAGCTTCCTGCTAAAAGTTCATTTGCCTTGGATGGTTTGAGGGCAGGTCTGCTTAATATAGAAATCTCTCTTAATACAGTTTATGCAAATCCTACAGTATTTAACTGGAAAGGAAATTCTTTTTGCTAATAACTGAAGCAGGCCATGTTGAGTTCAGCGGGGCTTGTGTCTGCTTTAATCTAGGGAATGGGTAGCTTTTAAACAACACAGTCTAGAGTGAAAAATGAGGGGAGCTCTGCAGCGCTGCATTTGTAGCTTTTGTCCCTCCTAGGGCAGGAAGCTGCAGGAGTCGTCCTGTCGTGAGTCTTAGTTTTCCTACAAAAACACTCAGTGGTCACGAACTTTCCCCAGTTCCTTGCACTGGGAGCTCCCTTACAGAGGGGGGAAAAAAAGAAGCAACTGTAAAACAAAACAAAAAAGGTCCTTGCTTCCCCCTTCTAAAAATCATCAGCAGCTACAGGATAAAAATTTTTTTAAAAGCTACTCAGGATGCCTCTATCTTTAGAGACCTGGATCTTGAATCATTTTCCAAACTCAGGAGGTTTGGGCTACCAATTGCCTGTAGTTTCTCTTCCATGCACTACCAAAAACTACATACGTGTACATACGTGCAACTGCCTGGAAATAATGGCAGAGAAAGAGTGTATTTTTTCCCCTCCGAGGAATCATTTGAAACAGTACTGATGAGCTTGTAAAATAACTGGTATTTTTGTTGCAAAACTCATAAGAGATCACATTTCTAAATTATTGTCTACTTAAATAAAAACATGTAGTGTATTCATAAGCAAATATGTTCAATAGAATACATATGCAAATGCCTATAGAGCCATTTGTTTTTAAAGAGCTGTCTAAATTCAGCCCCAATATATTGCAGTTCATTTCCTTCCACTGGTGAGAATGTTAAACCAAGAAGGTCAGTAGAATTATAGAAATTGTCATAATTTGTGTCTAGCTGTATAACTACTGCGATTTCAAAGTGGGGTCAAAACTTGGTTCATCGCCTAATTTGCGGATTTAGGACTGCACTTTTAGAAGAAATGCAAGAAAGGGTTGTGAACACGGAAAGGTCTGCAGACAATCGTTTGGAAGCAGAGATATGTCTGATTCAGGGTAAAAAAAGCGGGGGGGAGGGGGGAGGAAGTATCTTCTGGTTAAAGTTAGGCCGCAGTAAGTTAGCAATGACTGGACACCTTAGTCTTTTGCACTGGTATGTAAACTATATTTGAACTTTTGCTCTTGTAAAATGCGAAGGGAAGAAGGCCCTCTGCGATCTGAAGGGGACCGACCAGGGAAGTTTCGCTTTCATCTTGCACTGCGGCCTTGGGTGTTGTTAATGGAGAGACGTGGAAATTATGGAGGGAGAAATACCTATCGCTGGGAAGTCCCCACGTGTCATCCATGGGGGTTTGCCTGACTTGAGGGAGCAGGGTCGAGCCTGAGCCCCTCGGGAGGCCGAGGCCTCCTTTTCTCCGAGGAAAAGGGTTTGGGTTTCTTTCTCCATAGAAATCCCTCTTTGTACAACGTGGTCTGCTGGCTCAGACTGCCCTGGTCCCGTGCCCCGCGGCCCTTTCAGCGCCCCGGGACCAGTGCCTGGGTGCATTGGCACCCACAGGAGCCTGGTCCGAGCTCCATCTCCTAGTTTTAAAAACCCAGAAAAGCAGAACCAAGCAGTCACCTGTCCTTCTGTCCCGAACAGGGCCAACACAAGCACGCAACCTCGCAGCAGCCCACACCCTCACCCCAACAGCCGGCGCAGCCACCCGCACGCAGCCCCGGGAGCGCGGCCCTTCCAGCCGGGACACGCTGGGGAAGCCACGGGGTGCGACACTTACCCGAACAGGACCTGGCCTTGCTCCGCGGCTTGGGGGTGAAGCTGGACGCGGGGCCCCCCAGAAAGCTGCCCGGGTGGAAGAGGCTGCTGCTGTAGTCGTGGGCTGCTGGCACGTAGGAGGGGTAGGTGGGGATGGGGTGGTGGGTGGAGGGCTGGGCCCCCATGCTGGTGAGGCTGCTTCTGAGCGGGCTGGCGCTCTCCATCTTCATCCCCTCCGACAGCGACACTTGGTACTTGATGCTGTCTTTGTCCTCCTGCCGAGCCCCGGCAGAGGAAGAAGGGGAGGCGGCGCTGGTGGAGTTGGGGTCTGGGGACACTTCCTTGGGAGGGGTCGGGGGGAACCCGAAGAGGTGGGAGCCGGAGTGCGAGGCCGGGGTGAGCGAAGACACGGAGGCGGTGCTGGAGGTGCTACTGCCCGGGTACACCGAGATGGCTCCAGGCGCTCCGGCCGCCGAGGGGTGCAGGGGTGTCTTGGTGAAGGGGCTGACGGTCCAGGGGTTGTGGTGATGGGCAGACAGTGCCGCCTTGCTGCTGTCCAGCCAAGGGATCCCGGGGCTGTGGATAAGATGAGGCCGGCACATTTGACTCCCGGTCAGGCGGGCTGTAGAA
The DNA here is from genome assembly GCF_020740725.1 of Corvus hawaiiensis. NCBI lineage: Eukaryota > Metazoa > Chordata > Aves > Passeriformes > Corvidae > Corvus > Corvus hawaiiensis. Next base: position 14,677,377 of record NC_063223.1, read on the forward strand.
ACACAAGAGCGTTTGGGATCAGCGTGGGGCGGCTCAGCCCGGAGCGCCTCGGGGAAGACCCCAGCTCCCCGTGGCTGGGGCAGCTCCTCGGTCTGCGGGCGGCCGGAGGGCAGGCGGCCGCGGGAGAGACTTCACAACCCGGGGAAGAGCAGCCAGGCTGGTGCAGCAGCCCCTTCGCCCTGTCCCATCCGAGGGAGATACCAGCCAGCCCGGCAAGAAGGAGCAAGGGGAGCAGGGGGGGGACTCAGGCATCCCCTTTCCTCCCACCCCATTCCTGGGAATAAGCAGCAAACCCCTTTTTGCTCTGTCTTTCTGAGCTACCGTAACGCTCTCTCTTCGGCTGCTAAAAACATCCCCAAATAAAATCCATCGCCGGTTTGAATCGGTTTGTATCGGTTTGTATTTTGCATCCGGGAAGTAGCCGTGTCTGAGAAGTTTCAGCCTGTGCGCACACTATTTCCCCTTCCTCTCTCACCTCCCCCCTTTCTTTCCCTCCCCTCCGCTATCCCTAAGATATCCCTAGGGTTAAAATTCACCCGTGCCTGCCTTTCTATCCTGTTTTCGATCTCCTTTTCCCTGGCTCCGACACACCGAAGCGGCCCCGAGTGAAACTTCTCACCCCCGCGCAGGACACCCGCGGCCCGTACGGCGGGGCCCGGAGCGCTGCCGAGACGGCGGGGAAGGGGCCGGGGTGCTGATTTACCGTGTGCCTGGCTGTAGGAGACCCTGGCCCGGGCGTGGGCGGAATTGGCGTAGTAAGGGTTGCCCTGGGAGTCCAGGTGGTTGAAGAAGACGTCGACTTCATCCGGAGGTAGGAGCTGCGCTGGTTCCATGTAGTTGTGAGCTAGCCCGGGGTGGTGGCTCTCGGGGTGCTGCCCGTTGAGCACGGCGTGGTGGGCCATCCAGCGAGGCTGATCCGTGGCCACCTCCATGGCCTTGGGCCTGCCGTCCCACCCACCCCCAGGCCAGGAGCGAGCTGCGCTCGGTGGGGGCGGGGGGTGCTGCTCGGAGGGTCGCTTTTGGCGCTGCCTGGTGGGTTTTAAGAGATTAGGGTGGCTTTTCTTAGAAAGAACACCGCCGGGTGACTGGAGCGCGCCCTCTGAGGCGCGGGGGAGGACCCCCGAAGTCAGCGTGTCCCTCTGTCAACAGGCGGGTAGCGTAGGCAGGTCCGAGGAAGCGCCAGGGCAGCACCTGTAGGGAGAGACGGGAGGGTTTAGCAGCTCGGCAGCCCTGGGTGCGCTGCTCGCCGGGCCGGCTCCCGGCCGGCTTCTTTTCCCAGAGGTACATGGATGGGGAGGGGGAAGCAGAGCCCCTCCTCCCTTCCAAAAATATCCTCTCCCCAAAAGTCCTTGTCTTGCTCCCTCCCTGCTCATTGCCCCACAAAATAAACAGAGATCCCATTTCAAACTCTTAACCAAAAACAAAAAGGAAAAAAGGAGAAAAAAAAAAGAAAAAGGAAAAAAAGGGAAAAGCTTCCTTCCCCCCCCCCCCTCGCTAGAAACGTCAATAGGAGTTTTTCCAGCTGGCTTCAAAAGCGGGGTGAAAAAGGAAGAACGGCAGAACTAATATAGCGTAGTTCTAGCAAGAACTCCAACTGACACAAAAGGAAAAGGAGGGGGAGAAATAGGGAGGGGGGAGAGAAGGAGAAGAGCGGAGAAAAGGGTGTTTAGAGAAAGCAGCGAGTGCGCCCTGGCAGTGGCGCGGCGACCCCCCCCCCCGCGCCCCACACTTACCCGGCGCGGGAGGCTGGGTGGCGATGGATGCCGGCGTGGAGGATTCGAGTGCCGCAAAGAGGGGGAGAACGGAGGGGGAATTTAAAAAGCGAAGAGGGAGAGGAGGGGGGAAAGGCAGAGCGAGCGCCGGAGGAGCAGAGGAGGTTGGCTGGAGGGTGTTACTCAGATGGCAAAGCCGCTGCTCTGGCCGGCTCGGTCCCATCCCCGCGCATCCTATATGAGCGCTGGCGCCAGCTGGCCGCGGCGCCGCAGACGGGCCGGGGCGCGCAGGGCCGGCGGCCGGGCCAGCCAATCCCGCCGCCCCACACCGCCCCCAACCGCACCCCCGGCCCCAAACGGAGCCGGCCCGGGGGGGGGGGGAGCGCGGCAGACCCCCTCCTCCGCCCCCCTTCCCCCGCTCGCAGCATCCTCGCCCTGCAGCGCCGTGGGGGCTTTCCCCGCCCGGGCGCTGCACGCCCCTGCGGGGCGGGGACGGCAAAATAGAGGGGGTCCCGCCGGGGAGTGCGGGGATGCGGAGTGGGGAGAGGGGGGGCCGGGGGGGTCGAGCGAAGATGGAATGCGAGAAGGGCTCGGCGATGGGGCCGACTCCGCCGGGTGCTGCCCCGCCGCCGGGCCGCGACTTCCAGCGCCGCCGCCGGGATGCCCGGGGCTGGAAATCGGCACCGGGGAGATAAATATGCTAAAATCCCTTAAATCAGGCACAGCAGAGCGCAGCCGGGAGCGGGACAAACCTCAGCGTGGTCACGTTAGTTTGAAATAACCGTCTGGATCAGGAAAAAATAATTAAAAACAAATAATTGCGAGGCTCTGCGCCGACCCCGGAGACCGACGGGACGAGCAGGGCCCGGGCAGCGGGGCCGGGCCGGGCCGGCTGCGGGGCAGGGATGGACCATGCCTGCTCCCCGGCCCTCAGGGTTTGGGTCGGACCCGGGCTGAGCTTGGCTGGCAACCGTGGGCCCGGATAGCCAAGCCGAGCCGAGCCGGGCCGGGCTGGGGCACAAGGACGCTGGGAGGGGATACAGCCTTCGCGGTGGGTCTGCCACATCTCTAACACGGTTTTTTTTCCATTCTCACACTTTTTTCTTAAAATAATTAATAACGAAAACCAAACATCACTGTTTTAATATTTGCAATTACTCATGTGCTTTGGGGCGGGGAGCGGAGGTGCATCCCGAATCAACAGGCGTTTTCGGCGGAGTTTGTGGTGAAGTTCAGCGGCAGCAGCCGGGGCGCGGGTCTGGCTCCGCCGCCCCCGAAGGTGCGGATAACCCGGTCCGCTTTGGGGGCGGAAAATAATAATGATGAGAAAGGCACGACTCCCCAGAACGCCGCCGGGCTCTGCTGCAGGTCCCGTTTCCCAGGCGCTCCTCTCCCGTTCCTCAGCCGCTGCTTTCGGGGGAAAAGGGAAGCGCTGATCGCAATCCTTCAACCCTCCTAGCTGGGCGCGGGGCGAGGACGCTGTCCCTGCCCGGGGATCGCGGCGGAGAGCAGCCCCTCCGCTCGCCGGACAGCGGCCGCGGCTCCAGCCCGACGGCGCGGCCGGGGCAGGGGGAACGGGAGCGGTCGGGGCCGTGCGGGCTGCGCCGGGCCCCACCGGGGGGCTGCGGGCGGGGGGAGCGGGGCGGCCCCGAGGATGCTGCTGCTGCTGCTGCCCCCGGAGCCGCCCCCGCGGCGGGCAGCGCTGGGGGTTGGGAGCCGGAGCCGGCCTCCCCCGGCCCGACCGCCCCAGTCACTACGACGCCGGGACTCTGACGTCACCCGACACTGCCAAATTCGCCAGGAAATGAACTTTTCTTTTTTTTTTAATAATAACAATAATAATAATAATAATGACGGTAATAATAATAAAACTCCCTTTCCTCGCTGCGGAGCACGTCTGGCCGGAGCGACCTCTCTTACTATTCCCCCACCACCACTCGTTCCCCTATAACCTTCCCCCAGAGGACCCTCAGCGCAGCCCCCCGGGGGGACCCACAGCGCAGCCCGGCGGGGCGGTGGAGCGGGGGCTGTAGTGGGGCGGCTAAAGGTTGGGACAGGGGGAGGCGATTATGCTCCCCCCGTCCGCATCCTCTCCTCTGACGCCGCCTGCACCCAAAGCCCGGGCGTCCCGCTCCTCCCGGCCCCCTGACCTCGGGGCTGCGCGGTGGCGCCGGGACCGCGGCGCCCCTCGCCCCCTCCTGCCGCTGCGGGGGGGTCGCAAGCGGTGGGGCCGGGCAGCAGCTCCTCCGGTGGCTGCCGGGCGCGGAAGGGGCGGTGGAGCCGGCTTCTCCCGGGACGGGCTGGTTGGCCCGGGCAGGCCGGGGACAGGCGCTGGGCCGGGCTTGGTGGGAGAGGGGCCGGGGTTCGGGAGGGAAAATGCCCCCCGCGCTGCGGAGCGTGCCCGGGAGCTTTAGTCCGGTGGTGCCCGGGAGGAAAGGGAAACAAAGCAAAAAAAATTTTAAAATTATTTTTAAAAGGGAAAGTTAAAAGGCAGAGAGAAAACCAAGCGGGCTTTCCAAAAATCCGGCTTTTCCTTCCGAAGCGATTTTCTTTCTACATGCACCAAAATCACCCAAGTATCACCCGAAAATGGATTTTTTGATGTTTTTAAAGAATGGTGAGTATAAAATAAACTCGAGCCATTGCAGATAGATCCCCTCGGCGCCTCGTTCTACCCACCGCCGGAGGCTGCCGGGGCTGGGGTGCGCTGTGCCCGGGGAGTCCCGGCCGCTGGAAAAGGGCGGCGGTCAGCCGGGATCACCCGGGCCTCGCCGGCTCCCGTTCCCGACCGCCAGCGAAATCCAGCTCCTCGCTACACGCTTATTAATTAATATGGATGTTTTAATTACTGCCCTCCTGCCATCAGCACGGGGACGCGATTTTTGGGTATTTTGGGGGGGGGAAGCGGGGTGGGCTGTTTGTTTTAGGCAGGTGATAAAATCGCAGTTAACGAGCTGATAATTCGTTCGTGTTTGTTTTAAAAGACAAATTGTAAAGATTAATCAGGCGGTTTGATTTATGGCGAGGCAGACCCCGGCGCTGCCCGGCCAGGGCTCCCTGAAGCCCCCGTCTCGGGTTACCCGAGGCCCGGCAGGCGAAGCAAAACAAAAGGGGCGAGCGGGCGGCGGCTGTGGCTCCGGCCGTGCCGCCTCGGGACCGGCCCCCCGGCGCCCGCCCCACCTCCGGGCCGGGAGTCCGGCTGCCAACTCCCCGCCGCCGGGTGCCGGCTGCGGCCGGCGCCTCTCCTCGCACCCACCTCTCGCCTTCTGCAACCCCTCCCATTAAAACCCTTTGTAAAATAAATGACCCCTCCAGCAGGGATGAAGGATTTTTGCTGAGAGACCGGTTGAGCTGGGAGATTTCCTAGCCGGCCGGCTCGCAGTATGTTGGTTTATTTTGTTCTATTTTATAATTGTATTTAATTTAATTTTTTTTAAATTCCCGACGTGTCCCGTCCCCGCTGCCTGATTCTGGCGCACCGGCTGCCGGCTCCGGTCTCGGCCGCTGAACGCCCCGGCGGCACGGCTGAGGTTTTTAATTGAATTAATTCACCCACCGGGAGCAGCAGCGAACCGCGCTGGCTGCTGGAGGTGAGCGGCTTAGCTCCGCTCCGCAGCCCGCCGCTCACACGGCTGGTTAAGCAGCTCTTCCCTCAATTTTCTGCCAAGCCTCCCGGGAGAGGGTCCGCCGGGCCCCACTGCTTCACCCCGCGGCTGCCAACCCCCATTTACCTTCTTTCCCCGGGCACTAAGGGCTCCGTTTTATTAACTTTATTTTGTTATTGCTGTTGGAATTTATTTTTCTCTTTTAATAAGGGAGCTTCCCCAGATCTGGAAGCACAACTGGTTATTTTGATTTGATTGACAAGTGATGTCATATCGTTAAGGGAGGGGGGAGACGACAACATGTTTTAGCAACAGTTAGTAGTGCCATGTGATGGAGTTGACACCTATTCTTGGGCAGAGGCGAAGGCAGAAAACAAATAAGCCGGCGCCGCACACGGAGCATTTATTTACATGTCCGGAGAGGGGATTCTTCCTCTTTTTCCCCCCCTTCATTCTGAGTGTTTGGATCGGGGAAAAATTGTACCTGAGGAGAACGGGGGTGGGACCCGCAGACCCCAGGGCACGTTCCTCCAGACACCCCTTCCCGGGGTTCCCCCGGCGGCCCCCTGAGGGCCACTTTCTCCCGGTGAACGGAGACCTGGGGGTCGAGACCTCCCGTGCGGCATTGCCCCGCTGCCTCCCCGAGGTGCAACCCACAGCCGCACGCAGGGAGGGCAGGAAAACTCCGTGAAAAGGGAAGAAGAGGGAGAGAAGTGCTCAGTGCTCAGCCCCGCACGGGGCCGCGGCGCTCCCGGTGCCGGCGGGCGATGTGCGAGCCCCGGGGCGGGCCGGGGAAGGAGGCTGCTCGCCGGCGGGGAGGGGGCTGGGAGGGCCTGCTGTGGGCGTCCCGCCCCGGCCCCCCGCCCCGCCGCAGGCTGGGGAGCGGCCGGCTCTGCCAGCGGCTCCCGCCCGCCCGCAGGTAGGAGCCCCGGACAGCCGGTCCCCGCGAGCAGCCCCCCCGCCCGCCTCGGGTATATTTCGGGATTTTTTAGGAAGGGAAAGCTCTTGCTTTCTGCCTTTTAAAATTTTTTTTTCCCGATGTTTTTGTCCCTCTGGTCTTGTCTCCGTTTTGCTTTTCTTCTCCCCCGGCCCCCCCGTCTTGCGTTACTAGGATGTATTAATGGCTCCTGATAGGGTTATAAAGTGACACAGTTACTTCGTAACCACAAGACCTTTACTTAAACTGCATTAAGGAAAAACAAAATGAAGAGAAAAAAAAAAGCGCGACAGATACGTCTAGGGGAATAAATCACGGAAATTTTAATTATTTTGCTTGTTTTTGTAAATACGCTATCCCCCATCCCGCAGAGGATTTCTGTGGGGTATGTCCCCCACCGTGGGAACCCTCGGTCCCAGTCTCGCTCCCGACACGCTCCCGCACACGCCTTCACCTGCGCTTTGTCCGCAATTTGCCTGGTGCCCACCGCCCCCGCAGCCCCCCGGCTCGCTCGGCTGCAAAATAAAGGGGAGGAAAAGCCTCAAGCAGACCCCAGCCTGCCCACAAAACCGCCTTTTGTGCAAGTTCCCGAAGAGAAATGCGTGCGTGGGGAAGGGGGGGGGTTGCACACGCACAGCTTTGTCCAGAAAAAGGTATAATTCTCTTTTTCAGGCGCTGCCAGGAAATATTTCGTTTGCAGGATCTCTCTTTAATTTTACGTATATATAGATTTTTTTTTTCTTTCTTTCTTTCAAGGTTATTTCGGGAGCTGCGTTGCAAGAGGGAGGAACGAGGCCGATCCCTCAGGTTTGATTTGTTTCTCCTCAGGCAAAACTTTGCTGGGGAGGGACCGACCTGGCACGGTGAACGGGACTCGACTCACGCCCGGCAACGGCAGTGCCCACGGCCGCCTGCCCCTGCGAGCCACGGGGCTGGCTGAGCCAGGCCGGAGCTTAGACTTCCGAGGAAAAAATAATTGCGTTTAATAAAGATGCTCCATGCTCCGGGGATGAACAATTCCAGCGACCGAAACTCGCACCCTCTTAGTGAAATCGCTTTTCTTATTGAAATCGCATCAATCCAGGCAGGCTTCGCTCCTGGACGCTTCTCCTTTTTTTTTTTTTTTTTTTTTCCCTCGTCTTCCAGCCTGAGCACCCCAAAGCAAAAGGAGGATAAAGAGGGGAACTTTGCACATACAAAAACAGAAAAAAAAAAAAAAGGCGAGGGGGTGAAAGAGCCGGCGGAGAGGAGCGGCCGTGTCCCCGATGTGCCTGGGTAATTTTAAATCATGCAAAGCCCCGTAAAGCTGCCGCACGGGACTGGGACGGGAGGACTCCCCGGCAGGCAGGTGCAGAGAGAGCGGGGCCGGGCCCTGCCGGCTTTCGGGGCAGAACAAACCCTCGCATCTTTTTTTTTTTTTTCTTTTTTTTTTCTTTTTTCTTTTTTTTTTTTTTTTTTTTTTTTTAATGCCCAAATCTGCCAACAAAGGGAGAGAGGAGATAGGATGTAGCTGCGGGGAGGGGACACAGGGCTCTCTGCACACCCTGTCTCCGGGAAATCTCTGCCTGGCCGCCCTGGGTGAAATGCAACTTTCCAAAATGGAGATTTAAATAATCACCCCGGTGACAATGGGAAAGAAAAAAAAAAAAAAAGTCAAAACAACCAATCTCAGATCCAGCCACGGCCCGGCGGCCCCGCTCCCCGCGGGGTGCGGTCCGGGGAGAGCCCCGCCGCCGGGCAGAGCCGGGGGAGCCCCGCGGTGCCCCCGGGCCGGTGAGCGCTGCACCGGGCTCAGCCCGGCCGGCTGGGAGGAGGCAGCCCGAGGGGTCCGGCCCTACCGGGGACATTTTTTCGTTCTTTACAACCCTGCCAGATTTGTCCCTGGGGAAAACTGCCCCGAGCGAAGCGCTCCCTCAGCGGGATCCGCACCTCGGTGCCGGCAGGGCCGCCCCCGGGCCGCGCAGAGCCGCGCTGCCGCGGCCCCTTACCTTGCCTCTCGCCTGTCCTCGTTTTCCTTTCAGTTCTCCGCACGGTGCATGGGAAGCGTCAGTTCTGCTCCTCGCGGGGCCGCTCCGCGGGCTGGGGAGGGGTCCGGCCGCCGGAGCCTCCCCTCCTGCCCGCGCCGGGAGCGGCGGCTCTGCCGCGGGCGGAGGGTGCGCGCAGTCCGGCGGAGGGGCTGCCGCCGTGCGCGCTGCTGAAAACTGGCAGCAGTTTCGAGCTGAGCCCTTTTTTTTTTCCTCCCTTCCCTCCTTCCCCCCTTCCCTTCCTCCCTCCTCCCTCCCTCTCCTTTCCTCTCTCCCTTCTTTCCCTCCCCTTCTCTCTCTCACTCTCCTGCATTCACGGATGGCACAGCGAGCCACTGTGTATTTATGTACATAATAAGGCAGCTCGTCCCCTCCACTTCATTTGCATCATTACAATATCTGTACAAGCACATCACATTGTCTGTTGCTTGCACCTTTTGTTACGGTTGCTGTCACAGTCTACGCGACTTGACTTTCATATTTTAAATGAATTGATATTATACCAACAACACGCACTCACATCCCAGGCGCTGGGAAACCGGGCTCCGGCGCGGCGGGCGCCGCAGCCCCAGCCTCTCCCGAGCCGCTCGCTTCTTCCTCGGATCCCAAGGAAGGTGGGCTGGGGGGAGCCGCTTCGTAGGACCAATTATTCCTATAAATTACTCCTATTCGTATTAATTTTGTTTCCACTCTCTAGTGAAGGGAATGCTTTGGGGGTCTTGGATTTTTTTTTTCCATTGACCAGCCTGGCTTTTGTATAACCTCGTGTTTCTTCTCACACCTCTCCCTTCCAAATTGAGCCTTTCGGGCAATGCACCTGCACGTCAGTGAGGCAGCGGAGAAGCTGGAAGAGGCACAAGCAGATTATTACGCGGCGAGTCGTTGTTATAGCTAGGAAAGAGACGGTAAAATACGTATTTCGTAGAGCACTAAGAAATCCAGTCAGAACGAATGTTTTCGGAAATGTTTGCGCGCCCCAGCCCTGGCTTGGCAGTCCTCACCTGCTGGGTATTTTCCTGCCGGTGCGTGTGTGTGCGGGGCTGGGGGCTTCCCTCGCCGAGCGCCCACTGCCTGCATGGGGTGACGGGCGCCGGGGCCGCGGGGGCCGCGTCCAGGCGGCTCGGGGAGCGCGATGTGATTCTCCAGAGGGGGGGACAGGCGGGACCCCCGCCCGAGGCTGCAGGAAAACCATATTAATGCAGAGACAAAGGCCGGACCGTCCAGCGGGGGCCCTGCGGGAGGTGGGGGAACGAAATGCGGTTCGGGAAGGGAAGGAAAAAAGTTTCGCGGGAGAGGAATTATCATCATAATGGAGGTAAAAATGTGAGCAGGGAAAAGAGGGGGGGGATCCTATTCTGCTGGCATTTTCTGTCTGTCTTTGTGATATGGTTCGGGGGAAAAAGGGTCCTTGATATGCGGCAGATAATTCTTATCAGCCCCACGCAGCCCATTTCCAAAGCAAGTGTTTTAATTACTCCTCCTGTATTACCCTTCATCCTCTGAGAGAAGATACATCACCAGATTTATGCAGGGGAAAAGTACAAAAGAATGTGGTATTAAAATATATACATGTATATATCCCCTCTTTTTTCCCTTGTGCCCAGGAAGAGGGAGAGGCTGTCGGCAGCCGCGTCCTGGGATCGCCCTGCACGGAACGACTCCAAAACGAGGAACTGTCGCTCAGGCGGAAAAACTACGGGAAAAGTGGGGTTTGAATGCTACAGATTTTTCCCCAAGCGGGGACAGAGGGGGGTGTGCGAGCCGGGGGCTCAGGCGGCCGAGACCGGAGCGCTGCCCACCCGAGGCTCACTGCGCTGTGCCTCCTCTCGAGCCGCGCTGTCCCGGGACAGCGGGGTCACCCCTCCACGTGCCACCAGAGACATTGGGGGTCGGAGGGGCAGGGAGCTGGGATTTTCCCCTCATGCCCGCTGGAAGAGAAGGATGTTTTTCTTTCCTGTTAAGCTTTCGTACTAAAGATGTCATCTGAAAGTCTGGGAGGAAGGGGGAACCGTGCTCTGCTCTCTTCCACGGTAACAACCATATTCTGCATATTGAAAAATATGATAGACAGTGGGGAAAGCTTTCCTCCCTCACAAAAAAAAAAAAAAAAAAAAAAAAAAAAAAACAAAAAAAAAAACCAAAAAAACCCCCAACCTTTTCAATATTGATTCAACAAAAAAAGAGGGAGAAAATTTAAAAAGAGAAGAAGCAGCACCAGCAGCAAGGAGAATATAGGCTCAGCAGCTCTCCAGGTTCGCTTCCTTATTATTACTATCCAGGGGTAATTTTTCATCTCTGCTAGCTAATCTTTGTTCCTTGTGAAGATAATGAATAGCCCAATCCTTATCTCCTGGGCTCCTGGAGGCTGCTGGAGAATGGGGTTGAACAGGGTTGAAAATTGGTTCCAAAGTGCTGCTGAATAAATGGTGTTCCTTATCTCTCGCTTCCAGATTATCGGAACCCTTTCAAAACTCACACAACAAATACAGCCACCGCATCTAATGCATCATTTACCAGAGCAGATCTCCGCGTTTGATCGGCAGATAGGCAAAATCTATGTATTCCTTGCTTTACTTAGTATGCATGGATGCGGGGCTGCTGTGCACGAGGGGTGCCCCCGGCCGCGCCTGGGACACCCCCGGGGCTCTTCGCACACGCGGGTCTTTGCTGTGGATTCCGTGGAGTGACAAGAGGGTCCCCTGCCCATCCCCGATCCAGGGGAGCAGGGTGGGACAACAGCTCACCGTGCAGGGTGCTGCCACACAGCATGCTTGGAAATTTGGGGTTGCTCTGCTGAGGTACTGGTGGATGTGCAGGGAAGGGAGAAGAGTTGTGAACATCATCCCGGGCACTCAGGCACCTGCTCACTCACACTCACACTCACTCCTGCACCCTCAGCCACCTTCACCCGCATCCATGGGCAGTCACTGCTTCAGGAGTGATGAGCCCCGTGTACGTGGCAGCACCTCTGTCCCCATCCAGACAGCCACCTCCAGGCTCAGCTGTGTCCCACTCCTGCCCCAGCCCTCAGCAGTCTCAGGGTCCAGCTGGGTCAGTCTAATAAAAATTCCCAGTGCTCCCCCCAGCTTGTTCCCCCCAAACCCTGGCCATGGAGTCCTGCCAGTCCCTTGGGTCCTCCATGGGCTGGGCTGGCTTTCAGCCCTCACGGTCGGGTCTGGGTGATTCCTCCACACCCCAGCCACAGGCAGAACAGGGCACCTGGGGCAGCCCAAATTTGGGAAGCAATTGGTGATCCTGGGGGACAAAAACAAGCCTTACAGAAAGGAAGTTCTTTGCTCCTTGAGTTAGTGTGAAGTCTGTCCCTTCCAGCTCAGGGCAGTATCAGGTTTTCCTTCCTTTCTTTCTCTCCTCTCTTTCTCTACTTCTCTCTTTATTTCTTGTTTCTTATTCTCTCGCTCTTGTTTTTTTTTCCCCCTTTCTTTTCCCTCCCAAAACCTATCTATATAACAGTAAATGCCTCCTGATCTGGCTGTGCAGCCTCCAGCTCCAGAACAGGAGATCCCCCAACCCAGAGCCAGGGACAGATGTACCTTCGTCTCTCACCCAACCCTTTTTCTCTGGCAGCACCTGAGCCTGTGCCCAGGTACTAGACAACAAAACATTTTATTCTGCACCACTGCAGCACATCACATATCACTAGCACTGCCCTGGACCCCCAGTCCCCAGGGCAACAGCAAGGGTCTGGGTTGGGGACAGGACACCCACAGTCTCCTGATCCCCTCTGCCTGTCCAGCAAAGCTCATCTCATCTCTGCCTGGAAAGAGAGAGAAACTTTCATGGGAAGTGGCAGACAAGCAGCAGCCCCTGCCCACACTTGGGAGTTTTGCAAATGTTCAACTTGTACTAATTTTTTTATGGCTGTATTCACAGTTGTTCTCTGTAAAAAATGGACCTGTGTTAGTTTATTAATAACCTAAACATTACGTATTAAAGACCTATGAGTGACACAAGATGACAAAAAGCTGTATTTTTCCAATATACACAAGCACACATTTAATAACCTTCTATTGCATCTCAGCTAGGCCTTTTCTCTGATGGTTCCCATGGCAACTGAGATAAAAAAGCAGCCATTTTCCATATCTCTATGAAAGTCTATTATATTGCAGGATTAGTTCATCTTCTGCTAAGGTCAAACACAAAGTCATACAACCTGAAATATTTAGAATCCATGTACATTCATTTTTTTATATGCCCTTTCATTTTCCACAAAAGACTGGGCTCCTCTAAGGTTTTATTCCCCAGAAAAATGCTAAGCAAAGCAATAAAAAAAATCATGATTAGCAGCTGATGAAAAGTTCAATTGTTTTTTTTTTCCCCCTCCTTTTTTTTTTTTTTTTCCCTTTAAAAAAAACCCCACTATTGTTGGGCAGATAGTGCCTTCCCCATTTATCTCTATCAGCAGCCGTGATTGCAGCCGATACCGGCCGCCTAATTGGGCTGGGAGCGATTCGCAGGCGGACGGCGGCACCTTCTGGCAGCGGCGGGTGCGACGCGGCGGAGCCGGGGGTGCCGGGGGTGCCGGGGCCGCCCCCGCTCAGCATCCCCCGGCCGCGGACCGCCGGGGATCGAGGCAGGAGCCCGGCTCGCCCGGGGGTCCGGGCGGTCGCCACGGGGGTACCCCGGGGTCGCGCCCCGGGACGGCACCGCTCGACTCTGCGCCGAATCGCAACAATTAATATAAAACCCCGCTGCGGGCTCGCACGCACGAGAGTCTGCCTCTGCTTTTTTCGGCGGTGATTAAACATTTTTGTTTAGTAGCGCAGGTTCCCAAAGCGTTTCACTGCAAGTTTTAGCTGTTGCACGCTTGCAGGAACAAAAAAGGCGTTGTACACATCGGAGTGGCTCCCGCGAGCCCTGATCTCCGCGTGGTGCGGGAAAGCAAAGTCGCTTTTCTTTTTTTATGGAGGAATTGGCAACGTAATTCAACCCGGTCTTGGTGACACCTCGAAATGCAATAAACTAAAACCTGGGCAGCCTTCAGACAGTCTGAATGGTGACAAACATGTTATCACCCATGCCATGAAGAACTACGGCTCACTCTTCCTCCAAGGTCACTCCTGAAAACCTGGGAAATCAGGGGAGAGAACGTGTGCACGTGGCCATTCCCACTTGTGGCTTTGTTCACAGATATATGCTGCAACGTGACATTTATTCCAGCCCCTTTTAATGTGGAAAAACAGACACTCTGGAAATATGTGGAAATGGGGAGAAGCTCGAGAGTGGCAAAAGGATGGAATAATATTTTTTTCCTTCTTTTCCCCATCCCTCCATCCTCAAGAGGCCCCCCAGGGATGTCCCAGTGGCCCCAGCCATGCTGTTGGAGCAGCTCAGGGGAGCCAGGTGGAGGGGGTTAGCAGGGATGGTGTATCCCAGTGTATCCCTGGAGATGATCTGCACCTGCTGCAGAGAGGTGGAATGGGTCTGGGAGATAGGAGCCAGTGTGGGCAAAGCCAAACCCCAGCCTGACCCTCCATTCCCCCACTGCCTCAGCTTCCCCCAGCCTGGGTGAGGGCACAGAGGTGTTGCCAGAGGTTGGCACGTGCCCAAGGGTGTTTTCAATAAGCTGCTTGCAGGTAGAGGTTGTGCAGCAGTGGCCAGAGCTGTGCTCACCTCCAGAAAACAGGGAGCAGCCCTGCTCCCAGCAGCACACCTGGGAGGGGGATGCCAGAGTGGCTTCCCCAGCTGGGCACCCACTAGCCTGAGGCACCTGTGCGCCCGTAAAAACCCACACCCACACCTTGCCTTCCCCTTCCTTTGCTCTCTGCTTCCTTCTGCTCCTTTGTGGAGAGGGCAGATGGCCACATTTTTAGGGCTAATACAGATATATGTATTTTTAAACTTTGGATCCTGGGATTTGGATGTTTGGTGGTTTGTTTTTTTGGTTTGGTTTTTTTTCTTTTTTTTTTTTTTAAGGTGGCTGTATTTTTAGGCTCGAGGTTTGGACTAAGGAGAAGAAAGCTGAAAGAGTGGCCTGAGCTGAATATTTGAAGGAGGTGTTTAGAGCATCACCAAACACAGGTGGGTTTCTTTTTTAAGTTTTGTGGTTTCTTTTCTTCCCTTCTTCATCCTTGCCATCCTAGTCAGCAGCTGTTCATGGTGGTTGCACACCTGAGGTCTGCAGTCCTGAGAAAGCCTTTAGAAATCTGGGAGTAATTGTGTCCTGCAGCTAAAAGAAGGTGTTCCTTTGCCTAGGGTGTTAGCACCCTCTCCTCGGGGTAGTGGTGTTGATCTTTTCTCACAGCTCTGGCTCTCTTGTGATATCAGGTAGGGGCTGAGCTGCCCCAGTGCTAGCAGTGTGGGTGTTATGGAGGGGCTGTGGCAGAGTTCACTGTGAGCATTCCTGTCCTCCAGCAAGTGGGGATGTTTGTGTGCTGGCGGCCACTGGGGCTGTTGGGAACTGGAACTGTGCTGGGTACCATGCCGAGTGCTGTACAAACCCAGCAAAAATGGGAAAAACAAACAAGTCTCCTTTGGGCTGCAAATATTTAGATTATTTCCAGTGGCCAGTTAGTGCTGGGGGGAGCCTGGAGGATGTGGGTCTGCTGCCTTTTTCCAGGAGCAGGGTGGCTGTTCATGCTGGGAGAAAGGGGCTCCTTCCAGCCCCAGGGGCCTGGGGGGCTGGCAGTGCCCCCAAGGGGGTGCTCTCTGCTCCCCTCCCCAGTGAGCCAAATGCCATGTGGTTCATTCAGGGCCATGGTGAAATGCCCCAGTTTGGCCCCTGGTTGTTTTTCTGCCTCTCAGTGACATCTGGTGCATTGCTGTGAGTTCCCAGAAAGAGGCCCTGATGGAGGATGTCAGGGTAGGAAGAAAGGAGCTGACCTTGCTATTAAAAGGCAACAGAAATGGAAATGTTTCAGGCTGTTTCTAGCAGACATGTCTGAGAAGAAAATCTCCTTGGTGTATTCCATCAGGCCCTCGTGGGCAGCTTTTCTCTGCTAATTGTTCACTTGATGCTACACTGGAGATGCATAATTTATCCTTGTCCCCATTGCTGTGCCTGAAAAGATCTTGTGGAGTTTGAGAGGGATTTAAGTCCTACTGATCCCTCCGACTTTGTACGTTTCTGGTCTTACAGTGACACCAACAGCCCTGATGCTGTTGGATCAAAGATGCTGGTCTCGAATGAGAAGAGTTCGGGCCCCGATCCTGCTTTGAGTCCTAAGAAATCCTGTTGAATCCAGCTCAGCAACCCCAGCAACATTTCTTTAAAGAGGGAATTTCTCGCAAATCTCTGATCCCTGCTCTGAGCAGGGCCCTATGGAGGAAGGAAACCTTGCCATTGTACGGCTGCTCTCGTGATGTGGGAGGAATTGAGTAATTATTGAGATTAGCAAGAATAAGCTTTGCTTACCACTTGAGATGAATGAATGTTTTAAACCCTCTTGGCTTTTTTGGCTGAAATCAAATGTGGCATCAGTGTAACATCTGTATCCACGATCTGGGGAGTGGAAGACTAACCTTTCTTGATGCAAGGCATGAACTTGATTTAAAAGGGCTTTCCCTCAATTTTGTTCCCCAGTGCTGAGCGATCCTGTGGGGAGCAGGGACTGCTCTGCCTGCCTGGAATGGACAGGGAGGAGGGAGGACAGCGTGATAGGCTGTGCTGGATATTTGGAGAACGATGAGAGCAGCGCCTGTGAAATGTGACTGGGGGTCAGCCTGTGTGCTAGAGGACAGTGTGGGTATGGTGACAGCACAGTGACAAAAGGCAGCCATTGGGAGGGAGATGTACAGATAGTCCCTGCTGGCCACAGAGCCATCGTCTCCCTGCTTCAGTCTCCTCTGAGCTCTTGTCTGCTGAGCCGTGGCTGACAGCCTATCTCAAAAAACCCGAACAGTACATCAGCAGCAAAGGCATAAATCATCCCAGGTTCCACCTACCTGTGCCCCTGTGTGTGGTGCACGACAGGGAGCTCGGGCTTTGCCCTGGGAAGTGCAGGGCCCGGAGTGAGTTGACAGCCAGCACTGGCCGAAGTGTGGGTGGTGCAGGGGGCTTGGTAGCAGTCACCAGAGCCAAGGATTTAAGTGAGTAAGGCCAAGAGCACAGGCAGCTGCTCTTGACTTCAGCCACAGTGCTTCTATTGTTCAGACCAACGTTTTCCAGCCACTGCCTGTGGACATGCCAGTGGCGCTGCCAACAGCTGTCTCACCAGGACCAGAGCAGTGGGAAGCATCAATGAAGCAGCTTCCAGAAGCCGTGGGCACAGAGCAGGGACAGCCAAAGGCTTTCTGAGCTCTGCCTTCAAATGCTTTTTGATGATGAAAGTGGCTCTTGTGAGATACCACGATCTCTGTGATGCTGAGAATGGGTGGGCACTGCTTGGGCTAGTGGCCTGTGCTGCTGTGGCAGTGGCCAAGGTTGGGCAGGGAGGTCAGTGTGCCCCAAATGGAGAAGACTGATGTGCCCAGTGCAGGAGCTCAGGGGTGAGCTGTCCTGTGGGGTTTCTCCATCCTCACTGCATTTAATCTGTACTGGGGTGACAGCATCAGCTTCACCATTGTTTTCACTTGGCATGTTGGTCTTGGTCTGTTCTTACTTAACAGTGACAAATCTCTGAGCAGAAGAGCACCTAATGACTTTTTCTATTCCACAGAGAGGGGAGATGGCATTTAAGAGAGCCCAGGAGCCTTTCACCACTTCAGGGGCCTGGCCTAGGGCTTGTTGGAATAAATCAGCCTGGCATGCCTCTGCCTGTCCCTGCAGAGTGAACCCCATGTATGTTGGAAGGAGGCTTTTTTTGCTGTGCCAGAAAAAGTGGAACACAACCCGAGAGCAGAGTAGGAGCCCAGCTCACCTGCCACACTCAGGCAAGTGGCACATGAAGGGGCAGAGCTGCATCCCTCAAAGCCCCTGCACGTCTGAGCCACTCGAAGGCTTGTTGCTCCAGCCCCACACAGGCACCACTCAGGTCAGTGGGTGGATGCAATGTCCATAACTAGGGAGTCTCCAGGAAGGTCCTCTCCCCTTCAGGGACTAAGAGAGCTGATGCTGGGAGGCAGAGCACATTGCCTTTGACTACTGTAGGCTCTTAAGACCTGCTGGAGCATCTGGTTGAGCCACTGTTGGGGGCAGGATATGGCAGCAGGGGATGTTGGAGCTGCTCCACCAGCCAGTTCCTGTGCTGTGTGGATGTGTAATGCACACCAGCACAGTACACACTGTGCAGAGTGTGTGACTGGGGATGCTGTATTTATTTAGGTGGTGAAGGTGAAATGAATCTCTGCCATTTCCCTCTGGGCTGAATCTTTACCTGCTCTCCCAGCTGAAAGCAAACACTGCTTCTCTGCACCACGGGAACCTCCTCCCAGCTCAGTGGGATGTTTCCTGGATTTGGGGAGTAAAGCCCTTTTCCCCTCCACACCCCCTAATGCCAACACTCACTCCCCCTTCTCCCCCTTGCCCTTCTTCTCACTCACTTTTGCTTTCATTTCCACAGGTCGGTGGGGCTGCCACTGCTCTGCCTCTTTCCCTTGTTTTTCCCAACTGTTTTGAAGCCCAGTGGGTGGCTTGGGACAGAAACCTGCCCAGCTCATGAAAGCCATAGAAACACTTCCTATAGGGCTGATAAAAGCAGGGTGGTGTTTTTCCTTTTTTTTTTTTTTTTTTTTTTTTTTTTTTTTTTTTTTTTAACCAGAGCCCAAAATAGCCCTTTCCACTGCAACAGGCTCATCACCACTGAGTCACCTTGGTGCAGTAACTGCAGATCCTTCTGAATGATGATGCTTGATGCTCTGGAGGAGGCAGCCAGGCTGCTGTTCTTCCCTGGCATGCACAGAGAGCAATGGCACTGGGATGGGTGGAGTCACTGGGAGCATCCTTCAAAGCAGTGCTTTCCTTAACCTGTTGATCTCAACCCTTGCCTGCTGGGCTGTTCTCAAGGCTCCTAAACAAAGCCCATCCTTCATTAGGTGATGTGGCTACATTTTCTTCAGAATTGGGGGCTTTCTTCATAAATCACTTTTTTTTTCGCCAAACTAAGAGGGGAAGAGAAGGGGAGGAAGGGAAACCCCACAGCTCTTGTCTTGGCGGCTTGTCATGCCTGCCTTTAATTGACAGACCTTGTTATTAATGTTTTCCAGCCGCCTCTCATCCAGGGCTCAAACCTCCCTTTTAAAGCCCTGTCATGTTAAAAATTGACATGTGTTGACTTTGGCCTGGGAGAAGCCAGGCCCTGGCTGTAGGTAGGAACTGCATGTGTTTAGTCTGGCTTACATTTTATTTTCCCCTTTCATCAAATTAGTTCAGCTGTATTTTTTTTTTCTGAAGGAAAGAAAAGAAAAACTGTTTGACAATCTGAGGCTGTGGGTTAGAATTGCAGCATTGCGTTAAAACAACAAAAAATAGCTTACAAATGTGGGCTGCGTCAGGCCGGGTGGAGATGGGGCCACTGGAGCAGGGATGGGAAAAGCTGCTGCAAGTAAACACTATCTCTGAGGAAGCACAGAGGTTCCTCCTGCAACCCCTCAGCCCAGGCTGCTTGTCTGATTTATTCCAGTTGAGCTTGTTGCATTAGCCTTTCTAAAATTAGTGCTATCCTAACTGCACCAGGTTTATTCTCCCCTTCTCCTCGCTCAGCCCAGTTAGCAGTCCTGCTGTGGGTACCCCAGTTCTCCACCCTAAAGCTCGGCCAGGGATGTGCTGCAAGCCCATAGAGAGACCACTGGGCTGGACTGGGGCTGGAAAGCCAAGGAAATCCTGCTTCCTGCCCACTAAATATCTGGGATTAGGGGCTATGTGGCACATATCATTGGGATAGCAGTTGAGATGCAGACTGCATCCATCAGGGATGCTCCTGTCTCTGAATGTGGAGTGGAGGGGTTCCCAGACACTGAGGAGGGCATGTCCTGCCCCTGCTATCCCAGGTTTTTACCTAAACCTTAGTGCCTCGCTGTGGGAGGCATTTGGTTCTCTCTTCCTGTATTTCCCAGGTGCTTCAGAGTTAAATGCACCTGAAAGGTCCGTGGGGTTCATTTAACACATCTCTCCAGCCTCAAGTCACCGAGGAGCAGGGAAGCACCAGGTCCTGTTTTGGTGCCAAATGGAAAGAAATAGCTGAAGCTTCAGGGAGTTATTAATGTGCTCATGTCACTGTCCTGCCCACACTGAATCCAACCCTGCTCTGCCTGGGGCAGATGAGATGCCAGCCTGGGGCTGGGAACAGTGAGGGGGGAACCTCAGGAGGGGCTGCCAAGAGGTTCCATGGGGGTAAGGGGGAACACCACTCCCACCCCTACAGTGGCGTGTTCCCGTGCCCACATCAGGGCTCCTTCTGTGGAGCCTGTGGCATTCAGCACCTCCTGTTTGGTTGATGCCACGTCCATGCAGAGCTGGTGTTGCTTCTGCAAGGAATGACTGTCCTATCGCACCCAAACAGCACAAGTGAAGTGGAAAATAAGCAGAGAAGGATCCTCCTTTGCTCCAGGGCATGCTGCAGACAACCAATCTTTGCCTCCTGAGAGGTCTTGCAGGTAGGTGCTGGTTTACCATCTCCCCTCTTAGCAATTCCTCTGCATCTCCTTTTTTCCTGCATCTTGTGATTGTGTTTCTGTGCACCCCATCAAGCAGCCCTGTACCCTCAGTGCCCACCAAAACTATCCCACACTCACCATTCCTGGCAGTCCCAGGCCCCCCCAACCTGGATTATCTCCCCATTTTTTGTCTGTATGGGCAAACAAGAAAGAGGTCCCATCTGTGATGCTGGCTGCCCCACCACTGCCAACTGGGGGACCTGAAGGGTTCCTGCCTCCCTGATGGATCCATAGGAAAGAGTTGCACGCAGGGACGTGTGAAGAGATTTGGCACCGAGGCCTCTTCTCCCCACAGCCCCAGTCCCTTTCCGAACGGCCCGTCGGGGCAGCGTGCCCTTACACACGAGGACCTGACTCCTCGTGGGGTGGGGGGCTGAAATATTTTCTAACAGTTACTTTTGTAACATTAGTGAAATCAAAGCAAAACGTGTCAAAATTCCCATTAAGACACATTTAACTTCCCTTGTTCCAAGACAAAGTGCCTTTGCCTGGAGGCAGGTTTCGGGTTTGCTGCATGGCCGTGGGAGACTATTGGATTACAGGCAGCACTCAGCCAGAGTTTGCTTTCTTCAGGGTAAAGGCTTTTCCTAATCAGGATCAGTTTAATTCTGTTATCTGAATTATTAGCTTGGCTCTGTGTCTGGCCTGTGCAGGAAGGCGATGAGGGAAAGGAGACTGTTGCTGGAGAAGGAGAGGGTCTGAGCCCCAAAGGGCAGAGTCTCTCCCTGCCTGGGGCTGCTCTTTGCACTACAAAAACTCTGTGTTCATGTTGTAGGCAATGATGGATGGTGGAATATGTGAAGGCCTCCAAGGGCTCAAGGACTAAGCAGCTCCAGGTTAAGGCTCGTAGTCTGGCTCTGCCATAGGTGAGCATCAGCCTGATTTACTGGTGGGGAAACTGAGGCACGGGGCAGCAATCAGGCATGTGGTGCTAAGCTGCCCTCACCTGTAGAGATGTAAGATGAATTCTTCATTAAGTGGAGGAGATGGCAAAATCCCTTCTTTCGTCCTGGAAAAAACAGCATCTCGGCATCCTGGCTCATGTGTCAGGGGAGCATGTTTGGGCCTTACCACATCCTTGCTTTGAAAAGGATCCTTCTTTCCCCTTCGTTTTTTTCCTTTCCTTTTTTTTTTTTCTCCAGGGAGTGAGGGTGTGTATGGAAATTTGAAGGGAGTGTTTTCCATGTTATTCCTCCAACGTCCTCACTCTGTGTGTCACAGGTTCTGTCTGTGGTCCCCCACTCCCTACTGGGTCTGGATGCTTGTGCTTGAGACAAACACAATTACACTGCTTTGAGCCCAGGTCCCCCAGGGAGCATTTTGGCTGTCAAACCTGCTCAGAGGGCAGCAGGCAGCAGCAGCAGCAACAACAAATAACATGTTGGGTACTGCTGGTGGCATCATAAGGAGAGTGGGACGGGAAATGTTAGCATGGTGGTACTGGGAAGGGTTGGCCCTGGATGAAGGGTCTGGGCAAGGCATCCCAAGTGGCCAGGGAATGAGGTTTGTGTTATCTGTGCCTCTGAACGGGATGAAACCAGGCTGGACTGAGGCATCAAAGGAAAGCTGGAGCTTGCCCATGTGGGGAGCAGCCAGATTTGCTGCCTGAGTGTTCCAAGGTGGTTCCTCAAGATGAGGGTAAAGTTGCTACCATGAGGATCATCCCAGTTTTGTTTCACCCATGCAATTCAAGGGGAGAGGGGAGCCTCACTTCAGCCCATGAGCTGGCCACCTGCTTGCCCAAAGGTGGCACCAAGACACTGAAGATGAGAGAACCCAGGTACAGGTGATGTGGTCAGGACTGACCAGGTCATCAAGGCACCATTGGGGCAGCTGAGACTTACAGGAGCATGCAAGGACTCCAGTGCATCTGATATAAGAGGTAGTTCATGAAACCTTCCCCATCCCACAGCAGTGAGACACCTCTGCTTAATAAAATATCTGCACTTTGATTACACTCAGGCCATGGTTATTCCAAGGTCTGAGCCCAGGTGGGACTGAGGGTGTGTCTTGGCAAAGCTGTGGAATATGGATGAGCTGCAAAAGACTTGGGGAGCCCTTAGCAGATCTACGACCGAGTTGTGTCTTACTGGGTTTTTATAAGGTTCCTTAGCACCCATGAAGAAGAAGCTGCTTGTTCCCTTGGGATGGGAGCAGGGAGATCCAGCACAAGGCAGGGGAGTGATGTGAACAGCACCAGTTCTCATCAGTGATGGGGAACCTGTGACTGGACCTATATTGGTCAGTATTTAGTGGTCCCACACAGGGCAGAACTCAGCTCCAAGGAGATGGAGGCACTGCCATTAAGTTTTCAGCTTTGTTTTTTGCTGGCATAATCAATCTTTTGCATGAGATGCTCTCTGCTTGGTTTTCTGACATTATCTCATTCCCACTGTCAAGTGCAGGCTGAAAAAATGTCCCAGAACTTTAATTTTCAGCCACTTAAACTCTGAGCATCTTTGAAGCCTTGGCTCTGTGCTTCCCTCTGCATCCACATCTCCTTGCTGATGAGAAGCTGTTGCACAGGGAATTCAGCCCCTGACTTTGATGTCCTGTCCCTGTAAGTTGCTCCTGTCCCCATGGCCTGCTTTGGTCTATCAAGTCTTACAGGTTCTCTGTGTCAGAGATCATCTCTCTCCTCCTAAATCAGAAGCTGATGGTTTCATGTGTGAGTCCAGGAACACAGTGATCCTGGAGTTCTCTTTGCTTGGCCTCCTTAACCTGATGGAATCAACAGGCCGGCTCTTTTGCTGGGCCCAGTTTTTTTCCAAGGAAGGTAATTTTGTGGGGATACTGCTGTGGGGTGTAGTAGCTTGCATTTGTGATTGTGCTGTGAATGTTAAGCTTGTTGAGGGTTTTGAAGCGTGGTGCTGATGTGCAGCTTGGTGTTGAGAATCACTGTTACCATCACTTCTGGGGGCTTCTGCCATAGAGCTGCTGATGTCCAAGATATGTGTGGTACCAGCTAGGCTAGTGTCAATTTGAACATCTTCTCCAACATTCTTCAGTCCAGTCATGTGTCCTGAAGTCCTTTTTCCTCTTCTGAAAAGAGGACAAGAAGATAGGAGATGGCATGAGCTCAAGTCATGGGAGTTTTGACCCTCAAGTCATGGGAGCTGCTGAACCTGGATGATGAGGATGGCACTTCCAGGGCCATCAGCTGGGACAGCCCACAGCCACCCTCCGCAGCTGTCCCCATGCTTCAGCAGCACTTCTTCCCCAGGGAGGCTGGTGCCACCTCAAGCCCTGCCCTGCAGCTACTCCTGGTGAGCACAGTCTTTGTCTGCAGTTCCTGTCTGGGCGTTTCATGGTGCACTGCCACCCACTCATGGGAAAGGGACCTTTTCCCAGCTGGGGGTGGGCAGAGCTCTGAGCAAGCTCGCTGGGCTGTTGTGCCTCCAAAGCTGGCTGGTGCCAGCCTCTCTCACCCCAGGGTGCCCACCAAAATAGCTGCTATGGAAAGAGGTTTGTTGACTTTTTTCTTTGCCTTTTATTTTTCTCTTTTTCTTCCTGTGCTCAAACTTCCCCAGACCTCCTCAGAAGACCCTGGCATGTCATCCTACAGATGTGGCATAGAAGCCTTGGTTGCAAAATATATCCGGCATGGCAGTTGGCAGTGTTGTGCAATCTCCATCAACTTACGGAAACCACTGTGAGATACTCTTAAAGAGGGACTCCGGCCCCATCCATCACTCCAGCCACAGTCACGTGTCCTGCTGTCAGGCAGAAGGGCACAGGCAGCACAGGGGCTGTAGGCACCAGGAGACCTTTCCCTCGCAGTGAGTGCTCTTGTGCAGGGGTGGATGGGATATGAGCTCTCTTCCGGCACCCTTTGCTTTTCAGACCTCCTCTGTTGTGTTGCCACCAATATCCTACCATTAGATATCCTCCTTCAGTGTCTGTCACTGCTGCTGGTTTCACACCAGCAGTCAAAATCTGGGTGGTTGTGAATGGCCATGGAAAGCTCAACAGTGAGACATGGCAGAGATGATGGTTAGAGTAGCCCTGAGAGGCCAGATGTGGGATGGCAACAGGAAAGCTGCTGTTCAGATCCCAAGTTTCCCTTTTCTTAACCCAGCAGAGACTTTCCCACTGGCTCCATGGCCCAGCTGTCCCCTGTGGCAGTCAGGGCAGGCAATACAGCACCCTTCCTCCCAGAGGTCCATCCTGCATCTCTGTTCTCTGGGGCTCTTACTAAATGCCCTCTCAAATAAGCGGGGCCTTGGCTGCAAGGGGGCACTTGTGCAACAGCCCTGTTCTCCTGGATTGCCAGGAACGTGAGCATGGACTGGCAGCATTCAGCTGTGGCCAGGCTTGGGCAATGGGCTGCAGCACACAGCTCTCACCACCTTTACCCATCCCTGTCCTTGGGGCACCTTCCTCAGTGCCAAGGGCTGTGGCAGAGCACTGGGGAGGGACTCGGTGCTGGTGCAAGTGGCCGCCACTTTCCCTTTGCTGCTGAACCCTGCTCAGCCTGGCCAGCTCTTAATCACTGTGGGTTTATTGCTGGCACCTCCTGGCCCAGCTCACTCTCTCCTCCTGAGCTGCCTCTTGCCCTTCTCTCTCTCTCTCTCTGCAGGCATATTAAATCACCAAGGTCTGCCCAGGAGAAATTGCTGCTGCTCCATTACCCTGCTGTCAGCATCCACCGCACTTGTGAGAATCAGGCTCCACATCAGAAAATAATAAAGGCAATATTATGAGCAGAGGGGAGAGGAGATTAAAAAACCTGTTTAAAGAGCCTTCTGGTCCCCATGCTGTTTATTGCACTTCGTGACTTTGGGTTATTTTTGTTGTCACTGAAGCTGGACTTCTAATTTTCCTCTGATCATCAAGTGACGGGCTTGTAATTTCCCTATGGCTCCAAGGATTAAAATAGGCTGTTCTTAAAAATACCAGTTGCTCCCCAAGATCAGCTAGTGATACTTTCTTTGCTAGTTGGAGTGCTAATTAAATCCTTTCTTTAGCCCAGCCACAGATGTGGCGTGCACTGAGTCCAGCCCTAGGGCTGAGCCAGACTCTCAGTGGCAGTGACAGAGCTGCTTGGGGAGGACTTTGTGTCCCAGTGCTCAGCTAGTTGTGTTCTCCTTGGGATCTTGCTGCCACTCTCATGTTTATCCAGGATTTTTTTTTTTTTTTGACATGATTTACTTTCCAGGGTGTTTTGGTCAATTTTCACCCTTAATGCCTTTGACTAATGAGCCTGTTGAATTTCACAGAATGGTTTTCATGCACTGACACATTTGTGCTGTGGATTGGCAGCACTATAAAGGGAAGGTATTGAAGTCCTCCAGCCAAAACTGCTGTCTCTTTCACCCTTATGCCAAGTGCTTTATCTGTGATAGGACTTCTTTGGCAGTAGTAGTGGTGGTTTTTAATTAACGGATAACTGCATACATAAATCCCATGAGCTGCAAAGCAATGCTGGGTGATGGTTATTGGGACCATGGGGCTGTAAGGGCATGTGGCAGCCCTAGTCCTGGAGATGGTGTGGTGTCCAGCATGGACATGTGGCTGCTGCTGGGTGCTGCCTGCCTGGATGGCAGTGCCAGTCTCTGCACTGGGCAGACTGGGTGGATTTGTGTTATACTTCCCGAGCCAAGAGGGTCAAGGCTACTTGGGGAGGTTTAACTCATTTTATTGCAGTGCAAGTCTGTGGCAAGCCTGGCGAGTTTCACTGATGTGAGTCTGGGATCCATCACATAAGCAGCTCTGTCTGCTGCTCCAGGGCAGGCATTGCTCCAGCTGGCATGGCCACAGGAGAGGGGGATCGGTCTTGGAGATGTTGCCTGGAATCAACTCCTGGAGGGCTCCAGACCGAGAGTGCAGGACTGTTGCTGGTCCTAGATCAGCTCAACGCTGGCTTCGCTCAGCCAAGGCCTGAAAACCTCCAAGGATGGCTCTTCTCAGCCCCCTGGGGAGCCAGCCCACAGCCACACTCTTGTCCTGCCAGCTGCAAGAAGGAGCAGGTAGAGACTAGAGCCATGTTTTGCACAGCGCTTGGGCATGGGGCGAAGGCAAACACTATTGATGGGAGGGCCTGGTGGAGGAAGATGGGCTGTGAGAGATATAGCCACTGGCCTCTACATGGCAGAGCTGCTGCAGGCACTGTTGGGGTGCCCTGGCCATGTGTCTGTGTTGGATTTACTTATTGCCTGAGATGTGAGTGCAAGTGGAGCTGTGCTGTGCATGCTCCCAAAGGGAGCAGGAGGTGAAAACCCTCCACAGGAGGGTGCTTCATTTTGCTCTGCCATCCCCTTTTTCCCCACCCTGCTCCCTGGGCATTAGTGTGGGCAGAGTTCTGCCACCTTCCCAAGAGCAAAGGTGCTGCCTGGCTTTGCTGGAGATTAACCCAGGTCCGGCCCCTGCTCCCCTCCCACTGCTACCCAAGTGCCACCACGGTGCTTTGCTTGGCTGGTGGGAGGGAGAGCAAAGCCCTGTCTCACCTCTGGTCTATCCCTCTCCCTCCCCCCAACGCCAGGAAGCCACGTTTGGGACCACCCCAGCAACAAGTCATGCGGAGGCACCAGAGACTAAAATTAAAAAAATTATTAAAAAAAAAAAATTCCACATGTTTCTAAAGAAAACTCCAAAGTGAGCTTTCCCAGCTGGAGGGTAGGGGACGGTTGCTTTGTAATCACTCCCAGCTTACTGTTGAAAACATCTTGGTCAGATTTTTATCAGTGCCTGAACAGGAACAGCCTTGGAGGACTGTCTCTGGGGAGATTAGGTGGTTGCCTAGTGCATAGTAAGACGCTCCTGCCCAGCTGAGGCGCATTTTAGATGACACTGATTTGATGTGTGGCTGGGGTCCAGCATCCCTGGTGTCCCATGGCAGAGCCAGGTGCCTGCTGTCTGGCCTGGGAAAGGCCTTTAGCTGTCAGGTGATGCCCACAGTGGGGTGTAAGCATGTAGTTAACCTCTGTTCATGGTGTGAAGGAAGGGCTGGGAATACCCAGAGTTTATCCATCCTCAGAGTGTTGTGAAAGGACAAAAGGGCAAGAAGGCTCAGGGCTGCCTTGTAGGAAGAAAAGTGATACTGGGGATGCGACCTGAGCTGTGCAGAGAGAACCCTGCAAAACACCTGACAGGGAGATGTCTGTGCTGCAGAAACAAGGTCAAGGTGAGACCAAATGGTGTGAGGAGGGCTGGGCTGGAAGTGGTGAGATTTGATCTGTGGTGTTGCTAAGTAGCTTTGGGGCTAAGGTGGGTCTCAAGAAGGTTGTAGCATGTGACAGCAACCAGGGCTGGGAGAGGAATCTGCACAAGAGGAGATGGATTTGAAGAGCAAGAAAGCCTGCTGGTGCAGGCTGGGATAGATGCATGATGGGCAGAGAGGAGGTGAAGCCAGCTCCCTGGAGGGCAGGCTGGGTGTGGGTCTTCGGTGATGAGAGGGAGTGTGGGTGGGAAGGCAAGGAATGAAGAGCCGTGTTCCCATCAGGCAGCACAGCTCTGTGAGCCCAAACCCTGCAGCCATGAACCCTCTGCCTGGCTGATGCTCCTGCAGACTGGGAGAGCCTGCTAGAGGCTCTCCATGGAGAGTGACTGCCCCATGAGCCCAGGCACCAAGTGGGGACAGATTGGCTGACACTCCCCGTGGCCCCAGTGCCAGTGTCATCTCCCACAGCCAGGGTTTGTGCCATTCCTCCCCTCTGCTTTCACTGTCCCATCCTCTTCCATATCCCCATGGAAAGAGCACAAGCACTTTGCTCCAGCAGCAGCACAGAGTAGAGGGGAAGGGTGAGAGCAAGGCCATGGCTCGCACCAGCCCATGGCCACCTGGGCAGCGCCGGTGACAGGGCTGGGAACACTGAGCAGCACTCAGGGTTTCCAGTAAGGCTGAGGCTGTGGCGGGGAGCAGGGACAGGGGCAGGAAACATGCAGCAGGAAGCTGGCTGCTCCTGCCCGGCATTCCTTCGCGCTGGAAACCCGAGTCATGCTTCCTGTGGCGTGCCGGGACAGCCTCCACCCCAAGCAGCGCCTGCCACCGGGCTGGATGCCACAGGAGACAGCACATGTGTGTTTTAGACCCCTTTGGTGTGGAAACGGGCAGTGCCCCATGGCAACGAGCTCCAGACAGAGCCCTGTGACCCCGGGGCAGTGCCCTGTTGCTCCTGTCCTATCTCAGACTCTCACAGCGTGTCTCCTCCATGCCAGGCATCCACGCTGCCCACAGAGATCCCCTTTTCATGTGCACCTCTGCTCTGCACCTCCTGGGCTTTGGCCCTGGAGAAACCCAAGCTGTTGTGTTTTACAGCAGTTGGCAACAGACCCAGCCCTAAGGGATGGTGTTGTTTCCTTTC
The DNA here is from genome assembly GCF_020740725.1 of Corvus hawaiiensis. Taxonomy (NCBI): domain Eukaryota; kingdom Metazoa; phylum Chordata; class Aves; order Passeriformes; family Corvidae; genus Corvus; species Corvus hawaiiensis. Next base: position 14,705,508 of record NC_063223.1, read on the forward strand.
CTCCACTCATGTGTGGCCTGCAGCTAGGCCATGGCCAAGAGTGGGGCTTGTTACCATGTTCCCTCCAGCTTTCCCCATTTCCTCCTGTCTGTCCTGCTGCCTGCAATCCAGGCAGGAGGATGAGGCTTTGGGCTTTTCTCCCAAAACTTCTTCCACACTTATGCTTTGGGTTATTTCCAGTGTTAAGGTGCATGTGTTTTAGCCAGAAAGACCTCAACTGATCAATAATTATCTTGATTCCTTTTGCTTTCCTCCTGGACCCCTGTGATTCCCCCTTACTTTTGTTCACAGATGCTTCCATTGATCCATCTGCCGATTAAGCAAGCTTGGGCTTTGTGCTGGCACATCAGCATGTCTCCAAGAGGGCTACCAGCTTTGTTCTCCTCTGCCAGCCCACTGGGTGAATTCAGTTCTCAACAAGGGGCTAATATCTGAGTTTACTCTTGCTCCAGAAAGTCCATGCAGTGGCCATGTCCTGGCTCATTTCTCCTGGCATCCTGCAGTCATGCAAAGCCACTGCTGCACCTACTTGCAGCGTTGCTGCTCTGTTGCCCTGTCCTTTCTTTCAGCGTGCAGGTGAGAGTTGTGTCTCAGTGTTGGTCTCCGTTCTGGATGGACTGTCTGCGAAAGTGTGAGCAGTGGGATGGCTGCAGGAGCCTCTGCTTCAGAGTTGGACTGGCACAGCTGGCAAAGTGGGAAAGCAGATGGGCACAGGTGATAAGGAAAGTCTCATCGGGCAACTTTTTGGATAGAGAGTTGTGGTGTATGTATTTGAAGCTGACACATACCAACATGGCTTAAGGGTGCAAACTGGAGCTATTGAAACCCCACAGTTCACAGCAGGGGAAAATACAATATTCCCAGCCACCGCAGCTGAGACCAGTGCCATGATTCTCTAGGCCCACAAAGCCAATTTTTCTGGTTTTTTCCCATTACAATATAACTCTACCTAGTCTGGAGTATAGGACAAGTGTCTTCACTGCAGAGTTTTTCCAGCACAGCTCTGCCTTGGAGAGGGTCAGTGCTTTAGCCTGCAAACCCCCAGAATGTTTTCCTTGGCAGTCCTCGTTCTGGCAGCATAAGCCTGGCCCACCAGTGACCTCTGCTACCTTGGCTGCCTTTCACAGCACACCTGGAAGCAGACTGATCCCTGTTGGAAGGCCAAGCTCCACCTGTGACCTTCACCAAGCCCCCCCCCGAGTGCGACCCAGCCTGCGGGCTTTGATGGCTCCGAAGCGACTCGCAGCAATCCACAGTGAGCGTGGTCCCCGTGGCCCTGCCACCTCCATCCAGCAGCAAGCCCCACTGGATAAGAAAACTCCCCAAACTACCTCCCCCATCCCCCCCCAGCTTTCCCTTGGCCAGTTTCCCCCTGCAGAGGGATCAGCCCTCTGCCAACCTGCCGCTGTAGGAAGCGGGAGCGCGGCTGGTGGCTGCGGTTTCCCACGCGGCTGCTTTCCCAGCCGAGATTGCAGGGCTGGAGTAATGAGTTACCCAGCCCTCCGAGGAGAGCAGAGCAGAGAGCACCGTGGAGCCAGCGGGGTTTCCAGGGGAGGAAATCCCAGCGCTTCGTGAGCTCCACATAATCACAGGCAGCAAGGAGCAGGAAGCACTTGTTAGGAAGGAGCAAGGAAACAGAGCTGCTGCCTCGACCCAAGCACACTTTTTAGGACCGGAAAGTGGGAGTAGGAAGGCATAAAAGTGCTTTGAGCTTTCGCAGAGGATTGCAAAGGGCAAAGGGTGAGGGGAGAGGGAACAAACACCGGCAGGGCTCTCGAGGAGGGGGCAGCCAGTGTGTGCGTGCTGTGAAGGGGACTTCACGGTGGAGCTGCTAATTAAATAAGAAAGGCTCGTCTCCATGCTTGTTAGGTTAACTCAGCAGGGATATTGCAAAAGCAAATTCTTCCCAGCAAGTGTAATTAGGGGGCCGGAATTCCTCTGGTTCCTTGTCCTCCCTTCGAATCCTGCTAAAGCCATCAGGTGAGGACACCGGGTGAGGGGGGAACATGCAAGTCCTGTGCAATAACAACCCCCCTCCCAGCATGGCAAGGATTTCAAATCAAGGCTTGACTTTTTACTCTCTCATTATTCCAGGGTGGAAAATACACATTCAACAAAACAGGCCCTGTCTCCGGGCTGGGTCGTAGGGCTGCTTCCCCCAGGACTGCATGCTCACGTTGAAGATGGAAAGAGGACTGTGAGGGGTCTGGGCAGGGCACCGGCAGCTCCCAGCCCACAGGATTTGGGAGGTGTCCGCTCACAGCACGGTTGTCCTGGATGGTGCTGCTGACCCGCTTCATCTCCCTTGCCCACAGCTCCACCCCAGCACAGCGGGACATCTCAGGGTTTGCCTGGCACTTTGTGGCATGTGTTGCTGTGCTTGTGCCAGTGCTGCCTGTGCAGGCAAAGGAGGATGCTCGTGGGAGACAACACATGAAGATGTGCCCTGCCTGGCACTAGGGGACACCAGGTATGTCTGGGAACACAGAGGCAGTGGGTGTTATGTGGCGTGGATGGAAGGGGAGAGCTGGCTGGAGGGGATGGAGGGCATGGATGGAGGGTGAGGGGTTGGGAGAGGAAATGTGGGGGGAGGAGAAAGGGTGAGCCTGGGACCTTAAAGAGCAATTAGTCAAAGCTGAATTGTTTTCCTAAACTCTTAATGAAAACAAAGAGTAGGGCATGGCCCAGATGGTGCCAGGGGATCAAATAAATGTCGCACTCAGGAAGCAGCTGCTACTGGGAATGTTTCCTGCCAGCCCTGCTGCTGCTCACAGCCACTTTTATTATTTGTTATTTTTCAGGACTGCAGCTGGGGTTTCCCTCCAGCTGTGTGGAAATATGCTTAAGGCTGGTCCATGTAAAGGGCCTGCTAGGGCTGGTCCCTAGCCCTTGGCAGCCCTGGGCATGCCACCTCCCTGCCTGGCATCTGCCACCACCCTTTCTCCATGGCAAAGCCTCTGATGGAGGAATTTCATCCTCCATCTCCTACCCAGCCTGGTCCAGCACCATCCTTGTCTCATACCTTGTGTACCTTTATCTTGTGTAGGGTTTTACCTTTTTTGTCCCGTTTCCCTGCTGAACCCAAGCATCTGCCAGTGGGAGTTCAACATCTCTCTGTTCCATGTCGGTGTGAATGACCAGAATCAAGAAATTTGACCAAAATGAACATTTTGGATGTTGTTTTTATCTGTCTGCTGGGTTTTGGAGAGAGAGAGAGAGGGTTTTTGTTCCCCGTTGTAATTCCAAGTGCTAAAATTGCCCGTGTTTTTAGGTCAAAAATATGGATCACAACCAAACCAATGTTCTCCTGACTCTAGCAGCTGAGATTTAAGAAAAACACCAAAACCAGGCAAATGAGCTCTCTGGCCATGAGCTGGAAGCCATGTGAGCTGGCAAAAGGTAGCTGAGAGAGGACTTGTGCCCCAAGCGAATTGTGGAGGCTGGTGTCCCTTTGATGGAGAGGAGGGTGGCTGACTGGAGGGGGACTGTGTTCTGTCTCCCATGATGGCTGGTCTCATCCAGTCCACCAGCAGACCCTCTGCTCCCTTTTCTTGGAGCACAAAAGCCAGTACTATCCCACATGCTCTGTTTTGTGCACATCAGTTATGTAAGCTCAGTGTGCCTTTCTCACTGTTTTTCTGGGTTTTTCAAGGCCCCTGAAAGTGTGAGTGCAAAGAGCTGAACTGGTAGAGAAAAGGGCTTGTTAGTGCTACCACAGAGGGGAAAGAGCATGACGTGCACTCAACCGTTTATTAGCCAGCAGAGATTCTACATGGGCTGTGCTTTTGTGGCACCAAATGGTTGGACATTGCTTTGTAGGGAAGCTGCTCCCAGACCAACACACTTCTAAGACATATGGAACATGGTGGTTTATGTATATCCAAGTATTTTATTGGGAGATGAGGTGTAGGGACCAACTCAGGTCCCTCTTGAGGAACTGTGTGCTCAGCTCCTGTCCCTTGCTTATTATATGTGGAAAAAATATGTCAAACACGTAAAGTTGTGGTAAGCCTGATCTTTGAGAATCTAATTTTCCACCCAAGCCCTTCTTTGTGTGCCCAGGATGATGAGCATGGACACTTAACTGAGGCTGCCTTTCATCCAGGTTGGGGTCAGATACCACCGAGCTGGCTCTGCTGCTCAGGGATGGGGATTGCCCCATACAGCAGGTATGAGGGCTGTTTGAGTTCCCAAAGATGGGGAAGGAGCTGGGCAAAAGGAAGCAGCCGTGGAGCAGTCAGTACTGACTGGGATGGTGAGAAAACCCTCCGTGTGCCTGGGGCTCGGCAGCGCAGCGCCAGCGCTGTGGCCCCGCGTGCTGGCAGGGCAGGAGTGTTTCCCTGCTGAGCCTTGTCCCAGGAGCTTTGCTCCAGCCAGACCGTCGGCTGTGGCCATTGTGGCAACCTGGAGATGCCCACTGGGGGTTTTGGGCTGGGTCAGGGTGGGGGGCTGTTTCCTGGCTGTGATGGCCAAGGCTTTGCCAGCTCATGCTGGAGACACCGCTTCCCTGCCCGTCATAGCATGTCCTGGGATTTGTGGTTACGTCCTCAGAGCTGTTTGATCCACTCAAATCACAGCTGATCAAAGGGGCAGTTTACGAGAACAAAACACTGGGTGACTTCCTCTGGTGGTGCCAGAGGCAGCCCTTTGGAGGCGAGATACAAGAAAATAAGAAATCTTTTAACTACTGAGTGTCTTGGCTCCTCAGAATAGCAGCTTCTGTGGGACAGCCCTGCCACATGGCCCAGGCAAGACCCCAGTGAGGGAGGTCAAAAAAATATAAATGAGATATGTATATTCTGACGGATGAGCTTGGATTTCTCTTCTGCACATACACATTTAAAAAACTCTGAATTCCTGTATTTCCAGGTTTGTGAGCCAGCTTGGCTGCTGTAGTAACTTAAAAGTGAAAGCTCTCAATTGCTCATCTACTGGACGGGTGCAGAGCAAAAGTCCAGTGGGCCCATTAGATTTGGGGTTTGCACATCAGCTGGGAAAGGAAAATGACAGAAAAAGCAGGGGCACCTGCCAGCCAACCGTGATCACCCCATTCCCTCTATTTTGATGAATGCTTTGCTTGTTAATATAGGACAGTGCTCTCAGGCACATGGTGGGATTCTTGGGGTTGTCCTGTGCAGAGCCAGGAGCTGGACTTGATGATCCTTGTGGATGACTTCCAACTCAGGATATTCTCTGACTTTATGATTTAATTATTTTTTTGGTCAGCAGAAGAAAGAGGTAGGTAGTGATGGCTTTCTTGCAGCAAATAAGCATGCAGTGGTGACCACACATTGCCATCCTGCCTGAGACTTTGGGAGTGTCACCAGGTGGGAAGAAGCCTGTCCCAGGTAGGTGCTGCCAGGCTGGATCTCAGCTGTAGACTCCCCTCTGGTCCCTGTGCTGGGTGACCCTCCAAAGCTTCCTGACTCTCTTTTTGACCTGTCCAGTGAATTGGGAGGTTTGCTGATGAACAGAGATCGTGTTGATCATCATTTCTGGAAGCTGGAACATCCTCTGGGATGGTCGCACTGACCCTGATGGTCAGGAGTAAATGGAATAAATGGACTTTTCAGTGGAATTTTGTAGGAGTGACCACCGCTCCAAAGGGAGCTCAGGTAGAGCTTAGGGACCTTTCTATGCTGGTCCAAGTGTTACCAGAACATCAAAGGCTGAAAACTGAATTTCTTGTTGCATGGGAGTGGGAGGAGATGGGCAGAGAGTGGAAAGTCACCCGGTGGTGGGAAGCATTAAAGAGGGCTGGGCAGAGGGGTGCTCCCCACCCACCCCCCATGCTCTGGAAAAAGCCTGCTCCCCAGGTGGAGGAGGAAACTGGTGGTGATGATGAGCTCCGGATGTCACTGTGCAATCAGGGAGGCTATTTATAGGTCACTAATTGATTAGGGCAGCCACAGCAGGAGGAAATGACTTTCAGGAGAGACAGAAAACCACACTGCCCAGCCAGCTTTGGAGAGGTCTCAGGGAGAGTAGAAAGTCCTGAAACAATCAAAATGCTTTGGAAAGAGGCATTTCTCTTTGTGCCATGGTGCCTGACTCAGGATATGGCCTGGAGAGAAGGTGCACACCTCCCTGTGCTGTTTTTGGGGACCCTGGGGTACAGCAGAGCTGTCGGTCTGGGAAGCCCCATGGAGATGCTGGTGGCTGTACTTGGTGGTGCTGGGGCATGAGATGGAGCTTTTGGCTCTCCCTGTAGCCATCCCTCAAGGGACTTTTTATCTCTTCTGAGCTCAGTCTAAGAGACTTTGTCCCCAGGAGGGGCTGTCAGGATTAATTAATTAAAAGCTGATAAGTAGAATGGACACCAGAGAATGCCTTAAATGCCAGTTGATGTCCTCCAAGGCAGGATGCTTTTTTTTGCTTGATTCCTTGAGACACACATATTCCCCTCCAGTCAGAGGCTGACCTCAGAGTTGGCCGTTGGGCACTCAAGCCAGAGCATCTCAGAGCAAGTAGAAGATGCCAAGCTGATCTCAAAAATAAACTTGGGCACTGTCCTGTGCTGTGACAAGGGAAGAACAGGTTTCCTGGAGGTCCTGAAGGGAGATCCCAGCCTGCAGGGATGAGTAGTGGGGAACTGGTCCCTACATGCTGGGGCTGCCCGAAGCGAGTGTGCTGAGCTGGTGAGAGTTGCAGGAATGCACTGTCTCCGAGTCTGCTTGTTTGGAAATGGTGCTCTTTTCAACGGTTCTGTTATCAGATGGAGCATTTCCTTCATCAGTGTTAATATCCATGTAGTGAAACAATGAAAGGGCTTCCTATCAGTTCCAAATAGGACGTGAAAAGCTCTCAGCGTTAAGAGTAGAGGATGCTGGAATAGGGCAATGGGAAACGCCTGAGTCACTGAAATGCCTCTTTGATTCCATGAAGCTGATATGTTCAAAAGGGAAGAAGAAAAAAATAAAAAGAGAGCAGAGCTAGTTAATGATCTGCGGGACAGAGAACAGGAAGGGCCAGCAATTGCAGCGTGGGCTCTGCAGAGGAGGGAAGTCACAGGGGGATGTCTGGCAAAGGCTTTGGAAAGTGGAGAGTGCAGCAGGGAACTGAGCGCAGTGAGCTGCCTAGTTTGTTTTTGGAAAGGGGGAAGGCATGATAGAGAAATCCTCTCCCTGTGCCCCTTGTGCTGCTGCCTCTTGGCCAGTGTGAGCCAGCTCAATGTGGGAATCAATGAACTGCAAAACAAACTTTCAAATCACTGTGATTTAATGGTGCCCAAAGCACTGCAGATTTGGAGTAGGGGAAGGGAAATACTGCTTTGCAGAGCACCCAAGGCCACCAGCCCACTGCTCAGAGGAACTGATCCTTTCCATCATCTGTTGTCCCAACTGGGGGACATGCACGGCTGCTTGTGCCAGAGCTGTACCTGCAGGCAGGAGAGAGGGATTTGCTGAGGTTGGGCAGCACCTGCTATCCTGGGGCAGAAGGAGCAGGATATCCTGAGCCCACAGAAATCCCTGGCCTGGAGTGCAGCAGGCAGCCAGGCCAACAAGGACACTTTCTGCTCTTTGCTGGGACTGAAGGTCTCCCTGCCTGTCCCCACTGGCCAGGTGTGAATCTCAAGGCCACCAAACAAACACAGGGGCTGTGATCTGTGCCGGGTCAGAGGCTGCGGGCAGATTCTTTGCTGTTACAGGAAGAGCTGCAAATATTTCAAACATAACCTGTTTTCTCTCTCTGTTTTGCAAACCAGCCCCAGTTGCCTGCAGGCAAACAGCCCGCTGGTCTTAATGGCAACTGCCTCGCTGCTCTCCCTGGGGAAATTCCTCAGTGGAATGAGTTGGAAACTGTGAAGAGGAGGAGGTCAGACTTGCTCCTTCATGGTGGTAGGAACCCTTGGCACTACAAAGCTCAGTAAAGAGCAAACCACACAGAAGCAGTTTTCTCCCCTCCCAGAGAGACACCACGGTGGGCTGTATCCAAGGCTGCTCCCTGTGCGGGGTGATGGAGCAGTGCACACCCAAAATCACTCCTCTCCTGGCTTCATGGCCACAGGTGGGACGTGTAGAGGTGTGCAGGAGTCAATGTGAGCCTACTTTTCAGGGCTGTGTCCCGTGCCCCATCCTGGCTTGCCCAGGAGATTCACCTGCCTCCCTGTTTCCCTCCCTCCGTGGGGAGCCCAGCCCCAGGGACACCCATCTCGGGGCAATGTGCAGCACACGCCATCCCACCACAGCTCCCATTCCCACACAGGACAGGGCTGCCCTTTGTGACAGGAGAGAGGGGAGGAGATGAAAAGCCGGGGGGAGACATGCCAAGGCTGGAGGGAGCCCAGCGCCAGGGGCGGGGGCAGCTGGGGAAGGCTCACACACAAAGGGCCGTCCTGTCTTCACACCTGCGGGGCGGCCGGGCGCTGACAGGGGGTACGACACCACTGACAGGGGCTCGTCGCTGGCACGCAGTGGTGAGGCGCTTCAAATAAAGGCAAGCGGCGCGGTGACAGGAGACAGGGGCTTGGCTGCAGAGGGGAAGGCAGCTGCTGTGGGCATGGGCTGGGGACAGGGACGGGTGGAGGTCGGGCACTTGTCTGTCCTCCTCTGTCTCTGCATGTTCAAGCCTGGAGAGTAATTTGGTGTGAATCCACAGCCACGCTGTGCCCTTGGCTTTCTGCGTCATATCCAGGGCACGTTTACACCCAGGACTGCAGGTGGGGCTGGGGTCCTGTGGGAATGAGTGTGCAGAGTTCAGGTGGGTGCTCAGCAATGTTTTGTCCCTACCACACTCGGGTGAGTTTCAGCATGGGGCTGTGCTGAGCACCCATCACCAGAGGGGGATAAACCCGGGCTACCCAGCCCTTTCCTTACAGCGTGCCCCAAACCTCACCACTTCTAACCCCGAAGTACCAGTGTGGCCCAGCACTGTGAGACTTCTCTCACTCCACAGGAGCTGGGGGTCTGGTGCTGTGGGATTGCTGCCTCTCACTAGGGGCAACATCTCTTGGGTCCTGCTCCCTTCTGCCCCTTGTCTCCAGTGTGGGGATGCCTGTGACCGCTTATCACGCATTCCCCCGTGCCTGGGGTTGGGCAGAGATTAGGGGTGCTGGAGAAGGAGGGTCCGTGCGTTAGAGAGCAGGTTGTAGATGTGAACAGCTTTCGTGTACCTTTGAACAGCTTGGCGTCCCGGCTGCTTTGGGGACAGCCGGGCCGGGGCTGGTCCTCGGGAGCTCCAGGCAGCCGGGGAAAGCGGGCGGATGGTGCCCTCCGGTGGCCCCAGGGCCGGGCTCGCCGCCAGCCCGGAGCGCAGCCGCTGCTGGCGACCCCCAGGCTCTAGGCCAGCGAACTGGGATGCCACTTCTGTTCTTTTAGTCTGTAGGTGTGCTTTCCCTCCTCTGGGCTCTGCTTTTCCCTGGCTTCCCTTCGCTGGACTCCCCTCCCTGTCCCTCAGCCCGGGGAGATGCTGTGCGGGCATCAAGCTGCTCCTGTGCTGTGGGGCCAGACGCCTCCCTGGAGAGGAGCCGTGGGGTCCCTGCAGCCCCAGCCTCTGGATCGCCCCCAGGATCCCGAGCCTGGCCGGCTCCCACTGGAGGGGTGGTACCAGAGCCTTGTCCTTAGGTTCAGGAAATCTGGGAATTATCTGGTCCTGGGTGGGCACTGAAGGGGTTGTAAAGGTGTGGGGATAATCTGAGAATAATCTGGTGGGATGGACACCCCGGGGTGGGCTCTGTTTAGTGTTTGGGTGTCCCCATTGTGGCTGCCAGCGCACCCGACTTGGGCCCTGAGTGGGACCCAGAGTGTCTCTTTCCTGTCCCAGCTGGAAAGGGCTGGGTCCCTGAGAGTTTTCCTGTTTGTGTTACACCCCACTGTTCCCCAGCAGCCTGTCCCTCACAGGGTGGGTGGGGAGGGCAGCTCCCCTCCTGCTAGCACCGGTGGCATTCCCCAGACCTACAGCAGGAGGAATGGAGGAATATTTGGGCTGGGCAGATTTAGTCCCTTCTGAGGTCTGAGCAACCTCAGAGCCCCTTGCAAGGCTTCCTGAGCCACTGCCCCTTGGGTCTCTGGGGAAGGCACATCCCAAAGGTGCCTTGGAAGAGCCTTTCCCCTCCAGCTGGATTTGCTGTGGCAGGGGAAAGGGGGGGCGAGGTGCCCAGAGCCCCCTCCAACAGGCTGTGCTGGCTCAGCCACGCGCTCGCACCAGGCCAGCGGTGACAGATGTCTCCTGGAGCTGTCACAGGATGACAACAGAGGACGCAGGCTCCCAGCCTTGCCCCACAGATGGGCTGAGGCAGGGCTGCCTTCAAAGCAAAGCGTACATGTTCTCCGGCCTGCTGGGATTACAAAGTTAAGGGCTGGCATTGTTTTCCCAGTCTCAGAGGGGGTGGATAGCAGGCAGGATTAGTCTGGCAAAGCTTCCCAATGTGCTCAAAGGGGGACAATAGGACCTTGAAAAGAAGAAGCTGCACCGATGACAGGCAGAGGAGCGTCTCTCAGCAGCCTCTGCCTCCTGACGCAGGCAGGATGCGCTCGGAGCAGGTGCTGCTGCTTTGTGGCTCTGTTCCTTCCAGGACACCCTTCCCGTGTGCCCCGGGACCCCCCAGCACCACTGGTCCTGTGGGCAGGCAAACAGGGCACAGGGCTCTCTGCAGGGCAGAGAGGAGAGGTGAGGGAGTGGTGGTCTGGGCTTCTCTCTGCTGCTGGCAGTCCAGGTCAGCCCTGCGAGCCCCTGGGGTCTGTGCTGCCCACCACTCACTGCACACAGGGGTGAGCCCTTTGCCCCAGCAATGTCTGTTCACTGAAGCTGCCTGTATTGTGGGCCAGATGTTTGTTTTTCCATTTCTTGGTTTTATAAATGATATTTGGCTCAAGAGGAACTAAATTCACTCTTGGACTGGGGGACTCTGACAGTACCTTGGAGCAGGGGGAGCCCACAGTGGCAACCAGCTTTTTCCCAGAGCATCTGTGCTGCACAAGGCCATCACTGCCATCTAGGACCTCTGGAGACCCCTGGGATGATGGGATGTGTGTGGAGGCACTAGGAGAGCCTGGGAAAAGGGGGGACATGCAGGTAAACAGCTAACATGTGCATGGGGGTTATTTTCTTTTATTTTTAATCATCTGCGATCAGGAGCAATCAGAAATAAAACCTGGAGAGCCACAAAACCCCTGTCTTCCTGCGCTGCTGCTCCCCAGGGCTTTCCTGCCCAGAGACCCACATCAGCACTGCAAGGGCTGCTCTGTGCTTGGTGCAGCTGTGGAAAGTGTGGTCACTAGGGCACCGGCAGCCTGTGCAGGCAGCCAGCACTGAGGCAGCACCTTCTGCCTGAAAATGGGTCCTCTGTGGGCATGGGTAGGTGGCTAGGCCTCCTCAGGGGGCAGGGGTCAGGCAGACTGGATGCAGCTCCAGGAGCAGGGCTGTAGGGAGGGTGTTACCTGCAGGGTGTTGTCTCCCTGGGGTGACAGGTGACTTCCTGAGCAGGCACTGGGCAGAGAGGAACCTGTGTCCATACAAAGAGTTTCCCCTGGCTGCTCTCCTGCTCCATGCAGGCCCTTTTGTGCCTGCTCAGTCATGTTCCTTCTTATGAGATCTTTGCTGAAGTCTCAGTCCCCAGAAGCCAAATCTAACTGAGTAAAACATGTACCTGAACAGGGGTGCAGAGGTCAGCAAAGCAGTGCCAGGGGCATTTACTGCAGCACAAGGAGCTGCTCCCTCAGTCAGCTGCAGTGATTGCCTGGGCTTCTTGCTGAAACCACAGCCTGCCAGCACCAGCACCAGCTTTTGTTTGTCTGTGATAACCTACTAGCCCTGATAATGCTTTAAGTGGCAGGGAACTTGAGCATGTGCCATTACCTGCCTGGCCCAGCTCTGCCTGCACGGGTCACACGTGGGCTTGGCACCATCCTGCTCTGCAACAGCCTGTGCCTGCTGGAGGCAGGTGCCGTGGGTGCACCCAAGCTGCCACCGCAGAGCCTCTGCTGTGTTCATAGCCTGCCACGTGCTGAGACACTGCAAACCAGCCTGAGAACCAAAGAAGCTCAACACACCTCAGGCTTCCTATCTACCTCACCTCAGGATGACTAGCCTGGACCAGAGACACCAGACGCAGGCTGGGCTCTCTTTGGGGTGGCTGCAGGGGCTCTTGCTGTCAGCATGGTCTCATGGAGCAGCCGGAGCATCCGTTAGGCTGCATGGGGCTGGCACGCCGTGTTTGTGAAACCCGCCGCACTTGCGGTTGACCAGAGCACTGAAATAAGCCCGTCCGGAATTGGTTGTTTCTGCTCTGTATCCTGATGTGGTGAGCAGCTCTGACTGGTGAGGGTGGGGGCAGCCCCACTGGGGTGACTGGTGGCAGCGGGACTGCGGGAGCTTGGCAGCACCGGCACGAGGACCACACACTGGGCCCCGCCGGCGCCCGGAAAGCTCAGCCTGGCACTAACGGAACTGTGATAAAAATGAACGTGACCAGGACAGCAGCACTGGGGAGATTAATGTCAGATTGTCAGAGGGGAGGAAACTAAGGCAAACAGCACTCAAACAGATACTGGAGCACACTGGGGGGGCAAAGGGGGTAGATGCTGCTTTCCTCAGCATTGCTGCATCTGCAGATCTGCATCCCTCCTACAGCCTTTGAGGAGAGAGGAAGGGACAAAGGGTTTACCTGAAGTGTGTGCATCACCCTTGTCAACCCTGTCCTGCAAATCCTCCCACCTCTGTAAGTGGGGGACCTGCCCCTCTGTACCAGCCTGAACAGGAACCTCAGCAGTGCTCGCTGCCTGAGACATTGATGCACATCTCTTGTGGATTCCTGCCCAGGCCAGGTTTGCTCTGCTGCCCACCAGCAAAGCTTTGACTCTGATGGGAGCACTCTTGGCTGCAAGAAGGTGCTTCTCCATGGCTTTGTGAGGAACAAAGCTCCCCTTGTCATTGGTATCAGCTGCTCCGGCCTTGCCCATGTTGTCAGAGAAGACTGATTGTTCAGTATCTCCCCCACTGCTTGGTCCCTGGTATCACCACAGCTTCTTCAGGACCCCACAGCTTCCAGCCATGCAGGTACAAGAGCCTCCCAGAGGCCTCTTTTCTCCATCACCTTTGGTGAGGTGGTTTTCTTTCTGCCCTCCTTCCTGCTCTGTCAGGGAACATTCATGTCTGATGGGTCACATGCTCTTTCCCACCCGAATGAGGCACTCCATGTCCTTACCCAGCCTCCAGTGCCTCACCTTCCCTCCCTATTCCTATCTGTGCCCTGGGCACTTTGTGTGTGTCTCCCAAAACGGTATCCAAGCCCCTTAGCACCTGTCCATGGCATCATGCCAAACAAAAGTCTCTCTGAGATAAATCAGAGAAAAAACAGCCCCAAAGCAAGGCTTAAATAAGTAGTTACAGGAGCTGGGGTCCAGTGGGGCCATGTCCACCTCGTTCACATCTTTGCCCTGTGTCCCTCCCTCATCCTTCCTATTTCTGCCCTGCATCCCTTTGCGTGCCTAGTCTGGCGTTCAGCTCCGTGCTGGCCCGGCTGAGCCAGCAAAACCCCTCGGATCGCCAGCCCAGGGTGGGCCGAGGCAGGGGAACCTGGTTGTCCCCGTGGCCCCGTGGCGGGCGAAGCGCGGGCCTGCAGGGACCCCTGGTGGCGGCCGGGAGCCGGGGGACCCTCGGGGGCGGCCCTGCGTCCCGCGGAGCGGGAGAGTGCCGGCATCCTGGGAGCTGCCGCGCTGGAATCTCAGAGCAAGGAGGGGGCTCCTACCCACAGCATCCCCCGAGCAGCCGCAGCTCCTGCTTTTCTGCCGTAAGAAGGGGAACCAGGGACTTTTCTCTCCCCTGGGCTGGATGAAGAGTCAGGGAGAGACATTTTCCATCTCAGTCCCCTTCTGGTCCGGTTTACTTCTTCCCTCCTCGCAGGTCAGCAGGGGAGTGGGCGAAGGGGCCAGCTGCAAGCGCATGCTCCTGTGCCGGCCGAGCTATTGCAAAGGTGATGCTTGCTCCTGGCTATGAGGCTGGAGGTGGGCAGTGCCAGAGTGGGAGCTGACAGTCCTGGCCATAGAAAGCAGGGGTGGGTGACAAAATCTTCCGTGAGCAGTCAAGGTAAATCCTGCAGGAGCAAGGGGTGCAGCGCCTGTCTGGGCTGCCTTGTTCTCTCACTACATGTGTTGGGTATCCAGCGATGCTGAATACACGTGATGAAAATTGAAGTCCACTTGCAAGTCATCAGTAAAGTGTAAGAGTAACAAATTCCGGCACTGCCGTCTGATAGAATTGTTGCCAGTTCATAAAGCTGCCATGCGAAGGCGCCCTGTGGCGCAGCAACTGCTGTCCCAAAGGTAGCAAAAGCTGCTGCCTGTTCTAATTCTCTGGCATTGGAATGTCCCAAGGTGGAGGTTACACCAAATCTTGTCGGTAGAGCTGACCTAGGACCCCGCATGGGCCGTGCAAGCGAAGGCAGGGGGCACTGCGGGCGCAGGAATCAGCAGGGACGGAGTGAGGAGGGAGCGCAGGCAGGGTGCGAGCCCAGCTCGCTGCCCCTGGGACGAGCATCCTCCTGTGCTCCCGGCTCCTGCGGCTGCTGCCCATGCTCTGCACCCACAGGGTTCTCTCGGACTGTTGGCTGGGATAAAGCCAAGAGGTTTTTGTATCCACCCACCTTCTGGAGAGCTGCAGCCTCGTTCGGAAGCGAGTGTCATTCATTTATCTGGATGATGAGGAATCCTTCAATTCCTGTAGTTTTGTCCCACGAGCTCCTTTTCAAACGAGCCAGGTCTTATATATCCCAAACAGTACTCCCTGATATGAAGGACCAATCTATCAAGGACACTCAGCTAGCATGCTTGCTCTGATGCTCTGGTTGTATTACTCCTTTTTAGCCTTAGCACCTCAGTAATTCACCTGTCCAGAGCTAGTTCTCACTTGATCCTCCATTCCTGAGCTCACACCTTGTCCCTGCTAACGCACATCACGTGGATGTGCTCTTCCATCACCAGCTTCTCTAAATCCTCCTCATCAACCCTCTTTGAATGCCTTGAGCTTGTATAATCTCCCTGGGTGCCAAAGGTTATGCTAGAAGTGTGTTGGCATGTACATTGAGCAGCAGGGAAATGTTGTTTTGGCTGCCTGGGACCCTGAGCAGCTGGATCTGGCTGAGGACACCATCCTGCCTTTTAGTGGCAGCAGCCCTGGGGGCTGGCCCTGAGCTCCTCACTGTCATTTCCTACACCAGTCCCTTTTTCTCTGCACAGCATGTTTACCAGAGAGGTGCCAAGCACTGCCATCCCCTTCCCCATCCCTGTTCCGAACCATTGCCACTGTGATGCTGCTCTGTAGGCGATGAGCATGAAAATTTCACCATGGGAGGATATTTGGTTAGCCAGCATCTCTGGTCCTGGACCACTCTAGTCTGGACCAGTTCAAGAGTCAGAGGACAAGACATACCCACGGTCTTTTTGCTTGTGTACCTGGCTGAGAGCAAAATACTGTCCTAATGACAAGCTCCAGGCAGAGCCTTGCACAGCCACCCACTCGCCTTGTACAGCCAGGAATTGTGAAGGATGGGGAGAGAGCACCAGGCTGTGTCCCCTGCAGCTGGATGTGGCAGAGCGTGATGTTCAGAGGCACAAAGACACGGAGGCAGCCAGCAGAGCCTGCATGCCTGAGCCAACATCTCCCCTCGGTGGGGAGGGACCCAACACAATGTGCAGTGTGGCTCCTGCTTTAGCTGTGAGCTCACAGCTTCTCTGCTTTCTGTCGCTGTGCTCTCCTCTCTTTTGACTGTCCCACGCCCTACTGAACTCAGAGGTCTCTCGGGTCGCTCTTTGCTGGGGTCGGCTTTCTCCAGCCTGCGCTGTCGGGCTGAGGCAGCTGCATCCCTGCTGGCCAAGCGATGCTCTGCACCTCGCGGCTGTGCCTCGTGAGCCACTGCCATGCTCAGCCCTCGTGTCCCCATGGGAGGAGGATGCTCCCCACTGCCTTTGGAGCTCCTGGCACAGCAGAGGCTTCAGGCTGGGCACTACGGAGAGCCACGCAAGTGACACCAATGGAGGACATGCCCTGACACCAGAGCCATTAAAGTTGGGTCTGCCGTGGCAGGCAAGGCCCACACCAACCCTGTGGTGCTCCTCCAGCTTCAGCGTGCATGTCTGCTGTCCTTGGGAGGAGGAGGCAGCTCAATAGTGCAACTTGGAGCCCTGAACAAGATGGCAGTGGGCCTGGGCAGGGAGGACGGGGGTCCCAGCAAGCCCACCATGGCCCCAGTGGGGTGGGCTGCCTTGGCTGTGCCTCAAGACCCTGGAGCAGCCCCAGAGGAGCTCCCTGTGCCCTGAGGACGTTTCCTGTTTGCTGCCCGTGCTGAAGCATCGGCCCTTCAACCGCCACCAGTCCTCTGCTTCCGGCAGGGGCTCCCGCCCGGAGCCCCCCTGCACTATCAGCTCACCAGATGCCTTTTTCAGGATACTGTGGTAAAACTGTGCCGGGCAGGCGCTGTCATTTGGGGTTTTCTCTCATGTCAGCTTTGAAGACAAATTGGACAAGGAGGAGCAAGAGGGGGGGGAAAAAAAAATAAATTTAAGCAAAAAAAAAAGAAAGAAAGAATGATGCTCGCCGCCATCCTAGGCCAGGGCTGGCCCATGTGCCAGCGTGGCAATGGGTCCCCCAAGCGGTGTGGCCAGCAGTGGCCAGGGACAGAGCAGGTGGGGGTGTCCAGCTTGGCAGTGCCACTCCCCTGGCACTGTCGGCCTCTAGTGGCAGTGGAGGCAGTGAGGTGCCGTGGCAGCACCCTGGGCCTCATGGGCCCCACCAGCACCATGGGGATATTCTCCCATCCCTCTGGGCACTGCCACCCACTGGGACATGGTCCTCATCTCAGTGCTGCTGCCTGGTAGGACATGGTCCCCCTCTGGGACACGGCCCACCCTGTGCTGGTGAGGGAGCGGGTGCTGGCAAAGAGGGTATGGGATACCCTTTACCTTTTGGCCAGAAACAGCTCAAACTGGCCAAACCAGTCTCTGGGTCACTGGTTCACAGCCACCAGATGGTGCTGAGCAGCTGACAGACTGGGTAGACTGGGAGCCAGGCAGCACTACTGGGGATGGAGGGAGGGAAATGGTGAAACAGCATGTGGGAAGTCTGTCTTTCCATCTGTGGAGCCCTGCAGGGAATGTTCACCAGGTCTGCCATGGTGATGGGGTACCCAAGGTTGTGTGCCCCACTGCAGGAATGGTCCATGGACTGATGAAGGGGACAGACCATGGATGCTGTTGAACAGGAGAGCTTGCCAAAACTCCCTGTGCTGGTGCAGGGTGTGCACAGGTGCAGTGAGGGTGTGATCCCTGAGGCTGTAACACAGCAGGCAGCATTAAAGCATGGCTGCTTGCATGGCGCTTGGCATGTGCTCCAGCTCTGCTTCTTGCTGAAGTGGCAGGGTCAGGTCAGCTGGAAGAGACACTGCTAAACCAGGTGTGCTTTGTATGTGCTCCCCAAGGTCTACAGAGACGTGGCACCCTCAGAGCCAACCACAGACCCGCAGGATTTGCTCTGAGTTAAGCCCGGTGGTTTTCTTCTGTTGGGTGAAAAATAAATAAAGAGGTGGTTGGTCCCTGCAGAGCAGAGGGGAGGTGTCAGCATGGGGAGAGGAGAAAGGGTCAGTGGTATGGAAATAGTACTGGGCTATCCCCACCCACAGAGATGAGAGGCTGGCTAGGGCCAGAGGCTGTGGGTGGGAGTTACCATGCACCTAATATAAAACCTGATTTTCTTTCCAGCCCTTGAGTTTCAGCACCCACTGGAGGATGGGTTGGACCTCCTGGGCTGGTCTTCAGTTCTACAGTTTCCCTTGGAAGACTGTAAACAAGAAGCCAAAGAGGGAGAAGTTGTTCTCTGGCTGCCCAGGACTCCCAGAGAAGCTGTGGGTGTGGGTATCACCCTGGTGAGCAGGGGAGGTGTGGGGAGGTGGTGGGAGCAGTGAGATGCCCGTGCAAGGCAGGTGGCTGTGCTGTGCTGGGATCTGAAATCATGGCTGCTCGCTTTTGCCAGCAAATCTTGCATTTGTGTGGTTTCCTTTTCCTTCTGCTATGTACACTTTTTTTTCTTCTCTCTTCACTTTGTTCCTTTTGCTGCAGAGGCAAATTTCAGCCCTTCCAACCTTTTGGTTCCAAACTCTGCAGAGGAATAAAACTAAACACGAACTCCCAGCAGGGCTCAGCTTTAATCACACATGAGATGTTAATCTGCTGGAGGGTCTCAAGTGCTCCTAATATTTGAGCCTTTCTTTTCCTTCTGCTGCTCTGCAATTCCCCTGGCAGATGCCTCCCAACTCCTAAGAGCCTCCCCAGGCTATTTTATTTGAGCAAGATCACAAGTGAACTTTCTAGCTCAGAAAAACTTCTGTGAAGAGCAGCAGAGACAGTCCTTCGGCGGCTCCCAGCTCTCTCTTGAAGGCCTGGCTATTTTTGGAGGCAGCAGGAAAATGGAGATGGTCCTCTCCATCAACTTGGGATTCCCCCTGCTCACCGGTCTCAGGTTAGATGGCCACGAGCATGGCTAAAAGGAAGAGGAGCCCTCATGCCTGGATTCCCTGGTGGCAGTGCCTACATCCCTGCTTAACATTGGCTGTGATGCTTTGGGAAACCTGCTGGCTCCAGCTCCTCACACTTGATGAGCTGCCAAGCCTGGAAGACATAAGGGATATCCTTACAAAGCAGCAGCTGGAGTTCAGGGAGATCCCAAAGCCAGCCAAAAATGGTGCCTGCAAGGCCACCCCTGGCCAGGGACCTGCTGGAGTAGCCCTGGTGGCAGAAGCCTGCATGGTGACAGTGGCTGGAGGAATAAAGCAAGCCCCACCTGAGCCACGTAGATGAGAGACTGAGCTTCCTGACAGCTCCATTTGGGCTGCCCTGCAGCAGCTCCTCCAGTCTTCAGTGGGCACCTCGGGTCACCCATCTGGCAAGGGAGAGTACCTGGGCATGTCATGGAGTCTGAGCAGGGAGACCATTTGGAAACCTCCTTGGATGTATTTATAGTTTGTAAAACCCAACCATGGGAGAGAGATTTTGAAGCCAGGCTCCCTTGAGCCCTCAGAGCTGATGGGGAAGACAGCAGGAGATGACCAGCTGACCACCTTCCTGGCCCAGTAACCCTTTCCCCCACCCCAGAGATTGGGAGCTGCTCCCTTTAAATTTGGCAGACACAAACAGCTACAGCCCTAATTGGTCCATTTGCTGCCATCAGGTGTTGCTGCTCTGTCTCTCCCCTGGCTCCTGGAGATTCTAAGCTCCTGGTAGGTGCTGTGGTTTTTCTTTTTTTCTCATTTATTCTTAGTAGTAAATGTGCAGGAATCCAGAAATGGCTCAGGTTTCTAGGTCACTCTGCTGCTGTGTGTTTGTTAAAAGGTTCCCTGATGTATGTACTGCTGCAGGAGCAGCACTGGGGCAGAAGGAGCTCAGGGAGCGCAGTGTGGGAGGCCGTGTACCCCCAGGGAGGGTGGCAGAAAGGAGCTGTGTGGAGAGGAGTGAGGCATCACTTCAGCACCGGCTGTTTTATTCTCAGCCTCAGGAACTGGGGCAGCTCTCCTTGGGGACAGGAGGCCTTTTTAGCTGGGGCTGCCTGTGTTCATCCTATTTAGAGCTGCTGTCTTTGCAGATGTGGTTTCCATTAACAAGCAGGATCTGAAGCTGTCCAGTAGCTGTGTGGGTTGAGGTGTGTGCTGACTGACCAGATCCCGTTGGGATAGAAAAGGAAAGACACAGACACCATCAACCCCTGTTACAGGGCTTTGTAACAGGTGCCACAAGCTCCACTGTACCCTCGGGGGTCTGAGCTGCCTGTCCAGCCAGGCAGAAGTGGTATGTGGGAAGGAAGGGTGGCACTGCTTTTCCTCTGCTGGGGATGTGGAAAGTTAAGGGTGACTTTGGGATCACCCAAGTCTAGTTTGATCCCTTTTTTCATCCTCTGGACCTGCCTGCTTTGGCTGGGTGCAACAGGCAGCCCTCGTTTGGCTTTGGATGCACCTGGTACTCCCTGAGTATGGTGTGTGTTCTGGCTCGATAGATTAATGACCATTTGTTTGATTTTAGCTGGTTGCAGCTGGTCAGGTAGGACTCACTGTCTCAGGGCTCCCCATAGCATCTGCACAGGGAGCAGTGAGGCAGGGATTTAAGCTTGCTCACTCTGCTGCAGGGTGAGGTTAGTGGGCATGGGACAGAGCTGGCACCTGGTGACACTGTGTTGGGTGCCTAGGCTCAGGCCTACTGCAAAAAGCTCCTAACTAACAAACCACTTTGGAAGCTGTGTGGCCAGGGCAGAGGGCTTTCCAACTAAGTGCATCCTCTGTACAAGGATAAAATCATCACAGGAGAGGATAAAGACAACTCTTATCTCAGATAAGAGGGGCTAGTAAGGAGCAGAGACAAGTGTGTCTGTGACAGATCTGGGCTATGTGGGTCCAGGACAGAGGGACAGCAGTGCGGGTGGCCTGGCAAAGGGCTGGCAAGTGTCCTGCTGCTTGTGCACATCCAAGCACAGGGCTTGCAGGCAGCCCTGAGCCACAGGGGCTGTGTTTGCCCCAAGCCTGACAGGGGGCCAGTGCAGGTACTGTGGCAAACCTTCACTCCCCAGCACAGCCACATTTGGCACTGGTTCCTCGTGAGCCACTGCTCTGTGGGGCAGCCCTGTGCTTTGCCGAGTCTGCAGGCAGCCTCCAGACTCTCTGCAGAGTCTGCTTCTGACAGGAAGCTGCAGGTGCCCAGTGGAGAGGCTGCACACACACCCACCCTTGGGTAGCTGCCAACACCTGCAGCTCGGGGCAGACAGAGGGACACACAACCCCTTCTGGTTTTTGCTGTATGAGGATCTCTAACCACTTTGGCCCAAACAACTGTGCCAGGCAAAGGCAGTTGGGGAGAACCATAGTGCTGTCCCTGCAGCTATGTCTGGGGTATTCAACAGTGAATTGAGGCAGCACCCCCCAAGGTATCCAAGTGTGAGTGAGGACCTACACGGGCAGCACAAGGGATGCAGGGACTTTTGGCACATGCAGCACACAGTAAGAGGCCGGCAGGGGTTCTGTTGTTTTTCTCCCTGTAAGGGTGTAAGTGCATGCACATCCCTGAGGAACAAGGGCTTGGCTTTCGCCCCTGTCTGGGTCAGGGCTTTGTGGGGTGGCAGAGCTCTGACCTCAGGGCACACAGCTGACAGGAGGCAGGAGTGGTCAGGGCTGAACTCTGCTCCACAGGGAACTGCACTGCCTGGCCATGGGCAGGATGGGGCTACCCAGCCCCTCCACCTCCCCCCAGCCCAGCACAACACGTAGAGGCGAGGCAGTGACGGTTTTATTTCAAAGTAGAACAAAGGTATTTTTTATTCTTTCCAGCGCTGCAACATTCAGCTTTGCCATGAGCATGTCTGTGCTCAGACCGGCTTGTGTGCGTTTACTCAGGGCACATCTATACAGGGCAAACCAAAAGCAGGAGACTCTTTCATAACTTGGCTGAGTCTCACCTCTGGTAAAGAAACCCCATTACCCAGCCAAACATGATGGCGTGGTCCCTTGCACAGCATGTGCTGCTGAGCAGACAGGCTCTATAGAAAAATCTAAAACCAAAATGTACTTTCAGACATTCCACATCAACTTTTCCCCTAATTTTGCTGGGAAGGAGTTTTGACTCAAAGTGTATCACTCTCATCTCCCTTCATACCTCTCCCCTCGGCATGGTTGCTAAAGCAGAGTTACAGGGCATCGAGGATGTTGTCGATTTTGGAGACCAGGTCCTGGCGCTTGTTGGAATGCATCTTCTCGTTCTCGATGTACGTGTCCTTCTTGAGCTTGCCTGCCACCAGCCGCTCCGCCTCCACCGACGACTTCAGGACCAGCTCCTTCACTTGGCCATCCAGCTTCTGAATCTCACTTACCTGGCAGGAAGACAAGGCAAGGGAGTATTAGAGGAGACAAAACAAAACAAAAAAAATCCCTACAGTGAAGCTGGAATAGAAGAGATGGTAGATGAAGTCAGTGCTAAGTAGAAACATCTCCGATCCCTGAATGTTGCCTCCTGAGCCATCACCTCTCCCTGGCATCACATTATGAAGAATATTCCATGAACGGGTAACTAAGCAGTGCAGATAAGAGGGGCTCCAAGGACCCAGGAGCCATACTGGCAAGAGACTGTTAAAGAGTATTTAATGACAGATTTTAAAGGCTTCAAACTAAATCACAGCTCTAACAGCTGGAAGCTGTGTCCCTACACTTAACACTCATGGTGTGTGAGTAGCAGGTCTGCAATGACAGAGCTACTCTTAAGAGTTAATAACAGATTAACCAAGCTGGCTGTTGACTAAATGGACCTTAGAGACTAAAGTGTCCCTCACTTGGGGTTAAGTGGCTGTTTTGGGTAAGTGTTAAAATGTATTTGAAGGGCAGGACAGTGGGTGTACGTTCATTGTGCCATGGCTTTCAACATGGCACAGCAAAACACCCCCCGAGGAGCATCATGTTACCAAAATTCTGTCACCACCAAATGCAAACGTGCAAGAAAATAAGAGATGAGAGAGAAGATTTTGGGTTGACTGGTGTGAGTAGTAAAGTCAGAACTATTAATGTGTGGATAGTTGCCATTTTTGCCTAAATGTCACTGCCATGAGCTCAATGAGAAGCATCAGGATTGTGTTACAAACTCAATAATGTGTACAAATGCAGCTGGTTCAAGGGCTACTTAAGAAACAGCACAAGCAGCTGTTTACCAGCAACACTTACACGGCTGCATAACTGAGATTACTGCAAAAATAACACTTTTCACACCCCCTTGCAGAGATCAAGCCATTTTCAGATAAAAAAAACAACCTAGACTGGCTGCAGAAACGAAACCCCCAGTTAAAACTCATGCAGAATACTTGACAGAGCCAAGAACAGGAGAGCTTATAAAAAAAATTTTAATTTCTCACTTTATCACATAAGTCAGAGCCTTCTGTCTTCAGTTTAGACTGCAGAGAGGCTATTTCATTCGTCAGTGCCTTGTGCTCCATCTCTAAAGACTTTTTGCCACTGTTCAGGGTGGAGATGTCCCGCGACTGCTTGTATTTATTCACTGCTTCATCAAAGTGACGGTACAGCCCAAGCCTCTTGTTCACCAGAGTAAGCACCTGCTCTGTGATGCAGGCAACCTTCATCCTGGCTTCAGCAGCTGGATCCTGCAACGGGACAGAAGGGAAGATCAAAGCAGTTGTATCTTTGACCTGCATCAAGCCATGCCTGCAATCTGCCACAGGACTGTTACAGAAACTGTTCCTTTTGCAATTAAGTCAACTGACAGTAATTAGGTGAATGGTGCAAGTGCTGATTAGGGCAAGCACCTTTCAGCACTTAGCCCAGCCCAACAAATAGTTTTAACAGTGAAAACGCTGCAGAGGGAGACACCAGATCAGCCCTACATTGGAGTACCAATGCTCAGGCTGAACAAAAACAGGACTTCAAACAAGTAAAACATCTGAACAGCAGGAACATTCAGTGAGAATTACTGGTATGAAAAATCTCCATTCATCAGCTGAGAAATCTGCTTATACTCCCACAGGGCTCTTCATCATACAGACCTTGGTGATGGAGAAATCCAGCCTGACATAGATGATCACAGTGAAGAACAAGATGTAAAAGGCTCCAACCACCAAGAGAGGCTCTTGCAGCATCAGGATTTTGTTGAAGGTGTAATGAACCTACAAGGTAAGTTCCAAACACTGAGCAGAGTCCCATGTTACTGCAGGGGTTAACCCCTCTCCTCAGGCAGCAGCAGAACCACCCATGCAGTCCAGCAAGTGTTCATTTCTTAGGTGTTTTGACCATGCTGCTGAATTCAGAGGAGGCACAACTGCTGAGGCCACACTCACCACAATGTCCTGGATGTGCTGCTCCACCAGGTTGCTCTTGTGTGCCACAATAACAGGACGTCCAAAAGTGTCCAGATATGTGTAGTGAAGCTCGTCTGAGGCACGATTGATTTCATAGGGGCTGTCCACATGGATATTCCTGCGGATAAAACCAGACAGTTCCACATGACCCTATGGTGTTTGAGATGATGTAACCCAGGACTTGTCTGGCCAATTGTGGCCTCTAGCACAAGGTAAATTATGCACTTTAAACAAGGCTCTACAAGGAAGCAAAGCTGTGTTCCAAGATCTCCTCCATATGCACAGTCATGGTTTTGATTCACTGTCCCCAGGCCATTAGAGCAGACTGGAGAACTGCCACCAACACAGCACTGTCTGCAATAACAAGCCAGGAGGAATGACACTTACTTGGCACCTTCTGGCAGGACAATCTTGACAGTCAGAGAGTCTGTAACTTGCTCATCAAACACGTGGTCAACAAACCTCATCTTCAGGGCATACTGATCACCTAAGAGTGCAGAGCAGAGGGTGGTTACAGTTCCTCAGAGAACAAGAGACAACCTTGAAGCTCAGCTCCCACCCAAGGCAGGAGCACAATTTGCATGGATAATTGTGCAGCAGGGGGCACTAGCTCACTCAGATATAGTTTAACCAGATGTCTACAAAAACCTGAGGGAAGCACAAAAAAAGTGGATTTGCATATTCTAGAAAAAATAGCTGGCAACTGTTGTTGTTAAGGTGCAGTGTATCACAGCTTTCAATTCTTTACTGTACAGCAACCACCTTTCAACACACAAGAGGGCAGTTTTTATTCCCTTCCCCTCAGCCACCCACCAAGATTGTAGAGGTATTCGTAGCTTGGCAGGTTATAGCCAATGATGTAATGGGTTTTCCAGCCCCCAAAAAGCGGGAATCGGGGACGGATCTCCATCTCCACAGAGTCATCCAGGACAAGGAGGTGGCTGGTGGAGATGTTCCCAATTTCATCTCTGTAATAGACGTCCTGAGCAGCAGCTGGGAGAATGGTCTGTATGGAGAGAAGCAACAGTGAGTGCATAAGATGGGTGTTACTTTCAGTGAAACTGGCAAAACCAATAAGGGCTGGTAAGCATTGAGAAACTGTGCTCCCACGTGAGACATGACAAAATGGCCATTCAGTTGCACTGAGTGGTAAAATTGTGCTATTACAAGCAATCCCACAAGTGGCTGCCAGCACTAAAATCACTTGGCCTCCAAATGAATGTGCTTTCTCCAGCCCAGTTTCAAACTCCCTAGACAGCAAGGATCTCATCATGCCCACCAGGACAGCAATCCCCTCTTCACTCCAGCCTGCTGCCCTAGCTCATTGGGCTTGCTGGCTTTGCACTCAGCAAAATGAGATTTCTGTTTGGCTGCACCACCCTAGAGAATTACAACAATCAATCTTCGAGGCTTCAAGCAGCAAGAAAGATTTTGGTTCAGATGAGAACACATAATATTTTTTACATCTGGCTAGCAGAGCCACAGCTTTAATTCTTGTTGAGTGCTTTGTGAGCAAGGAATGAATGGGTGAGTTTCCAATTAATACTGTTCAGCACGAGGAGGATATGACAGAGAGGCAACTCTGAAAACAAGGAGGTGGGGACAGAATAAATGGCCCATGCACAGTGGAAAACCCAAAGCAGACATCTCAATACAGGGGGGTAAGGGGTTTAGAGGGTCCCTGAGATTGGAGGGGTGGGAGTGTGGAGAACACTACATGCCCTGGTATGTGCAGTCTGTTGGACCAGCAGATGCAATAAAGTGTATAACCTCCTAATGCTGCTTCTAAAGTCTATTCCTAAGCAGCACAAACTTTCTCTGAAAATAGACCAGAGTTTTAATATTCCCTTATTATTGGGGTATGGTTACTAAACAAAAGGCAAAGGACAACTGTATCTTTTTTCCTCTGGGGATCTAAAAAAAGGGGGAAGCCACAGTTACAAAAAAAAATACATGTGCAAAATGTCAACCTTAAAAGACTTGACAGAAGAGATCCCACTGTCTGGCTGTCTCTGGTAGTCGTATCTGGAGAAAGGCCCTTTCAGCACTGCTCCTGTGTGCTTTAAATCAACCGTCTCTTCAACTGCAATGTTACCCCAGTGAGACACCTCAATGACTCGTGTCATGCTGGTGATGGTCAGGAATGGACTGTTATTTTCATAGTGCACCTTCAGAGTGTCCTAATGACGGGAAAAAAGATAAACTGTCAGACCCAAAGTAAGGAGCAAGCTCCCCTCACAATGATCCACTCCATGTGCCACAGAGAACCCTCCTTGGCACATACACACGTTCCTGGCCTGCACACAGTCTAACTCGTGTTTGACCTGCAATTTCTACGTGAAAGCCTCTGCTTCCCACTCTCCAGCCTCTGAGACACATCCTCCATGTCTGGAAGATGCTCTCTGCAGAGCCACAACCCCTTTGCACAGACGTTTACCTGGCTGTATGGAGGTATGTCCTTGAAGGGGCCATATTCAATCATGTCCTCAGTGCGGGAAGGGTTGCCCAGCTTGGTGTAACTCTCCACATTCCTGGAGGCCAGTTTGACACGGGTTGTTTGGGTCTTGGTGACGTACGGTGAGTAAAAATAGTGATTTCCTTCAAAGACCACAAACTGCTTCTCGCTTTGGGTGATGTGGGTGGGATAGGGCTGCAAGACGTGCGTGAAAACCATTTCAACAGAGACACGGACCTTGGCTCCTGGGGCCAAAGGAGATGGCAGCTTCACGGAGAAGAATTTCCCACTGGAAGGGAGAAGAACAGGTAAGTTATGTGGGATCTCCCTTGAGAGAGCATTCAGATCCACCCACTGCAACATCCCCTGTGGAGGGGTGACCATGTATCACATGTATAATGTGTGATTTGGGCAAGTATTTTACTTGCTCCTCCAAGACATAGAGATGTCTTCTCCCAGCAGGTGTGATTACTCTAGACTGGGGAAGCAGCCCAGGGTGAACTGTGTCCAGGCACAGTTACAGTCTTTGCTTCACAAAAAAACCACCGCGTTCCCTTTTTGGAAGAGGAATGGTGAAACACCACTCCTTAATCCTGCATTTATAAAGCTTCAGCAAGAGTTTTTTCATTCTTCTCCAGATGACAGGAGTGATCTGCATCAAAGGAAGCATGGGCACAAGTCCAGAAGACTAATCACAAACATCTTAAGCACCTGTTCCCAAAAAGTCTGTTCATTCTCAGATTTTTGCCCACAGGATCTGAAATTAAGGATGGCCAGAATAGGAGCAACGTTTTGGATGGAGGTTCTACAGAATCTTTTACAAATCTGTAAGGATGCACTGGACAGACTGAGGTGATGCCAGAAGTGAACATACTTCATGTCATGCCTGGTGGCCCAAGGGCAGGATCATATGAGACATCCGGGCACGTCAGAAGCCAAGGTCTACCCTGGCAACTTAACTCCACAGCCACTGTACTCTTGAAATGCAGCTGCACTGTGCTTTTGAGCCACTTTACAGGCACCGCTCAGCTCTCATGGCTCAGAAAACACCTGCGTGCCCAGCCTGCAGCACCCACATAATATTCCAAGCTTGGCAGTACAGAGCCTGATGCAAACTGCAGCATCCTCTCTCCCTGCAGCAGGAAGAGCCTGTGCTGGGCCATGGTACCCAGCACTCTGTGGTGCCCTCCACACAGGCACAGAGCACTAAGCTCTCTGGAGTCACCCCTGCCAACCATCTGAGAGCTCAAAAGGGAGTGATGGGTAAGAGCATGACCAAATGCTTGTCTCACCTGGTGTCCCTTAATAAGGGGCCAGGGCATTACTCAAAGCCAAAGCACTGAGTACAAGAGACTGAGCACAGCTGAGGAAGAAAACACTCGTGATCTCTAGGTACGTCGAACTGGGGTAGTATCTCTACTTCACTGTGAAGACAATTATGAATCCCCCATGCACAACTCTAGGCGTTGACCTTAGAGGGTGATACTCACGTTTTGCCCTTAACTTTAGTCTCTTTCACTTCCAAGGTGTTCTCCTCCTCTTCCTCACCTTTCACCTGTTCCCAAACAACAGATGGATCAGTGCGCTGCTATTTAATAGACTTAACACATCCAGGGCAAAGTGTACAGTCCCCGTAAGGAGTTTTTAGGAGGGATGTCCCCCGGAAAGTACAAGCTTATATATAATTAATTTATTAAGAAAATTCTTTTTAAAAGGCTCTTTCATAATGTTGTTCACGAATACAAACTGCAGTGTGGTCAGTGTGCAGAAACAGGTACTGGAGGTTTCTGGTAACTCTCATGTTCCCATGTTCTCTCAGCCTGGCTCCCAACCAGGCACAGTCACCATAATTTGCAGAAATGAGAATATTGATCAAATGCTTTTGTGATTTCCCTTGTGACTGGGGAGTGAGCAGGCCGCGGGAATATGGCTTGACCAGTTGAGGTATACTACAGAACCCTGTATATAGATATACTATAGAGCGCTGTTACGTACGTCTCTATGCTGTATGTAAAATTTATATAAAGTGACAATACTTCTGGGGTTAGGACAGAAGTATTGTCCTACTGCTCCTTCGTTCCTCCTGTGGGTAAGGGCCAGGTCCCCCGTCCCGGCGCTGCCTGGGGCTGCCAGCCCTGCTCCGGCCGTGCTAGCGGCGACTCCCGCCCAGCCGTGACGGCGTGAATCGCCCCCCTCATCGCCTGCCAGGCCTCCCACCTCCGCCCTCACACCGCGACAGACAGCCCCATTCCCGGCCGGCTGCGGGATCCGGGAGCGGCGCTGCGGGATCCGGGAGCGGCGCTGAGGGCCCGGCAGTGCCGACGTGTCCCTCCGGGCGAGGGGCCGGGCAGCGCCCGCGGCCCCTCCGCGGCCCCCGCGGGAGCGGCGCTCGGTGCCTGCTCCCCACGCTCACCTGCACGCCCAGGTGGGCCAGGCGCGGCTCCAGCCCGGGCTCCAGCGCCAGCAGGAAGGCGGAGGCGGCCGCGCCACCCGGCGCGTTGGCGAGGTTGAGCTCGGCCGAGACCTTGGCCAGGTGCGTGCTGAGGTCCAGCGAGCGCCGCACCTCCTCCAGCACCAGATCGGCGCTGGCTGCAGCGGCCGCCAGGCAGAGGAGCAGGAGGTGGCACAGTAGCCCCGCCATGACCGGCACCCGCGTGGGGAGGGCACAAGATGGCGGCGCCCGCGCTGTACGGGGAGGGCACAAGATGGCGGCGTCCAGCGGGGGAGGAGGCTCGCGATGGCGGCTCCCAGCGGTGCTGGAGGCCCGCCCCCCTCCTCCCCGCCTTCCGCGGTGCCTGAGGGGAGAAGCTGGGCGGGCGGCTCCGGAGTCCCGCGGATGGCTTCGGCTTCGCGCAGCCCCGGCCCTTCCTCGGCGCCCAGGTTCTGTCGGCGAGCTTGGGTGTTTCCGCGGAGAGCTGGGCCCGTGCTCTTGCTGAGCTCTCAGGCCTGGGCAGGCCTTGGGACCGGCCAAGGGCTGCTTGTTGGGCCCTCCTGGGGTCTCCCACTTCTTTTTCTGCCCGAAAAAGAGCAAAAAAACCAACTTTAACAAATATTCCGGGATGCTCAGGGCTTTTACGTGCTCCTCAGCCTCCTCTCCAGCCACGGCACAAAGCAGCTCTGTTTCTCCATGTTTTTAGCAGTGGCCGGTTCCTGCCAGGGCTTCCAGGGGCCAGAGGTGTCAATCCTTGTGGAAGTGCTGGGCATAGGATGGCCTGGAGGAGCTATTGGTGTGGATGACACTGAGATCACGGAGCACAGCACTGGGAGCACTGCAGAGGGATGGACTTTGGTGCTTTTGATTATGCTGTTGAATTAATGAGCCTCAAATTGGGACAGTTCATCTCACTGGCCTGGCACACAGATCATTGTTGCTCAGGAAGGTGAGGTTTAACACAAATAGAGTTTAAGCTGAACCCAAGTTTTCTGCTAAAAAGCAC
The DNA here is from genome assembly GCF_020740725.1 of Corvus hawaiiensis. Taxonomy (NCBI): domain Eukaryota; kingdom Metazoa; phylum Chordata; class Aves; order Passeriformes; family Corvidae; genus Corvus; species Corvus hawaiiensis. The sequence continues at coordinate 14,735,220 of NC_063223.1, forward strand.
AGATAATTGACAGCTAGGTGATGCCAGAGTAGAAGTGCTACAGGTAGCCAAGGCATGGTAACCAGCCCTGAACTGACTTAAGGCAGCTGGGGAAAGGAAAATGTTAGTGGTTTAACACATGACTGGGGAAGAGGTGATTGACACTTTATTCCCAAACATCTAAGGCAGATAAAAGCAAGGAACGGATGTTATCTGCTGTGATTGCCGGAGCAGGGCTTTTGCCTGTGAGCCCTGTGGGACAGCAGACCTTTCATGTTTGCATAATGGGATCCAGGACTCAATCTTTCTTTAAGTTCCTAATATGAGTCACAGAGATAATTCTTTGATTTGGCCTGAGATTGCCAAGTATCGGAAGAGGATTTCCTAAATTATGTGTTTGGATATGGAGTCAAATAGCCCCTTGGCAAAGGCTAAATAGAATGGGATGTCTCCTGGTGTGCTATGTTCAAAACAGCATCATTTCTCAACTAGCTTTCTTTTTCTCCCCTTACCATTCCCCCACCCCCCCAAATTCCGATCATGGAAATTTTCTTGGCACATTACTTCACTTTCCCTTTGATTTATGTAGGCACCAGCCCTGTGAATTTGGCAGTTTGCCCTGTAGCATATCCTAGCACAAGCAGGTAGTTTGTCACCGTGTTTCGGGTGACAGTGGTGCTCTCTTCCAGCAGCACAGCAGGAGATGGCTGCAAGGGCGGGTTCCACCTCCTCAGCCTGATGCTTCCAGCCAGGGAGATGTTCCAGGTCCCTCTGCTCTCCAGGAAAAGCCTGTTTATCTTGGCCTTCTCCAAAGAGCTGGGCTTTGGGGCCTGGAACTGTGTAGGCACGTTCAGAGGGAAGCAACCATGAAACATGAGAGGCTGAGCAGAACAGACGTTTCTAATTTAAGGCTGGCCAGCAGTGCTACATCTGGGAACGCCTTCCAGTTGTCCAGGTTGGGTTTGCAAGTTCCTCTGCTAGGAACGGCTGTCACTGTCCTTCCATGTGTCACAGGGAATAAATGAACTCCAGTCGGCCTCTTTAATAAGACACACAGCTACAGCTCTTATTTCCCTCTCTCCCTTAGGGCAATTTCTCCTGGTAAATGGAGGGAAAGAAATAAATGCATATGTCCCTTGTGTCTGGAAATGATTGGGCTTCAGTTGTTACATCCTGGGCCAAAGGTTGCTCTCCAAGGAGTTCATCCCATAGGCTGGATTTGAACTTGCTGGCAAATGCCAGTTTCAATATGTGACCCATCCAGACCCTGGTGAGCTCTGAACCATACTGTTGTACACTAACCCTGTGTTTGAATCCATTTCTAATTGTGATAATTGAGTCATGCTAAGCCTGTGCATCATCTCTTTCAAGACTTCAGCCCTACCACATAGGCTAAATTTGTCCTTGGGTTGAAAAGCTGCTGCCTTTGGGCTTGTTCAAGGCTACGTTTGGCTCTGCAGGCCCCTCTTGCCACTGCTCTGTGAGCAGTGCCAAGCTGTTCTTCATGCATGGGGTCAGTCACAGCTCCTCGTAGCCCCTGGCGGGGTGTGCTGGTGATGGTGGCTGGGACAGCTCCAGGGACAGCTCGGGGACAGCTTGCAGGCTGTGTTCAAGCAGGGACAGGCTGCGGTGCCCGTGTGCAGATCTGGCCACCCAGGCCTGGTGCCAAGTAACAGAGAGAGCCAGGAGTTCAGAGCTGCTTTTTCTCTCTTTATGTGTTGTTTTTTTAGTTCCCTCATTGCAAGGAATGTCTCCCTCCAGCAGTAACGTCCCAGAGAGCTGCAGGTCAGGAAGCAGCATGAGAGAGGTTACCAGACCCTGCTGCCATCTGGCAGAGTGCCCCAGCTCCCCGTGTGCTGTGGAGAGAGCGTGTCATCCTCAGGGCCAAGGAGCAGTGGGAGGGGGACAGCCGCGATGGAGCCGGTGCCAGCCCAGCCGTCTGCCAGAGCTGAGGGACCAGAGTGGTCTAATAAATGCCTCTGGCAGGATAAACCATGGACAGAACCGCACCCCAGGAAAAGCCCTGTGTTCCTCTGTTTTTACAGGGCTGATGCCAAACTCAGAGCTGTGTCATCTGTCAGAGCAATTTGTTCTCAAGGAGGGAAGGAGAAGTTGTTTTCTGGAAGGAGGGGGTTGGCTGTGACCACAGAAGCACACTGAAGCCTGTAGCAGCAGGGAACAGGATTTATTCTGGTGTGATCCTCGTACCAGTGGGGAGCTTGCACCAGGAATGTGCAGGGACCATGAAACAGTATGTTGCTCTCTGAGGAGCCCAGGTCAGGGGCAGGAGAGAATAAACAGGGCTATGCATATGTAGCAGAAGTCATCCTGGCAATACCTTGAAGATTTTAATACAAATCTATCGGTGATCCTGAAAAAAACCTCCCTTCTTCAGACTTTATTGGTGTTTCACCATTTAACCTTAATCCAACAGCCTTTTGGCTGCCAGTGGGAGGCACAGGGCACTTCTCTCTCTGTTTTCAATCCTGAGCAAGGTGTTACACTTGCCAGTCATGAGAGCACAGGTATAAGTTTGCTTAGCCTTGCTAAGGCCCTCAAAAAGCAGCTGGAGAAAAAGAAAAAAAAAACACTCTTCCAGTTTCATTATTTTTACAACCTCATTTTTTAGCTCGTCAGCACAACTCACACTGAGCCTCTGCCAAGCAAAGCACACCGTTATTCTTATTTGGGGTTTCCACAGAATGGTGGACTTGGAGGGGGCTGTTTGGAGCTTGGCTCCTACTCTTTGTTCAGCTACTCTGGAAACACATCCTGCCTTAGCAGAGAGACAGTGGTGATGGGGTACTGTCTGCCTAGGGGCTGCTCCTCTGGCTTTTTTCAAGTTAATTTAGTGATCTGCAGTAGCCCATCCCTCCTCCCTCCTTATAGTGTTCACCTTTCTTTAAAATAATTTCTTCCTGGTTTAAAAAAAAAATAAATCTGGTTTTGTCTCCTTGTCAGACCACAAGACTCAGAAAAAAAATAATGAAAAAACCTGTCTGTGCACAGCAATTGTCTGAAGCATTGGGAAACACACAGGGAAAACCTCCTGGAAGAATATGGGAGAGCATCTGTGAGTCCTGCAAGGAGGTGAGACCACTGTGTGATGAGTGTTGTTGAAATAAGGAGAAAAAAAAATGTGGAAAAGAGGACACTTCATAACTTTAAAAAGTACTTTTAACTCTTCTTAAAGCTTACTAAAAATGTAACTGAAATAGCCATAGGCAGGCACTGGCAGGCTGTGAATGAAAAAAATCTGCCACACATGTACAGTTGAAATGCAAAACCTGAGCAAGGTATGTGGTCCACACCAGGAGAGCTGCTTTGGGCTGGGAGTGTCTGGATTTTGTCACAGGATCAGAGCATGTTTTGGATAGAGGGAACAGTGCTGTTTTAACTATATAAAAAATTGAGGGTGTGATTAGGGCTGCAACTCAAGCACTTCACAGTTCACGTAGGACCTGGGTACCCCACAGCTTGAAAATGCCTTCGGTGGACTGGCATCTGCAAAGCCAGAGGAGGAAGAGAGGAGGACAAAAGTGCGTGTTTTGGAAAAGACAGACGCTGCCTATCACTGAGAACCAAGGAGGCAGGGAAGCTGCTGTGCTTCCCGGCTCCAGAGGAGAAGGCTGGGGGTCCTAGCTGTGGGCAGAGGGGAGACCTGCTGGCTCCTGGGGCAGCAGCTGAATCTCACCCTTGTGCTGCAGATGAGGGCTGTGATCACCAAATCCTTGCAAGGCCTCACACAGAATCACATCTCTCCATCTGCTTGTTTGCCCCAGGGTTACAACCTCCCAAGGCCAGTGGTGGAGGCAAGAGCACCCGCGTTTGGCTGAAATCACGGAGATAAACACAGTGAAAGAGCCCCGCAGTGGAATCAAGGTAGGAACACCTGAGAGGCTGGTGCTGAGATCCCTGACCTGCGCTGGGCGTGCTGCGGTCCTGGCCGGCAGCTGCAGGAAGCGGTGCCACTTCTGCCCCGTCCAGACTGGGCGATGGAGCCCGTTCCCAGCTCTGAGGGGGGACAAAAAGCCTCACCGGCCCTCCGGCCATGTCCCTCCGGCCATGTCCCTCCGGCCATGTCCCCCGGCCCGCCATGGCCGCGCGGCGCCGCCAGGGGGCGCGCGGGGCGCGGCGCGGCGGGGTGGGGAGGGGCGGGGTCACCCCTTAGCCCCGCCCCCGGGCCCGCCCGGCCGCGGCGGCGCCGCCCCGAGGGCTGCGGCCTCACCTCGGCAACAGCGATCCCTCCCGCAGCATCCCGGCTGCAGCCCCCGGCGAGGCGGCACCTCCGGGCTGTTTGTGATGGGCAAGAGCCGCCCGGACCTGCGGGGATAGCGGGCACCTGGCGCTGCAGGGATCTGCAGGTTTCACTGTGCCCTCCCGCTGCCTGCCGGGCTCTGGGGCGGGCAGTCTGTCTGCTGGGGTCACTTCAGGAGGTGGTTTGTCCCCGGGGTGAAGGACGGAAGGTGAGGGAAAGGCTGTGCGGTGATGCAGTGCCCGAGTGCCACGGGACTGACGTGGGATTTAGTGCCCATCTCTCTGATAAGTGCTGTTGCATTTTAACTCCTGACCCTTTAAGGTCTGCCAAATGTGATGCCAGGACCCACCTGAGACCAGTACAGTTCTGTGGTCCACGATCCTGTCCTCAGTGAAGTCTGGCGAGGAATTGTCACTGGCCACTCAGCACAATAAGGAAGTTTCCATCTTCACATAGAGCAACTCCTCTTTCTCAGCTTGTTTTTGGAAAGGGAAGCACTTGCTGGTGTATCTATGTAGGAGCCTGTTGCTCATGTAGTGTTTAACCTGGATTTTAAAGCTTCAGTTTTGCAGGATCTGCCACACACAGCAGGAAGCTGAGGATCCCACTGCCAGCAACAAGAGGGGGTCATTTACAGATTGGCAGCTCTTTTGCTCTCTCCAGGAGGCCTGAGTTCAAGCAGTGAGATAATGCAGATTTCTCACCAGGTTACTAAATTTTTGAATCCGTCAGCAGGGACTTCCCTGAATCATGCTCTGTGAAGTGCCAGCTGGGATTTACATTTCTCCAGCAAAGGCACCCCTGAGCCCCTGCCTGGCTGAATCAAAATCTCTGACCCAAGCCCAGCTGTTCATGGACCTCAGCATGTGTGGACCTGGCGGTCAGCAGTGGCCCCTTCCCCATAGACAACCTCATCATACCCTGCCAGATGGCTGGTGGTGATTCCTTGCTATCGAAGGTCTCCCAAAGAGAGGGAGCATTAACCCCTTGTGAACAGCATTGGTCTGCAGCAGTGTATGCAGTCACTTTCCTGATAAGAAAAACATCAATGATCAAGGAAAAAAGAAATGTGAGGATCTTGTGATCCTTTGTTCTTATTTCTTTCTCTGAAGGCTTGGGCTCCTCACACGTAGCTCTCCTGCCTGCCTGCTAAGAAATATTTGATAAGACATTTGTGTTGTTTTTCCCTGAGTCAGAGAGCTGATCCATTCCAACAGAAAGGATGGCAGCCAGTGGCTCACTTAACCCCACACAGGTCACCCAGAAAGCAGCTAAAAGACAGCCTTAGCCCCCAGAAGGCCAGCCCCAGCTCTGATGTTGGTGTCTGAAGCAATTGGGCAGAACAGATGTTCCTCAGGCTGGTGTTGTCCTAGGGTAGATGGGATAATGCATCTTCTGTAGCCTCATTGCTCACAGGTTGGTTGAGAACTTCACTGAAGGAGACAAGCCCAGAGAGATCCTGTTTTTCTAAAAAAAGTAAGAGATGCTGATTTCTATTTGCCAGAAATTCCAGCAGTGATATGGAGCCAGTCCTGAATGCTGGAACAGAAAAACTGGGGCTGTAACACCCACTTAGAACCATTTCAGTTTAGGATCATGCTTTGCGAGGCATACCTTCAATTTGGTGGCTCAGAGATTTGCAAACAGTGAGTCATAACTCCCTGGGGTCAGAAATGCAGCTGCTGAGGCACAAGGCATTGAAAAGTGTTGTCCAAGATAAAAGCAAAGCAAACCTCACTGCCCACACACCCTTATCCTTCAAGGCTGAGTATCTTTGTCACAGTCTTTGAAAATATGCACTCAAAATTATACCAGCTTCTTGTGGTTACCATTGATACGGGATTTGCTTCTCCTTTTAGAGCAGACAAGAGGGGATTGCGAAAATCTGTCACTTGAAAAGAGTTGAAGAGATCTGAAGCTAATATGCAGAACCCCGTGCTTGCAGAGAGGTGCCTGGGGTTTGAGGTGGGAATCCTGCTGTGGGACATGTCTGAGTCCTTCCCATGGAGAGTCCCAGAGGAACTCCCTAGGCCTCTGCATACAACCCCTGTCTCTTAGGATTCAGGATGGACCTGCAGACCCCAGAGAGCATGCTGCATTGCAGCCAGTTTGGTTCCTACCCACGGAGAGCTGTCTTTGGGACATCTTTTGGCAATGACTCACTGTTAAGGAAGAGGCAGCATGCAAGTCACCTGTTCCACAAAGTGTCCCACTCACAGAGGTCACGTGGCACCGGGCTCCTGTCCCATGACACATTCTGGGTGCAATAACTGCATGACATGGCCACCTTTGCCACAAAACGCCTGGATGCAGAGCTCATGTGGCTGGTCCACCCCATCGCACAATACCCTGTGCAGAGAGGAGCAGTGGCACCAACTCTGGGTCCTGCTGAGTGTCCCAAGCATTGCCAGCCATCGGCCTGTCCTGCCTGTCCTCATGGCTTCAAAGGCACTAATGGCATGAGCTGACAGCTCTCAGGCTCTCTAGATGTTCACTGTGAAGACTTCAGTGCTTGGTAACAGCTCACAGAACTTGCTGCTTTGGTAACACACTCCTCATGCAAAACCTCGATCCCTGAACAAAGGCCTGTGCAGTTCTGTGCTGGCTGTTCACCTCTCTCTGTACCTATTTTTATGCCATTCCTACGGTTTAAAAAGCCTTTCAGAAATGTCTGTGTTTAGAAGGACACGGATCTGACAAAGTAACTGACTCACTCTGGCCTCAGGGAAGTTACTTCACTCTCTGGATCATCTTCTCCACTTGAGTATGAGAACAATCATATGAAATTACCTGGCATACCTTCAACACAGCTGTAAAAAAGTAATTAGCTGGTATTTAGGACTGGCTGTAAAAGTGGGAAGGTGCTGGTGGTGGTGGTGTTGGAGAACCTCTGTAGCTGGGGACGCAGGACAGCTGTGAGACCTGCAAGAGGCTCAGGTGATTGTCACTATTTGTGTGACAGCTCGTGGGTTTATGGTTATAAATAGTTTGTGGATGCCTCTCTGGCCCTGAGCACAGTCTGGCACATGAAAACACCCCTTCCTCTGTGACACTTGACTCTTCCATGGGCTTTGGTTTCCACCAGTCTAGGCCCAGATAAATACAGTAAGCTCAAGGCTGTGTGGTGCCCAGCTTACACCATGACCAGCAGCATGGGGTTGTTTCTTCCTGCCTGTCTTGCCAAGGCCAGCATAGATACTTGTCCAAGGGTGTCCCCTGTGCTCAGCATGTTGTCCACAGCCTCTGCAGGAGGTTAACTCAAAGGCAGAGCAGGTGTTTGGACCTTCTCATCTCAGGGAGTGAGCTGGCATCTAAGGGAAGATGCCAGCATTGCCACCTCCCAGTATCAAAGAGATGACAACTCTGCAGTAGTCTTGTGGCTGTTGCTATTGAACAGAGGGAAGCTGTCAAAATAGTCCAAAGCCACTTTTTCATGTGTCTCTTGTGTCTGGTGTGAGGGGACTTGGCACAATCAGGCTTTGCAGCGCTGGAGGTCGGCCCCACCCTCCCTGTGGGGCTCAGGCTTCCATGGCTTTAGACCCTGTACTGGTGCTTTGTCTTTAAGATGTTCATCCTCCAGCAGATGCATTTTCTCAGTGAGCACAGACGTAATCCCTGCACTGTGTTCAATGTCCTCTGCACCGCAGATTGGAGATCTGCCATGAGACAACGTGATTGCAGTTGCTTCCTACAGTTGGTATCTGGTGATCGAGTCTTGTCCAGAGCTACCTTTTCATTTTCATGTGATGCTGCTCTATGACTTGGAAACTATCAGAGGATTGCAAAGGTGAAAGCATTAGTAGATTACCAGAGCAGTATTTGTACTGCAGGGAGGGATTAGGGGACAGGGCAGGCAAAAGACTAGGCCTGTGCTCTTTCAAGTGGAAATGCATTGGTGACCATGCAATAGCAGATTTCTAATGAACAAAATGCCAGCAGAAGCAAGGGGAATCTGCTTTAGACAAGATAAATCAAAGAATGACAAAGCTTGGAGTACCAAAGCAACATTTTGTGTGTTTGCTGCATTTAAGTTCCCTTTTTTAATTTTCATATGTTGGATCATTATAATGACAGTTTGAGGAAGCTGGTCTGGAAGGCCAAAGGTGACAAGGGAAAGCATTGCACAGCCAGCTGAGAGAAGACAGCTACACACAGGGAGCTCTGGACAGTCAGTTTTCACTGAGGCACAGCCACTGTAGGCTGGTGCTACACCTTTCTGGGCACAGAGGCAAAGAAGGGTCCCAGGGACTGCAGGACTCTGAAGAGCAGAAATGTGCTGGACAAGTACCACGGGAATAAGGGGACCTCTCTTTTAATGTCACAGATGGCCGGGGGTGGGGGTAGCTGTGTGTCCACAGGAGAGGGGGAATACATTAAGCACTGTGGGGAATGTCAGATGCTCTCAGCTCACATCAAGGATCTGTAGGTGCCACAGCTGAGGTGATGTCCTCCCTGGGCCTCTCTGCAGGTGTTTTTGTACTGCTGTTCACTCCGTCATCTCACAGATGAGAAGGGAAAGGGAGAGGCCCTTTTGGTCCAAGGACAAAAGCAAAGAGGTGGGTGAGACATATAATGTTTTATTGTCTCTAATTGGATCAGGAAGATTAGTAAATAGAGATTAGGTGACACAAAAGGAAGAAAATCAAAGCAGGAGACATTCTCACTTCCTGGTTTAGAGGAATGAGTGCATGAAATAGGTTGAGGTTTCTGCACCAGTAAATGTCTAAAGACCTGTTATTATAACCTCAGAGATCCACTTAGCTGTGTGAAGGCCACTCAAGGATAGAGAATGGATTTCTTCAGAGCAGTGTTACTGATTGGGAACGATTGGCATTGGGTTTCAAACTGATCGGTTTTTATGGGTTTTCATTGGGTTTTGACATTCTACAGTTTCCTTCAGAGGCTGCTAAAACTCAGTGTGCTGAGCTGCTCACTGCAGCACGCTCCGGTGTCCCGCAGGACACGTGTTTATTTTGATTTGGGGGGTGGGGCATGTCAAGAGCCGCAACTCAATACTTCCATTTGCCAGCTCGTTACCACCATTCTTCTACTTTCACTCTGCCTCTGTGAATGTAGCTCCCATCCTGGATAGCAGGGACCTGTCTGCTGCCACTGGTCCTCTGGAGTGCCAGGATCTGTCTGTTCTTACAGGCAAGCAGGATGTCGCCTCATCAGCTTAAGAAAATGCTGTGTTCCCACAGAGGGTTGGAAAACAGCTGTTGGTCACGTCAAGAGCAAGCGGCACAGGAACTTGATGTGAAGTTCTGCATAACAAAAGTCTGTAATAGGTGGTGCCAGGATTGCTTTGCAGTACAGGAGGAAATTTCACTCGCAGATTTTGTTTGCTTTTCATATTGTGTAAAAAGCAAATAAAAAAAGGGAAACTTTTAAGAGAAGAGAGCTGAGGAACACGCAGTAATTTGCCATTAATGTCTGCCCATAGCAGCCCAGCATGTGGGTCTCCTGTTAAAGGCAATTGGCTGGGACACGCCAGTGCTCTGCTCCACCAGCTGCTGATGTGCTGAGGGCTTTTCCTCTTTTGTCCAGTTTGCATTTTAACTGGTACCAGGTTTTTCTGCAGCTCTTTGCATCCAATGGGGCACCCTAAAAGCACTAGTAAACTGCTGCTACAAGTTCCTTCTCTGGAGTCTGGAGCATCTCTCTTACGAGGAGAGACAGTGGGAGCTGGGCCTGTTTAGTCTGAAGAAGAGAAGACTGAGAGGGGATCTCTAATCCATACAAATATCTCAAAGATAGGTGCCAAAAAGATGGTGCCAGACTCTTCAGTGGTGCCCAGCGACAAGATGAGGAGCGAAGGCCATAAACTAAACCACAAGAAGTTCCTCCTCAACATGAGGGAGAATTTCTTCATGTTGAGGGTGGCAGAGCACTGGAACAGCTGCCCAGGGAGGATATGGAGTCTCAGCAGACTCTCAAATCCCACCTGGACGTGTTCCTGTGTCACCTGCTCTGGGTGACCCAGCCTGGAGCTGGGCTGCATGATCTCCAGAGATCCCTTTCAACCCCAGCAGGTCTGTGATTGTGTGATTTTCTTTTTAATGTTGCTGGAAGTAGCCTCGGTCCTTTATTGTTTTTCATTAGCTTTAAAAATACTTTTTTTCTCCCTGGTTGCTTTCCTGAGGTCATGAGCTAACTAACCCACAGCAGTCACATGACTTGGATGACCACAGAAGAATATTCAAGAATGCCGAGTAACAAAATGAACTTGCTGTCAACAGAGAGTAGAAAATACGGATTTCTCTTGTATCACTAGGATAATTGTTACCCCATGGAATATGGTCCAGAGACTTCAAAGGGTCCCATTTTACTTGCCTGCACTATTGATCTTGGTGCTGGCAACTGCCAGGTTAATCAATCTGAATATATATTCAACTGGCATCTTGTATCTTCTTTCCTGACAAGTGCTGTTGCTACTACCCCACTTTCGATTACAGCTGCGAGTAAAAATTCATAAATATTAAATATATGTAATCTAAAATATAGCCTCTTTATTTCTAATAGCAGTAACTAAGGTATTTTTTTCCACCTACTAATTTAACTGTAGACAACTCCCTGCTAGTTCTTCAACACATTTTAGAAGAGACCAAAGAACAGACTTGTGCCTGCGTGTCCCCAGCCTTTATTTCTGAAAACATGAAGGTTTCTCTGGTCCTTTCCTCCTCCCCTCAGCCCGGGGCGCGGTGTTCGCTGCCCTGCTGCGATGGAAGCCCGCGGGGGAGGCAGGTCCCTTCCCACCCCTCCCCTCTGTGCGGGTTCCGGTGGTACCTCAAACATTTATTTTCCCACAAACACAGAAACGGGGCCCGCACTGGGCCCGCGTCCCGCACACGGCCCGGCCTCGGCGGCCCAACATGGCGGCGGGCCCCTCGCGGTCACGTGAGGCCGGCGCGCGGTGACGTCAGGGCCTCGTGAGCGGAAGTTGTCGGGGAGGCGGAAGCGGGCGCGGGAGGCGGCGGGGCCCATTAAAGCCGACGAGGCGGGCGGGGGGCGCAGCGATCGGGGTCGGGCCGCGGCGGCAGCACCAGGTGAGTCCGGCGGCACCGCGGGGCTCGCGTGCTGTCGAGGGGGATGGGGGCGGCGGCCTCGCCCCGGGTGAGGGGAGCCGCTTGCGGCCCCTCCCCGACACCGGGGGGCCCGCGGTGGGGAGGTGGCGGGGGCGGCGCTGTCTCGGTGCTCCCGGCCGGCTCCGCACCGGGGCCCGGCTCGTTTGCCCGCCCCGAGGCGGGCCCAGGCGGTCGCGCTGCCGGCGCCGAGCTCCCTGGAGCCGGGCCCGGCACTGCCCTCGGGACAATACAGGGGGGGGTCTCCCCGGGAAGGGGCTCCTCCCCGAGGGCCTTTCCCGGGATGCGCGTTTCGCCAGGCCTTTGTGGAGCCTCCTCTGCTGAAAGGCTCGCAGAGGCCCGAGCAATGCCTCCCGGGGAGGGAGCGCATTGTCTGTGGCGTGTGGAGCTGCTGTAGCTCCTCACGAAGCCTGAAGAGGCTCCGGGGCAGCCGGTGGCCGAAGGAGGGCCGGGGCCGTGGCGGGGCGCTGGGTCGGGACGGTGAAGCGCTGCTCTGGGGGTCGGTGGGGATTGCTTTTAACATGAACCGACAGCCTCGGGAGCAATTAATCGGACCAAAGAGGCGGCCGAGGAGACTGGCAGTTATTGCGAAAGTAGCTGTTGGTGTGTGTAAAGCCTGAGTCAGTCCTAAGAAGTATTAGAGTGGATGTTAGAAGTGCTTTTGTCTGTAAGTGTATAATAAGGTAAATTAACTGATAGATGCATTATTAGTTTCCGTATATATATATGTAGATTAACAAATATGGAAATGCTTGATGGTTGTATTTAAGACAATTGCACTCCCTGTAAATAGAGGGGTTATTTTAGTAGTAAAAAGGCGGTTTTAATCTGAAGTAGGATAGGTAACTTCAGCATCAAAATGAGTATGTCTCACCTAGTAACTCCAAGCCTTTTGTTCTCAAAGCTGGAGATTTCAGCATTATCTCCTGGAAAAGTAGAAGTGTTTGCTGATAAGCAGCGCTGTTGTGGCCTGTTTATGAGGTTTTTATATGTAAACTGAGAACACATGACAGAACGAAGTCTTCCCAGCTATAAGCAAGCTGATCTTTCTTTGATACTTGCCGGCATGGAACCTTTAAAGTTTCCAGTACTTGTCACCGGTTGGCCTGTGCCTAACACTCTGTGTCCATGTAGAAATTGGGGCTGTGGGAAGTGGTGAATTCTCTTTTTAGGGGAATGGTACTTAAGTACCTATGCCACGGTGTTTGGCTGGCTGTGACTTGAAGGCTGTGGTGGTACCAGTGGTGTGTGAATAGAAGTTGCAGCCTGGCTGTGCTTCCAGTAGAACCAGGCTGCTGGAGTCGGTGTACCCTGCTCTCTCAGGAGCTGAATCTGAGGTTAAAGTGGGTGGAGTCATTTGAATATTCCTTGTTAAATAATCAAGGCTCCGTTGCTGTACTTACTCAGGAAGAACAAGTATACTTGTCTCTCCCCCTCCCCCTTGTGACTCCCGACAGCTGACTGAACACATGACTTGCCCTCCATGCACTAATGAGTGGACCCACCATGCCTGGCCTGAGTCCTCAGAATTAAAGCAGCTCTAATACTGTTAACTTTCAAGCGCTGCCTTTTTTAGTTTTGTTTTATTTGTTTTGGGTTTTTTTCCGTTTTTCTTTGTGCTGTTATATTAATGCTCTACATCTGGTGTAGAAAAGCTGTTAAGATGGGTTAATCTGACCCCTCTAAAAGGAAAACTTCTGAAATCTGATAGCAGTTTCTTGTTCTCCCAATGTGCAGTGCAAAATATAACTGATAAGATGGAAAGGAGTAACTGTGTTAAACGTTCTTCTTCCCTGTGGTGTCATGCAGTGGTCCCTGTCCTCAAACTCAAATACCCTGATCATAGTTCAGCACAGAATCACAGAATATTCCAAGTTGGAAGGGACACACAAGGATCATTGCAGTTCAATTCCTGGCTGTGTACAGGACACCTCCAACAATCCCACCATGTGCCTGAGAGTGTTGCTCAAGTGCTCTTGAGCTCTGTCAGGTGTGGGGCCATGACCACTTCCCTGGGGAGCCTGTTCCAGTGCCCAGCCACCCTTTGGGTAAAGAACTTTTTCCCTATATCCAGCCTAAACCTGCTTCAACAAAGCTTCATGCTGTTCTCTTAGTCCTGTCACTGGTCACCAGAGTGAAGAGGTGGGGAGCAGGACACCCTGAGTTGTACCTTCAAGGTGCCAAGTTAAGAATTTAAATAACTGTGTTGCAGAGTCTGCACTACAGGTATCTTGGCCCTCCTGCTAAAGCCAGGGAATCAGACTCTTTGAGTAGCACAGACATGTCACAACTGATAAATCCTTAACTGAAGTGGAGAATGTTCAAGCTCTGCTCTGAAGTGACCCGGGGAAGATACAACTTTGCTTGGTTTGCTACTCAGAATGAAAGCTTGTAAGCAGGAGGGTTACCAGATTTATTTTCTGCAGCACCTTCTTAAAGCTCGTGTTTTAAGACAATTGTGTTGGAAGGTTGTGAGAATTACCTGTTGGAGTAAATCTCTGGCAAAGCTTGTCCTTGAGGAAACATGACAATTACAATCAAACCATCTGTGCAAAACTATAAATAGCTCTGTCTCTAACATGTATGGGATTTTGGTCTGACTTCTGTGTGAAAATGAGACTAGTTTATGCAGAACTTAACATTTGGCTGTAAACAAAATTGTCTGTGCTTGATTAGGGTGTGTTTTTAAATGCTGCATCATGAGAGAGGGTTTGCAGGTACCTGGCTTGAGAATAAGGGCTATAAATAGGGCACTTGGATGTTTGCATTCTCTGAAACTGGTAGATGATGTGGGTTCACAGGTACTCACAGGCATGTCCCTGCCTCTAGAATACAGCAATTTTGTTAGTAACTGAAGTAAATTGAGCCTTTGTGAAACAAGTACAGAACCCTCACCTTGTATGTTACCAGTGTTTCCTTATGTCTTCTGGTCTTCTCCTTAGCTATGACCTGACCTACTCTGAAGTCCCTGTTACCAAGGCCTGATGGAGCTAAGATTCTCTTGCAGAGCAGTAGAGTAGTTTAAAGCTTGTTGCTTCCTTAGAAGGGAGTCCAGCTAAGACCTTAGCTAAATGCTGAACTTGGTTGGGCACTAGCATGTGCTACTTGTCTGACAGCAGTCTAGCATCCTTCAGATGCTGAAGTACTTCATTCTTGCACAGCATTGTCTTGATAATTGCAGTTCAATTGCCTGATGAGTTAGAGTTGAGTTGGCTTCCTTCTGCAGCTTCCTAAAACTATCTTTTGTAGTTGCTGTGTAACAGTCTGCCTTCAGATATAGCTGTGATCGGAGATTGTGGGGATAAAAGGGTCGCTCTCTGCAGCATCAATCCAAACACGTGCTGTGCATCTCAAAATGGAATTAGGTATGGATAATTAATGGAATGACAATAGTTAATATACCGTGCTTAGCTCTGCAGTGAGGGGCTCGATCGAAGGTCCCATTTCTCTTTAAATGCACCTTGAATAAAGCTTGCAAATGAGCGCTCAAGGTCAGGAACTGCACATGTGCTGCTCAGAAATAGCAGGCGGTGAAGGGATACCCCTGTGTCACATGGTTCCCCTCTGGCTCCCGGCTTGTTGCTTTTGCTCTCTGTTGGTGGGGATGCAGCTCTCGAGCCCAGCGTGCTGCTGCATTTTGTGCTGGCGGAGATCTGCCTTGGTGATGTCATCGCTGCTGTGAGCACTGCTCCTGCGAGGCTGCTCCTCCTCTCCGGTGCCAGCAACCAGCGCTCTGTCTGTGGGAGAGCTTTGTCAACACTGCTGTTGCTACCTCATGGTCAATGACCCTGGGGAGGGAAGCAAGCTCATCAAGGCCACTGGAGTGTGTTGATTTGCAGCTGATCTCAAATAGCCTTGACTTCCCTTACCAGGAAACCTGTTATTGGGGCCACGGCTGTCTTCACAGGGCAGTGAAGCTTCAGGAGGGGGTGCACTGCCTTTGAGATGGGATTGAAGTGTAAACCTATGGCACAGATTTCTATCTGTATGATTTAAAGGCACTTGATATAGTGAGTGATTTGCTCTTTCTTCTGTATAACCACTTAAAATGCCAATTTAAGGTGACTAATTGTGTCTCACTATACTTGCATGAGTTTCAAGCAGAAATTGTTAAATGAAATTGAGTAGATCCTCTTAATTTTTCTTGAGTCTGTCCTATATACTCTAACTTCTGTCATTTGACAGACAAGGTGGACTAGTGAAGTGGTGAACAAAAGTGGAGGCCAGCAGCTGGAGCTGCCTTTGGAGCCAACCTGCCTGGAGTACCTGGACCTTGGTTACTGGGGCTACCAGTTTATCTAACAAGTCTGTGCTGAGCCCTTGAACTCTTTCCAGCTGGAAGCAGAATCCTCTTCAAAGTAACCTGCCTGGTGCTTGTCTCCCTCAAGTGGGCTGAGTCACTCGGCTCCCAGACATGGGTAATGATATCTGGAGTCCAAACTGGCACGGTGGTGACAGTATCTCGAGCATGAGCAGTGAGATGGTTTTAGCTGAAACATGCCTAAGCCTGAACCTTTCCCCCCGCCTAACAAGATGGCATTTGCCCACAGAGTCCTCTTAATCTCACCATGCAAGTGAGGTTTTTATCAGACCTTTGTGGCACTTCATCAAGAGAATAGGTGACATGGCAAAGTATTGATGCAGGATCTATGCAAGAGGTATGAGGGTATGAAGTATGAGTGTGAAACTGAGTATCCGCAGTAGGAATTCCTTGTTAGTCACTGACTCAGCTGTCATGGCAAGCTACATGTTACACTCCCATCCTGGTACTGAAATACTTGTCCTTCCTGCTCTGCAAACCACATTAGCATAGTAAGAGGTATTGAGTGTGTGTAGGATCAAGGGTTCTGCTCACAGATCAAGGTGTAGTTCTTAGATTACAACCTGTCCCTAGAGAAAGCTTCCTCTCTAGAAGACTCTTTACTGAGAACAGGACCTCCTGGAAGGAGGAGTGAGGTTTTTGCCATTAGTGTTGGTCTGGTACTTCACTACATCTGCTAGTCTGCTAGTAGGAGCTCTCATCAGTATTTGTCCTGTCTCCTCTATCAAGCTTCTCATACTGCAGGACACACAATATTCACTCTCAGATCTGAATATCAGGTGTAAGTTACAGGATCTGGCAGACCTCCTAAGGGCTGTCATTTGACTTGGTCAAAGTCTCCTTTCAGTCTCTCGTTTCCTGCCCAGCCTCTAGGAACTGTGGCAGCCAGGAGTGGATAAACAAGGCTTGTTTACCACTGACAAGGTCGAAGATCTGTGGTTTGCTTACTACTGCAAAAGTTATCTATCTGTGTTTCTGAAACCGAAAGTATGACAGGAATGTGTGGAAACTTAGAAAGCTGTAGTCAAAACTAGAAATTAATCTGAGCACTTAAAAATACTGTCAGATATGGTAAAAATCTAACAACTCAACTGTTTGTCAGTGGCCTGGCTAACTTAGAATATTTTGAATTGGGCAGCCTTATCTTCTGGACACACAGATTAAAACTCAGCTGCCTCTGGCACTGTGCTTGTTTTATAGAAAGCAGTTAAGGGAATTGTCACTCAGGGTATAGCCTGATGTGAGAACTGTGCTGGGTTCTTGGTATTCATGTCAGGGTTACTAAAACTGTTGGGTGGCTCCACTAGCTGGGTGGCTACGTGCCAAAAGGCTGACAGACACCGCTGTATAAACTGGACTGTATGAGCACTATAGCTGTGTTCCAGTTAGTTTAAGATTTATTTTACTGATTGGAAAGCTGTCCACCAAGGAGGCCGTTGTGGTAGAGGCATCATGGAAGCTGTGCTGGTGTAGCTGCAGCACTTTGCGTAGGCAAGGCCCTTAGTCAAGACACATGGCTTGTTGCCTAGTGTCTCCCAGCAGCCAGCTATGTGCTCAACTCTCCTCCCACATCCTGAGATTGTCTCCCCCAGGGCAGAATAGGGGAAGTTGAGCTTGCTCTGATAAAGGGGGAGGGGTGTTAAAGCAAGCTTGTCTGTTCCTGTAGCAGCTTCATCCTTGGGGGAAATCTGCTGGGAACTACCTGAAGTCCTGTAGGATTCAACAGGGGAGCTGCTCCTTCCTGGAAGGTCAGGGCACAGCAATACTGGTTCTTGAATGATGACATGATTTGAGCCTCCAAGAGAAGGGTAGCAGAAGATGCTTGCTATCAGTCTGTTAGGGTATGTCTGTCCAGTCCTGGGAGAAGGATATTTTGTGGTGTAAGGGCCGTTTAGCTGCTGGAGGAAGAGGTGGACT